>NW_024884253.1:9719464-9854515 GCF_019232065.1 Centrocercus urophasianus
GGGAAAGGGAAAGGGAAAGGGAAAGGGGAATGAAAGATTTCAGCTCCTTCCCGTCTTAGATTTGAGTCAAAAATTTGAAGAACTAAATGTCACATTCAAATGCATACTGTGCCCATTCAGCACCAAAAGCATCTATAGATGTACTCACAACTGACCTTTTGCCATCTTTATAACTGCACTGCAGAATATGATGAACATGGGGCAAAATCTGGTCTGCATAAAAGAAAACATCAAAAGCTTTGCTGTAGATCCACAAGGTTTCAGAAATTGCCAAATGTTATGTTTTTCTCATTAAGATCACACTATTTTTGCGTAAGAGAATCTCTCAAGAGCCAGAGGTCAATGAGAGTCTTTCAGCTTTTCAATTTATATATGCAATTCACAGAGGTTTTGGTAAAACTTAAAAAAGCGAATCCTACAGAGCACCAAAACCAGGTAAAATTAATTTTCCCTATGGAATTTCAAAAAAAAATCACCACAACCTTAAGTCTTGTCAGACAATCTCGTGACAACTTAGCACCTGGCAGTAGAGAATGCATTCAATATGTAAAAAAATATTCAGTTTTATATGAAATAAGTGGAAGGTTGGGATGATTTGTTCTGTTCATAAATAACCATGTTTCAACACGCCATTTGCATGGAGGTTTGTAAACAAGGCTGCAAGGTGATTAAATAAAAAACACAGCAAACAGCAACTTGGGTAATTTAATTTGAAGACTGCTTTGCAAGTAATATTCAGCACATTTCCTCCAGTTCAGCTCAGTAATCCTTAAGCAGCTTTCAGAGTCCCCACAACTCTAATGGAAAGCAGTAACTCAAGAAGTGAGCTGATGCTAATGTTAAGCTCAGTACTTTTGTTGTACTCTAAGAAAGACAATATCTATCCTTTGGAGATGCTTTTATCCATTTCTGTGGAGGCAGGGCTGTTGCACTATGAGAGGATGTGCTGTTGGTACGTTTATTTATTTAGGGAAAATGTCTGCTTTCTGTAGAAACAGAGCCGTTGCTCCTATGTATATTAACAGAGCGTAGGCATGGCCATGGCTAGAAGTGGCTTTTCTTTTTCCCTTGGCCATATGCTAAGTACTACTCATATGGAATGCTGCTGGCCGAGAATCTCTTCTGTTGTTTAAAAGCAAAGAAGTATCCACAAGCAAGAGGATTTCTCAAATACTGAACTATCTGTCACTGAGACTATTGCAGGAGAAGCAGCTCTTCATGAATATCCCAATAATTTCAGTTAACTGGTTTCTCAGCCCCCTTCCACATCAAACCTTTGGAAAAAGACAAAAGAACAAAAAAACCCAAACAGCCAAAACAGCCAATGTAGAACCCAGCATTCCCTTAAATTGCTTTCTCTGTTGATTAATGATGCCACAAGCGAAAAGATCATATTCAGCAAAGTGTTCCTAACCCTATTAGTCCTGTTACCAGACAGGATGAGGGACAGATCTTCCTCAAAAATGAGCATGGCCTTTGCAGCTTCTGAACTGTTGGAAATGTGGGAACAGTACTGGCACACTGAGAGTTTCCTACACACAGACCCGCAAACAGCTGGAAAAGTTACAGGATGATCTAAATAAAATGCATGAGCACTGCTGGTGGCTAATAAAACACCAAACATGCAAATATCATTGATACACGGCAGCATTAAATTGCAAACGCATGCTGCAGTGAAGGGCATGCAGCCACTAATAAATGTAAACTATTAATATCGGCTCTTCAATAAATAAAGCCACAAATCATGCTGAGGCTTACTGTGAGTGCTGCAGAGCATATCAGCAACTGCTCTATTCCCATTCAGGAAAACAACTATGACAATAATAAAAAAAAATAGGATGAAAAATATACTGAGGTGAAATAACATCAATAATAAACTTGCTTCCACTTTAAGAAAAGATAGAAGGTCTTTGTTTGATTGGAGGGAAATATATTACAGGCTTCTGCCTTGACCCTGTTTTTTATTCTTTTTTAGTTTGTAGAATCATAGAATGGTTAAGGTTGGAAAGACCAAAAAGATCATCTAGTCCAAACATCAACCAATGTCTTTGACCACTCTAGACCATGTCCCTCAGTGTCACATCTACACTTTTCTTGAAAGCCTCCAGGGATGGTGACTCCACTGGACAGCCTGTTCCAATACCTCACCATGTTTAACCAGTACCTACCAATTCTTTCTGCAGCATCCTGCCCACATGTAGGACCTTGAAGTAGAAATGAGGAGCTTTTGTTCTTGCTCTAACCACAATACAAATTCTTATAAAACTGTTTAACGATTTGTCACATCAAGGATTTTCTGTCGGCCTTTTGCACTCTTCAGTCTCAAAACACTTTGAAAGGGGAAGTATTTGTCTCTAAAAAAAACAACAAAAACACCTATCAAAACACCTATCCCCAGTCATTGTGGAAACTTCCAAGATGGGCAGGAGCAGAGCAGCTGGCTGAATCCCAGTGCAAATTGCTCCCCAGCAGAACCCTCTACACAACCCTGTTAATTGTGCAGACTTTGAGAGAAATGTGGGGGTTGGACCCGATGCTGCCAAAGTCAAAGGCGACTGCTGGTGCAAGATCAGGCTCTGTGGGACAGGGTCTAAGAAAGAAAACCAGAGGAGTAAACAAAGAGTTTCAGCCAAATTGTACTTCTGAAAAATGGGGCTTCATCTTTACCTCAGAGCTCAGCAGCGAGTTTAATTAAATACACTTATTTACTTATTGAAAATCCTGTTCCACTAACATAAACAAAGAGGAGAGCATCAGAGCATGACAACCCATAGGGCACTGGGGAGAATCTGTTTTGAATTTTGTACATCAATCAAGTGGTTCATATACAACTGATGGCTGCCTAAATGGAGTCTGCTGATTTTTACACCAGGGTACGCTACTAAAAACTTCTCGTTAATAGATAATCAGCTTCTACCGATCAACTCCTCGGCTGCATTCCAAAGCATCTGTTTCTCCTATTTTGTAATTTGGAGCTGCTGAGTGTGATGATAGCAGTTATGTGTTATCTCTTTACTCATTAACCTTATTATACGATCTCACCCTCAGCGGTGCCTTATTTTATTTTAAAGATGATAAGTTTACTGAATGTAAGTGAAAAATACTTTAGCCCTCTAAATTTCTCATTATTTCATAATGTTTGTGCTAGCAATGTAATAGAAAAAGGCATTCTAAGCAAATAATATTTTTAAAGAAAAAAATCAAGAGAATAATTACTTTTTTTTTTTTTTTTCTAAATTGAATAGTTTATCACTAGACATTTAGATTTCAGTGGGATTTTTTTCCCTCTAATATTATACAATAAGATGAATGGGAAATAAGTAGATGAAAAATAGATTACAGGAATAGCATTTTTCTACTTAAGACATGTAAAACATTTATCATTTGCTTTTCAGAGAGACAGTCTGAGAGTTGCTTTAAGCCTTTTTCCACTGCATGGTTACATACTTCAAAATGCAGAAGTTTTTGTTTGTTTATTTGTTTGCTTTTGCTGGCTGTTTCTGTGAGCATATGGTAGCTTCCAGCTTTGTATTACATTACTGCACCTGTAGCTATTTATGGTCAAAGCACTCATGCAACATATATATATCGTTTACGTATTTCATTGTGGAGGTAAAGTAGCCAGGAGCTCATCACATCTCAATCAGATTGCCAGCACTGTTTCTGATGTGTTATTCTTGGCCCCTATTAAACCTGACACAATGATAAGTGGAAAGAAGAGAGGGGACTAAATAAATAAATTGAAAGTAAGCTTTGGGAAAAGCTTTCAGACCAGTTTGCTGTAGTTTAATTTGATTCTTTGAAAGTCTTAGCTACTAAAAACCTAACCTTCAGTTGACATCCAAATTACAGCCCCAGAGGTACCTTATACAGGGCTCAGAAAAGCTCATTTACCCTTTCAACCCACTCTGTTTTTCTGGGTTACTTTATCTCTGTGGATTAGGCAGCACCCCTAAAAAAGTTATTTGTTCAACGGGATCTGCAGAGCTCAGAAGCAATTCAGAATCTCCAGAGTGTGTTCAACAAAGAAAAAGCTGTCAGTGCTCTATGGAGGTGCTGTCAGTGGTCTCTTTTGGTGGTACTACTGGCTACAGTGACCCTCTTCTGATCAAGCTGTGGTCTTTGGCCCATTTCCCAGGATGTTGGCATATATGGCAGCTTGCCTCTCCGTGAGATACCATGCCCTGAATGTGTATGCCCTTGTTCTGATGGAAAGCATCCAGAGCCAGCTCATATTCTGTTCAGGCTTCTCTCTATTCTGATGTATTTGTGCTCACATGAATCCATCAGAGGATGTATGGGAAGCAATTCATCCTTATTAATACCTTAAGTTCCTCAGTATTTAACTAAACTCATTTCAATTGAGGAGGCCAAAAAATTACACAGGAGTAACACTGGTTCAATAGAAAGCCCAGAGCCGTGGGGTTTTGAGAGATGTAAATGGCACACAGTCCTACTTTTCTAACAGGTATGATTTCTGAAAAAGTGATGCAGTATGAACAATTGCAAATACTGTATTTTGTCAATACTCATTACTGGTGGCTACATGTGAATAAAATTCCAGGTAATAGCAATAGGATGTGAAGTAATGGCACCAGGAGAGGTTCAGGTTGGATATTAGGAAAAATATCTCCTCGGAAAGAGTGGTGAGGTATTGGCACAAGCTGTCCAGGGAGGTGGTGGAGACACCATCCCTGGAGATGTTCAGGAAACATGCAGATGTGATACTGAAGAATATGGTTAATGGGCATGGTTGGGATGGGTTGATGGTTGCACTAGATGATCTTAGTGGTTTTTCCAACCTTAATGATTATATGATTCCGTGAAGTTGGTCCTGAGACTCACAGGTTTATCTGCCAATGGCTAGGATATGCTAAGTCCAATACACCCTGGGACTGAGGACATCATTTTCAGCTTTCCTCAAGGACCGTGCAGGACCCTGAGAGCTTGTATATTCCAGCTACTCTGCTCTCAGATATGTTTCTACACTGCAGCTTCTACCTTTCATTTTTTATACATTACACCTTGTTTCAAATTCCAAGAGAGAAACATGAAAATGAAATTAACGTAACAAATTTATAAGCAGTCAAGAAAAAGACTTTCTCCTTAGTAGTTTAAACAACCATCTGAAGATACAGTTAAAACATCTAAACATCTCCTTCTGATCAATCAACCAGAGAAAAAGACCAATCTTACAAACACCCTCTAGTGGCTCTGTGCAACATTTTGAGTTCTGGGTCTAGTTCCCACAACCATTTATAGAATAAACTCTATGTAAGTGAATTAATTTAATGCATTTTGCAAGGTTTACTTGTCAGGCAAAAAAATTACACATTTTTTTTAGTTTATTTATCTACTTATCAGCAAGAATACTAATATTTGTCAGCACAAATGGATGCTTTCTCTGAATATCCTTTCCAGAGAAAACTGCAACTGTACCACTGAATATAAATCCAATAACTCTAAGCTCTATAGTTTGGTCACTATTAATGAGCTAAACTTCAGTTTTGCTGGCTTAATTTTATGGAAGTCAATGGAGTTAGGGCAGAATGAAAGCTAGATATTCTTTACCTGGAAGGTCATGGTATTCAGCACCTCTAGGAGTGATTTTCTCCATACACGGGATATTAACAACATAATTTACTATGGGATTTCCAGAGATAAATTATACATGCAAAATGCAGGATTAAATATATCAGTAACCAGCATAACAAGATATTAAAGAGGACTGGGTGTAATCCTAGGATATCTTTTTATAGTACTAAAGAAATGTTAGCTGAACACTAACATTATTTTCACACCTACCTGTCTTTCCACAGAGAAGAGCACAGAATCATAGAACCATAGAATCATTTGAGTTGGAAGGGATCCTTACTGTCCATCTAGTCATAGAATCATAAAATCACACAGGTTGGAAAAGACCTTAAAGATCATCAAGTCCAATCATGACCTAACCATATTACCCTAACTCTGACAACCCTCTGCTAAATCATGTCCCTGAGCACCACATCCAAACAGTTTTTTGAAACATCCAGGGATGGTGACTCAACTGCCTCCTTGGGGAGCCTACTCCAGTGCTTAACAAACTTTTGTGTAAAGAAGTGTTTCCTAATATCCAACCTGCACATACTCTGATGCAACTTAAGGCCAACAAATTTAGTTCAACTCCCCTGCAATTAATGGGGACACATACAGTTAGATTGGGTTGCTCATAGCCCCATCCAGCCTGACCTTGAATGTTTACAAGGAAGAAGCATTCAACCCCTCTCTGAGCAACCTGTTCCATTGCCTCATTCATCATCCTTATTGTAAAGAACTTCTTGCTTACAACCAACATAAATCTCTCCTCTTTTAGTTTGAAACCCTTTCCTGTTTTCCTATCACAACAGACCCTGCTAAAGAGACCCTAAAAGCAGACCTTGTCTGCTGACATTGTTCCACAGACCATGGTACACTATAAAATATAGTGTAAATAATTTATATATAATATTATATATATATATATAATATAAATATAGTGTAAAATATAGTGTAATTTTATAAAATATATTTTATAAAATATAAGACGAGGAGAGATATTCTCAGACGCTGGGAACTGTCTGGATTGTTTCACTGCATCACTGCATATTGCAGGGCACTGTATACAGACTTCAGTGCAGGGAGGAGCAAGCACTGAGGTCAGGCAAATCTTTTCCAAATATCACATAATGACTTAGACAAATAACTTCAGAGGTACAGAGGTGCTTGTACATCTTCATCTAAGGCAGTCTTCTCTGGACTCGAAGTTTCACTGAGATTCATTGCTTTTTTTCCCCTTCTGTGCCAAAACCAATTTATGAAAACAAGATTTAAGCTCTTAAATCATATATTCTATTCCCATGATTTTATTTGCAATGGAAGTAAAGAAATGAACAACAACAAAAAATCACCTGGAAGACAGGAGAGTCAGGATGTATTTGAGCCTCATTCTATTGAAATGTCATTTCCTTTTTTGAAGCCAGTTTATGACCAGGAAGACTGATGCTGAAGAAATATCCTCCCCTAAACACTCAATGATTCATCTATAAAGATATTTTTAGAACTAGAACAAAAATTTGCCTCTGCCTTTCCTGTGTCTGATAGGTTAATTGAAATTAATATGAGTACAATTAAAATTAACTAATTAATCTAAGACCCGATCTTTAAATGCATGCCACAGTGGGCAGCCAGGCAGAGCAACACTGACAGTGTTCTGACAGTGTCAGCCTTAATCAGCGTCAGGCAGCTCAAACCTCTGGAGGGTTTACTAGCCACCTTCTCTCATTAGTATTCGGAAAATACCATATCCTCAAATCAATAAGAATATTTGATTGAACTTTAAATACACCAAATGGAAAAATCAGCTTCGAAGAGCGGTGTCTTCACACCTCGAACACCTCTCAGGAAAGTCCTGCTAGTTTCTGCAACTTTTCTTTGTGTGGTTCAAAAGAGCATTTTTCCTTTCTATTCCAGTGGGAGGATATGTTGCCCACCCTTCAGATTGGTATTAATGAATGGTATTAATGACAATGGTTGGTACCATTTTTTTCTGTCCCTTATTTGTCTAGGACTGTGCTTTTTTGGTTTTAAATGGCTACAAGAAGTAAATGGCACACTATCCTGTATTATTGTTTTTCCAGTAATGTATTCATTATTAACTGCCTTGAAGTTTAAAGCACGGCTTCTTTTTATTCCATGGTCAGGCCTACAATAAACCACCAATGTAGACAGAATTTTCCACACACATTTGAGGAAGGCCCTGGATACAAGCTCAGAAATTGCACTACCCATTTCCTTTCCTTCTACCAGTCCAATTCCTGGTACTAGATGCTAACACAGATGAAATGATAATCTGGACCTCTCCACAACATGACTTTTGTAATAAATTTTAATGGTACCAGTCTTTATAGGAATAGAGCATGCATTGGTACATTTCTTTAGTTCTTATCACGGTAAGATCATGAGCTTTCTTGCAGCTTGAAGATTCAAAAAATTCAAAAAAAAAAAAAAGAAGAAGAAGAGGAGGGAATGAAACAATACGTAATGCAATCATAATGCATTGCTTTGCTTTGTCCACACACTGGGAATGAAACCTAATCAGTGTTGTTCAAATGCCATTACAGTGAATCAACTGTCATTGCTTTCTTTTTGGAGAGTAGCTGTACAACTTGATAATTGCTCTGATCTTCACAAGACTCATTGGAGTACTCTTCCTTTCCCCCACCCTGGTCAGTTCCATACAAACCATAGGCCAGGGTGGAGGAATTCAGATATAGGCCTTCATCAATGATGGCATCAGGCTTCTAATTTGTCGCTGAGGTGAGCAGGGGTTGGGATACCTAAAGTGGGATTACAACATCTATACTAAGAGATGCAGTTTGACAGGCAGAGGTGTAAAGTTATAGGACATACTTAGACTGCCTGAGATAGCAGCATGGGGATGGTAGATGTGTAGAAGAGTTATGGGAGGCCTGTCTCTTTTTGGGATGGTAAATAGAGATCTGACAGAAGAAGAATGATATCTGAAATCATACAAAATGCTTATCAATGGAGAGCAGAATCAAATTCCTTGTCAATACTACATGCAGTGGTTCAGCTGAAGCTCAGGTTGGTTGTATAACAAAGGTGTCCAGAGCTATCTGACATACTGTTGTTATCTGAGGCAGCCCTATGAGGCTAACAAATACTGCTTAAGTTGGCACTTGAACACCTATATTGAGTGAGCTGGATTGAGCTCCTGCTGCTTCCTGAAGAGTGTGCTGAATGCTCCATTAACTATATTGATTAGATCTTCATGGTTTTTCTCCTATTACTTGCTTTTCAGGTTCTCTCTATGTACTCAATAACATTCATGTTCAACTTGACCTTTTGAACTATATTGTTTGAGGAGATTCATAACTAGAAAAAAAGATGTCTGCTCTTCTCTGCCCCGCTTAGTCTATATATTATGCATCGGGAATAAAACCTGATCAGAGCTGTTTAAGTGCTACCAAAGTAAATCAAATAGCATAGCTTGCCTTCTAGAGAATAGATATGCAATGAAATAAGAGGCATGTAATTACCTAAAAGTGGTATCTATGTGAAAAGAAGTGATTTAAGGTAAGCCTGGTTATAAATCCATTGTGCTGGTTGCCAAGTACTTCAGTCATTCCACAGAAGCTTGAAATATAAAAAATTATTAGCTGCAGGAGCTGCTCTTTTAAAACATCCCCGCAAGATCCCAGCCCTCGTTTATCAGAAGGCTGAATTGAGCAATTGTGGTAGTAGTGCTCTTTGCAGTAAATAAGCAGTAGACACACACACACACACAAGAAAAAAAAAATACAGCTCTGCACTATTTAAAGAAAAGAGAATAGTCTCCACCAGGTCACTTCAGTGCTTTTCCTTAAGGCTTAAATATTGCTGTTGTTCAACCGAAGTTGTTGTGGAAAAATGCAAATATTTCCATTTTAAGAAAAAGAAATGCTGAGTGTGAAACAGAAACAGTCTTTGATATAACTGTCTCTTTGTAAAGAATCAATAGTGCTCACTTTCTCTAAATAGGCAGAAATGAATGACAGGATGCAGCTCTTTTGTTCACAATTTCCAAACCTACTTTTTACATTCCCTAAAAGTTTTATCTTGCTGTTTTTCCTCAGGGATCTACTTATAACTGTTTCTCTAGTTTTCTGCAGATTTTCTCCTCTGCAGCTTCTCTCGTTTTCTGATACAATTATAGTACATGATCTTCATGTGGTTCCCTTCACTTAGCTCCAGGGAAGGCTGAATAATACTTGTTTGCTTTCAATATGTCTATAAAGGTCTTCCAATCTAAGATTCATTCAATGGCAGGTGCAAACTTCTCATAATACAGCACAGTTTGTCACTAAGATTACAGGTACATGTGGGTTATATAATCTTCCTTCTCATGCAGCACTCAACGTTAATATTAAATGCTTTATTACTTAAAATTATACAAGCATACACACACATCAAAGCAAAAAACTGTATTATCTTTCCTTATATTATCTTTCCTTTTTTTTTTTTTTTTTTTAATCTTTGTCAGAGTTATAGACCTATTCCAGACCATCACAATCAAATGGTGTCCAAAACTAGTTAAGATAGGCACTCAGAGAAAAGACCAGTCTAATTCTAGAATGTATCAATGGACTTTAGGGAAGCATGGAGAAACCTCACTTTCTTCTGTCAGGCTTTTCACCTTCACATAGAGACTGCTTGTTACCACAACAAGCCACTCCATCAAACCCTTTCCCAGCCCAGCAGTGTGAGATGTGGGAGGCATTTCTGTCATTCTTACATCTCTTTCACACATCTACATGAGACAGAGTGGCAGTAAGACTGTCTTTTCAGCCAGTGTGCTGGTTTACTGAGAGTATCTCAGGCAGTAAAAAGGTTCTGTAAGCAACAGCTTAGATGTTTCCAATTTTTCAGATATGAAAAATGAACAGATTTCATTGGAACTTTGTGACCTTAGTGATATTCTAGCAACAAACTGCTTGGATGTCTTAGTCATAATATGTGGTTGCTAGAAAATGAGAGGATAAGTAGATGTTGTGGTTTAAGCTGGCAGGTAGCTCAGCACCATGCAGCCGTTCACTCACTCCCCACCTTTCCAGTGGGATGAAGGAGAGAACTGAAAAAAGAGTACAAAGTAGAACTCGTGAGTTGAAATAAAAACTATTTACTGAGACAGAAAAAGGAAGAGGAAAATAGGATGTTTTAATTATATATGTGTATATATATTCAAAACAAATGATGCACAATTAATTGCTCACCACCCACCAACTGATGTCCAGCCAGTCTCCAAGCAGCTGCAGCCCGCCAAACCAACTCTCCACTGTTTTCAGGGTTTTGTTGTTGTTGTTTGTTTGTTTGTGTGTGTGTTTGTTTGTTTGTTTTGGATGATGCCATGTGGTATGGAATATCCCTCTGGCCAGTGTTGCTCAGCTGTCCTGGTTCTGCCCCCACCCAGCTCCTTGTGCCCCTGCAGCCCTCCTCACTGGCAGGACAGTACAAGAAACTGAAAAACTTCCCCGACTCTGTGCAGTACTGCTCAGCAACAACTGAAACACTGCTGTGATTTCTCCTAAAGCATCATACAAGACACTATGAGGGAAAAATCAACTTTGTTCCTGCTGAAAACATGACACTATGGTTCATCTTTTAATGACTGGAGTGTGTATTTGTCATTAGAAAAATGCCGAACTCCATCAGCTGCGATTGAGATCTGTGCTCTCCAAGGCAGCCAAACAGAGAATGTCTTTCTCTACAGGTGGTCACTCAAGGAATCTTTAAACTCATTTTGTGAATAAAGGTAAGCCATGGAGCACCAAGGACTCACTATGATGTATCCAGGGAAAAAAATACAACAAAACAAAATAATAAAAACCACCAAAAGTTTTCCTTTAGTGAGATATTCAAAAGCCGCCTGGGTGTAGTCCTTGGAACCCTGCTCTGGGTCTTCCTGCATGACCAGGTGTTGGGCCAGACGGACCAAGAGATCCCTGCCAGCTATGGCGATTCTGGGATTCTGTGAATAAACAAACAAACAAAATTATTCACACATCACAAACAGTTTATGAAGACACTAGAACAAAAACCTGTTCCTATAGTAGAACAGTGATCACATGTTCTAGTGCTATATTAATCTTGCCTACAATTGAATACTTGGGAGGGAAAAGTCATGAAAAGATCCTATGAAAGTATCTAAAAAGGAATCATAGAAAATCCCCTCACAGATCTATTTCAGACATCAGCTCTATTCTTCTGGAAAAAAAAAAAAAAAGTTTATAAGACTCTTCTCTTCAGACATTTCTTCAGAGATCTGAATACTAGTTCAGAACTTAACTGTGCAGAAAAAAAAATAATTATTGAGAGAGTGCCAAAAGGCTTTTCTGAAGGTAATGAATTAGATCAAATTTGAAGAGAAGGTCAATAAATTCAGGGCTTGCTGAAATCTCACATATCTTTCTCTAAAAATAGTAGAGACCCTTTAATATAATTTGGGCTATCATTTCCTGTGAGCTTGTGACCTGCTAAAACAGGCAGGAAGTATTTGGTATCTTTTTATTAATGCTTGGAATTTGTACGAGGAGATTTCCACACTTGACATTTTTTCTAAGATCATTCATTTTCATACAAAAGTGCTGGCCTCTTTTTTTGTTAAACATAGCTAAGCAAGACTGTATCAACAGATGAAGAATTACATTTGATTTACATCACAACTGAGAAAAAAAAAAAAGAAAGAAAGAAATTCTTGGTGTGTATATCTTTGTAAGGAACCGAACAAAATCCTACACTGCTTCTTTATTATATGGCTAACTTCAGCGTGCTCTTGCTTTCTGTTGATTTGAACAGAACATGCTCTATTCCTGCACTCTTCATTTTATAAGCAGCAACACTAATAAAAAGAATTTGAAACATATTTTAGGATATTTTACACTAGAGAATATGGTTTTGCTTTGAAAAAATATGGCATGATATAGTTCTGTGTTTGCTGTTACTCAATGATTCACAGATCAAACACGTTGGATTTATAAATATTGTACAACTCTCCATGCAAACTCTACTTTGAGTCTGAGAGCTCACACTAAGATCTTCCTTTCTTGTGCATCTTTGCCAGCAGTAATGATTCAAGAGAACACACAGCATCCTCAATAGTGTCTTACCTGAAAAATGCAAAATGGTGCGGCAATTCTTGAGCAAGTGGATTCCTAGGGGATAAGTCATTTCAAATGACTCCGCACAACAGTTTGGGTTTGAAACTACTTTTCTATCCAGCCCGGGGTTTAGGCAGACACAGCACCATGCCCAAGATGACAAAGCCTTCACGATCCTTGTTGTGAGCTGATGTCCACAAAATCAAACATCTCCAGTACACCTGAATTAATCTGTTGCTTCTTCAAGGGTCCCCGCTTTAGAGAGAGAGCTGAAATAAAAACGTATGGGGCTTAAAGAAATGGAGCCTGAAGCAACTTGCACCATCTGACCTGGGAAGATAGTTTGCTTTCCCAGAGTAGATACACTTAGCAGTGTAGATGTCACTTCCAGGCCACAGTGTTTCCAGTTAGGCAGATGCTATTAGAGAAGGGACCTGTCAATTTAAAGGAAGTTACCTGACCCCAAGTCCTATATATTTATAAGGACTTAGTCTACTATCTAAAATAAAATCTACAGATTGTATGAAAGAATCACCAACAAGTCTTCATTGCTTTTACCTACTGTGCTCAGTGTGACACGTCTTTTGACAAACAAACAATACTTTGTTTTCAAGAGATTGCTCTGGAAACACTATTTCTTGCTCTCAGAAGGAAAGTGGTAAAATGAGCTGTGACAATCATGTGAGAAGTGTTGTGTGATTTCATTCAGATAATGGTGACACTTTCCCCAGCAAGTTAAACAGGAGACACAGGAAAAGGGGCATAGCGTGACTTATCTTTAACATCCATCTTCAGCCTACATATACAGGTTAATAAGTTAGAGAGATCATTTACACCATCTGGTTTGTCTTTATGAACAGCAAGGACCATACATCTTTTATCAGCATTACCAGAAAACAAGGAGGAATTAAAGAAATATTTTACAAATATGTGAAAACTGATATTAAAGTTTGAGACTGCAAAAGAATAAAGAAAATGAATAGCAGAAATATTTCTTCATGTTTAGCAAAATACTGAAGCAAGAAATAACTAAATCAGTCAGACAGCTCATAGACATTGTGTCTACACTGCAACAGGTGGAAAGGAAGACTGAGCACAGTCAATGTTAAGGCAGTGTAAAGGCTGTTCCCAACCTCCCAGCTATTACAAACAAACTGTTAATTTGAAGGGTAACTCCATCAAGACCATCATGCCGGTTAGAAGGCAAAAACACTGACTGTTGGTTTTTTTTGTTTGTTTGTTTTCTTTTGTTTTGGTAGTTGTTTTTTTTTGGGGGGGGGGGGTAGGGGGAGGGAAGGGCAGGGGAGGAAGGCTTTTGTCGTTCGGGGTCGGTTTTTTTGTTTTTTGTTTTTTTTCCATCAGAATTTCATCAAATGAGCAGAACTAAGAATTAATTACCACATGAAGAGCTAAAGGGGAATTTTGGGCCAGTATCTGGAGAAAAAAGCTGTTAACCTCACTAGCCTTTGACAGTCTTAGAGCTAATGACATTGTGCAGTCTACCTCATCTTTTTTCTATGATTCAATTTGCGTTTCACAAGAGAATTCATACCAGTACATGAAAAATACGTACAAGAACTCTTTCTCACAAAGTTCTCTTCCTTCTTAGGGAGTTGCAGACAGCCACTGATGTCAATATTGCATCAGCACAGACTGAGGACTCAATATGCAGTTGATGTGAGCAGTCCAATAAAGAACATGGTCTTTATCACACTAATTGCATTCCCAAGATGTTATCAGGACTTTCTCAAACTCTCAGTAAAGAAAAATAAAACCTAAAGTTGCTTAATCTTTGAGGGGCATTGAAATTCAAGAGGAATAATAAATACAGAAGAGCTGTTCCTAGAGAAGCTTAGGGATTTATCTATGCAACTTCCATTAATATATATTTGATAGGAGCAGAGCAAGTAAATCCCTGTGCACTGTGCAGAATGTTTGGAACAGGGTGCAGAAACAAATATTTATGTTTGAATATGCTTTTCCCCTTTCAGATTCTAAACATGATGTATGTTTTCCCAGGCCTTTCCAAGTCCAGCAGGATCCCCAGTTTCTTGAATCTTGAAGAGTCCCAACAGAACTTGGGGAATTGCTCCGCTGATGCATTGCTGCCCACTCTGAAGTGGATTACCTATGACTGGCAGAGAGATTTTGATCATGCTGAACAGAGCAATCCAGACCTTTAAGAGTTGCCTCAGCTCCATGATCCTTGTAGAATTAATAGATAACTAGATGAGACAAAGAGAAAACAGAAGACACAAATAAAAAGTGCTCAGCTCAGTTTTTAAAGAATTTGCCTTGGCCCCCACCCTATCAGGACAAGATCTGCAGGCACTATGTACCACTGCAACAATAATGAAGTCAGAGGAATGACACTGATCAATACTGGCTTCATAAGAACAAGAAGGCATCAGGTAACATTGCTTGGGTTTAAACCCGTCATATCAATGTATAAAGGGGAAAGAATAAAAAATTAAAATCAGATATTTACACAGATCTTAACAAAGTTTGAGAGCTCTCTCAGCACAGCACACATCCTCCAGCTCTGCTATTAAACTGAACATAAAATTTGTCTAGTCACAATGACAGTCTCAATGACCTCGAAGAGATAGGTTTTTGAATTATCTGGGAAAGCCTCTGTACAGAGGCATTAAACTTAAATTTATGGATATGCTACTTAAAATCTGAATGTAGTGAGCTCATTTTTACAAACACTGAAAGGGAGAAGATCATTTATTTGCATAATTAAACAGCCAGTGGTGTCATTAAGTTAACTTACTTCCTTTGCTACTTCATGGCATGTTGTCCATCTTCCCTTTACTTCAGTGCTTGGGTTCCAAAGACAAGCTCTCTTTAGTTCATTTAAAAAGAAATTTTCCAAGATCGTAAGTGTACATTTTTCCAAAATATAAATATCTGCAGTTATTTTCTTCATGTCAGAATAGGAAAAGAGAAACTGTGATCCAGTCCATCAATTCAGTTTCTGACAGGAACTCATATTCAGAATAAGACAGAAGCCATCCTTGACTTGGCAGATGGGCTTTAGCAATACCTCCAACCTCAGGTCTACTATTCCCTACTAGTGCTTTATTGGCACTACTAATAGTGCTAATATAATAGTGCTTTATTGGCATTACTATTATTATTAGTTCAGAGGGAAGATAAAGCTTCATGTGTTCCGAAGTGAAACTTTTAGCAATTACATTCAGCAGTCTTTTCTATTATCTCTATGTACTTTCAATCTTTATTTGACCTATGTGTTTCTGTACTCTACGCCATGCTAAAGCTTCCATTCCAAATAACAAAATGGAAATAAATACATGTTTTTTGTTTGTTTGTTTGTTTTTAGTGTAGTTTTGAATTTGATCTCTCTTTGTGTCATTGAATGTGTCTTTGATCTAAGGTTGGGTAATATTAGCAAGGATTCTCCCAGTCAAACTTTCTCCTTTGCACAGTAGTTGCATAAAGGAGCGCAAGAATGCAAGCCAGTATTGGGGGAGGAGGGGGAGGGGCGAAGGACATCCACAAATATACAGTGATTTATAGGAAAATAAATGCAAGATAGAGATACGTGTGGTGAAAATGGCAGTGGAATATGAATCATTTATTCAGAATGCTTCCAAGAAAAAATAACCCTACTGGTACCAGAACTATTATTTCACCGAGCAACTTCTTGCCTAAGGAAGGCAAAGGAGACTAGAAGACTCAAATCTGGCATGGCAGAACAAAATTCCTCTTTAAATTCCATCATGACTTATCCAGAAGTACTGTATGGAAGGATTTGATTCAAAGTTAAAAGAGATCTGTGCTTTACTTTGAACAAGGCTTTCAAAAAGTGTGTACCAAAGAAACAGCACCAAATGAAAGCTAAAGAAAGCTAAAACACACTATCTTCAGTTATTCATCAGCCTTACAACATTATCTTCCAACTACAGCAAAATCCAAGAGAAAATATATGTACATTCTCTTAAAAAATAAAAAATAATAAAAAAATGTAAGTAAACTTACTTATTTCAAAGTTGACATAATTAGAGAAATGGAAAAATTATCTCTAGTACAAGGCTCTGGAAAGGAAGGGAAGGGGAGGGGAAGGAAGGGAACGTGAAGGGAGGGAAGGGGAGAAGAAAAAAAAAGAACATCCCATTTGTTTTATTTGTAACACCTCCCATGGTACTTGACTTTGAATTTGGAGGGCCAGCAATACTGCCTTTCCATCGATCTCCAAATCTCGTGGAAGAAGCATGAAGATGCCGGCCTTTAGTGGCAAGAAACACAGTACAGGGCAGGCACCATACTGTTTTTATGTGCCCTAGCAACAGAATTAGAAGAGCTTGGTGGCAGCAAGGCAGAATCCACTGTAACTTTCCAGGAGGTTAAGGAAGGTAGACAGGAAATTAACCCATGTGAACCCACATACAGCTGTAGCTCGTTTGTAGCTAGTACTTGTAGCTAGTACCAGTGAGATAAATGCTCAGTCAAGGAGTTGATACATTTTACTCAGGGACCTCAGTCTGCATGAATCCTAAAATTGTACAAAGATACCTCCTTCTGATTTCTGCTTTCTGATTTCTGCTTTCCCCTCACGGACAAAGTTCTTGTGACTCTCACTTATAGCAAAATAAATATGAATAATTTCTGCAGCTCCTTTTAGGAAAGTGATTTAGGAAAAATAGCATCTTCCTATTTTGACACCTCCAGTGTTGCATTAAAGCTTGTTTTTGTAAGCTGCAGAGATGAAAGCAAAAGTTTGATGTTTTTCCCTGCTTTCAACCTGCTAGACCCACTGCAGCTCCAAGAAAAAAAAGAAGAATGTTCCTGTTTGTTCCTGTAGATTTATCACTGGTTTGCTCACTAATCTCCTGCCAGATCCAGCTAAGTTTATCTCCTGGAGAAAAAGTAGCTGGACAGGTGTCACTGAAAACATAATTTGTCCTTCATATGACAACAGAAATAACCGTGGTTAATTCTGACACTGTATGTTGAGTTCATCAAGGCCTAATGCCTGAGCCTTCAACCAAGAAAATAACCTCAGGCTAGCACTTGGTCCTGTACTGCTGCATTTGATTTGGGAATCACTGAGAAAGAAAAGAAATTCTGTATAAATAACTTTTCTTTTTAAGATTTCCCAGTATAGCCCTGTGGAGGAAGGTTATTTAAGGTCAGATCTAGTCATATCTGCTCTATTTGGATATCTGACATTTCAGCTATTAAACTCTCCTTGATTACCAGGGGCTGGCAGTCATTCCATGCATCACTGAAAAATTAATTTCCATTGCTATGCAAAAACCTCTTGGAAATAGCCTATGACCTCAGTTGTCATGTACCAATTCCTCTGACACTAATTAGGAATTATAGGCTGTGTCCCAGAAGATTCTGGTTAGCCCAGTGAGGACTTCACTTTTGCTAACTGAGCTCACATGAGAAGCTTTCAGTACAGAGACAATAAAACTCCACAAATGCACGATCAAAGATACTATTAGAGTTCATAACCAAGTGCATAACAGAGTTCGGGTGATTTAACACTTCTATTCCTCTCCTAACCCTCCCAGTTATGGGAGCAGAGGTCATTTGGACTATTCCAGCTGACATGCTTCTTATCTTTCTCACATATTCAGGTCTGTTCAGCCCTAGAGTGACTTTGGAATCTCAGGCAGGAGAAGATCTCTTTCACCTAAGTGATAAGGCTGCAAGGAGGAGAGGCTTGGTGAAACCTCCCCTATAAGAGAATATGAGAGGGTGAGAAGCTGCCCCTATAACCAGAATAGGATTTTCAAAAGCTCTTACCCTCGGACTAGTGTTTCTCATTGAAAGCAACAACAACCTCTTCAACATGTGCAGTCAGGTCAGTACTAAATACCATTGTAGTTACTCATTCTTCATGAAAGATGACCTCGTTTAAGTGTGATGCTTTATTATCACTTTTTATTTGAAGCTTCTGTGACCCTACCCTATGTTTTCATGGAGATTTGGCTTTAAATAAAGAAAAAACATACAATTTTTTTGAAAGAAAGCAATGATCTCTCCAGTATTATGAAGTTCAAAATTGTATTAACTGTAGCTGCCAAAGTCAGTATTAACTTAAGTATTGGAGCTGATCATTGATATTCGCTCTTATCTGTGAAAACAGGAGTTATTTTCGTATCTTTTGGAGTTCCTGTGTAGATCCACCCCTCCATACTCTAAAAGCGAACAGTCAGAACGTTTGTAGTGAGTCTCTGTAAATATTTACTCAGTTTGACATTCTCTGTTGACATTACCACTGCCTGAAACATGAGGGCAAGGAGTGGGGAGGGAGGGTGAAAAATGAGGGCAAGTTTTATCTTGCCAATTTTTTAGTGAAAATGTGTCTCCATTTTGCAACCAGCTTCAATTTGAGACTTCAGGGAACTCAGTCCAGATTAAAGCCAAGACAAATTCCCCTTTTCTCCCTGTAAGAGCACTGCTGGAACTGCAGCGAGGAACTCTCCCTGCAGTCACGCAGTTAAGCCTGCGAGTTTCAAGCATCTGTTAGATAAGCCTCGTAAAAACATGAAAAATATAATCAGAAATCAAGTAAATAAGAGATTTTTAAAGATTAAACTGACACCAATTATTTGGCTTTTGGGGATGGGACTCTAAACACCAGAATTTTTTGAAAATAAAACCTATTTTACGAATTTTGACAGCATTATTTCTTTCCAAGATGGTATGGAAAGCGTGAATTATAAAATACAGAAGCGTGTTTTTCATTATGAAGACATCCAGAAGGACAGACGGCTCTTGGCCAGCATTCTGACAATAATTTTTCATCTCCCACCTTCTTTTTTGCTGCCAACATCACTTACAGTGTTCTCTTATTCATATTCCCATGCATAAATGGAGATAAGTTGTAACCTATGCACTTATATAGCTTGATTTAGCTATGTTAGCAATACTTAAAAGACACATCCTGGTACCTGCATCACATGTTAATTCTCCTTGTTTTTTGTTTGTTTGGTTGGTTGGTTGGTTGGTTTGGTTTGGTTTTTTTTAAGCAGTTTGACATATTAGCATGAAAAAGATAACAAAATAAAATCCCACAACTAGCATAATTTCCAACATATAGACATATTCTGTGAAAGGAATAGAGTAAGGCTTTCTGAATTTTATTTATTTTTTTTTTTTTTGTCACCAGAAACATAACACATCTGTCAAAATTACAATAAGACCTCTTTTGTTCTTGCAGTTTTGACCTTAGAATAGATTGATATTCTGTCATTTTCTGAAGGAAGAAAACTCTTTGCCTTCTTTTTGACAGAAATCTTCCCATAGTTTTGGACTGGAAAAGACAGATGCAGAGGTGAAATAGGATTTATTCTAACTAGGCAAACAGATCTGACACCCATGTCAAACGTTGTTACAACCTATATGCTTCAAATGTAGAGTAGAAGTTAAATACTGCACAGTCTGAAGCCAAGCATTACAAAAGCAAAATGTTTCACAGCCCACATACTTTTTCCTGCATGTTCTCAGTGATTCAGTAATGAACAACATGCTGAGACAACATCTGAAGCACTGCAATGATGCACAGAATGCACAAAACAAAAATTAATATATTTATAGGCTGAAATTCACTGAAGCCATAGGATCCTTTCATAATCAGGTTCTGCACAAGAGAAGAGGATGCCTGGAGAGGTGAAACAAATTTGTAAGCCAGACTTTTGAGATGTTTGCCCTCTCATCCCCTCTTTCAGCTACATAGCAGCCACATTGCCACGTCAGTTTTTCAAAACCTCAAGACTGCTGGATCCTTATAAACAGGATGTGGGAAATGGTCTCCTGTTGCACCAGGGGAAGTGTAGATTGGACACTGGCAATAATTTCTTCAGGAAGAGTGTGATCAAGCATTGCAATGGGCTGCCCAGAGAAGTGGTGGAGTCCATATCCCTGGAGGTATTTACAAGATGTATGGACATGGCAATAAGGGACATGGTTTAGTGTTGGGACCTGATAGGTTGGTTTGATGACTGGACTTGCTGATCTTGAAGGTCTTTTGCAACCTAGGTGACTATGATTCTATAAAAAGTAAGCACATAGCTTCATGTGCTTACTCCTACAGATATTGTAAGGGAGAGAACTTCTGTTTAAAGTGCGTGAGGTACTCTGGTATCTCAGTGATGTTTTCCAAGCTCCTTTTCCGAGGGAGAGAGCTAAGGAATACAAGGTTTTACATGACATGAGCAAGTTTTCCCACACTTGCTCTCTACTTTATCAAGCAGAATGGCAGATCAGTTTCCTTGCATAGAAAGAGAGAATAATGCAGACGCCGAGTGCTCTCCCACTGTGTCTAGCATTGGAAAAGCAGTGTTCTCACACAGCACAGTGGAAATGCTTCTCCAAATCTGATGTCCAGATGTCATTGCCTGCAAGCAAGAGGAGGCTGTGCCCTAGAAGACAGAGTTCTGCTTTTGAGCTTCCAGCAGCTCAGCTCTGTTTCAGCTTTACCCCTATGTCCTTCCTCAATTTCCCCACCTGTAAAATGTGTGTAATCATACTGCCCTGTTCCAGGGACTGCTTTGCTGCAAATCGCTGTACAGAAGGAATAAGGCATTTTAAGAAGCAGACACACAGATCCTGCTCCTTTTTCTCCATATTTTCACTGAAGAATTCTGTTCAAGTTTCTCAAAAGAGTGGATTCTTACAGCTCAGGGGCTGATAAAATACAGCCTGTTAGCTTAGCAAAAAAAAAAAAAAAAAAAAAAAAAAAATAGGAAGAAATTGGAAAAATTTGCTCACTTTATTTCCTGCGAACAAACATAGAAAATGAATGTCATGCATTTCAATAGTAGTTGATGTCTATGTTGTTCAAAGAAAAACTTCTGGTACAAGGAGACAACAGATTTTATTATATAAATTAAAAATAGCAGTCGCCTGGTAGAACAAAGATGCACTGATCAGAACATGACGTGCAAAGAAGAGAGAAGGGAATTCAGATTTAACATGCAGAATACTGACACTATTTCTAGTTGGCTCGTGTGGTGAGGAGTTAATCTGAAATCCTCTCTGCATACATTGCTCCGTATGTGACAGAATCATAGAACCACAGAATCATTAAGTTTGGAAAAGTCCTCTTTGATCCAACTGCCAATCCATCATCACCAGACTACTAAACCACGCCCTTTAGTGCCACCTCTCCATGTTCCTTGAACACATCCAGGGACACTGACAAGCTGGCCCCACCAGCTCTACTCTGGGGAAGCCATGCCCACACTTCTCTTTGTTCCCCAAAACTGCCCTGGTCTCATTACTACAGGATGTTTGTAAGCTTTCCTTAAAGTGAAGGTTTGTCATGTAATCTATCATTTTTCGAAGTGTTACTGCTGCTGGAGAGATAAGAGGTCAGATTGTCTGCAGGCAGGTGACTAGCAGCAGGAGGATGAGCCCTGTGTGATGGGGCTTTCGCTCCACCAAAAGAAACCAGCTGAGAAACAAAGTCAGGAGAGGGGAAAATTCATGAAACTATTTTACTAAATCCCCCATCTTGCCAAATATTCCACTGAGCTTTCTTAGAGAAGCTGCTCACTAATCATCTGTGCTACAGTGGGATAGGCAATTCCATGAAGGAGCTCAGCTGAAGTAGGAAACTGAAGACACATGCTCCACCCATGGTGATATGGCAAAATGTACAGGGTAGTGGATGGAGCCTGTCCCACTGCAGACCTCTGTTCTATATCACCCTGCCGAGTGTGTCCCAAATCAGTAATGCTTGAAAACAGTCCCACACCCAAATCAATAGTGCTTGAAAACATTTAACAACAAAGGGATGCAGGGAATATGCTTGGCCTAAATATCTCCACCAGCACAGCATCCCTCAGAAAGAGAGGGAAGAGGCTATCTGCTTTCTGCTCTTTCACATGCATCTGTTAATCTAACATAGATTCTGGTTCACCTTACAAAATGAGTATTTTTTAAATATTAGAACATAACAACTGCTTTGAATAGACTGCATATGGGGCATTCATAATCAGTCTGGTTTTCATGTGCTTGCTTTCTTGCCTCTCCAGGTCCACCAGGAGCATATATAAATGGCGTATGAGAACTCAATGCTCCCAGTATAGGGGAGGTCCATTTTTATGGTGCTGTGTTTTGTTTGATGCCAGGAGCCCGTCTACCCTGTCTCAGTTCCTGTACTGCTGTGTTATCTCTGTCAGCATGTATATTTAACAAAATATATGGGCAATAAAGTCAGCATAGCACCCAGTTGTACTTTTAAAGGCAAGAACAGAATTTCTGCTTCATTTCAGAGAAAAGATGGGGAGTAAGACCAGGTCCTAACAAGCCAGTGTACAGTCATTTACTCATCTGCTTATTTAGAAATCTTTCACTTCTTCAGTACAACATAGTTGAACTATCTCTCAGCCTGAAAACTAAATTTCATGGTCATACTGTCATGCATTTTACTTCCCTTGATGTAAGTCTTAAGAAAATCTAGCCCACCATTTTGATGAAGTGTATTAGGAAGGAATTTCCTTCTGTTTCCTAACACAGAGCAACAGAGCTTCTAAGATGCTTATAGAGAGCACAGTTTCCTGGAGCTGCAGAGAATGAGTCACACAAGATATGTGCCAGATCAAACGCAGCAAATAATCAGTAAGCTGGCATGCTGGCTTCAGAAAAGAGCACTTGCCTTGTCAGTCCCGCAGTGCCTACCTACAGCAATAATTTTCAGGGTGCTATTCAGCATGAGGATAGACTGTCCCACACTATCCACCTGCTTCAAAGTCTTACAAATTAGTGTGAAATAGATAGCTGTGTATTGTGAGAAGGCTATTCCAGGCTTGCTTCCACTCGGTGCTGAGAGTGCTGGCTCCAGGCCATGCATTGGCTTAAGCACTGTTTGTCCCATTGGCTTCTTGTGGCAACAGATGGGTGTTGATGTCTCTTGAATATCAGGCCTCAAGGACTCATATTTTAAATACCATTTTAAAAGGCATTCAGGCACCTAACTATATTTTGCAGATTTAATTACTGCATAAATCACATCTGTATAATAACCCCAAGAGCACCAGGATCAGAAGGAAGGTCCCTCAGCTCCAGAGCTGAAAGAAGTCATTTACTGCTGTCTTTTACTTGAGATTGCCAGGAGGAGTAATCCCACTCTGCCATCCACGCAGAACGGGTCACAGCAAGTTTAGGGAAGCATGTTAATGACTGTGTGTTCAGTGTCCCCATCTGCAGAAGGGAGTTGTTTCAAGGTTGCGCCATTGCTTCTGCCAGAGAAGGTGCATTAAAAATGCGTATGCCTCTGGATGCAGAAAGTGATGATGAAAGGCAAAACCACATACTTTGTTGGAGGTGTCTTTCACTATTTCTGCACTTGTAACAGAATTCTTTATCATATTTTATTCTGCCAGCTCTGTACATCCAAAGCCTACCAGCAACTACTGGCTTGAGTAGAAGAAGGCAAAATGTACTTAAATTTGGATGTACTTTGTTATCAAAAACTGAAAGAGAAATTTAACCCAAAAGAGATTTACACCGAGTGATAGACTCCATTTTCTCAACCTACTCCACACTGAAACACAGTAATTTTCTCCTACTGCAAATAGTCAATGACCATTCACGTGTCTGTGTTCACACACTTATCACCTGAAACAAGGAAATAATATTAATATATTAATAACTTTTTTCTAATAAAAAGAATCAGAAATAATTATTTTCATCTTTAAAATATCTGCATTAAAATTAGTTCAAGGTCAGTTGCAAAGGTGTAGCAATTATTAGCTTAACTAATAACATCTTTCAGCCAGATAATTAGTTGGGCACCAAATGAAAAGTGTTTATGCCTGAGGTCTAGAGGGGCTAAAACAGAAGGGGTTTTTTTTAATGTTTTGGGTTATATTTTCAAGGCAGTAGAACTGCCTCTGGGAATCATGAGCCATTTCCTCATTCAGAACGAAATAAGAAAAGGCAAATAAAAACATAAAATGAAAATGAAATGATGAAAATTGGCTCACACCCTAACTTAAAGCACTGTTAAAAGATGAATGCATCACCTTCCTCTTTCAGTGATAGGCTGCAGGTGGCTGTGCTTGTCTAGCAGGCTGCAGCATGCATTTCTCAACTGGAGGCACCACCACAGCAACCTGCTATATCTCTGCCTGAGCAGGCAAACCATCACTAGATAAGAGATAAGCCTTCCAGGTTTCTCTTCATTATGTCATAATTGGTGATATGCAGAGCCATGCAGCTCCCTCTGGAGCAGACAATGCTTTCTTCTACTAGAGGAGATTGTTTGGGATTCATCCATAACCATCAGACAGATTGGGCAGCAATGAAGATCAACCTTTGGAGTTTGTTTTGTCTTCACTGAATCAGAGTGCCTACGACTGGAAGGGAACCCATCTGCTACAACCCCTTCTCTACCATGGCCACCTAATGTGGGATGCCCAGGTTTGCAGTGGGTAGGAAGGTCATCTGATAGCCTACATGTGAAAGAGTGCAATAGAGCCTCTTTAGACCAACTGAGCCCAGTGTACAGCAGTCAACAGAAATGCCCCTGAGTTGAGA
This sequence comes from Centrocercus urophasianus, assembly GCF_019232065.1. Lineage (NCBI taxonomy): Eukaryota > Metazoa > Chordata > Aves > Galliformes > Phasianidae > Centrocercus > Centrocercus urophasianus. The sequence goes on from NW_024884253.1 coordinate 9,744,667, forward strand.
GGTAGGAGATGCACACACTGCCAGGTCTCATCTCACACTCCTTAGCATTGGGGCCCAGGTTTAGGAGCATGCAAAGCTGTGTTGTAGCCGCTCTGTAAATGCCACATAGTGGCCCTTTCTACCAAGTCCTGTATGAGAATAACACCCTTTCATTGTGGTACTGCAATGCAGCAAGACAAAAGTACTGCTTATCTACAATCCCCATTGCCATGAGGCCAGTTGAAGCCATCCACAGACCATGCATAGTGCGTGCATCCAGGTTCAGTGCAGCGTCTCACTGGAAAATAAAGCATTGGAACGTTTATGCATTGATACTCAAAGAATCAGTTGAATATTATAAAAACCTTCTTCTCTGAAAGAGTGCTCATACACTGGAACAGGCTGCACAGGGAGGTGGTGGAGTCACCAACCCTGGAGGCGTTCAAGAGACAAGGAGATGTGGTACTGAGGGACATGGCTTAGTGGGCGTAGTGGGGATGGGTCAATTGTCAGATTTAGTGATCCTGGAGGTTTTTTCTTATGTCAATTATTCTATTATTCAATAACTATAAGAAGCTTAGTGGCATCAGCCTCTGCAGTGTGATCACATGCATGTGGAAAGAGCAGAGGCATCAGGGTTTCAGATGCAAAATGCTGTGTTACCCCTTCTGCTAAAGAAAATTCAGTTGCTTACCCACAGCTCTCTTATCCTCATTGAAATTACAAAAGCTCGTATGTTTTAACTCCTGCTTTATGTGTACTACAGGTCCCAGTATCCAGCTTGCAGAGCAGCAGTAGTCCTGCAGTAGCAAGAAATACCTCCAGGTAAGCCAGACCATGTATCCTCATCCATCCCAGGTAAGCCAGACCACGTATCCTCATCCATCACTGTCACCATGTCATGACCATTTGTCTCAGAAGTGCATCCAGTACCATCTCTCAAAATCTGTAACAGTACTATTCTGAACACTCTTAAGAATAGGTTGACAGAAAACCCTTTCATGCTCATCCCAGGCAAGATTCTTTCCAGTGCTGCTTCTTTACTTCTTGTGCTGTGAATTATAACAGCTTCATACAAAAATAAATAAGTTTGCAAACTGTTCCAGAGTGCTAAAGTTATACTGGTGCAATATACATGGGGCTTAATGCAAAGCAGCTTTATAGCAGACATATCATCCTCATGCCTTTCCCCAGTATTAATGCACATCTATAGAAAAAGCTAAACTTATTTTCTTCTTTTTAACAACTCTAACCCAAAACAACTTAATAAGAAATGAACCTCCAATGAAAAGCTAAGCCATCAAAATATTTAATTTAAATACAGCAAGAAATCACTTTCTTACCAGCTGTTACTGATGGAACTGAGTCAAAAACTACAGCTGGGCTTAAGGAAACAGCCTGACAATTATATAAACCAACACATGTAATGAGGAGATAGGACTTGTATGTGCCATCAACTGAAGGAAAGGCCCTCATTCTCCTCTTTACTGTCAGCTGCAAATGGGCACAAGATTCTGGGGAATGAGGAAATGAAGGGGGTGCAACCAGCAGGAGCCCCAGCACTCCTGCTTTCTCCCAGCACCGTGCTGAGTCTGCCCCCAGCACATCACCTCCAGGTGCCAAATGTATCAGCATAGGGGCAGCTATTGCCTTGTGGCTGCACAAACCCAGTCTCTGGTCTGTTTCAATCCCAAGGGTTTGGTTTTCTGTTAAAAGCAGTCCCTCAACCTGATTCCCACAGTCAGTTACTTTGACCTGGTTGTACCTGGCTCTAATTGTTTCGTTCTCTATAATGATCTGAAAGGACGTTGTAGTGAGGTGGGGGGTTGGCTTTTTTCCTGGGTAACCAGTGATAGGATGAAAGATGATAGCTTTACCTTGTACCAGGGAGGTTCAAGTAGGATATTAGGAAATACCTCCTCTTGTAAAGACTAGTGAAGCATTGGCACAGGCTGCCTGGAGAGGTGGTGGAGTCACTGTCCCTGGAGGTCTTTAAGAAACGTGCAGATTCCCCAGTGGCACTGAGGAACATTGTTTAGTGGGCATGGAGGGAATGAGCTGATGGCTGGCTGGATGATCTCAGAGGTCTTTTCCAACCTTAAGGATTCTGTGATTCTGTGATTCAATTCAAAAGAACTGATGGAGTCATTCACCTTCTCTTGCAACATGATTATCATTTATCCAGAAATCAGTTCTACATTTTCAACTATTTATTGCACGATGATTAGGGTACTCAAACGAGCCTGTGCAATACTGTAGCTGTTATGAGTTTAAACATTTATTTATTGAAGATCAGCACCGTTGCTTTTGAAGTATCAAAACACATTTATGATCAGATATAACATATATCATGATGACGTAGTAGGTCACTTAATGCTCTCTTGAGGACACAGTTCTTAGAGGTTCATAAATAAAATAATTTGGCTCACTATTAACAAAACATGAAAAAAAAAGGAAGAAAATGGTGTGGCTTCCTCTGTACAGTTTTGATTGGCAGCACATGGGCATCCTTTCCCTGTTGCTTTAAAAGAAAAATTACATTCATCTTAAACAAAGACTGCTTTTTAATTGGTTTTGTAGTATGCAAGGAAGACTCTCCATCACAAAAAGGACAAGTTTGTGGAGTGTAATTTACATCTGGAACACTTCGAGATCCTTTGCGATCTGACAGTAGTGGCCAAATCAAACCACACACAACATCAGTTGAAAGTGGCTTCTGGGCATTGTGATCAAGAGTGAGTGTCTGGATTTTTTCTGGGCTATTCTACCTTTGGTGAACTGGTTCTGAATAACAAGACATGGCCATCAAGCAGGGACCTGTAAATAGCAGCTTGCCTGCTGTCCAAGGCTACATGTCAGGGCTCTCATTTGATGCATGGCCATTTCAGAGCACATTGTGTAAGAAACAACTAGCATTGCTTCTTTTCATCCAACAAAATGAGGATTAGTTGAAACCAGGGGGGGAGAGATGGGAGTGGTGTGGTGCAGGGGAGCAGGAATCATGATCCTAGACTTTTGCTTTGGGGAGAGAAGGAAGAGTTGTGGGCACCATTATCTGAGGGCTGCAAGGAGGAGGGAGTGGAGAAGCCCAACACTGGCCACATTTCTCCCACAGCTGGTGCCTATCTACTGCACACACATTTTTATAGGTGGCAAAGTATCAACACTTGGCTATCCCTAAAATCCCAGAGGATTAGCAGCGTAAGAGGAATTTAAGCTAGTGATGTCTCTAAGCAACATTTCAGTCTATGCCACTGGGGGGTTTCTTAATGCTGCTGCAGCCCAGCAGCACTGAGGGGCCCCCAGTGAGCTTCCCAGATGAGAAGCAGCTCTGTTTGATAAACAGCAGGAAATAGCTTTGGCTCCAAAGGCCCTCCAAGCTGATGGAAAATAGGATTGTGCAGAGCCTGGCATAAAACTGTTTCGTTTGGGTCTAGAGTTGTACTTTCTGCACTACTCCTCTGCCATAAATAATCAGGCCCATATACGAACAGGAGCTCTCTTCAGTCATCTGAAAAATGTTAGTGTCCATCTAGGCTTAGAAAGAGTGGAATTATTAGAAGAATTACATTTGAATCACCTTCTTTATCCGGAGATAAAGGACACTGCTAAAGCTTTTAGGCTTAAAATTAGTCTAAATATCTTTGATCTCCCACTGACATCTGCCTTCTATTTCATAAACCTTGTGTATGCATGCAGACAGACTAGCAATTTCATGTATGTAGGTATAAGTACAAGGGCTACATCAAAATGAATGCTTCGCCCATGGTGTCAGGCAGATGTTGGTAGTATGGCAGCAGAAGTTGAATCTTCTCACCAATATTGCTTTACATGTTATTGCTGTACAGCAGACAGCAGCAGAAGGGCAGTCTGACAGCATGGCAACTGACATGGAAGTGCGTATGAAGCAAAGGTGTGGAACTGAATTCCTCCATGCAGAAAAAATAGCACCCTTGGCATTCATTGACATTCATCCACCCTTGCTGAACACTGATGGAGACCAAACAGCAAGGAAGTAAGTGGTGAATTTCAGCAGTGGTGACTTATACTGGGTCACCTCCACTGGTTCAGATTTTAACAAGTGCAGTATGCAGGATCCTGTTCATCACAGGGGAAAAAGCACAGCTAATAGTGGTGACTACACTGAAAAATAACCTTTCTGTAGCTGAGAATTTGCTCTATCAAATAGTACTCTTGTGCTTTTTGTATCTGTTGCAGCTTCCACATAAATAATAGGAGGCATTACTTTCAGAGTGACCTACATATATCTGATTATACATACACATGCACACACTCAGCTTGTTTGTCCTTCAGAAGAAAATAAAACCAAAAAAGTATGCTTTCTGACTAGAACAGTGACAACAATGTCTATCCTGTAAGAAAGGGCACCTTATTGCCCAGTCCAACATGCTTTGTCTGGTTCTGAAATTAAATCAAATGAAGAAATTTCTGGTCATGCAATCACCAAATCTGTACCTGGCTTTCTTTCTCACGAAGATGGATGGATGTCAACAGCTGATAGTGCAGGCCCAGGAGACAGTCAGAATTAGAACTGGGCAGAGCAAGAGGCTCAGGGCCATGAAGAGAGCAAACTTATTTGGAGATTGTAGGTTTCTGAAATTCTGGATGATTCCAGGCTTCTCTGTATCCAAATAATGTCTCTGCTGGTCTGCATAGCAATGAAAATTTCAGCGAGGCAATCTGAGGTCCCTGGCAAAGTGATGGGGAAAAGAGGGGCATTAATTGTCTTTCTCCTGACTCAAGTCTTGAAACTAATGGAAGTTAATAACTATTCCACTTATTTCAAGTGTGGAAACATTCTCTTGCATTTAAATCACTGAAAACTCAAAGTGCCGCAATTATCATAGAATCATAGAATCACAGAATGGCTTAGGCTGGAGGAGACCTTAGAGATCTCCAAGTTCCAACCCTGTGCCATGGGCAGGGTGGCTACCCACCAGATCAGGCTGCCCAGGATCCCGAGGATTATTAAGTACATCCACACCATGTAAGCCATTCTAGCAGCATAGCAGACTGTATCAAGTGGCTAGAAATCCAGTTATGTTTGCATGTAGAGACGACTCCCCATCACCAGAAAGGTCCAATACTTAATGCAGAAAGAAATGCAAATTAAAAAAAAAAAAAAAATTTCTTCTATGTATACTTGAAAACAGGAAAACAAAGAACAGCAAGACAAGCTCCTTAGCCAGGATTTTAATAAATATTGCTCAAAATGAATTAGAGATTCCAAGCACTTGTACAAAAAAAAAAAGTTTCCCCTTGATTAAACATACATTACTGCTGGAGGTGTCTGAGGGGTCTTCCTGTCATAGCACTGAAATTCAGTGTTTGATCTTCCTGCCTGAGTTCAAACTGACATGGTGGCTATTCCTCACCTTTTCAGTTTATAAATGTGCCTCTTCTCCTTTTTAAAGAAAAGGTCAATGTTCTTTACTTAAGTAATGCTGTAAAGAAATCAAAACTGGTTTTTTTTTCAGCCTATGTAGCTGGGCAACAGAAAGGCACAACCTCCATTTAACTCACTTCCATTTTTTGAACATCACTAAAAATATGAATACAGATAATAACAGACAACGAAGAGAAATATCTGCTAGTCTGTCTCTGCAATTGTTCCCTGCAGTATATTTTCCAACGATTTTTTCCAATCATTTTAAATGACTCATTTAATCAGCTAACTGTTGCTTCCTGTCCTAGGGGAGACTCAGCAGCACAAGATATTAGTGTTAAGAGGGTCTCTCTGCTCAATTTATATCCCATTATTCCTAGTTACACATTCTAACATCAGTCTATCTGACTACCACCCTGCACCCTTCTGCTTCCTATTTCTGTCAGTATAATAAAAGAATCTTGCAGGGATCAAAGCAATGAAGTTGTTATTGATTCATCTGCTTCCCCACCAATTCCAACCATCAGGGGCTGATTTTCAGTGTTGTACAGGACCAGTTTATTTTCACAGTGAACATGTGGCTGATTGTTTAAATACAGGAAGATGGCACAGTTTAGAAAAGCAATGTCAGTTTGATGTGTTGTGTTGCTTTGTTTAGCAGGTGGGTCCCCCTCATTAGAAAGTGTCGACAGTTTTCCTCCACGCGTGAAATTAATTTTGCACCAGTAAATAATATTTAGACTGGGCAAGGATTTAGAAGAAGGGAGGGCTGCTTCAGTTAAGTTTATATTGCCACATTCAGCTCAGATTTCTACCCAAGACTGGATACAAATGAGTTGCGTTTTGACTCACTTGATTCAGACCCATAGAACATTTGTTACTCTAGAATGTTTTGGGTCAGAAGACACTTTAAAGGCCATCAAGTTCAACCCCTCCCCGTCTGCCATGGACAGATTCATCTTCCACCAGCTCAAGCTTCCCACAGCCTCATCATCCTGGCTTGAGCACCTCCAGGGATGGGGCATCCACAGCTTCTTTGAGCAGCCTGTGTCGGTGTCTCACCACCACCATGAAAATGACTTTCCTCCTAATGTCTGGATTAAATCTACCCAGTTTTAGTTTAAAGCCACTACTCTTTGTCTTATCACAGCACTCCCTGACAGAGTGAGTCCCTCCCCGTCTTTCTTGTATTCTTCTTTTAGGTTCTACAGGTACATGGTCTACCTTTCTCTTTTGTAGATCGAACAGCCCCAGCTCTTTCAACCTTTCTGTGTAGGAAAGGTTCTCCAGCTCTCTGATCATCTTCACGGCTTTCCATGCCACCAGGTCTAAGGCCTTCTTACTCTGAGAGCCCCAGGCCTGGACACGTTACTCCAGATGGGACTTTAAGAGGACAGAGTGGAGGGATACAATCACATCCCTCTCCCTGCAGGCTGCTCCTCTTTTAAAGCAGCACAGGATGTAGTTTACTTTCTTGTTTGCAAACTCATATTACCTGCTCACTATAAGATGAGAGTCTAGAGTGCATTTGAGGGTTAACTGCTGTTAGGAGAACCATTAACCTGTGGTTAATCCAAGACCCCCAGAATCCGCCCATAGGGTTCCCTTTGGGTTTATGCTAATGCTGCCTTCCATCGGCAGAGCCAGATCCTGAGCTGGGATGTAAACTAGATTTAGCTATGCCATATTCCAGCTGCTTCATACCTCTGTAACTCATTTTTATGTGAGTTTATATGATGCTGGGGGCATTAGTTTAGCAATGTCCAGTTGCCTGTAGATAGCATGGCTTTATTTCAGTAAAAAATTGTCTGCTCCTGGGAAATATCTCAGGATGTTTCTGTTTAGTTCAGCAAATAGCATCAAATGTACAGAAGCTGATTTTCTTTTCACTTTGGTAATGCAATATTCTACTGCCGACATTCTCCCTGGATGGCTTGTAGTCAGCTGTCCAATCCAATAAACCAACGATATGGGCATAAAAATGAAGCAGAGTCAGATAACTACAAATGAGAGAGCTCTGCCAAAGAGACTGATAAAGCACTGTGCAGAGGCCTTAATACTATAAAACAGAGGGAAAAGAGAAATGAAATAAGTTTGGGACATAAGAATTTTCCTAATCGATCTCTTCACATCATTTCTCCTCCCTGAAAATTCAGGTTGGCTCTCTTTAGTTCCTCCAGGCTTAACATGATCTACTGAACTGTGAATAAGTTACTCTTCCATGAAAGTTAATGGAAGGAATCCCATCATCCAGTTCATCTAAAATAGAACCCAGCACTTGAATGCTTCAAGCAATGGGACCTGAGGGGCAAAACTGTATTGTCAGAGAAGAGGTTCAAAATGTTCATGATATCCAGCAAAACAATTTCCCTCTTCTCCTGCAAATTTTGGCTCCACCTATACTTCCTTGTGCAGTTTTGCTGAAGTACTGACTGGCACCCAGGCTTTCCATGTCTCTACCCAAACAGAAAGTTCTACAAGTACATCAGCCCTGATCAGCATACGCAAAGACCCATGGGCTTAGGCAGAGAAAGGTTACTGTCCTCACTGGAGGATAGGAAGAACAAGAAGAGAACTAAAGGTAACCAACAAGAAAAATTAGCTGTCATATTTTCTTCTTATCATAAGTTCTGCTTTTGAAAATTCCTGAGGTGCTGCTGCTGTATACTGATAATAAACACCAGGCAGATAAACGATAGCAAAGGAACGGTATTTATTTTTGCCAAAGGAATTATTTGCCCAAGATGAAAAGAAATGTATTTTCTGACAAAAAAACTGATTAGCACAAAAACCATGAAGATTTGATAAACCGGCACAGCAAAGCTATTGCTTGACAAAGTAGCAGTGTGAAAATAGAAAACTATGACACAAATATGAATAAAAAACCCTCTTTTAGACAACAGAACTGCCATGATTCTGAGAGTAGTGTCTCCTAGTCCAATCTCAGCCGACATATATCATTGCCAGGCTACTGACAGTGAGCAAAACCAATCTCAATCATGAGGGCTGCTCCAAAAGTAATGCCTTCTATTTTATGATATTGGCCTACAATGTCAGAAGTGGATGCTGGCAGTACGACAGTAGAGGCTTCCTACCAATATTCCATTACATTTTGTTGATGTGCAGTTTGTTAAAATGGCATTTGACATGGAAGCGCACGTGAAGAAAAGTTCTGTAATTTAATTCCTCCATAAAGAACAAATTGCACCCCTTAACACTTGCTGAACATTAATGGAGACAGTGGATGTGAGAACAATTTAGCAGTGGGTGGTGCATTACAACAGTGGTAACAGAGAGAGTTGGTCACCTCCATTGGGGCAGACTTTTACAAGAGTGGCATGAAGGCTCTTGTTAACCTCTAGCAAAAAATGCATAGCTAATGGTGGTGACTGTGTTAAAGAAATACTACATTTTGTAGCTGAGAATTCACTCTATCAAATAGCGTTCTTGTGCTCTTTGTAGCTATTATAACTTTCATGGAAATGAATAGGAGGCATTACTTTCGGAGCAGCCTAAGTTCTTCAGTTGTACAGGACCATGCCCCTACTTTGATGTGGAATTACTTATGATGTGGAATACCGAAAGCCAAAAATCACGAAACCATGACAGACTTATGCTGGATTTGAAGATGTAGTGAAAATGCTGGCATCGATTGACCTTGATTCTCAATATAGCCTGAAAGTTGGCTTTAAAGCTCAGCTAGAGCACTGTTGCCCAATGGGTCTTTAAAATTCAGAAGTCTTCAAATTTGGTTAGATACATGCATGTGTCCTTCCCTTCCAACAAACAGACATTATACATACTTACTGCATGTGTTTACCCATTCTTGCACCACATTCATTCAGCCATTAGGACTGTAGCAAAATTAAACACAGTGACAAGTTGCACTGCAGAAATTGTTACAAACTTCTCTATCTGCATAAATGCTCTGGGATCTTGGTTTCTTCTAGAACTGAACTTGTAGTCATACATCCAGAAGCACAGAGATTTGAAAATTGATTTCTTAATGGCCAGACTAATAAGATTTAGGGATTGGACTTCATCCCCTGTAGCTCATCAAATGCCTTTCTGGGGAACTAACAGGATACAATCAAAATGGCTTTCTAGCCAAAGTGAAATAGCAAAACAACACAGTAAAAAATTCTACAAACTGCTGAGCAAGCCTTTTTCAGTCTCTAGCAGCATCCCTGATGACTGAGATTTTAAAAAAAGTTAAAGAAAACCATGCTTTTCCTTTCAGTCTCTTTTGCAAAACTATTTAATCTCATACAAAGAGATAATAAACAGGGTGAGATTTGTCTAAACATGAAGCCTATTGCTTTTAAGATCAGCAGAAGGACTTCGAGTGAAAAGAGAAACTGATGTCAAGTTTAGTGGCACTTCGAAGCCTTGGTCTGTATGTTTGGAAAGTTCAGAGATCAGATACAAGGAAAGCAGGAAAATCCTGTTCTCCAACCAATACATCCATGACGTTGTCTCACACCTTCTATGGGAGCTGCTTCAGGAAATTCAGTGGAAAGAGTTTGTCAGCATAGAACACTCTTATACAATCAAATTACTTTGTTTTCATGATCATTAATAGTTAGGGATAAGTAAGAAACCCTGGTGGGTGTGGGGACTGGAGGCCTGAAGCACAACATATAACCATGAAAATATCTCAACTTCATTGTCTCACAGCTCCTCCAGGTTCATCAATTCTTTGAAGAGTCAGAAAACTTTGTACTTCAGTCTACATGGTTTGCAAGTTGCACAGTGACAAGTTTTATGTGCAGAAGTGTTAGTTTTGTTCTTCTTTTTGTTGTTCCACTCACATTAAATCAAACAAAGGCTAGAACAAATGAAGAAAGCATTCAGCTCCCCTTGAAGTAGCTTACATTAGAAATTAATGCATGTTTTCCTTTGACAAATAGCCAACATCCCTAGCAAACCAAGAGCTATAAAAGCCACATACAGGAGACAAACATGCCCTGAAGTAGATGCAGCTCAAGCAGGTAAAAAGAGGAAGGAAAAACAAGGAAATAACAACTACTGTGGCCTAAAGCTTGCAGTCTGATAACTTGCTAGTACTGATAACACAGGCTGTCAGTACACAACATACTTGCCGAGGCTGAAAGTTCTCTACTGACTCAAGCATACCATGTTTCACAGCAATTTCAATTTGCCTATGAAAGCTTTTGGCATATCATCAAGGCCAAGACCTTTGTGGGAATCAAAAAGGTCCAAGATTTCATATTGGTATCAAGAATAGCCAGAATTATAGCAGCAAATCGAAAGAAAAGATGGAGAAAAAAAAAAAAAAAAGCAGAAGTCAGGAAGTCAGGAGGAAATTTCTCAAAAGGCTACTTTTCAAATTGCCACTAGCTGTGAAACTTCTTGTCCCCTCCTTTGAAGCAGCTGGTGCTGTCTACTGCCAGCTGCAGAAGGCTGGCCTGCATCAACCTTGGATCTGACCTGCTCTGGCAATTCTCCTTGTCCAGTAGATTAAAAGTGGGAAAAAAAAATCTGTGCTGTCATGCCAAAAACTACAGACAAATGCATTTTAGAAGACAAGGTTATCCTTTTCTCCTTCCTCAGTGAAGGCTTGGAAATGGAGTTGCCTGTATCAGGCATTTTCAAACATTCCAAATGTTTAGAAAATAATGTATGACACAGAGAAGTCTGATAAAAGAAAAAAAGTTTTATTCATCTTGTAGCATAATACCACCACAAGGGGATATTTAATAAAAAAAAAAAAATAGTGAGTGCAATGAGTAGAATTTGAAACTGCCTTAAAATCTCATCTCCACTTTGATGATTAATCAATTTCAGCAGCCACTTATTGCTTAATACACAGCACATCGATAGAGATTATTGCTGAAACAACAATTTCTCTTAGTCAGACCTAACGCCAGCTGAAATTTTCTGGGGCAAAACAAATTATTCACACTTATGGGTCAATGATTTTGTAGAAGAGGACAGGTAATTGAACCTGTTCAAAAGACAAAGGAAACACACAATCTGGACCACAAAATTTCTTGTAATCCTTCTCCTTTTTCAACTGTACAAAACACCAGAACAGCAGTTTCTAAATGTGCCTTGACTTTCTAATTCTAATGAAAGAGAGGATAATTACATTAACAAGAGACAGAATGGGTATTATTTTCCTAGCAATGAGAAATGTGGCTCTAAGGCTCATAAATACACGTCCGAAATCCTTGGCTGCAGTCCTTGCCTCATTACCCAGTGCTACATTCTATACAAGACTTTTATTCTGATTTTCAGTGTAAGCTCCAGTTTCTCTGACTTGGTGCAAATCAGGATCGTTCCTCTGATTCCACAAGAACTATGTAGGCCTGCACCACATATAGATCCAGCCACAACAGCAAAAGTCATAGCCTTAAAGCATTAAGTATTGCTTCAGACATTCATAACAAAGTTTAAGCAAGACTTTGTGCTAGAAAAAAAAGCCAGAGGGCAAAATCCATACATACAGTTGCTTTTTCTCTGTCGGGGTTTTGCTGTTAGGGTGGTAAATGGATGGCCCCAGATCCGTATGTACCACACTGCCCCAGCCTTTCCAGGAAGATCATTCTGAAGGAGAACGTCTGGGTCCTGCAGACTCGTGAGGTCAGTTTGATACACCCAGGGAATAAAGCGGATGGGGTCAGAGTGCAGATGGTGACTTTAAGTGAATTAGAAGAAACTGCATTACTGAAAATGTCAGCAGTGATTTTGGTCCATACCACAGAAATTGGGCTTCTGGCAAATGTGTGTTGAGACATTTCTTTCCATTTACTTTCACTGCTGTCTTTTTCCAGCTTCTCTGCTAAACTGATTCTTCTCTGCAACTTTCACAGCATTTGTTTTTGGCATCTCACGTGCTATCTGCACTGTAACAGAAATCTCGCCACGATGGTCCTTGAAAGTTTTATTAGTCCTAGAGCTGTTTACTATGAGAAACACTTTTAAGTACCAAAAACGTTGCCTATGCTCTTTAGAAAGAGAGGGAGCAATCACTTACTGTGCACGTAAGGAAAAGTTTTTACATATAAGAAAAGCAGTAAATACCATTTCTGTCCTCAATAACAGATGCAGGGCTTTGAACAGACATTTTTATGAGTGTGGATCTAGCTGAGGATTTCTTACACCTCAGAGAATGAAGGAAGCCACAGCCATGTGTAGATGCAGTCAGTGCAGCCCTGAGGACAGGCAAGAGGAATTTAGTGTCTGCACTCAGGATTGCTCTTTTATGGATACTCTATGAAGCCCAGATTTCTCTGTGATGTAATTACTATTATAAATATCAAAATTACTACCAAAAAGAACTAAAGGTTTTCATGCAAAGAAACATCTGTGGCATCTTGACTCTTGACACTGCACAGCTTGTGCAGTGAACTTGGTAACAACTGCTCCTATTGTCATTGCATATTGCAGAGCTCCCATAATACTACATACAGTAAAAAGCAAAAAACAAAGATTTTCACGACTGGTATGAGAAATGCCCCGACCACTTACAGACTGCTTTGCAAGGCCCTTATTCAGTCGCAACTCTGATGAGAGCAACTCAACTTTGAGCTAGGAGAATATCCATTCACTGCCTTATAATCCCAAAAAGGTTATTCACATCTGAAGGAGATGGTGAAGTAGGGATCCTCAGAGTTCCAAATGGGAAGAGAGGAGGCTGTGAACTTCAGCCATGTGTCAATATGCATCAAATCTAACCAGCATTCAGTTCTTCAGTTCTGTGATGGCTCTATGAGCAGTTCCCAGGGGCCAAATCTCCCAGCTGGTGTGCAGCATCATTGGCAGCAAATGTATCTTTTACAGATATGTGTGCTCAAACACACATGTATAAAACCCAACACACTTTCTTCTCAGAAATGTTCACATTTCTCCTCCATTCAGCTTTTATCCTTTAAAAGCCTTCAACAAAACCTCAAGGAAATATCCTGGAAAAAATGCCTTGCTGAAGAAGACCACACAGTTGAAAACTGAACAACACAAAACCCATCTGCTCACATACTGGGCAGCTATGTCTTGAGAGTGAAGATCAAGGTAAGACTGCAAGTGCAATGCTCACTTTGACAGGCAATGGGAAACAAAGGTACCAATCCAAATTCAACAATTGCTGTCAAAAATCTTTGGATCTCTAGGGGAATAAGACCCAGACAAAGCACAAAAACCCAGCAGTACCAGCTTGTGTTCAATCATGTCTGCAAGCAGAGCCTGGAGTGACGAGTTTACTTCTGAGACTGGCTGTGGGTTATTCACAGTGATGCATTGCACCAAGCACTGGTCTGACTCCCCTCGCCTGGCATAATTGTGACTGATATTCCTGGATTACTTTCTTTATGTTGGATACCATTACGTATGCTTGCGGTTCGTAATACTCAGTTCTGTAGGTACTCCTGAAACTCTTGCTTTGAAGTGTAAGAGTAGGAAAATGGCAGGAACATTTTGTCCCAAGAGGATGAGGGTTTACTTTGACTTTTCTTTTATTCAAATCCTTTCCTATTTCACAGAGAAAAAATACTGATGGAGCAGAATAATGAATAGTTAGTAAATTCTGTTGGAATCACTGACAATGTTTCCTAATAGAGTTCAGCATTAACCTTTTCTTTTCTAAGAGTGCTGTACCAGGCCCATCTGGGTTGGAGTTAATTTTCTTTATAGCAGCTCATATGAAGCTGTGGTTTAGATTTATGACCACAGCAATGCTGATATCACACCAATGTTTTAGCTGTTACTGAACATTTTGCGCAGTGCCAAGGCCCTCTCACTTTCCCCCTCTATGAACACACTGAAGGTATGCAAAGTGCTGAGAGCAGAAATAACCAGGCAGATAATTCAAACTAACCAAGGATCTATTCTATGCCATCTAACATTGTGTTCTGCAGTAAAGTGGAGAGGAGGGAGTTTCAGGAGATATACCATCTTTTGCTTGGGAGCTATCTGGGCATCAAGCTGCCCATTGGGGATGATGATTTGTTCTTTTGACATGACTTGTGGGATTCTTTTTGTTATTGTTTTGTTCTGTTTTCTTCTTCTTCCGCTTTTTTCTTCTTGAACTTCTATTTTATCTTGATTCACAATTTTCCCAATGTTTTGCTCCCCCTTTTCTCTTCCTCCAATGTACTGCAGTAGAGGGAGAAATAAGTGAGCAGCTTTGGGGTGTTTAATGGCCTATCAGGGGTAACCCACAACAGAGATTGCAATTAAAACTTCTTGCTTCATTATACACAGAATTTTGCCACTAAGTAATGCCTTAGATCATTGGGCCCACATGCAATTGTAGAGAGGGCACAGCAATGAGTATCTTCTCTCCCGGGGGTACCACAACACAGCTTTTGCTTTCTCTAATTGCAGCTGCAAGATAGAGAAAGGGGGCTGACCACAGGGCTCCAGCTCTTGTACCATATAAAGCCAAGGAATGTGAGCAATTTCAGGATCAGTGCAGCTGAGTTTTCTTGCCCAGAGCTGAGGAAGGCCAAGAGGAACACTGTGCTGCTGTAAGCTTAGTTGGTGACTTTCCTAATTATGTCACAGCTGTACCAGTATAGAGTACTTTCCCTCTAACTCCAGCTCCCAGCATCCCACAATTACATGAGAATCTCTTTTTTTTTTTTTTACTTGTTAAATAGAGAAAGTTTCTAGAACTTAAGGTCATGTAGGAAACCTAGAAATTACGAGAATAAAAAAAAATCAAAAGGCAATCAAGATCAGCCTCTCATGTTTTAACTGCATCTTAAGTTAAAACACGAGGAAATAGGAAAAATCAGCTCATTATACTGTTGGGAAATAAGTGAAGAAGGATAGAGCAATGGCTGCTGAGCACTTTGAACTGGGTATAAATTTGGACCAACTATTTGGTTCTTCACTCCTGCTATGTGCCCTGCTAGAGGGCAGTAGTAGCACTGATCATCTGGCATTATGTGTAATACGATGCAAATGACCTTCAGTCACACCTTCAGGCACGAAAAGGAAGGTATTCACTTTTCTATTGGAAACTATTAACTTCTGAAGGTGTCTAACTTCACTGTGTCCAACATAAAGTGTGCAAATTATCTATAAAGCAAATGGAGAAAGGTAGGCCCCAAAGGAGAAGAAATGATGTTATCTATCTGCTTAACACAGATTGTATGAGTCTCATGCACACAGACATGATGAGTATATAATGTGTACAGATTCACAGATGTTGCTTCACTCAACTATCACAGATCAGGAGACAGTCACTATCTTAGTTACTTGCACTGGTTTAAGATGAATTGCATATAGACCAATTTATTGTGATGTTCATGGACCGCATTCTCATTCTGTGCTTGTTTGCTTCAGTGTAAAGTCTAATGACTATGGCATAATTACAGGTACTGCTGATTGACACCAGTCACAGAAATGGGTCCCTGCTTTTCCTCACTGCCCACATTCTATGGTCACACCTCACCTCATTTCCTAATGTATGAGCAGTTGGGTATGAAATTTGGATTTAATGACATAAGGTATTCAGGAAAAAAAAAAAAATCTAAGCCAAATTAAACAACTACTCTTAAGCTCTAATGAGGCAATCAAGAACCTGCCACAGATTTGCATAAGCAGTTTAATTGGACAGTAGATTTCCAAACCCTGGTATTGTATCTAAAAGTAAACAGCAATATTAAAAACTGAAAACTTTGTAATTAACCTTGTTATATGTTTTTAATGAAAACTAAAGTCCCAGAAAAATTATGGGATTTGTTTGCCACTGATTTCATTAGAGTGTTGCAAGGCAAGAATAACAAAATGGTCTTGCAAGATTACATGAGATTCAGACGGACAGAGTAACACTATTACTGCACTGAGCCCAGCTGGACAGTATTGTTATTACCACACTTGTCACACTTACTATACATTCTTCAAAATATTCCTAAGAGAAATATGCTCTTAATATCTTTACGCAATGCTTCTGATTGCAGTTTTCTGTTGCACCCATAATGCTGCATGTAGGCATTTGTGCCCTAGTGTTGCGAAATAACTTTTATTATGTTTGTTTCCCAGCAATTAAGTCAGACCTTGAAAGGTTACAGGGTGAAAATAGAGTAAAAAATAATTAAAAACAACAACAACATCAAACAAACAAACAAACAAAAAAAACAACAAAAACAAAGATGACCAGTAGTTAAAGTTTAAATGAAGCCACATTGGTTTCCTGCCTATTGAGTTCTTGGTTGTATTTTTCTGCTTTGATTTCTGTGAAGGTTTTGGCCTTCAAAGACTTATGCGTATCCTGTTCAGGTAGAAAAATCCCTTTGCTCAGTGGGTTAACAGAGAGAGTGATTTCAGGGGCCAGAATAAACACGTCACATTTCAGGAAGCACTGGCAGGTGGAATAAAAACACCATAAATGGCTTTGACCTTTAAGAAGTCTGACATACGTAATTGTTTATGTTGAAAGACAGTAAAGAGGAAGATGCAAAGAAGAGGAGGGAAGGACATACCAAGCACCAGGTTAAGTCCTGGTGAATTAGCACTAGATTGTGAAGTATTAGAACAGGCTGCCAAAGGAGGTGGTGGAGTCACTGTCCCTGGGTTGTTCAATAAATGTAGAGATGTGGAACTTAGGAGCATGGATCACTGGGCATGTTGGTGATGAACTCAGTGTTTTTTTCCAGCCTTAATGATTCTATGAATTGTGGAACCGGGAGGCAATGTGAGCAAGCCAGAAGCAGAACAGGACTGTCTGTATTGACAGGTCAAAGCAGGGAGGCCTGGCAGTACTGTGATATCCCTCCAGCTGCTCATGGCTCCCATCTCGTATGGGGGAGCAGGAGGAGAGATGGGGCCTACACATCAAAATGAAAGTATGGCAAATCTTTATCTCTGCCCTTCCCGGTTCTCCAGCTCCAAGTTCATTTGACTCTGGAAAAATTTTACCAGTAACAAAAATTTCGGTTTCCCTCAATGTCTGAATAAAAAAGTAGAAAAGTAGAGCCATGCATAGCATTAGAAATGTCCTATGGGTGTCCTGGGGTCTGCACTCCCTGCTTTCTCAGTTGTCTGTTGCAGTCTTACCATCTCACAGACATATTTGTGGCTGTAAACCAGCAGAATGGCTTCCTAGTGCAATCAGAAAAGTTCTTCAAAACTGAGGGCAAAAGGAAGGCAAACTAATGGCACATTTGCGGTACAAAATCACAGGAGAATTGCACCGTTTGACTCAACTCTGCTTCTTGGAGACAACAGACATTTTATAGGGTAAATCATATTGAAATTATTTGCAGAATGAAATGATTAATCCTGCATACTGGAGCTACAGTGCAGAAAGCAACGATGACACTAGAGTGAAAAATACAACCTTTCTTGTGAAACAAATTAGAAATCTATTATCTATTGTGCAACTTCCTACAAATACTACTGTTTCTACTACATCTGCTCACTGGCTTTGAATTTCTGAAAGAAGACATGCATGCAAATGAAAGGATCTCCTTCAGGAAATTTAATTAACTTCACATCAGAACACACTAAGTGAAAGCATAGGAAACAGGTGTTCTTAAGTTGAGGTGTTCCTCAGAAAATCTATCTCCTAGGTTCTTTAGAGAAAGCTAAAAGATGCATGTGTAGGAAATAGGGAAGGGAAGGGGAAGGAAGGGGAGGGGAGGGAAAGGGGAAGGGAAAGAGAAAGGGAAGGGGAAGGGGAAATTAAGTTGTATCTGATACTCTGGAGTTTCTCCATGCAGAATGATGGTCTGAAAGTCAATGTGGTGGCTATTAGCTGGGAGACTGTTTTCTGGCAGTGAAGATCAGGAGGATGTGCTACTTTGACCATTAAGACTATCAGAAATTATGAGCAATATCTGTTAAAAAAAAAAACTGATATGTTACTCCCGCCCCCCCCCCCCGGACAAAAAAGGGGAAAAAAAAAAAAAAGACCAATTATACATCTAAAGCAGACACAAGTGATTGAATGAATTTCTTGGATTCAATGTACCTACATCTATCAGGAGTCTTGGGAGTCCTGTACTGGATAAAAGTGGTTTCAGGGACTGGATTTTTGTTCCCATTTCATATAAGATTAAGTTGCATTCCTTTTCTACTCCAGTGTTACATGTGCACTCAGACATTTACACTTGCTATCAGCTCACTTCTGCATATTTTGTGAGCATCTGCAGGTAAAATACGTGATGAAATTGTGGTTTAAAACTCTTTGTGATTTGAATTCAAGTGTAAGGTGGGCAAAATGATATGATAAGAATCACCTTTCTCTTTCTTCTCTAGAGCTTAAGCCCACCTAAAAGCAAGCAATTTATAAAATTGAGGACTACAACTTTTTCTTGGGTTTATTTTTCCTTTTTCTGTATGTGCAAACTCCTAGAAAACCAGAATTCAGAGCGACTGAATGCAGTACTCATGCTGTGCATTTGACCTCATAAAAACCACAGTCTGAGAAAAGGTGATGCTTCCAAAAACAATCAGTAGAAGAAGGAAGCCAATAAGCATGCAGGTGTTGTACCTCTTCATGTTGCCAAGAAAATGAAGGTTATGCCATTATCTTTACCTTTGTACCATATGTCATCTTAGTCAAAACACAGGCCTCCATAAATCTCCTGTGAAAGGAGATTTGGGGAGAATTATTCCAGGCTCCAGTTGTCTGAATGCTGAATGCTTGTCTGACTTTCAGCAGCTTATTAACCAACAAAAACCATTTCAGGAAGATGCATTAATACTGAAAAACAAACCAAACAACTCATAGTTTCAACAGTACTCTACATTAGTAGTGGCATCTTAGATTTCCACTCAACAAACGGATACAGCTGGTCCGACTTTGAGCAGAAGGTTAATCTAGAGTTTCTGCACAGATCCCTTCCAACCAGTATTATCCTCTGAGTCCAAGAAAAACATACTGGATGTCCTAACACCCATACAAACTCTTGCGGGATTGCTTTTAACTTTTTGAATATGTGATAGACACCCAAACTGTCTTTCTTTGGCCTACTTCTTTTCACCACCTTTCCTGGAGTCAAACAGCCACAGCCACAATAGCACGTACTCTGGTAAGTGTTCATAGAATCATGGAATCATGAAGGTCTGAAAAGGACCTCTGTGACCATCTATTGCAACTATCTGCCTACCACCAATACTGCCCACTAAACAACATCACTCAGGGCCACATCTCCATGTTTCTTGAACACCCCTAGGGATTGTGACTCTACCACCTCCCTAGGCAGCCTGTTCCAATACCTCACCACTATTTCTGAGGTTAATTCTTTTCTTAATATCCAATCTGAACCTCTCCTAGTGCAACGCAAAGCTACCACCTCTCATCCTATCGCTGTTACCTGGGAGAAGAGGCTGACTCCCAGCTCATTACAACATTCTTTCAGGGATTTGTAGAGAGTCGTAACACCCATTCCAGAGCAATAATTCTTCAATGGTATTTAGACAGGCCTTAATATTTCTCTAGTGTACGTCAAAAACTACACCGTGTACCAAACACTGGAAAAGCAGTTTTAAGATTCCTCAGTGAATATTTCAAGTTCACACCCATCTTCTAACATTCTTCACAGTCTGAGCCAAATTCTCTAGCTGGCTCTGTGAAAAGTCTGGAGAATCTCTATTCTTCTGATTACTCTGATTACAAGTGAGGGCCACTTAATCTCTCAAGGATTTTTGCCTGGATGACTCCCCTTACATCTTCAGAAAAGTAAAATCCTGTTATCAGTGCAAACTGCATTGGCAGAGTGGATGTGAGGGATTTTTGGTTCCAAGAGAAGATAAAATTGCTTCCACCCATTCTTATCTTCCCTAGAGTAAATTATGCATATATAATAACAAGATCAGTGATAGCTGATCCATGGTCTCTACCAGGCATGAGCAGCCAAAATATTATAAGCCTCAGATATGAGTACAAGAAGCAACCCATTTTGTTGTGGATTGGCTCTAAATGTGTGCTCCAAGGTGTTCTCCTTCACTGCAAGTAAAAAAGGCCCAGAGTCAAATTTGGGATTGTTAGATCTTAATCAATAAATTAAGACTGGCCACTTCTTGTTCTTTGCATTTTCATAAAATAATATTTATGTCAACAATCAGTTTCTACATGTTCCCTCCAGAACTTTTGCTTTCAGCACAGTAAGCAAAACCCCTTTTTTTCTACCAAAATAAATCAACACAAGCCATTGATCAAAATCATGTCCTCCTGAACATTCCATCTCTTATAGTCTCTTTTCTTTTTTGCTCTGAGGGATACAATTAAAAATCCTCTGAATCATTCACATTTCCATTTCTTCTCTTTTTTGTAGCTCACAATTAGCTTTGCCAATCTGCACTCCAACAAAATGCAATGAATCCATTTTAAATGAAAGAATAAAAAACTAGAGGACAAATTGAAACATGTTAGGAATCTCCGGGTCTGAAGGAACCTGTCTGATGAGTTCTGAACACTCAAAATTTTGATAGTAATTGAGGAAAACCAGACTTTGACCACCAGGAATTAGAACTGGGAGAAACACCACTGCAGTTTAAACCTCCAAAAACCAAGAACATTCTCCGGAAAATGAGAGCAGTGCACTGCTTCTACTGTATCCTGATATTTAAAGGCATTTCAGTTGATCTTTTCGCACGATTCGTAGTCTTGATCAGAATTTATTCAAACTGGGGAAGTTTAGATTATAACTGGAAAAGCTCAGGTGTGATTCAAGGTAATTTACCCAAGATGAACTTCTCGCTTTCTCTTGAAGTCTTTCCCAACCATTAATCAAACTACCCAGTTTAGGTGAAGCAGTGTTTGTGGAGATTACTTGCTCTTAATTAAAGCTGCATACCAAGAGCTATAAAATCCTAAGTCTGAAAGAAAAAGAATAGAGGTTTACTTCCAAGCTAATGCTTTCTGTTCTGAGATTTGGAGTCTTACATTTGGAATATAAAAGCTAGTGATTGCAACAGCTCCGAAATTGTCTCCTGTGTGGATAAAAATGAAAAACAAACATAGATTTTTTGTGGAAATTACAGCTATTCAGATGGTCACATTTCAGCCCTTGATTTTAAATGTTTGTGGAGAACAAACCTTTTCTGAACAGCCTATAAGGAATATTTTGTGCTAGGGGACTGAACAGTTGCAATAGTACTTCTCTCCCGACTCCCTATGTCCATTTTTCTTCCAATAGATGCAGAGCCTTTGGAGCCAGAATGAGAAGACTTATCACCAGTACAGAGTTGATGATAAAGAACAAACATACATGGTCCATATTCAGGGTGAACAACAGAGCTGTGTGTTTGACACCTGATTAGGATGAAAACAACTAGGGAAAACTTTCATTCAGTTTTCCAAACAGTGTCCAGGAAATTAACTGGGTATTTTTGAGCTTTTGATGACATTGAAGTATTTGTCACACTTCTATAATATTATTGTTTTCTCTTTTTTGGAAATTCTCAATCCGATAAAAAGTTATCCTTCCATGCTTAAATGCTTCTCCATGTATTTTATGCTTTCCTTGGATGTTTTCCCTGCTCCCAGTGCTATTCACACATACATTTTTTGGATTTTTATGATTTTGACATGCATCCAGGCACCCCTTTTCTGCCCACTGCCATGCAGCTCTATTAATTTACTTCTGTTATTTAACAAGAAATGGGAAGTTTTCCACAACGTATGGTAGTCAGCATTGACTAGATCAGAAGCTACCACAGTGCAAATGCAAGACTTGTCTTCAGTGGTGAACTGCTTCTTGTCTCCATGCTAAAAGTCCTTTAGCTATTTCT
This sequence comes from Centrocercus urophasianus, assembly GCF_019232065.1. NCBI lineage: Eukaryota > Metazoa > Chordata > Aves > Galliformes > Phasianidae > Centrocercus > Centrocercus urophasianus. Next base: position 9,766,760 of record NW_024884253.1, read on the forward strand.
CTATCCTGGAGCAAGAGCTGCTGCGGAGTTTGATCAGAAACACTGGGGCAGGCTGCTGTGTATCTCAGTTGCTTCCTTCCTGAACTGTCAAACTAAGCACAACTCTTAAACAAATACTGTTAGCTAGAGTGAAGGTTTTGTCTTGGTAAGAGAGTGGGAGCCTGCAGAGATTTAATTTCCATCCTAAGGAAATAGTTCATCAATAGCTGTCTGAAAGCTCTGAGCATTTCACACTTTTGGCAGTGCAGTGGCTGAATTTACAGCTCACATTAAGCCAATATTCCCATCAGCCTAACACATTTTTTTGTCAATAGAGGGTGCACAACTAGAGCTATCCAAGTACACCTCCAGGAGGCTTCCCTGGGAATTGTTGGAACATGTTTAACAAAGATGAGGAGAAATTCTATCTTAATGAGTAGTCAGTAAACACATTGATGAATGAATAAGCAAAATGCACTTTAAGGAAATGCAGTATCAACCATTCAACATTAAAACAAATTTTATATACCTTTGCGACATGAAATGATAATTTGGTTCAATGGGGAAATAATTGCACTGTGTATTTGTGTCTGGAAAAGGACAGATGAAGTCATTTAAACTTTACCAGTGCATAGGCAGTATGGTATAAATTTATACATTGTGTTCAACTCAAATTGAGGAAAAGCAGCTGTGAATGCTGGAAGCAAGTTCTATTCTAGTTCTCCAAAGGGATAATAAATTAAAAAAAGAAGAAAAAGAAAAAAAAAAAAAGAAAAAAAAAAAAGCAACTAGAATAAAAACTTTCCATAAAGCTCTCTGGACTGGATATAGTTGTTTTTGTGACTGAGATTTTTGCAATCTGTAACTCCCATCTGTAACTCCCAACATTTCAAAAAAAAAAAAAAAAAATCCAGTGAAGCACATGCAATAAATGATATGCAACCACCCTTCAAAGCTGTATTTATTACAGTTCTATCTCTGGCATATCTGGAATGAATTCACAGTATTACAGAAGAAAAAAGTGCTTATTTCTTCTCTTATAAGGGATAAACAATTCTTTCATTATAACTTTTTTCCACTTAGTCTAAATTTTCAGAAGTTATGTCAGTCTCACAGAACTGACTTATCCACATAAAAACAAATTAAAACATGCTTCTGAGAGATGCAGGTAGAAAGATGACAAAGTAGAGGAATTCACTCCTTTACTGCTCTTCGTGAAATCTCTTTCATTACAGCATAGCTGAGTTTCTCCACTTCACACAAAATTAGGTCTGTGTTCTCACCACTGACAAATCTCTTCAGATTTACAGATAACAAAGGAGTCAGGGCAGCAACAGCAACAACAAAATAAATAAATACAGAAACATGGAAGAAGCCTCAAAAACAATTCAAAAACAACAACAAAAACATTGAGGTGTCTAGAAGGTTCATTTTCTGAGCAATTGTCACTTTTTATCAAAAGTTTGTGAGCATTTGGCTTCTTGCAGCTTAGTAATTTGGTGCAAAAGTATAGCTCAAGACATCAGCTCACACCATATGTGCAGCAATACTCAGTGTTCCACCACTGTAGATCGATCAAGGCATAATAGAAACCAGCTAGATACATCCCAGGTATAAATACAGTACAATACTATGATTTATAGTTTAAGACAACTTCTTACAATAAACCAAATTAATACACTCTACATTGTCTTTTACAAGGGAACTCTGAACAGAAAGCTTTTGTTTGGTGGAATATCAGAAGACTTCCCAGAAAAATTGATAATATATTAATTTCCTATGTTTGGACTATGTTTCTCAAGCATTTGGCCAGATATTTTTTCCACAATGTAAAGTAGAAGCAAAGTTGGGATCTCCACTATCCGTTTGTGCAGCTGAACGTGGTAATTTGGTTTCTCTTGTCCAGTAATGTGGAAAATCATAGAATTGTAGAATCCTTAGAGTTGAAAGGCATCTCTGAAGGCCATCTAGTCCAACTCCCCTGCAATGAACAGAGACACCAAAGCTAGATCAGGTTCCCCAGTGCCTGGTCCAGCCTCACCTTGAAAGTCTTCAGGATGGAGCATCAACCACATCACTGGACAACCTGTTCCAGTGCCTCACTACCCTCACTTTATAAGACTTTTTCCTTGTATGTAACCTAAACCTATGCTCTTTGAGCTTGAAACCATTTCTCCTTGTTCTATCACCACAGATCCTCCTAAGGAGTCCGTCCTTTCTTTCCTGTAACTCCCCTTTAGATACTGAAATGCCACTATCGGGTCACCTCGAAGCTTTCTCTTTTCCAAGTTGAACAGCCTCAGCTCTCTCAGCCTATCCTTGCAGGAGAGGTAATCCATGCCTTCAGGTCATTTTTGTGGCCCTTCTCTTGATGCACTCTAGCCAGCCTATGTCTTTCCTGTACTGATGATTCCATATCTGGACACAGTACTCCATATGAAGCCTCACCAACACCAAGCAGAGAGGCAGGATAACCTCCCTCACTCTGCTGGCCATGCTACTTTTGATGAAGCCCAGAATACAGTTTACTTTCTGGGCTGCAAAGGCACACTGCTGGTTTACGTCCAGCTTCCCATCCACCAGTACCTCCAGGTCTTTCTCAGCAGGGCTATGTTCAATCTTTTCATCCCTTAGCTTGTACTGATAGTGGATAGTGCCTCAACACAGGTGCAAGACTTCACACTCGCGTTTGTTGAACCTGATAATGTTCTCTTGGGCCCCTGCTCAGGCCTGTTTAGGTCCTTCTGGATGTCATCCCATCCTTCCAACATGTAGACTGTACCCCACAGCTTGGTGTCATCAGCAGATTTGCACTAAACCCCACTGTCAATGTGAATGTCCTGGCCTAACCCAGATCAGATGCAGTCCGTGAATACCAGCTGATCCTATCTCAACTATCAGTACAAAAAATATGCAGGAATCACAAAGGTAAACATCAAAGGAACATTTGAGACTCAAAAGCTTTCAGATTTGATCAACTGCCTACACTATGAAGACAAAAGGTTTTCTACACAGTAAACTGTACATACAACCAAATAGCAAGTAAATTAGAAAATTTGTTATCATTTCAGAAGTGGCATATATTAAAAACCTGGTTCATAGAATCAACCCTCTGAAGAGCAAAGATACTGAACGATCATGGAGTGCATCAGTACTTTCCATGAAAGACATTCGTGTCCGCCAGTGTTTTATTCAGAGCACAAATAAAACCGAGATAAGCTGTATTTCATCACTTTGTCAGCCTTGAGTCCATTATCACAGCAAATTGGAAGATGGAATGTCAAATAACACTAACAATTACTAGTGAAAAATGAGAGTGGAACTGCAGACCAATGATCTATGATGGCCCAAGATTTTCTATGTATAACAATCAGTCAGTTACGTATGCCTCATTCCCTTTGTGGCTGTTACAGAGGCCATAACTGTCAGCCTGACTATGATTTTTCTACAGTCACTCCTGAACTCGCTTTCTGTATTAAATAAGCATTAGGCATCCATCTGAGGGTAGTGGGAAGATGCAAAGAACCCTTTAATCCACAAAACAGCCTTCAGGTAAAAGAAGAGCACTTAGCAATGATATGAAGGGATTAGCCATCTGGCAATCTTGAAGGGATTTGCAGAAGGCACCTCTAATGATTTTGTAAAATGGAAAAGCCTCAATAGTTAAAAAAATATATCAGTTACATACCTGCAAAAGAATGATGAACTCACCATGACCTATTGTCAGGAAGCTTACTTCCAGATTAGGAGGACCTCTACTCTCTACAGCTACCTGAAAGAAGATGGGGGTCACCCTCTTCTCTTCCTGGCCAGAGAAGATACAGAGAACATTGGCTTGGAAAGTCACAGAAACATTTCAGTAGGTGACAGCTCTCTCCTTCCTGCTGGGCTAGGAATATGGACATCACAGGACCCTGATGGAGCAAAGTGGACTCTGACACAGAAGGTGTTCAGTTCTTCTGGCTATGAGGTTGACTCTAGGAGCTTGCCCTCTTTCACAGTCCTCACTTAAAAATCCTTGTATTCTTGCTGTCCATAAAACCCGCTATATTGGAAGAGGTTAATCACTTAACTACAACAATATTTTTGTAGTAGTGTATGCCATGAGATTTTGCTCTTTGTAAAACGGAAGTAATTTTATTAATTGCATGCCCTTATCTTCGCTGTTGTCTTTCATTATGATTGATGGTCTTGTTATCCCTGCTTGAGCAAGCAGTGCACTGTGGTTCCTGACTGGCCAAATGGTGACAACAAAATGTTTTGCTCATGTCTGTAGTGATGCAAGGAGTATGTCTGAACTGTACAAAAGTGCCTCAGGGTACCAAAAAAATGAGGTCCAGTAAAGCAGATGCAGCAGTAGCAATATCTCCTAAGTAATGATATACAAAAGGAGCATGAGAAAAAAATAATGCTACTTTAAGGCCCTAGGGTTACCAGATCTGGTCCACATTCAGACAAAGAGGAACATATAAGCTCGAGAACAAAGGGTGAGGATGACTTTTGTGAAAGTAACCTCTGCAGTATTGCAGACTACTCATTCATAGCAGAAGAGGGAGAGGATAGAATAGGGATTTCACTAAATGATTGGAGAGCTAATGTAAAGGAAAAAGAAGGAAGCTTTTCCCTTTGTGACGCACAATTGTCATTTTGAGGCATAAAAAGCGTACCCAGATGGGACAGTTTTCATCCAAATAGCGGAAACGATGTTTTCTAGAGAAGGAGCTCATGAGGGAGTGTAACTGCAGAGGGAAAGAAGAGTGAAAAGCACAAAGATGTGTCTGAAGAGAAAAACAAAAGGGATGGCTGTGCTTGTAAATGAAATTAATTATCTCAGAGATTGAAACTAGCATTTGAAACTACTAATAAAGGAATAAGAATTTGAACTTCCTGAAGAAGCTCATCAAGGGCCTAATGCCCAAGTGTAGGAAGTTTTGTAAAAGAAAAACAAAGTGAAGAGCGTGTCTATACAGAGAAAAAATGGCAACACTATAACATTCCAAAAACTTACCCATGAAATAGTGAGTGCACGCATATTAAAGTATTTGGAAAGTTCATTAACATTTGTTATGACAATCCCCCTATGCTGGAGGCCATGTTCTTGAATTAAAGTGGGGCAGCAAACCACCTCATGATCTGCCATCTTCTGAATTTTGGACTGTGGCGAAGATAATATTTTTTCAGCATTATTTAACCATTGAATCATGAAATGGCTTAGGCTTGAAGAGACCTTAAAGATCATCAAGCTCAAACCCCAGATGTTTCCTTAACTTCTGAATGTAGAAGTTTAGCACTTCTCTTAAGAATTTCTGAAGGGCTTGGAGGTGGTTCGTAAAGGGCCTTCATGGTAGAACAGAGTGAACTGTAAACCAGATGAATTGTCTTGACGTGGTCTGACCACTCTCACATTGGTGAACATACATGGAGCAGTCATCATTTGTACTGATACAGTATATCTCACCTCTTCAGATACCTGCAGGTAAGTGGGCAGTCTGGCTGCTTTCAGTGCACCATACAGCAATGAGGGTGGGCAGTTGATGCTCACAGATAGTTTCCTTGTGCTCTAACACGAAGTGTCCAGTATTAAAATTGAAGGACAAAAAACTTGCACAAGAACTGTAATGCCAGATACTTTTCAGTTGTAAACTTTAATTTAAGACATATTTATTGAGACTCTTTGAAAGGGTAGATAACATCAGGACAAGGGGAAATGGTTTTAAGTTGAAGGAGGGGAGATTTAGGTTGGATGTCAGGGGGAAGTTCTTTCCAGTGAGAATGGTGAGGTGCTGGAACAGGCTGCCCAGAGAGGCTGTGGGTGGTTGTGTGTGATTGTTTGGTTATATTTATGTGAGTATTAATTTGTAGAACAGTTTGTAGAACAGTTTGATTTCATCCTAAAATACGAGGTTCAAAGAGTGCTGAAAAACTGGGATGTACTTTTCTTCCCCCTTTCCAGCCAAAGCCAGATGATTCAAAGCTTTCATACAAGATGAACTTCTTTAGCAGGGCAAAGAGATATTTGGAGTGGTTCTAGTTTCCATAATATTTAGGGATAAGTCAACCACAGGAGTTATATCTTAAGGGAAGAAGGCCACTGAAACTATTTCTATTCATTTATCCCAAACAAGCTCAACAGTGTATATTCAACATTTCTATCCCTCACCCTCTGCTCTGAAGTATCTCCAAATTATTTTGCTTATCTTCTTCCTTTTCTATGCATTTTGGTTGTTACTGATGTGGATGTTACTACCAGTGAAAATGAATTCTGTAGTGGTAGATCTGTAGCACTTATCTCTCCCCCTTGTTAATTTCAGAGTTGACCTGTGGACCCTGTGGAGAAGGACCTGGGGGTCTTGATAGATGAAAAACTTAACATGAGCCAGCAGTGTGCCCTTGCGGCTCGGAAGGCAAATGGTGTCCTGGGCTCCATCAGAAGAGGGGTGGCCAGCAGGGACAGGGAGGTGATTGTCCCCCTCTACTCTGCTCTTGTGAGGCCCCATCTGGAGTACTGAGTCCAGGTCTGGAGCCCCCAGTACAAGAAGGACACAGAGCTGTTGGATAGAGTCCAGAGGAGAGCCACAAAGATGATCAGGGGACTGGAGCACCTCCCCTATGAAGACAGGCTGAGGGAGCTGGGCTTGTTCAGCCTGGAGAAAAGAAGGCTGCAGGGTGACCAGATTGCTGCCTTTCAGTACCTAAAGGGAGCCTACAAACTCAACTCTTTGAAAGGGTAGATAACTGCAGGACAAGGGGAAATGGTTTTAAATTGAGGGAGGGGAGATTTAGGTTGGATGTCAGGGGGGAAGTTCTTTCCAGAGAGAGTGGTGAGGTGCTGGAACAGGCTTCCCAGAGAGGTTGTGGATGCCCCATCCCTGGAGGTATTCAAGACCAGGTGGGATGGGGCCCTGGGCTGCTGGTCTGGTATTAAATGTGGAGGTTGGTGGCCCTGCATGTGGCAGGGGGGTTGGAGATTCATGATCCTTGAGGTCCCTTCAAACCCTGGCCATTCTGTGATTCTGTGATTCTGTGTGAGACACTGAGAGTCCACTAATAGCTGGACAGTTGTCATTAGTTGAACTAACAGCCTTGGAGGGTAGGTTTCAACTGTCTGAAAAAAGGGAAAGAAAAAATTTTAGTGAAAAAAAATTTTTTCACTTAAAGAAGCCCATACAGACCTGTGGATACTACATAGAAGATGCGCTGTCATTACATGGTAGATATTTGAAAGTGTCAATACCACTCCTGTAACATTTCCTCCTCTGAGCTTGTAGACAACACAACTAGGTCACAGTTGGAAAGGTGCACTGTAGTTTTGATAGTTAACAATGGCCCAGGCAGCAAACAAGAAGAGTTTATCATAGAACCCAGCTATTTTTCTTCATAACACCAAAGCAATACAAACTCAACTGAAACAGAGAGATTGCAGCTCCAAGACAGCAGCATGTATTTTTCTCTGCTTAACAGCTTGGAGAAAAAGCAGCATGCCTCAGTTTGTTTCTCAGTTAAATCTTAGTATGATATTAGATGCTGATTTTTGCACTAAACTTCTTTCAACAGCCTACTTACCTGGTGTAGGGAACTGCTTTGGCAGGGGTGTTGGACTCAATGATCTCTGGAGGTCCCTTCCAACCCCTACAATTCTGATTCTGTGATTCTATAACCTCTGCTAAGAACCTCACTGAGAAAAACTGACACTGCTATGAGGGGAAAAAGCGAAAGAAGGATTCAGGAACCACAGAATGTAACTGCAATAAAAGTATATTACAAGAAGAAATATTTTGTATGTTCGTTCTGTGTTGTGAATGCCTCCAACTCAATTTTCCTGTGATATTAGACAATGCAGATATTCTAGGTTTCCAGAAATGAATTTCTGCTCCAGAGACCTTGCAGTACTAGTGTTTTCATAGTGAATTCTGAATCAAGCTCTGAGATGACTGTATGGCAAAGTCCAAAAATGTAATATGTATGCAAACATCTCAGAAACTAGAACCAAGCACTCTGAAAAAAATCAGCTGCTTCTTCTTAGCTCTGCCTCTTCTTTCCTCCTCTATTAAACAATGATCCTCTAAACTCAGATTATGACGCTGTACTGGGCCCTCCAATGCCTTTGATTCCTTGAAAGAAAACATCAGGAGTAACAGCTCAGTATATGTACAGAAAGTAAATAAGGTTGTTGCTTTCTTTATCTGGCTGCCCCATTCCATGCTCTTTCTGCCCTTCTGTCATCACTTGACACCTGGATCTATCCTACTGATAGTCCTCTGCTGACCACCTACTTCTTTGGTTCTTGAAGAATCTGCACTAAGCAAAAGTAACGGAGAAGGAAAGCAGCTTCTAAAAGCTGGTAATTCAGCTATTCATCATGTGGCTTACTCATTGTCAAGAGGGAGAATTAAGAGTGTAATTTTGAAGGCTCCATGGGCATTTTAAATCAGCTGTTTCAGCAAGGCAGAAATGTGTGAGGCAAACAGCAGCATTTCAGAAGGTTTCATTTAAGAATAATTTTTGCAAGAGTTGCATATATTTTATGAATAAGATTATGTGTGAAATTTAGTTATCCCATGGAGTTACTGTGCTAAGTTTTAAAGACCGGATTCATAAATTATGAAGCCAAAAGGAAACATTGCAATGTTTAATTTAACAACTACATGACAAAAACCGTAACATTTTCTTGGATTAACTCTGTCTGAGCAAAATATTGGTTTTAGAAAATGACTGAAGTCTTGATGCTAGAGATTTCTGCAGTAAAAACTTCATCAAAGCTCTTAATAAATTGTACTGGTAGATTCTTACTCTTATTATTTTTTCATTAGGGTAGAATCTACAGAAATACTGTGATAGACTACACTTATTGGCACTGAAGTGCAAGGTACTTGCTTGCATCCATTTGCAAATAGTTTTGTTACTGTGTCCTGACTTCTTCATCATTATGTGGAGCAGCTTGATCAAATTTATGCTTTTTATATATCATTGACAAAAGATCTGTACAGTGAAGGGCAAACAGTGCAGGATTCTACTGAAGTTATATCTTCATAACGGAAACACATCTTCCATTTACATTACATACCAACACTTAAAAGTTTGTAAATCAGTTCCAGTGTTATATGCAATGCATATCCATTGTGCTCCATTTTTAAATCAAAATATCCTATCTTAGTTGAGATTGACAGAAGCATCAGCATCAACTACTTTTAATAAATTCCTGATATTTTTTTTTACTTCAATAAAAAATAAGAGTGGAATAATTATGGAGTTGAAATTTGGAGTCTGCCTTCCAATGATAAAGATTTTCCCCACTTTATTATCCTCTTTGTTTACAACTACAAGCTCTGCTCCAGCCAACTCTTGCATGAATAAATCACTTCAAGTGAGAAATATACTTAAAAACATATCATATGTTTACCTGGGGACCTTCACTCCCACCCACACCCTGCATTTTAAACACCTGCAAAAGGTGTTTATTACCTCACATTTACCAGTAAATATCACTCCTTATAATTAAGCCAAGCAATTTAAATGCCCCGACCCAGCCAACACTGGGTTCTGCCACAGAGGGTGCCACTTCCCTATATCAGGTTGCCTCATCTCCTGCTGAGACCAGCTGGAGGATGGGAAATCTGCACAAATAGTCAAGGAGAAGTGTGGGGTCCTGCTCAGAGTAGAAAGTTAATGAGGTCTTTATATAATCCTTTCACTTTCCCTGTGATCCAAGTTTTTGACAGTTCTGATTTGGTTTTGTAGATGGCAAAGCCTTCTATTTCTCTTTCAGAAAAGGGTTTTGAACCATCCAGTGAACTGTTCAGCAGCCATTTTCAAATATAATTCTTCAACATGTTGATCGCTTTCTCCTCAACTCTTTAACCTCTTGTTTTCACACATGTGAAACAGAAAGTTTTAAGACACCAAGTTTCTATTTTACTCCATTGATCTTAGTTCTATTTTGCTTGCAAGCATAACCAGGCAAAAATCACTGTACCTACACAATCCACGTCTTTCAGTTTTGTGATCTGTTTCTCTAAATCTGTTAGAATGGTGTCCCTCCAGATCAGATATGAAGCTTTTTGAGTTAGGAAAATATCTGTTAAATATCTGTTAAAACGTAAAAGTGAAGAACATCTGTTTCAGTACAAGAACTCAAACATACCTCAGTGCAGTCTCCTACCTAAATGTTAGTGTAGCTCCTCCCTTGCTGTAAAAGGAGATCTTAGTCATTCTGCACACTGCCTTGGCTTGGTGATCTGTTGCAGAGACTGCCAAGTTGTGAATGGTCTGGGAACTTTCAAGTGAGCTTTGGAAGTAGCTGTTGCCTTTCAATATTCCACTGTGGTTTTCCTCTAATTTTCAGTCACACAGACCTACTTATCAGGCTTTATAAATGACCAAATTCTTATTACATTCTGACAAAGAAAAATTTTCAGATTCTCAATGTTTTTCAATCTCCCTGTTACTGGGATAACACTAGTCAAAGATTTTCCTCTCCCTGTATCTCTTGAAATTTTCACCCATCTCATTCTCAAAATGCTTCAATTTTATGCTGAGTTCTCATTTTTATCAGTTTTGTTATTAATTCAACTCCCTCTGGAAATTGCCTCTTTCCATAGAAAACTGGCTGCTCCTCTAGCAAGGAGAATTCGAAGTTCATCGTTCTGCTCCCTCCTTAGGAAGAAAATCAGTGATTCAGAAAACAAAAATCTACTACTTTTATCAAGGCAGCACATGTCATTTCCAAATGCTTTTTTTTCCCTTTTACATGGGAGATATTTCAGAGTTTCCTTTTTTCAGAATCTTCGTGAACTCTATCTTGGTTGTATCTCCATACATTCATGTCCATACCCACTAATTACAGATCTGTGTTCTACCATAGGAAGAAGTCTATTTAAACCTAAATTCGAATTTCTTACTTCCATTCTACAGTGGCTGCTCCGAAAGTAACGTCTCTCCTGTTTTATTACGTTCACCCATGAGATCAAAGGCAGATGTTGGTGGTATGGCAGTAGAGGTTGAACCTTCCCACCAATATCCCACATATGATGCTGTGTGACAGATGGCAGCAGAGGGGCCGTCTGACAGAATGGCAGCTGACATGGAAGTACGTATGAAAAAAAGGTGGAGTCATTAAATTCATCTACATGGAAAAAAATGGCACCCTGTGACATTCATCATCACTTTCTGAATATTTATGAAGATCAAACAGTGGATGTGAGCACAGTTGGGTGGTGGGTGGTGTGTTCATTGCTGTCAAATATCCATAGCTACTGGTGGGGTCAGTGCTGAAAAATAGTATTTTGTAACTGAGAATTTGTTCTATCAAACAGTGTTTTTGTGCTCTTCTTAACTATTGTATTTGCCATGGAAAGAAATAAGAGGCATTACTTTTGGAGCAATCTAGGTTGAAAGAAAGAGCATGGTCCTGTTTTCTTTTTACTTGAGAATATTTCTGTATTGTTTTTGGCACAGAATTGCTGACAGGAACATCTTTTCTCTTTAACCTGCTGGAGATCTTCATTTAGACATTCAATTGCATTACAGTCGGGGCTGCTAGCCAGCCACAGGGATGTTATCTCATAGCTGTCTAGTTCAGTCAAACAGCTGCCTCTTTAGAAATGTTTTCTACTTTTTTTGTTTTAGAGATATGAAAATAGCAGGTGTACTGCAAATTGAGTTCCTCCCATTCCTATTTGTCTGGGAGAATTTCAAGAGCTAGAAAAGGAAGGCTGTATACCACATACCTTTACTAAGCTGAAAGTTTTGATGCAGATTTCCATAGACTTTCCTTGTAGCCACGGGAGAAAGAGAAATTCCTCCGGTGAATGACTCAGACACCTAAATAATGACCGCTAGGAGTATGATGCTTAAGAACAGCTCTTTCCCATCTTCTTATGTTTGAGGAAAAGCAAAAGAAAGTGTTCAGAACATGTTGAGCAAAGTGGAGTGCTTAACATCAGGACTTCGGACATCTCTCTTTCACTGTCACTGTGCTTAACAACGACACCAGCATTCCCACCTGAACTGACCAGTAGATGTTTCCTTACTTGAGTTTCGCCTTTGTAAAACTGGCATTCCCTCCATTTAATTATTCAGGAATCCTTACTCATTACAGCATGCAGTATCTGCATTTGTCTTTCTTCCAGCACATCCCCTGGTTTGTATAATGGATACAAAAAGTCCTTGCTGGCTATAGGCAAGGAAAATATCCAACAATTATGGACACAGTCATTTCTCCATCTCACTTCACTGTATGCAGAACAGTATGTCTGCAATCTGAAGGACAGCACATGTGCTAAATAAAACAATTTTCTTCATGCCCCAACCACCCATAGCCATTGGCTACTTGCTGTTCCCTGCCTGCTGGCCAAAGGATGTCCTCTATCTCCAGGGTCTTAGCCACACAGACTGACAGTGATGTGACAAGTGTCTTGTCTGCCACTAACACAACCACAAGGAGAACAAAATGGAGAGAGTAAAAACATCTGCACGAGCCCACACTGGGGAAACCACTTTAATCAGTTTGCCTGCCTGCATCCAAGAAGCAGCACCTGTGACCAAAATTATCATTTTTATTAAGAAGCTAACCTATTATCTGAGCTAACTAAAGCAAAGCACATAAATCTGTGGTAGCACATCTCACGCCTGAGGTGTCTGCAGTAAATACACAATGTGATCAATAATAATAATTAACGTGACTGGCTCTGCAGAGGTATCAAGAATCCACGGTTTTCAACCAGCCAATTGTCACCAATCCTCAAACAAAACAAAACAAAAAACAGGCCACTTATCTCTGGTGCCATTGGTTTCATCTGAAGCTGTGGTCACTGAAGCCTACTTCAGAAATCAGATGAAGGAGGTTCAGTGCCTAACTTCATTCACCGCACTTGATAGTTCCACAAATCTGTGTAATAACATTTTGACCATAAAATATACTACACTATTTTAACACTCAACATGTTTATGCTTGAAGCTGCCTTTTGAATGCCCAGGGAAGCATTAGAAGAAAATTAAAAAGCACAGCCAAAAAATATAACCACAGTCAACCTCCAGTCATAAAGTTTAATTGGGAAGCAGATATTAAGTATGTATCTTTATTACATTTTGAAACAATGAATAATATATGTTGTTGGTTAAAGACAGAGCTCAGAAGAGTGAATGTGTTGTTTTATTATTCAGTCAGAAATGAAAGTGCATTGTATTATCAATTAATATGGGCATCATTTTCTGTGAAAGAAATAAATAAATCCACCAGCCTCAGCTGGTGTTTTACATACTGAAGTACATTTAATCACAGGCATAAAGGCAAGGGTGGGAAGAACAGTAGCCAGAGCTGTTGCCAGGGCAACTCATCCCTGGATTTAGCATTATCATGAAGGGAAAATCTACAAGGAATTTAATTATCCAGTACCTCGACCTTCCCGCCTGCCAAGCACTGGCTGCTCCCTTTCAACTCCAAATCCTTCAGGAATGGCCACACAACTGGTTGCTGCACCATCCCAACAGAGAAGCAGCATGGGATATATCCACATGACTTTACAAGTTGGCATGAGTCTGCAATGCCCTCTAGACCACAGCAAGAGCCATAAGCCAGCTCACATGCCAAAACTGACTGTCAGCCTGGCTAATATACTCTTTCCTTTTAACAGCACTTATTAACCTCTGTTTTGCATTGCACTGGTGTGTCTGCACTGCCCTTGGTGAGCTGAGTGAGCTGGCAGTATTCATTTGCATCTGCCACTCTCTAGAGTGCAGATTTAATCCTTGACATGGTCCCTGCAAGTGAGGTTAAGGAGAAATTCAATCTACCAGATACATTTGGCTCACACAGCTTTGTTGCATGTTAAACAAAAGAACAAAGGTGTGATAACATACAGAGGATCTCCACTGTGCTGCAGCTGCTCTCTACTCCTATAGGCTCCCTGAACATCCAGCATTAGGATGGGAGATGGCTGAACTTCTCCCATCATTTATGAATAACCTTACAACCTTCCCCAGTACTTGAAGTGCAGGCATTTCTGTACCACTGCTGCCAGCAAGACAGAGCTGTTGTTCAGGTGATGACTTCCCACCCAAAAAATTTTTGTATATTTGCTGAAAGGATCAGATGTGATGCCTGATTCCCTCTCACGGTACCATACCTGTTTCTTCATTTAGGGTAATATCAAGAAAATATATCTGGAAACAAGTGTGAGACACTTGTGAGACAAGTATGCCACTCTTCAATGAATAGCAGCACATCATGGATTTTTCCACTATCAAAAATGATTCAATATTTTATTCATTATATTATATGGAACAAGCACAAATGAAACTGGGAAAGAACTAGAAACCAGATTTGTTTCTACAGCAAGATATGTGACTGAAGTTGGTCCTGCTTGTTTAAACTTTTCATATTTCAGGCTTATGGATCTAATCTCTGGAAGAACAGCACATTCTTTCTGACTACATGATTTCTTTTCAAATGTCAGCATCCATTACCCACTAATCCTACAACAAGAACAATAAATGACTATGGGATTTTGCATTCAGCGGCAGAAGAAAATGTGTTGTCCCAGCTGGGTACCCATCTTCTTGAAGTATGGACATCTGTGCCAAGATTGTCCAAGCAATGCCATTATGAGAATACACTGAGCCAAAGATTTAATCATGTTTATAGAAAATCTGTCACAGCCTTGGAGCAGCAGATATTCATGCAGACCACTCACCTTTTCTGTCTTAAAGAAGAACTGTGTTTCAAAGACTGTGAAATATTATTAAAATGAAGAGGAAAACCTTACTCAGCTAATCCTGCAATTTTCAGCGCTGTTTCAGATATGCTTCCTTACAATTACAAGGGTTAATAGGTGGTAAAACAACCACATTCAACAACACAAGCTTGAAGAGAGTGGATCCATTACTCATGAATATATACACACAGTTTGAAAAGAGATTTTGTCATGCTTAATTTTCAGCTGTCCAAAGGTCAGTCAGATGAGTGTGTTCAATCATGGAGACAGGTGTGTACCTTTGGAATGGAATCCATCTCCTTTAAAAGTAGCATATAGGACAGGTGAAGCCAGGCACATTTTGGACATGTTTCTTCCTCCCTGCTGGAGCTTGAAGGAGCCTAACAGCTAACTTGGATAAAGCATCCAACTCTCCATTGTGCAGTTGGCTGATATGGTTCACCTCTGGCTGTGTTGGTACTACAAGAGCTTGCAAAGACTAGAGAAGATGTGCAAGAAAATGCTCCTAAATAATTGTCCATTCTTTCTTCAGTTATGAATAATGTGGGAACAACTTTCTCATATTATTTTAGTTTTACTGTTTTGTATTAGTATTACATTGCCAAACAGGTATTGAACATCTACAGAGAAAGACAGAGGGAAATGAAAAATAATAATAGCAACAAACAAACAGAACAGAACAAAAACACCAGAAAGCTTGTTATCCAATGTTTTGGGAACTTTGAAATAAAACTTTGTGGCCAGATTACACGTTCAAAAAGAGTTAAGAGATCATAAAGTATTTGTTCTTTTATAACACAGAGAACATGTACCCAGAAGTCAGTTCAAAACACTTCCTGAGTACACAGACATTCAGCACAGCAAAATTTTAGCACTTTTTTTTTATTTTTAATAGAAGGACCTATTTCCCAAACAAAGAGCAGTCTAACACAAATCAAAACACTCTCCAAACGTTTATCATTTTTTATTTAAAAGATCCTTTGTTCCAAATCCACTCATATAATCTAGAATCACATCAGTGTACATAAATAATTGCTGGGAAGCAGTACAGAAGATGGAATCAGACTCTTCTCAATCTTGACCACAGACAGGACAGGATATTATAAGCATGAATTTAATATAGATGCATGAGACTCCACTTAAAAGTAAGAGAAATTTGCTGTTCCTGATTTAGTTTGTCAGAATCACCTTTTCAGGCATCACTTCATGGCTAGCATGGGTGGATGAAGATCTATTTTCTGCCACTCTGCACCTCAGGGCCATGTTGCAAGAAGCTGGTGTGGGCTATACGAGACCTGAACACTTCCATGCTTCCTCAGGCACTCATGGCAGAGCAGCACTGCCTGCACAGCCCAGTAAGCCAGGCATAAACCCAGCAATCCATTTTCATATGCCATTTGCAGTGCAGCTCATTTGGGATATGAGGCAATGCTGTTCTGCTAACAAAACATGAATACCATAGGTGAAATGGTTTCATAGCACCTTAGTGAGCCCATCTGGTTTTCAGAACTAGAAATAGGACCTTCTTGGTTTGTACCAGTTTATAAAATCAATATTTGCATGCTTACTCTGTTCTCAAAATAAATATCACACAGCTGTTTTTTCCTCCTTCACTCTTCCCTGCTCTCTAGTAACTCATAAGCTGGTTTGTAGTAAATCACTGTCAGGCCATTACACGAGGCAGGAACCTCAAAACTTACAGATGATGTGGTTGTGATTCTCTGGCCTTGTCTCCTTGTCATTAATGTTCATGACAGACCATAATGGGGGAACAACTATGCCTATGTTGTGAAGGAGAGAAGGCTACCATCATCTCCCCGCTACTAAGTATGGGTGGATGTTGGTATTCTTGTTTTCTCTCTGTCAATAACTTTCAGGCTACTAAGCCTAAACTAGCAAAATTTAACATGTTTAGCTAATTTTAGTAATCCTGCTGTACACACAATAACTGGTGTAGAGCACAGCGAAAAGGAGAGACCAGAATCTTTCACCCTCAGTAGGCTTTCTTAGTAGAATCTGATCAAAACTCTGATTTCAAGTTCCTTCCAATTTGTTAAGTCTCTGTCCAATGAATAGCTTCTAAGTTGGATATTAGGAAAAATTTCAACTTAGAAAGAGTGGTCAGACACTGGAACAGGCTGCCCAGGGAGGTGGGGGAGTCACCAATCCTGAAGATGTTCAAGAAACATGTAGATGTGGCACTGAGGGACATGGTTTAGCAGGCATGGTGGTGATAGATTAATGGTTGGACCGGATGATCTTATTGGTCTTTTCCAACCTTAACGATTCTGTGTTTCTATGATGCTATCAGCCTCTGCCTGCATTCCTTCCCCACAGAGCAAAGTGCACAGTACACCAGGAAATGCAATTCAGTGCAGCTAAAATTCTCTCCTCCATTTCACTGTGCTCCCCCAAAAGCTGTGCCCACTGCATAAATAGTGATCTCTTCAAAATAAAGAGGTTTTCTTTATGGATGTTTGGACAGTTCCTAATAGCACAGAAGAGCCCTGTCACCTCCAAAGTCTGTACGTGCTTCTGTAATATAAATAAATAATCATAAAAAATGAGTTGTCGGAGAAAGAGGTCATGGTTCAGCAGAGTAAATCAAACTTTAACATCCCATCAGGGCCAGACTGCCTAGCAACAAAACAATTCATCATTAAGAAGTTTTTGCATTCTATTATAAATTTAGATTTAAAAGAAATGTTGAAGTCTCTGGGTCAAATTTGGCTTTCAGTTATTATGCTAGAAACCAAGAGCATTATTGAAGGTAATGAATCTGCTATAAATTGAAAAAAGAAATAGAAATTCTTCATAAATTGGAAAATGCTATTTTATGCTTTAAGTCCAGACTTTTAATCTGTGCAGTATAGAAATATGATTATTTTCTCAAAAATGAAAATGAAAAAAACCACCAACATTTTGATTTGTTGTCTACACTTCTTATGACAGTCATTTCCAAAGTATAAGGATTGGCTCTCAAGTGGTCTTCATGAGCTATTGTATCAGAAAGTTAAAAGCATATCAATCACATCTTGGTTTTAACTAAGATAAGTAATTCAGGAAATGTCTTAACTGACAAAAATCCCTTTGCACTTATGTTTTTATTTGTTTGTTTTCTGTCTGCACACACAGTAAGAGTTCTGTCTCGCTGTACTGCACATCACACTGTTTCAGTTACTGGCTGGTTGTCAAGCAGGGAGCTCTCATCTCTTACCTGGTCTTGGTGAAGTTGGCACAGCTGATAACCCCATTGAAATGTCCTTTGTCAGGAAGCACACTACAGAATCTAATATTTCACAGCCACCGCAGGAGCATGCTGGCTAGATATCCCCCATCTTTTTTTTTTCCCTTTTTTATCTATCACAAGGTAATTTATAAAGCATCCACCTCTTCCTTAGGAAGACCTATTAGCTGGTTCTTTCAGATCTGAAGAACATAGATGTTTACTAATTTTCACATCCCTACAATGTCTCTTAGAGCTTTGGGTGATGATGAGTCTTGACTGACAGATTTTCAGGCATGCTAGTCCTGTATTACTGTAGACTTTTCAGGAGGGATTAATATCAGATTTTTATTATACTATCTCAATAATTTTCTACAGGTTATTGCTTTGTCATGTGGCAGTGTTTAATGGCTCTCTTTCCCTCTCCTTCCTCCTCTACAAAAAATTACAATAAAAGAAGATGGAGTTGTCAGATGGTTTTCACAGTACTAGCTCAGCTCAAAGATTTGAGATGGACCATTTCAGATTGTCTTTGATTATCTCATACAAGCCTGTTTGATCAGAATATAAATTGTGTTTGTCTTTCTGTTCTAATTCCAAAGGCATGGTAAAATAACCTGATTGGTCTGGTAGATTTTATAACATCACGCTTTTCCAGATTCTGATAGGCTGGGTGATTTTAGTGCTTTGAATGTTAGATTTTTAATTGTGAGCAGAAGGTCATCTGCATCTATTAATTATTTGTCAGTGTCTGGCTTGTCCTTTTATTTGTTTTGTGCATCTAGTTGTGTTTGCTAATGTTTCTAGTTATAAAACAAATAATTGCATCTCTGCATGCTGTTAGCAGCAGGGGTTTTACTATCACAGATGATGACAGATGAGCATGTGTACAGAGCTTTGATTAACAGCTCAGATTTATTTTAAGTCCCGTATTTGTTGGGCCTAGAGCAGATAGCAGAGAATGACTGAGTTTTCTGTTTTGCTTTCCTAATTTTGTGTCATCGAGGCTCACCAGATGTCAGTAATACAGATGGCCTGCACTGGTGCATATACCAAGACATGTAAAAGTACCTGAATGCTTAGGACCTTTAAGCTATCAAGGTTTAATGGAATATTCTGAAACTCAGGTTTCAACTTGCCTAAAACTCTGAAAGAGTTGATAAAAAAAAATTGAAATTAAAAATGACCGAACATGTCTGTGATTTAAGTAGGAGACAAAATGGAAAAGTGTAGACAAAACAGAAAAGCACAGACACATTTAGAGAAGCTTAGTTGGTGTTTGGGTGTCTCTCAGTAAAAAGCTTGATGACACTCTTATGCATCAAAATATTTCCTAGGTTTTCACCAGGACAGAACACCATTGCCTTCTGCTACCTTTTCTGAAACTCCAGTAGCACAAAGCCTTAGTACCTCTTCACCCACCACCATTAATTTGTAGTTCATCCCTAAGCATCCTTACCAAGATCCCCTGGAGCCTCCTTACTGCCTGCCCACTGCTTGATTTGATTATGAAATCCAGTAACGTCAACTACTCCCACTGAAAAATATTTTAAAAATGAAGAAAGAAAGAGGAAAATAAGAGGTGGTTATCAAGTTTTAGTATGATAGTCTAATGATCAAAGCGCTTATTTGTGCAAACGCTTCTTCGAATCACATCCTGAAGGTGATCCAATCCTTACCGCTACCTCTTGTGAGTGTGCCCAATCATTATGGCTTTTTAATACTTGTGAAAGAAAGAGGGAAGAGATACTCTAACCTATAATTGTAGGAGGTTACACAAAAAAGGAGCCAAGTGAGAAGATCTGAGCCAGATCATGGTGCTGCAGAGAGTACACAAGGAGGAAGCTTCACTTCCCAAGCTCCCCATGCTGATGTTATTTTGCCTTGAAACACCATCAAATAAACAAAGCATGCTTTTTTTGCTTATTCTCAACTTCTTCACAGAATCACAGAATCACAGAATCACAGAATGGCCAGGGTTTGAAGGGACCTCAAGGATCATGAATCTCCAACCCCCCTGCCACATGCAGGGCCACCAACCTCCACATTTAATACCAGACCAGCAGCCCAGGGCCCCATCCCACCTGGTCTTGAATACCTCCAGGGATGGGGCATCCACAACCTCTCTGGGAAGCCTGTTCCAGCACCTCACCACTCTCTCTGGAAAGAACTTCCCCCTGACATCCAACCTAAATCTCCCCTCCCTCAATTTAAAACCATTTCCCCTTGTCCTGCAGTTATCTACCCTTTCAAAGAGTTGAGTTTGTAGGCTCCCTTTAGGTACTGAAAGGCAGCAATCTGGTCACCCTGCAGCCTTCTTTTCTCCAGGCTGAACAAGCCCAGCTCCCTCAGCCTGTCTTCATAGGGGAGGTGCTCCAGTCCCCTGATCATCTTTGTGGCTCTCCTCTGGACTCTATCCAACAGCTCTGTGTCCTTCTTGTACTGGGGGCTCCAGACCTGGACTCAGTACTCCAGATGGGGCCTCACAAGAGCAGAGTAGAGGGGGACAATCACCTCCCTGTCCCTGCTGGCCACCCCTCTTCTGATGGAGCCCAGGACACCATTTGCCTTCCGAGCCGCAAGGGCACACTGCTGGCTCATGTTAAGTTTTTCATCTATCAAGACCCCCAGGTCCTTCTCCACAGGGTCCACAGGTCAACTCTGAAATTAACAAGGGGGAGAGATAAGTGCTACAGATCTACCACTACAGAATTCATTTTCACTGGTAGTAACATCCACATCAGTAACAACCAAAATGCATAGAAAAGGAAGAAGATAAGCAAAATAATTTGGAGATACTTCAGAGCAGAGGGTGAGGGATAGAAATGTTGAATATACACTGTTGAGCTTGTTTGGGATAAATGAATAGAAATAGTTTCAGTGGCCTTCTTCCCTTAAGATATAACTCCTGTGGTTGACTTATCCCTAAATATTATGGAAACTAGAACCACTCCAAATATCTCTTTGCCCTGCTAAAGAAGTTCATCTTGTATGAAAGCTTTGAATCATCTGGCTTTGGCTGGAAAGGGGGAAGAAAAGTACATCCCAGTTTTTCAGCACTTTTTGAACCTCGTATTTTAGGATGAAATCAAACTGTTCTACAAATTAATACTCACATAAATATAACCAAACAATCAGGAGCTATCTTTTCCATCAAGTTTCATGCTGATTCTCTGCTAAAATTTATTTATAACCTTTATCAACAAGTCAGATACAATCATGACTCTGCTGTTTTGGTCCCATATAATCTTATCTTTCCTCAGCAGGTATAACTCTTAGACAATTGTTACATATACAGATAATCTAATCAGAAATAAATGTTCTTGGGCAGAAAGATGTCTGGCCAGAAATACATCCTTAATCTTCTCATTGGATATCTTAGAGCCTCACAAATGGCATCAGAAATCAATGTGTAGGTAACTGATTCAAACTCCAGATCATTCTAGTTAGGGGAACCCAAAGGGGAATTCACTTCTCTCTAAAGCACTGGCAGATTACCTTCAGTCTCATCAGTTAACAGGATAATGGCTGAGTTCAGTGGGCTAACCATAGGTTGATAGTACCATCAGAATATTTCTGAGAGTACAGTTCTTTTACATCTTTTGTCACAACTGGCAATCCTATATAGTTCTAACATATCTATGGTAGTTGGGTTCCTATGACACCCAGGAAGGCACATCCAAGTCTAACTCACCACTGTAATGGGAAACTACCAGCACATGTAGACTCCCACATGGAAACAACAAGGTTTAACCTCCATTACACTGAGGTGCTCCTGTCTCAGTATCTATGAATCTTCTTATATTCCCAGAAGGATAGCCTTCAACTCAGTATGGGACTAGTACTGTATAGAGGTTGTCTCACTAGATACCAAAAGTAGCAGGCTTTATATTTAATGGAGTTTTTTTCCATCATGATTACTCCTGTTCAGAAGCAATAGCTATTTTCTTGGCTTGAATTTATGGTTATTAATGGCTTTACTGACTTCGTGACTCAGGTATCTCTGTAAAACCTTTTATCTTGCCTTTAAGAAGGCTAAATCCACTGATTCCAGGTCAGTGTTTTGTTTTTGTGTCTTGCTGCCCTGTATTGTTGTATTAAATTTGATCAATGATTCAAAGAGATTCTAAAAGGAGGCTTTCAAGGGAGATACTCTGACCTGTCTGATGAAGTCAGTGTTGGAGTTCATCCCTGTCCCCACTTACTATTCCTTTTCTATTTTCTTTGCAGAGTACTTTATCCTTCCACGAGCTTCATTATCCTTCCACAAGCTTCATATATCCTCTTTACTTCTCCCTGATTCCAACTTCCTTATGATCCTTGGCTTTTATTTCCTCTGCTATTCCATTTTCACTGCTTTGCATTACTTTCCTGTAACACTCTTTTCCTTCAGCAAATCTGAGGGGATCCAGCAGCTCTGAACCACTTTAGCTTTGGCTCATTTAAGGTTTTTCCCCAATGTCCTTTCCCACTGATGCTGCTTTGTGCCAAGGGAATGAAAAGAAGGAGAGGAGGAATTAGCGCACCCTGAAGCACATCTGTATTAACATGCTCCAATGCACTGTGTTACTTCAGGTGAGCAGGCTGGAGCCAAGGTGAATGTGCTGCTGCGTGCCATGAGCATTCACTGACTTAGTCTAGCTTCCAAAAAAGCCTGATATTATTTGCTTTCTGCAGCAGCTGCTATTGCATGACCTCCAAAATTATTCAGGCTTAGCCTGACATGCTTGATAACAATTTATAGTAACACTATGAGCTATCCTATTCCTTTACAGAGTTAGGTGGACTTAACAGTCAAAATCTGCCTACCGCAGAAAACAACACGTTTTGAAATTTACTGAATAATCTTTTTCTCCTCTTTCCTTGGAAACACTCATGTTGAAGATCATGAAAACCTATAAAGGGGTTCAACATTAGTACGGTCTGCAATGGAAACTAGAGGGATGATCTACATCTGCTCAACAGGAAAAACTCGAATATAACTTTTTAGGTTTCACTGCATAGTGTTCTTCAGCTAGAAAAGAAATATAACAACTGAAGCAGAATGCAAGTGATTAAGGCTGTGGTTCAAGTATCTACACAGAAATGCACAGTGCCATTTTAGACATGCTGCACTGTGTCCAGTGTGGTCCATAGCTATTCTCTGTATTCAAAGGCCTTCCTTACAGAACAGTACTTCATGCTTTGGTTCTAAGAGTAGTCAGGAGGACATCTAACCCAACTTTATACTGAAATAAAGGGTAACTTCAAAACTTAGATTTTAGGAGCAACAGAATTCACAACAGATAAAAAAAAGCTCTGAAAGTTAGAAATTTTTTTTTTGTTTTCTCACATTTGGGCAAAATTTGTGATTGTATTAAAAAAAAAAAAGCCAAAGGTAGCTTGATCTGAACTTAGTTTGGTATCTCAGTCTACTAAGCGTAGTGTTACTTTCTTCAGAGATCCAGCCTGGTAGCATAAGTTCATGTTTTTATACTGCTTCCAGCAAAGCATTTTATCCTATACCCAGGGAGGATGACATAACTACCAATGTCTTCAGAATTCACAGAAAATGACAGCAGAATCACTGTGCCAGCAGTGGAGAATTATGACTCATTAAAATGGGATAAAAACCATTCATTAAACAGTGAGACAATCTCAGATGGTTGCAATTTCATGTTACTCCCGATCACACCTGTAATTCTTAGTAGGATTTCAATGACATGTAGATGGTATGGCAGCTACAGACAGATTTCTTGGTGCTAAAATAATAGAAACATCTCTTATAGTCTCTTGTCTATTAGTGCAAAACTAAGCTAGAAGTCAGCTCACTAGATACTGATACCTACTGCCATTCCTAATGCTCCTGTATAGTTAAGACCTACAGGGCATGGGAGACAGGCAAAATGCCTTACTTCATTTCAAGTGACAGGTAAAGCCTATTTTTAGCAACATGAATCAAGCCATTAATTATCCCAGTCAGTGGTGGCTTTGGAGTGATTTGGTTCTCTCTGATGAAGCACACATTAGTGAGCCAGATGATTACCTGGAGCTCTTCACTGCCTAGATTCACTACATCTGCACTGACCATAACAGTTGTTCAGACAGAATGCATGCATTTGCTAAATTACACCTTTCAGGTATCCAAAGGTAGGCGTCTTAATGTACATTGAATCTCATACTTAATGAAGTTGCTCTGAGTGAGAACAGTATCTGCTGTTCTTCCAGGATTAGGAGGTCAACTCTCCTGGAAACAGTACGATCAATTAACATCCTAATGTTACGCATAAGAATTGTAATGATATTTTTATGACAAGTTAAAAAATTCACTGTAATTTCTGCTTTTTCTGGAACCTTTTTAAACCCATGGGAGTTCTCTGAACCTCTGTTCAAGAATCAAGAATTACAAAGTCTTTCTTTTTTTTTTTTTTTAATGCCTGTAGATGAATACAAGAAGACATAATTAAATTGCAATTAAAGCATAATAAGTGTAGGAGGGAGAACAGGAGACTGTAGGAGGCCTAAAGTTTTGCATGATTTCTTAGCCCTTTATAAGCAGATCTATAAAAGTATCACAGCTCTTCTGGTCAATTTTGTTGGCTGTCCTATTTTCAGATGAGGCAATGTTACCATCACACTGAGGTTTTGTTGTTGAGTGATAAGAGCATGCTCCAGGCTGGGACAGGATGCTCCACAGGGAAGAGCCGCTGCCACTGTGGCATAACAGCAGAACAGCTGGCCTAAATTAAGCCAGGGGATATTCCCATACCACCTGACATCATGTGAGAGGTCATAGAGTTGTGGAGATTTGGCAAAGGGGAGGTAATGCTCAGAGATTAACTGAGTAATAATTAGTGGGTGGTGAGATGTTGCCTTTTTAGCAAGGTGTTGGTTGGCAGTCAGTTGTAGCTAAGCTTCAGTCAGTGCGTGGCAAGTAGTTGCGTTTCATATATGTATATGGATATATGTACATATTCTGCTTCCATTTCTCTCTCATCCCACCTGTGAAGAGTGAGTGACTGGCTGTGTGGTGCTTACCTGGCTGCCAGTTTAAACCACAAGCTGATTTGCATTCTCTGATCTTCCACAAATGACTACTGGGATGCAGTGTGGTGGATCAAGGCTGAGGTGAAGCACAGTGTTAGAGGCATATCACTCTTAAGGGTAACTGAGATACAATTAGAGTTACGATAAGGATTTTGCTGGGAGCAGTAAGGGTTGAAGTTCACTTATTCTTGGATTCTGCAAGTATTTCAGTGCTAGGATGAGCGAAGTTATAATCAGTACATAGATCAGGCCACAGGGCTGAGGATAAGATCAGTTTTATAAGCAGTTAGAAACAGGAGCAAGACTGTAATCCTTTGTCAGTGTTGTGATCTAACTCAGCATTAACTCAGCGCCACACAGCCATTCTCTCTCTCTCTCCCCAGGTGGGATGGGAGAGAGCTCTGGAAAGGTAAAGTGTGAGAACTTGTGGGTTCAGATAGAAGCAGTTCAGTGGGTAAAGCAAAAGCTGAATGCAAAAAGAAAAACAAGGAAATAATTTGCTGCTTCCCATTGGTAGGCAGGTGTTCAGCCACTTCCATGAATGCAGGGTTCATCATGCGTAATGGTTTCTCAGGAAGACAAATGCCATCAGAACAAAAGTCTCCAATTCCCCCTCCTTTACCACAGTATCATTGCTGAGCGTGATGCCATATGGTATGAGATATCCCTCTGATCAGTCTGGATCAGCTGTCCTGGCTGTGTCCCCTCGTAGACCTTTGTGCACCCCCAGCTCCTCACTGGTAGTGTGAGAAGTAGAAAAGATCCTGGCTCTGAGCTTCACTGCTCTGCAGTAACTAAAATACTGATGTCTCAACACTACCATTTTCATCAAAAATCAATACTCAGGATCACACCATTCCTCCATGAAGAAAATCATCTCAGCCAAAACCTTGCCAATCAGAAAGGATGCAATATTACAAGGGATGATGCTGCAGACATCTTATCATTCACAGTTCTGGGCAGAGTTTGTAATGCTATTGTTAAGACTAAGATTAATTAATTTTCATAAAGAATAAGGCTGGAAAGAATGGAAGAAAGCCATCAACATTTGAATAGTGCAAGCCTGGAAGTCTACATTATTGCTCATTCTGATTTAGGTCGGGGTTCTATAACCAAAATGGACATTGCTTACTCAACTCACTTTCATTAAAAATAATGTATTTATGGTTAAAGACAGGGAAGAAATTCCCCTACATCTAAGAAGGACAGGAGAGGATTGCTTATGTCAGAAGTCAATAAAATTCACAGGGATATAGTAAAGAGAACAGTTAGCAAATCCACAAAACCATGCACAGATGTAAACCTCTGGTTCTGCACACCATCAACTTTGGCTTCACTTTTAAGGCCTGTACTGTACTGTGTACAGCACAGTATTTCCAGGATTCCTTCCTGTCATTTGTCAAATGTTACCTTAGCTGTGGAGAAAAGCATGGAGAAAGTGAGAGGAAGCATCGTTTGAGATGATTTTTAAGGACAGATTGGCTGATGTAAAAAAAGACGTATGATTGTCTCTAATTAAGGGTTAGAGAATGGGTTTTGGAAAATAAGAAGAACTGGGAATTCTCTTGGGTGGCATTGAGCATTTCTAAAGAAAGTATGAATATGTGGATGGTTGTGGATGGCTGGACTGGATGATCTTAGAGGTCTTTTCCAAACTTGGCAATTCTGTGATTCTATATCAACTGGGAAACAACCACTTTCTTGAGCTGGTGTCTCCTGTCCTAAACTGCACAGGCTGAGTTGGGGTGAGGCTGAGGGAAACCAAAAAAATGATAGTTCTCAAATTTTTGATAGTATGGAGAAGAATCCCAGAAGAAAAATAAAGTTCCAGAGTTGCCTGAAGACAATCAGTCACTTGAGATTTTGAGATCAAGTCCTAATCTATGCTCTTAACGACATTCTTTGTACTCCACGTATGAATTATCCATTTCATATTCTCACGCTATGGAAAACATGGCAAAAATAATCTCTTATTCCACATTTTCA
This sequence comes from Centrocercus urophasianus, assembly GCF_019232065.1. NCBI lineage: Eukaryota > Metazoa > Chordata > Aves > Galliformes > Phasianidae > Centrocercus > Centrocercus urophasianus. Next base: position 9,793,688 of record NW_024884253.1, read on the forward strand.
AATTCTTAGAATCAGTGAGATTTCCTCGTGAAGATTATTAACTATCCTTCTCCATTCCAGGTTACTTTCTAACCTGCTAGCACCTTCAGGCATTTTCTTAACACTGTTGTGCCCTGGATATTAGGAAAATAGGAATCAGGAGTCACTCCTTCAAAATTAAGTTTGCAACACCCTCTCACTTTTGGACAACAGTTACTGGTCAGGGCTATCCGTGCTAGTAAAAGGCAAACTTGCAGCACTTGAATAGGACCTGAAACAGTTAAATATATTTACCAGTTATTTTTTATAATCCATAAATCACATATTTAACCTGTCACATGGAAGTATGATAGATGTAAAACTGGAAAAGAATTAAAGACCTGTAAATGCTACTACTAACAATAAATAATTGGGTAGAAATTACTTGATACATGGTTATATACATTTAACATTCTTTTACAGAAAAATTACGATGAAAAAAACTATAGCTACCATGTCATTTCCACTCTTCATATTAACTCCTTCCCTCAGTCTGAAGTACACTATAGGTGTTTTTGTTTTGTTTTGTTTTGTTTTGTTTTGTTTAGCACTTAGGGTGAATGGGACTGGAATTGAATCTGTGTGCACATGCACAAGAATTAAATGTCATGTTTCACTCAGAGGTGAGGGTAAAATTGACAGATGCTCAGGATGTATGCAGCATTTGCTAGGAAGTGGCTTATTAAAAGTATATCTATAAAGGATTTTTACGAAGATTTTCAGTTTTGGAAAAGCTTCTAAACAAATCCAGCAGATGTACTGATATGCTCCTCAAATGCTGTGAATACACAAGGAACTGGACTATGTTGTACTTGAAGAGACATTTAGCTTTGTACCATTGCAAACTGCTTGGAAATTCTGATGTCATGTTTACCACAGGGAAAATCAAGGGAGTAGTTTTAACAGTCTCATAAACTAAGTCTCTGCCATCCTTTACATCGCAGGCCGCTAGCCATGCATGTACAATAAAAGTTTCCAAGGTCTCAGGGCAGAGATGTTTCACTAGATAGAGAATAATTTTAAAGACTGTAAATGTATTCCTGAAGGAAGAAACTATCTATTTCCCCAGACTTGCTGGCAGGATTAGACTGACTTTAGCACTGTATGTATATTGTAAAAATCCACTGCAAAATATTCAAGAGTGTTCCTCAGAGAACATCAAATAGGATATTTTTCTTAAACATATGGCAGAAAGCATATTAACATGAGTAACTTCTACGACATTTCCCCCTCCTCTCATCTTCAGTGTTGCTGTGAGGCAAATACAAAGTGTAAGTGATGATCTGGAAGAAGAAAAGAGACAAATAGGAGCTGAAAATCAAGGCTGGAATTCAAAATCAAATGGTTCCTGAGGCCCAGACTACTCAAACAGGCAATTGCATTTCAATAGCTCTTGCAGTAAAACACCTCAAAATTGAGAATGTCTTAAATAAACTGAAGTCATGAAGTCACATGTAATTAATCTACTAATGAAATCCCTGTGACTTGGGCTAGTAACATTACTATCTCTGCCACAGAGCTGCTTGGGTAAATTATAGAACTGCAGTGTACCTGAGCTCATCGTGTGCAAAATTAGAATGCAGTACTTTGTTTCTGTACTATATTTAATTGTAAGAAATTTGGAATTTAGAAAATGGGTCTATCAATGGCAGAGGCTACCCCAAATCATCTGTGTCCGCTGCCAACAACAGACCCCTCCAGACATAGCTGCAATTCTGCAATATTAAAAATAGATGTGAACACACATAAGTGTAAGGAGTTTCCATCCTCTCTGACAGTCTACTCTTTGCAGTGTTCCTGAGAGGCCCAGTACAGCTGTCAACAGAATTAGCAAAAGTGATCTCATTAAAAAATATAGATTAAAAAAAAAAAAGTAAAAAACAAAGCAGATAGCAGATTGGCTTCCTCAATCATCTAGTGTCAGCAATTTGATAAACCTGAAATCCAAATTATATCCATGCATTGATCTGTAGGTCATTTCATACATCATGAGTAAGCATTAGGGAAAACCTGATAGGAAAATACAGCAGGTTTTGCAGCACTAAAACCTTAGCAGTTGAACTCCTGAAAAAGAGAGATCAAAACACCAAGATACTTCTTCAACTTTGCTTTGCTTAATTAAAGCCCCAACTGCACCAGGCAGTAGTTTCACCTTCCTTCCTTGCTGTCATTTCTGCTCTTCGCCTTAGCCAAAAGCCCAGTGTCATGCCCCAAATCCATGCTGACTTCACATGCTCTTGCAGTTCATGAATTAGAGCACTCAAATTGGGACTGAGCATCTCAGACCTTGTGTCAGGTTGATGCGATTTCACAAATGAGCTGGCAAGATTATTTTTTTTAGACAAAAGGCAAACAGCCAACCACGTATCAGCTGCACAAAGTTTCAAGAACTAATAAATATGCTTTGAATTAACACTTGTAATTTTGAAAAAAAAGGCTAGAAAGTGAATAGTAAAAATCAATGATTATAGTGAGATTTTTCCAGGGTTATGACATTCTTGGTAGCAAGTAAATAAGCTGAAATAGTTATTTAAGTGGTAAGGTCTGATTTTCAGCTGTGCTTTTCAGGCTCAAAGAGTGCTGAGATTTCTAGTTTGGGCTTTCATAACCAGAATATAGTTGATCTTATTGAAACTGACAGCAGAGAGACTAAGCGGATCCTACAAGTAATTTCAGAAGACAAAAAAAAGCCAGGTAGCATTGAGCTTCAGAAAGTTAATGGTCCCGCAGGCTGAGATCTTAATACAACAAGAAGATGGTCAAATTATCATCTCAATGAGACCCAGAGAAAGTGACACATTCAAGTATTATCATATAGACTGAACAGTCCAATCCAGGTAAGCTGATGAAGCAGAGCTTTCTTGATCACTTGCGAACAGGTCTGAGGTACGGCAGTCAAATGCTGGGAGTGATTTCAGAATGAGTTATCACTGCTCAGAGACAGTGCAGAGACAGGCACAACAATCAGCGCGAGGAGAAACATGGAAAAAAATTGCGAAAAAAAGGTCTTTTTTTTTTTTTTTTGGAACACCTCTGTGTGCCGGGCTCCTGCTGCACTGCCCACTAAGTTTGGTCATTTGTGGGCTTTTCTATTTCTTATATATTAAAAGTTACGAAGCTATTTGATGTGATTTCATCTTCGAGCTGCAATAAAAACTGGAAATCCCGTTACACTGACAGTCTCAACAGCGTGTTTTCTATCAATATTGCTATCAACTATGTAGATTCTCCCTTTACTCTGCCCTCGTGAGGCCACATCTGGAGTACTGCATGCAGTCTGGTTCTACGGCCCCCAACGTAAAAAGGATGTGGAGCTCTTGGAGCAGGTCCAGAGGAGGGCCACAAAGATGATCTGAGGGCTGGAGCACCTCTCCTGTGAAGGCGAGTGAAATGGAGAAGAGAAGGCTTTGGGGAGAGCTTGTTTTAGCCTTCCAGTACTTGAAAGGAGCTTATAAGCAGAAGGGAGAGCGACTTTTTACATTGTCTTATAGTGAAAGGACAAAGGGGAATGGCTTTAAACTTAAAGAGGGAAGATTTATGTTAGATTTTAGGAAAAAAATCTTTACTCAGAAGTAGTGAGGTACAGGCACAGGCTGTTCAGAGCAGCTGTGGCTACCCCATCCCTGGAAGCGTTCAAGGCCATGTTGGAGGGGGGCCTGGGCAGCCTGAGCTGGTGAGCTAAAATGAGCCCATGGAAGTGGTTGGTAATAGGTGGGCTTTAAGGTCCTCTCCAACATAAGCTATACTATAATTCTGTTATATTACTTAAGGCAATTTGTATAGCTAGCCTTCATTGTGGTATTTAACTGAAGTTCCTTAAAAATCTGTAGTACAAAAATAAGAACATAAATGTGTTTAAAATTCTAATTCCATTTAAATGGTACTGTAGCCAAGCCCTTTTTAGAAGAATGTGCAATTATCTGTTCAGCAGCAATTCCAGATAGCTATATGTCCCTTTCATTTTAGAGAATTTCTTTACAGATTTTCAATGCAATTATTTTCCACTGTGCGAGGAAGCATGAAAGTTTAAAATCAGAATAAGAAGATGGCTTAGCATGAGGAACAAGGAATGGAATTTCATTCTGAGAGGGCTTTTAATCAACATAAAAGGACTATGTAGTTATGTTTTTCCTCGCTCTCATACTTTCTATAAAGCATGAAGCTGATAGAGAATGACAGAGTGCTTTTCACACACAAGACACGAGATTATTTAGTATACATAATACCATACAAAAGCAAACCCCAATCACCACATATTTCAAGCTTTTCACATGAGTAGATGGATCATGTTTTTGCTGCAGCTTTCCCTTAAAGAGATCAGGCTCCACAGGTCAAGGTCTAATTTGCAAAGAGGGCAAATCAGAAAGCCATTAAGAACTAAAAAACACATTAATAAACCTTAACTAGTTTATTGGCTGGCAATCAGAAGAGCTGTGGCCTCGAGCAGCTACAGAGTAACTGGCCTGAATTTTTGTGTATTATTCCTAGTGAAATGACAGATGTTGTTTACATCTAGTGTTGGAGGATTCCTCTTGAACACAAACACAGATCAGGCTGTGACAGACTGATCTGGCACCTCACAGCACTCCACTCCTTTTTGGGCAAGTTCTACTGAAAATAAATGGATTCCCCTCAGTATTCACAAACAATATTAACCCTCAAATAATTATGCATCTCTTCAAACTTTTAGGGCCTGTGCCAGCATGTGTAAAGAGAATGACAAGAATGCACTCTTCAAATGAATTATTGTAATTATACAAATATTAAGTACCCTTTCGATTTCCTAATATGTTCTCCATCATGGCTGTTCTATTCTTCCTGAGAACATGAGTGAAACATAGCCACTAATGCTTATGTTTTATAATACACATGACACAAAGAGATAAAGAGTACTGCCTCATGAAGTGCACGCAGAACATACTGGGACATAGCACCCAGATGATATCCACTCTAATTTTTGTGCGTGAAGATTTTCAGTACTTCCAAGGAATACTTTGGAGGGCTTGCACCTTGACTGTTCTAGACTATAGTACTAATGGGACCACGGTTTACTCTTCCCAAGCAAAAAGCCATCCTGGCTGATATGCAACATTTAATTTATCTAAAAGAAGCAAATTTTTTCCTTACACTGAGCTACAGTCAGCTTATTCTGGTCACATATCCCTTCACTTACCCTTCCCATCAGTCCATGTAGCCCATTTCCATTGGAGTGTAGTTAGCATGAGCTTACTGTAGAGGAGATCTGCAAAATAAAGCAAATAGAACAATGTACGTAGGATTTGTTACAGCCCATTCCCACCCACCAATGCTTATTATCCAAATTTCATTCTTTGTTTTCATGTTTACGTATTTTCTTCACTGGAACTGCACCAATCAGATGCATATAAAAATCATACATGCGGAATCTCATGCCATAATAATGACATCTGCATTCACTAAATGTCATGAAAATTCACTGTGGGAATAGTAACATCTCAGCTGAGTAATGCTTCTAGGATGATGACAAGAAACAAAGGCACCTTCTTTGTTCAGACAATGTCAGTTCAGAAAATTTCATCTGTGGAATTGCTCTGAGCTCAGCTACTTAAAATTGTATTTTCAGGCCTACTTCTCCTAAAATTTCACACTGAGACTGAGATAATTTATCATTACTGTCCTTCAACTGATGGGAAGATTTCTCCTTAAATATTGTAAAGAACTCACCAACAGATGGATAAAACTGCAGCATGATCTAAAATGCAGTGCTAAAAAGTGATGGTCTGACATTTCACTTTAAATAAGATGAGTGAATTTAGTATTGTCAAATTAAGTTTCATGTTTTGTGGATAAAAGTCTTCTTCCTCCTTAGAAACATCTCTTCAAAAGAATAAGAGGATACTACTGACCTGCACAGGAATTATATTTCCTTTTTTATTGGAAATCTGAAATTTCTAAACGAGATCTAAACAAAGACATTTCATGCTTACGTTATATTATATAATGGAAATCTTGTTTAAAAATAAAAATGTAGTCCTGCTTACTAAAAAATGTCGTAGTCTTGCAACTTCTGAATGGTTTCTTTGAATTATTTACAAAATCAAAACTTGTGAAACAATAAATTCTCAGGAAATTTTCTGAATTAAGTAAGACAGCATTTTCTGACAGAGAAACTTCTGCAGAAAGTTTTTGAGAAGTTTACAGACTGCAGTCTTTTAAAAGGAATGTAGTAAGAGAGATGGAAGGGAGGAAGGAGGGAAGGAATGGAGGAATGGAAGAAGGGTGGAAGGGAGGAAGGGAGGAAGGGAGGAAGGAAGGAATAGAGGAAGGGAGGAAGGAAGGAAGGAAGGAAGGAAGGAAGGAAGGAAGGAAGGAAGGAAGGGAGAGCTTACCAACAGCCCTTATGTATACACTGTGAAATATTGCTTTTTAGGGTTTGGGTTTCTTTGTTTTTGTACCAGTCAGCAGTCTGCCGGATATAAAACCTGTTCTATCTTGGTATTTATATTGCCACAAAATCTGAACATCTCCAACTACTTGGAAGAGAACCAATTTTCTACCTTGCCTGATTTTTTTGAAAATTGCAGAAGAAAGATATTAAGTAGAATGGAGGTTTTTAGTGCTTTTAAAATAAACAGAAGTGTAAAACTTACTGAAGAAAGGCAAAACCAGGAGATGGTTGCTTTTTGCCTGTAGTTCTAGAAATCATAAAAATTATCGTTTCCAATCAAAAAGACTATAATCTATCACTGCAACTTGTTAATGACCACATCTTAAATTGTTTTGGACATCTTATTCCTTTTCATCACTTCCTCTGGATTGGACTGAGAATACCAACTACAGTATTGTTTTCTACAGGTGCTGGCACAAGATTTCATTGTCGGAGCAATGCCCAGGCAAAGAGCCTAACATTTTAATCCCGTGAGATTTCAGGCATTATACCTGTGCTGTAATGGGCTGTAGACTTGCACTATTGGATAAGAAAAGCAGTAATTTTAGAGATATTTTTAAAATAACACAAAACATTGAAAATTAACTGAGGGGAAGACTGAGGGTGAGTTTATGGTAGAACAATGGTAATTTTTACCATTAGCTGCTTCACATGTAGGTAAGGTTGAGCAAGTGGAAGGTCTTCGCCTGATCTGTTTACACTGATCTGTTAGAGGGATGAGAAGACTAACTAGTATGGGTGAGGTTTCCATTGTGGCCTGTACATGCAGGCAACTGGACTGACTGCTTAATGTATACCAAGGATGACAAAACTCAGCAGATATCACGTTTGCTCCTTTCCCAAATAATAATTAAAAAATACCTATTGTTTCTTTGCAAACCCTTATTCCTTTCTTTTGCAAGAAGCCTGTGCATCAGTGTGGGTCTCCAAGCCAAATCCAGGAGAAGTCTGCTATTTGGAATCAATAGGTTTTTTTGGCATTACATTAAACAGAACTGAAAGAAAACAGAAAACATATGAATTTCTCTGAGAATGCTATTTCCAAAAACCTTACAAAATAAGGATAGAAAAGAAAAGGGATAGATACACTTCCTGTGAAATAATGTGCAAAAGGAAAACTGAAGGATGAAGGTTCATCTGATTCATGAGAAATAAATATTTGTTCACTGTGGTAAGACATGTCACATAATGCCATCATAACTGCAACAAACAGATAATCTCAAGAGTGCTTACCATGTGTACAGTAATAATAAATAATAACTGAGTATTTTACATTTATATAGCATCTCTTGTCCCAAAGGATTCTGAAACACTTGACAACTTTATGCATCCACACAGATTTATATGCAGAAAACATTTTTCCCCGATGCTGAAACAGATAACTTTCATAAATGGCAGTTTGTAAGTCAGACAATGGAGAAAATTATTTAATCTTGATGAATCTAAAGAGAAAATCTCTTCATTCTTTTGCTGTCTTGTAGATCTGCGAGAAGAGGAAGGAGTGAGATCCTGGTTCAATGTTCTTATTCTGGTTTTAGTTGTTCATTTATTATGCAATCTCCATCTGAAGAAACATGATATTCAAAATCTATTGGCATTGTTCTACTCAGTGTGCTCTAGATAAGCCTGTTTGAGCAAATGCTTATAGAAGGTGAATCTAAAATTCCCCTTCTAGCCTAATTAATCCTTTGATTCTGTGATTATCCTGCAGAGTTGAAGCAAAAATTTCTTTGGTGGTACATACGTACAATTGAGCAATTTTATCATCAAATACCTCCCTGCCCACGTTCTCTTGATCTGTGAGAGATCTCAACAAGGTTTTCAAGCTCTAAAGCATCAGATTGACTATCAATGAGGCATTTTCCTGGTTGTGATGTCAAGTACTCAACTTTAAGGAAAATAATTCTGTTTGACAGAAGAAAATGGACTTTTTTTCTTCATAGAAAACTATGAAAAGCCAGCTGCTGGTCTGACAGTCTTACCAGCTAGTAATGATTAGTTGTGGGGACTGTGGAGCCTGTAGTGCTCTGAAATCTTCAATCTGATGCTTGGGATTACAGAGTATGCCCACCTGCAGTGTTTGTTCCTTAACCATACTCCAGACCTGGAAATACCATTGTGCAGAAGAACTCAGCAGACTCCAAAGAGCATCGTGTAAGGTCTGTTGCATAACAACCATGAGCTTAAGAAAGCTTTAAGATAAATGGACAAAAATTTATGAAGCAAAAATTTATGAAGCTATCTTATATCTGAAGCTGTGAGAGAAGCTGGCAAAAGTTCACATTAGATGCTGAAGTAGTGAGGACGTTTTTATCAACACAAAACTCAGGTGTAAATCCCAAAGAGATGTATCAGTCTAAAGTTCCTCCAAAAAAATGTCTAACTGATTTTAAGTGTGAGGTGGACAAAAACCTGGAAGAACCCAAAACATTTAAGTGCTCAACTAGTTGATTTGGAATAATTTCTAGCAGGTAATCATGAGGTGAGTTTACTATCAAAAGCCTCATCTGAAATCCACAGTTAAGAGAAAACATCAGAGAATTAAAATTTAAACCTTGATAAATAGGCACATACACATGCATACTCACTGTCCTGACATTTAAAGGGCAGTGTTTATCCAGATGCATTTCTGTTTTCCTTCGTAAGTCTTGAAAGTATGATCCATGTTAATATTAACAACACAAATACAGTCTCTCCTTATTGCTTTGCTTTTTTAATTGCTTTTTTTTTTTTTTTTTTTTTTTTTTTTAACTGTGCCAAAGCTCCTGGTGCTGTCCAGGTTAAGTGGATGTTGGAAAAGAGAGAAGCATTATTCTCTATCGTGGTGAAATGAGTATCATCCCATTTTGGCTCAGTACTGGGGATATCAGGATAAATTAAATAAGTTTTCATATAATGAGTGACTTCAGCTACAAAGCAGATCTGCATAATTTTACATGCCTGAGCAGTAATTTGGACACCTGAAAGAGTATGTTACTGTAGTCAGGTAAGGTCAGCTCTTAAAGCATTACTGAGTTTTTACAGGGGACTAGAACCTGAAATGATGATGAATGTCCAAATTGTAAGAAATCATCCTCCTGAACAGTAGAGCTCAGATCATGCCAAGTCTTCTATCACCCTCTCACATGATATGAACTAACTGGAACAGTCACATTCTGGGAAATGGCAAACCTGCAGCCATAACCATCACAGATCAAGTGCAGTACCTAGAAATGGACAGTTTGCTCTACCCTGCTTTGATCTCTGTGTCTCGAATTGAATTCTACGCAGTGACAAAGGCAGAAGAAGTGCTATGGAATGATTTGGAAGAAGGGAGACAAAAAGCCAGAAATATGGAGAGATTTTTTTCCCCATCTTTTTTCAGTGTTAATTAGAATACTAAATTTATGTTTTCAGTCTTTGATGGCTATGAACTCTGAAGGCACAGAAAATAAAGGAGATATTAATTGAGTAGAGCAGAGAGCTCTTGCAGATATCTTATGTGGACAGGCCCCTCAAGCATACCACTTTTCTCAGCTACAGACTTGAATAAAGTAGAAATGTTTCCACAGGCACTAGAAATGCTATTAGTGTTCACAGCAGTGCAAAAACTGGCATTTCTAGCAGGAATCATCACATTGCTTTGTTTTTGGCACATTAATGCCTAGCTGTGTACCAAATCTAACTTCAAAAAAAGGGAATGTGTGTACAGTATGAACACCCAGCTAGGTTTGGCTTTGCATGGTGATGGTACTAAAAGACCTGTCAAGAATGTTCTGTTCCCAGAGGCAATGGATGTGCTGTACATAAAAAACAGTGCTCTGGGTTGCTTTGCGTGTATCTCAGCTACTCTAGAAGTACAACTGGAAGTGAATCAGCTCTGCATTCTTCTCGCCAGTGTTCACCATTCTGACAATGTGTTAGAGAAACTTAGTTTTTAGAGCATATCCCTGTTTTCAGCAAGTTTTATATGGTATCAGAAAACAAGTAATAATCATTGGTTAGTCCAATATGAAGATTCTAAAACCCAGGGATAATGTGCTGAGTAGCATCAGAAGACACCACTTACTCTGCATGTACAGAAAGATTTATCCTCAACTAAGAAACAAGAAACCCAAGAAAAGGGTGAGTTGAACAGAACCACACACAGTTAAAACATATGTGCTACAGCAATTACTATACTCTGATAATCACATCTTCCAGATAACCTGACATGGAATCAGAAAAGGAATTTTATAATCAATCTGCTTTTTTTAATATATACATATATATATGTATATATATATATGTATATATACTCTTATTGATGAGTTATGGGAATCAAAAAAATAAGAAAAAAAAAACCCTGGCATAAGGTACTTTGACATAAAGAAGGGCATGACTACATGCCTTTCTGGCATTTAAAAAATGCAAGGATAAAGAGGGTCTGTAGGTTGGATTCACTCCATACAACCATGTAACAACTGAATGAGGTTCACACCCCAACCAGGAATCAAATGCAAACAGGAAAATGAGAATTCCTCAATAAATCTGTAAATAAGAGTACTGCAACTGTGTATGAGTCTCGTTAAAAAGAAGGTGAAGGTAAATGCTCTTCGGATCACATTCACTTGTGATGCCAAAAATGAGAGTAGAAGTACACTTTAGTAGACAGAAACAAAATATTCCAATTTTTAGAAATGTGGGAATAGTGGTCTCCATTCCTTTGCACACAGCAAAGTATTATATACTCCTGGAAGAAACAGTCAACAAGAGTGATCGCTTTCATGTTTTGGAACTGAAAATAAATCCTAAGGGCACATACAATTAACTCAAAAGGTTCTTGTCAAAAGGAGACCTTCAGGGTTTAATCTGAAAACATGAAGGACAACAAACAAGGGAAATCACGTAAGGTCCTGATAGCATTTTATGTAAAGTTGCATGGGAGATCCTCAAGTGAGAATGACAGGCTTTAGGAGTTACTTTGTATTATTAAAAAGTTTCAGTAAGATTCTACTCAGAGAAAAAAAGATATCAGTTCCCAGTTTTAAATCCAACTTTCCCAAAAGTTTAGCTGATAATCATTTTACCATCACCTTCAGTAGATTATTTCACACATATGACCTTGCTTTCTTCCTGACTTCTAGAAACTGTTCTGCTCGGAATGATCCCTTTTGCCTTGGTCCTAATTTCTTTAGAGGTGGATTGATTTTTTTTTAATTCAGTTGTGCTCCAAAGTTTGGTGCAACCTTTAAAGATTACATTTTCTGCAACAGCAGGGAGATGCACCACTGAGGGAAGAGGCATTTGAGTTCAGATATTCTAAACTTAAAATAACAAAAATTACACAGGAAAGCGCCCAAAGAGAAGAGTTTGTAGATTCACAGCAGGGCTCCCAGAGACTGCTGGATAAGATGTCAGTGTGAAAGGAAGAGCTGAAGCAGTGGGGACCTCATCAGAAAGTGAAAGTCTGCTTCCTGGCTCAGTGAAACATATAATCATCTCCTGTTTGTTAAAACAATACAGAGAAAAATAGATCCTGGAAATCACAAGATTTACTGCAGCTCCCTTATGTCGGAAACATGGCAATAAGCCTGCTGTGAGATGCTGTGCTGCTCAGCCATGGTAAACTGAACACAGATCCAGACTCTAATATTTGATGACCAATTTGGTGCTTGTTTTTTTTTTCTTTTTACTTTTCTTTGCTTTACTGTACTTTCATGATATTTCTCAGACCAATCCATATTCTTTACACAGAACCATAATGCCTGAGGCTTGTACCTCTCTGACCCCTCTTGGTGTAATCATAAATCTTGACTTTACTTGTCTTCCCTCTGCTTTAAGTTGTCTTTTGTGTCACATTCACTTCACATTCTCAAATACCTCCTGCAAGCTTGGAGGGGATGAGATTTTTTGCTGTTGTTTTTTTCTCCTCTCTATCCACTACTGTGAGCTGTGGATTTCCTGATCCTGCTGGCATTACAAAGAAATGGGTTAGAAAACTGCTGAGAGACAGTGGCTGTGCCTGGCAGAGGAGAGCTCTTCATGAGTCTGGTGATCCTCCACCCCTGCAAAGGGTCCTTTCCTTCCTTTGTAGTAAGCTCCTGTGTTGTGCCAGCAGCAGGTACAAGAGGGCACCTCTAGAACTCCTCACACTGTGCACTGGTGCTCAGAGAAGAGTTTTTGCTGGAAGACCTTTAAGTCCAAATATGTTTTCCAGGCTTTCCTACACAGCACCGTATTGGGCTCCCTTGCTATTTCTCTCACAGGAAAACCTCATTAGATTCAACAAATCGAAGTGCCAGGTCTTGCACCAGGGTCAGGGCAACTCCCACTGTCAGTACAAGCTGGGGGACGAAAGGATTAAGCACAGCTGTGTCAAAAAGAACATGGGGCTACTGGTGGATGGCAAGCTGGACATGAGCCAGCAATCACAGAATCATAGAATTGCTCAGGTCGGAAAAGACCTGAAAGATCACTGAGTTCAACCATGAAACTTAACCATACTATACTAACTCTAACAACCCTCCACTAAATCATGTCCTTGAGCACCACATCCAAATGGTTTTCAAACACATCCAGGGATGGTGACTCAACCACCTCCTTGGGGAGCCTATTCCAGTACTTACCAATCCTTCTGCAAAGAAGTTTTTCCTGGTATCCAACCTAAACTTACCCTGGCACAACTTGAGGCCATTTCCTCTCGTCCTGTCACCAGTGAGAAGAGACCAACCCAGCTCTCACTGTAAGCACCTTTCAGATATTGGAATAGAGCAATAAGGTCTCCCCTCAGCCTCCTTTCCCCAGACTAAGCAGCCCCAGTTCCTTCAGTAATTCTGTAGGGCATATTCTCCATGCAGTATGCCCTCACAGCCCAGAAAGCCAAACATATTGGGGCTGCATCAAAATAAGTGTGGCCAGCAAGGTGAGGGAGGTGATCCTGCCCCTCTACTCTGTGCTGGTGAGGCCTCAGCTGGTGAACTGTGTCCAGAACTGTGTCCTCATTACAGGAGAGACAGACCTGTTGAAATGCATTCAGAGGAGGGCCACAAAAATCCAAGGGATTGAACACCTTTCCTATGAAGACAGGCTGTGAGAGCTGGGGCTGTTCAGTCTGGAGAAGGGAAGGCTGAAGGGAAACCTGAGTGCAGCCTTTCAGTATCTAAAGACAAGCTATAAGAAATGAGACAGACTCTTTAAGAGGATCTGTTGTTAAATGGACAAGAAGAAATAGTTTTAAACTAAAAGAGGGGAGATTTAGACTGGCTGTAAGGAAGAAGGTTTTTACAGTGAGGGTAGTGAGGCACTGAAACAGGTTGCCCACGGAGGTGGTGGATGCTCCGTCATTGGAGACATCAAAGGTCAGTCTGGGCAGGACTCTGAGCAACCTGCTGTAGCTGTAGATGTATCCGTTCATTGCAGGGGAGTTGGATTAGATGAACTTTAAGCACCCCTTCTAATTCAAATAATTCTATGATTCTATGATTCTCTGCAAAGCGGCCAGAGGCACCTGGATATTTCTGCTCACAGGCACAGACTGAGAAGTCCTAAAATTCTGAATTCTGTATGGCGCATCAGCATTTACTGCCTCTTTAATTAAATGGCTTGCTTGCTTGTTTTGTTTGTTCATCTAAATCTCACTGTTGGATATTAAACATCATTTGCAGCAACCGCACAAAATAAGAACACGTGGGTTTTAGAAAGTGAAAATTACTGTGAGTAAGGAGTGACAGATTGTTATTTGTGTTCTATTATAATTAATTACTTTGCACAGCTGGAAACCATGTTACAAGTCTTAGGTGTTTGCAGGAATGAATGGTCTTGTAAAATGTAGCTGGCAGCTAAATCCATTCTTGTCATCCACTCTCGTTTTTGGTGTTCTCAGCACAGGATAGATGTGCCTGCCAAGGGCTCTCATAGACCCATTAGGGTCAGGAGTGGCTGTGCTCTTAAACAGACATTTTATTTTTCTCTGCCCTTTGAGTCACAGTAGTTACAGGCATCTAGGATATGCTCGATACACACAAACAGTAGGACTAGTCAGATAACCAGGCCTTGCACAAAAACAGCTCATTATATATATTGATAATTATATGTCATAATTATTTTGAAATACAGTTATTTCTCAGATCCATTTCTTAGCCTGCTGATACTATTGAGGACCTCAGATGGCTGTTCATGTACAGAATCATTAAATTTCCATTTTGGTCTGTGGAGGAATGACGAAAATAGATGCAAACTTTAATGAAATTATTTTTCCTGCTTTCAGTTTCATGAAGCTGTATGACAAGAAACCCTCACTACAAGAAAGACTTTGAGGCCATGAAGCATGTCCAGAGGACAGTGAAGCTGTGAAGGGTCTGGAGCACAAGTCCTACAGGGAGTGGCTGAGGAAAGAGGGATTGTTCAGTCTGGAGAAGAAGAGGCTCAGGGGAGATTTTCTCTCTCTGTACAACTCCTTGAAGGAGGTTATAGGCTTCTTCTCCCAGGTAACAGCAATAGGATGAGAGGTAATGGCCTTAAGTTATACCAGGGTAGGCTCAGTTTGGATGTTTGGAAAAATTCATTCTCAGAACAAGTGGTGAGGTATTAGAACAGGCTGCCCAGGAGGTAGTGGAGTCACCATCCCTGGTGGGATGGTTCAAGAAAAGAGGAGATGTGGCACTGAAGGGACATGGTCTACAGAAGTCACAGTTGATGGTTGGACTAGATGATCTTATTCGTCTTTCCAACCTTAAAGATTCTATGATTCTGTGAATCTGAAGCATCAGATATCTCACAAAGGAATGTCAGTATTAGATGGGTGATGTGCAGCACTTGAAAAATTGCACATAGACACTGGGACACCAGTAGTGGTAAGGCTGGCATGGCCAATGTGCCTGGCAGCCAGTGGAGACAGCAAGAAAAAAAAGTCTGGTAAGGCAGTAGGCTCTGAACATCCTGATACCCACTACAGGAGAATGCAACTCCTACAGCTGGCTTAGGGTGTGCGAGATGTTACTGCTGCTAAAACCAGAGGGCAACAAGATTATTCTTAGCACATTTTGTTATTTTCTGCCAAAATGCAGAGTATCTAGGATTGATTTTTCAATCAAAAACTATAAACAGAAATGTGGTACAGCTACCAATCACCTGGGAAGGAACTGCACAAAGTCCTTTTATTAATGCGGACTTGACTAAAATTACATCAGGTAGTCAATCAATGATGAGTATATATTTCCTCCCATGATAACTATTTTCCTATTTAGGGATCCCTCTTCTAAGCAGAGTTTTATAAGTGCTGGGGACAGGGTCATGCTTAATCTCCTTGAGTCTCAGAGTCTCAGAGTATCGATGACTGAAATGGAAGTAGGCATTGTATGAAACAGGGAGAAGTTAAATTATACAAAGGAATTAGATTACAGTCAGAACTTTCCAAAATATATCTGAATTTAGACTACGATAATTAATTACTGATATAGCTTTGCTGTACAACTGAAAATGCAGTGACTTTCTCTAGGATTGAACTCTAGTTTGGATTATTGTTATCTCCCTGGAGACAGGCTTCTGGCTCAAGACCATAAAAAGTTCTATCAGGTTGTGAAAGCAAGGCTTAACCTACCAAGAAAATAACATTAAATACATGGGTTTTTTTGCAGTTGTCACAAAACTTCATGCAGACCTTTAAAATTAAAGGCCATCAGAAGTTATGCTGCATGTATAAGTGGAGACACAAATGATAGCTTTTGACAGCCCATACAGACAGTGTGGGAAGACTTTTTGTGCCGAGTGAAATATGAGTCATTGGGAAAATAGAAACACAGTATACTGAAGAAGTGTTATCAAACGAAATCCACTGTGGAAAGCAAAAGTAGTGAGAGCAGTCAGTGTCATGAAACCTTGAATGCTTTAGTACTTGAAAATAAGATGATCAACCAAGACTTGCAAGTTCAAACACACTGAAGAATGTGATCCTACATGATACCAAGTGAAAGCATACGAACATCTCTGAGTACTATGCATTGTAACTCAATCTCAGTCAAAAGCGAGAAAAGAGCTATTTTTCTCTGGATTTTGATTCAAATGAAATAAAAGAAAACCCTTGGTATAGAATCATAGAATCATTAAGGTTGGAATAACTACTAAGATAGTCTAGTCCAACCATCCACACTAACATACCCACTAAACCATGTCCCACAGTTCCACATTTCTTGAACACCTCCAGGGACGGTGACTCCACCACCTCCCTGGTCAGCCCATTCCAGCTCCCAGTGACTCCTTCTCAGAGAAAATTTTTCTTAAATACAACCTGAACCTCCTCTGGAATAACTTAAGGCCATTATCTCTGGTCTTATCTCTGTTACCTGGAGGAAGAGGCCAACCTTCATCTCACTACAATATCCTTTCAGAGAATTGTAGAGAATGATAAGGTCTCCCCGACCATCCTCTTTTCCAGACTAAATAAACCTTTTGGGGAATATCTGGCTGAAGAAAAAATATTATTTTATAAAAAATTAATATTTAAACAAGAAAAAAAGGTCAAGTGCAGTGAGATTTGCTGATCCCATTCACTACACAAAGACGAGTTCACAGTGCTTTTGATTAGTTGTATTTTATAGACAGTACTTATCCACTGAAAATGTTATCTCTAATTTTAGTTAAGTATTTAAATATTATATAGCTACACTTACTTCAAGAATTCTGGACAGCGGTAGTGTCAAATGCACCAGTTTGAATACACCTATCCTGAAATGTTCAGAGACTCATATATTTCCTAGAAAATATCTAGAGGTCTAGAAGGGTGGCTGTAATAGGCATGAGTAAATCTAATCAGGATAGTTAGTGTAATTTAATCTGAATAGACACATTTGCAGGGTCTTTAGGTAAATGGTGCCTTTCATTTTCATCCACAAGCCCAAATAGCTCACAGGAGTTCTGGAAGGGATGTACAAGTACCATATCCCGAATATCCCAAACCCAGAGCTTATTAAAGTTGCATGTGTTGGCTGGAGTGGGATATGAGAAAGGAGACTGGCAGGTAGCTCAAACTGCTTGAACAGAGGGAGCCAGGATAACCTCTGAGAAGAGCTCTTCCAAGAGATAAGACAAAAATATCTGCACATCGGCTAACCCTTTAATCAGTAGTGTTTCATAGATCCACGTTACACTGAGTACCTACTTGGAGCCCCTTGTGTGGACAAATTAGCACAGAAAAAGTGTCTATGTAAGGAAAGTTCTGAATAACATCACTGAAGAAATCCAGTAACTATAAAAATTTATAAAGAAAAAACAAGAAGGCAAAATTTTGGTGAACGTAATCTGTAAGGCAGTGTGACAGCTCTGCTCTATAAGAAACAAAGAGTCCTAACTGACAGCCTGTAGAGGAGAGAAGATTTCCAGCATGAGGCTTCACTGGCTTACTTTCCCATGTGCCTTCACCAGCTTACCAGCACCCTCCTGCTCAGCCCAAATACAGGCAATGCTTTCAGAGCTTTTATTTTTCCTACATTCAGATCTAGCTGTGATGAGCCCATATGTAAGAGCTGCCCTGTCTCTGGGAAGAGAAGATATCAGAGAAGATAAGAAACATTATCAGCTTCTGTGCTGACAGCTCTAAGGAGTGTGAGAGTTGGCTGGAGCTGCGGCACCTCTGAACTCTACCCCAGCTTCCTTGGGTGCTGCAACAGCCAGCTTGGCATTCAGTGCATGGTGCCTCTGGAGCTCCCAAAACAAGAAGTAAAAGGGAATAGGTGGAGGCAGAGAACATCCTGTAGCTACAGTAATAATGGCTCTGGGCAGACAGGACAGGACCTGATTTTGGCAGTGGGAATTACAGAAATCTGAACAAACGTTTTAGCTTCTTCCTACCCAATACTGAACTCCTGTATGTGTTCAGCTCCACATGAAGAAACCATGCTCCATGGTCCTGACCCAGTCTGCTTGCTAAAGGAAAAATTACACTTCTTCTCAAACAAAGCAGGAAAGAGAACAGCAGAAAAGGCAAATGAAGCATTTCCTCCTTTATGTTTAGTATAGGGAGGAGAAGTAAAAGATCAAACACATAACCGAGGGAATCTGGTGGGGAAAAGGCTCTTCAAACCATCACTGGAAATCTGAATTCTGCTAGAAGAGACCTGCAGCAACAGCTGCTTTATTGCTTATCTTATTTTTGAAAGGGCTAAAAGAGCCTGCCAAGGATGTGGCAGAAGATTCACTGTAATGACTTGAAGCAGAGGGAAATCTTGCTTTTTCCTGTGAGTGACAGGTTAAAGGCATGACAGAAAAGAGCTTTTATTTTCCTTAGATGTTCCCCATTACAGTCTGACATTCGTGCCCCAGGCTAATATTTTGCACATAGACACTGATAAATCTGAGCTCTGACTGCAGTATAACATGCTGATCAGGTATTCAGTACTGATGTGATTACTTAGCTCACTGCTGCCTATAAAAACAAAACAAAACAAAACAAAATAAAACAAAACAAAAAAACCTAATTAAAATCAATGAAAACTTTTACCTGGAGGTCCACGTTTTAGCAGAGCATGAAAATGAAACAAACCTCTCAATAGCACTGCTTTGTTTTTCCATTTATCTTTGCAGAAATCTTGGAGTATCATGAATGCAACACTAACTTCAGAATATTTACAATACACCTCACCAAAGTTTAAATCGGCCCAGTAGGAATACTGGTATAGTTAACAATTTCTTCATTTCTAAAACTGTTGTGGATTACTCTTTTGTTCCTTAGTTACAAGAAGAAAAGTAATTTTAGTCTAATATCAGTGTTAAATTCTGGATAAGTTTTCTCATGACATAGCTCTTAGACTTGTTCTCCTGACATTCATGCATGACTTTTCAGCTTAAAAAAGCGATTGTCTCTTCCTGGAAAACACCCAAATAATGTTGTTAAAGACATGAAAAGGAAGAAAGTGTAGAATCTGAACTGAGATCTTATGAGCTTTCTCTTCACAACCAGCATTTCTATTAGGTGTTTCTCAAGTCATGAAAGATCTGGAGTCTGGAGTTCCAAGGCATGCTTTGAGCTCATGCATCTGGCTCCTGTTTGTTTTCTCCTCTCTCTTTAAATCATCAAAATTAAAATGGCTTAGGAAGGGACCTTAAAGATCATCCAGTTCCAACCTCCTGCCAAAGGCAGGACTAGCACCCACCAGATCAGGCTGCCAGGGCCCCATTCAGCCTGGCTTTGAATGCTTTCAGGGATGGGGCACCCACAGCTCCTCTGGGCACACTGCCAGCACCTCACACCTGCGTATACAAGCCCTTCACATACAAAGATGCTGACAAGAGTTTGCATGGAAGAGTTTTAAAGATGAGATAAGAGCTGGCATGTCTTCTTTGCTTGCCTGCAAAGTCTCTGAAGAGATTGCAGAGCCAGAGGCTTAATGGAAAATTTACTTTTCCATTAAGTTTTGCATATGATCTCTCCCATGACAAAAGCAGACTAATAACTTTTTTTCCTTTCTTGGCTGTAAGCAACCATCTACATGACTGAGAATCAATAACCAGTTTGCAGAGTCTCTGAGTCCTTGTCCATACAGAACTGGCTAGAAGACTGTGCATAGCCCAGGTGATGCAGCTCCGAAGTTCTAATATGGTATAGCAGTCTAACATCTCTCTAGTTAAAATGTAGAGACAGTACCTCATTAGACAGCTTCTTCTGTCTTCAACATCCTGATTTGCCCACACAGGGTGGCAAAGCAAACTGTAACTTTGTAGAAGCAACTTTCATAAACTAGATTGAGCACAAAGGCTTGTTGCTATCTTGAGCATCCACAAAGTTCCAAGTAACAGATTTTTTATCTCAGTTGCATCAGTGGGCTGTGAAGAAGTAAAACCAATCTTTCATGTTGTGAGACCTGGTCCAACAGAAAGATTTGGTGCAAGAACAGGAATTTTGAGCTTCAGTAGATGTTGACAGGGAGCAGATAGTGCAGATGCATGTATGTATCACTACAGAAGAGCAGCTTTACAGAGAACAACCTGGATGTCTTGGTAGACAGCAGGATGGACATGAGCCAGCAGTGTGTCCTTGTGGTTAAGAAGCCAATGGTACCCATGGATGCTCTTAAATAAGTGTGGCCAGCAGTTTGAGGGAGGTTCTCTTCTCCCTCTACTCTTCCCTGATGAGGCCACATCTGGAATACTTTGTCCAGTTCCAGGCTCCCCAGTTTGAAAAATACAGGGCACTTCTAAAGAGAAACCGTTGAAGGGACAAAAGATGATGAGGGTCCAGCAGTATCTCCCTTATGAGGAAGGCTGAGAGACCTGGGGCTGTTCAGTCTGGAGAAGAGGAGACTTAGAGGGGATCTTATCACTATTTATAAATTACTGAAGTGCTGTAATCAAATGGGTGTGGGTGGACTCTTTTTGGTGATGTGCAGCAAGAGAACAAGGGGCAATGGGCAGAAAATGGAACACAGGAGATTCCACACTAATACATGAAAGAACTTCTTTACAGTTAGAGTGAGGGAGCACTGGAACAGACTGTCAGCAGATGTTGTAGAATCTCCTCTCAAAGCATTCAAAACCTCTCTGGGTGCCTACCTGTGTGATGTACTGTGGAGAGCCTGCTGTAGTAGGAGGACTGGGTTCAGTGATCTCTAGAGGTCCCCTTAAATCCCTACAATTATGTGATTTTGTGATGCTGGCATGTTCACAGTGATTTGCATGCTCAAGTGCAAAATCTGTTTTGTTTGCTAAAATGCAAATAGACAAAAATATTCATGGCTTCCTTATGGTTTCCAGTACTCTGTATTAGTTGTCATAAGCACATGCATCTTGGGGAAGCATCTGGAAGCCTCTCTCTGCTCATCTAGGTTTTATATCCATTTAACTACTTCATAGGACTATCAGACTGCAGAGTCCATGAATGTTGCAACAAATTTAAGGTAAAGCAACCTAGTGCTCCATCTGTATATAGCTTTAAAGCAGTTTTGTTCTCTAGTTTTTCCTCAAGCTGTTCTCTACATACTAATGGTGTAATTCTCAAGAGGTAATATAAAATTGGGAGGAAAGAACTATACCACCTAAGGATATCCTTAATATTACCATTTCTTAATATTAAATGTAGAAGTGTTGTGTAAGTATTTGCTGATTCTTCTTGTAATTTGTGATGGTGTATTTTTACTTCTGTGTTATGAATACAAAGTAGTTGAGATCTATACCTTATACCATTGTGAGACGGTGCCATTGGTTGTAGCAGAAGAGAAGCAAGGTTCTGTGTGACTTTTAAGACTGGAATGTTTAGATATGGAAGCAAAGAATTGAATGGGTTTACACATCTCACATTCGAGAACATTCCATTGTTGCTAAGCACCCTGCATTTTTATAGTAGAAGCACCAGATCTGCAGCAGTTGAGTTCACAGTTTTAAGTTTGAGGAGAAAGGAAAAAAAAAAAAAAAAGCCAGAGCTTTTACTCAGAGTACAATTTTTGATGTATTTCTAAAACTCCAGCACTTCGCTGTTAAGGATGCACAATCAAGCTGACAGATAAAGATTGCTTTTGGCTTTAATTCATTATTCTGTCAAGGACTTAGCCATGTCAACCAATTAAAAATTATGTGAGACTACTTGAAAATAATTATTCTTGTTAGTTTTTTACCAATCACTGTGGCAGCAAAGCCTTAAGAGAATAGTAATCTCTGGTCAAAGCTGTCGTTTGTGCTTTTTTTTTTTTTTAAATTCTTCACCTCTTTTCCAGCTGTGTATTTTATCTTCCTCTGTTGTTCTTTGAGATACAATACCACCCTTTTATTTATTAGAATTCTACGCCTGTGTTTTGATATGTAGAGATATCCACAGGCTGCGCTAACCTTGCCTCTTGTTGCTGTGTTGCATGAATTATTCAGGAAGCTTAGCTTTTGAAGTGGTCAGTAATTACATAATTTAACTCCCAGATAAAAGAGAGAGAGAGAACATGAAGAGACACCACATAACAGATTTTCTGTCCATCAAGCAGGGCCTTAGTGGATACATTCTAGAGACAATGTGTAATTAAACGAGTATATTTAATGCACTCATTGACATTTTACATTTTTATAGCTCAAGGTTTTCCCCCCGTTTCCTGAAGAGCACTTAGCATCTTTTCTCCCTTATCCACCTGTCTACTTTTTTAACTGTTCTTCTTTCGGGTGTTAGTAAATCCTTGAAATCCTGAAACACAAGAAAAAAGGACAAGTGCTCCCTATTTCTAGTGCTGCAGAATTTAGGGGGGTAGAAATTCTGCCTTTAGTTTTTTTCCTTTTTTAAAATCTGAGTTCAGCACTATGCAAACTTGGCTTAGATTGCTTTTCTCTGGAAATATTGCCTTAGATTTATCTACACCAAAGCTCATCTATCAACATTTTTATCATTCAGTTATGTGAAGTCCTGCTCAGGACAATTTCTCATTGTTGATGCAGCTTTTGGTTACCAGAAAAAAAACAACACCTATGAATTTGTGCTCTGCACTACTTACACTTTAACCAACATGGAATCCGTATGGGGACTTTCTCTCAAATTTCATCGGAACTTTATGATTTTAATAAGGTTTTACAACTGAATCTTGTTGAAGGTCTTCTGAAAACCCAATTTTCTGGTTTCCCTTCACTCATGTGCTTGCTGAAAACCTCTTAGAGAAGCAACAGGCTGGTGAGGATGATAAGCTCTGCAGACACCTTCCCAGCAGGCTGAGCACTCCATGATCTTCATTCTTCTTTCCTTCTGACTCAGTCATCTTTCTGGTGATAAGACTTTCCCCTGTGAATAAGCATAAAACTGAAAAGATTAGTAGTTCTGTTTGGTCTAGTACTTCTTACATCTAGCTAAAATAAGTGTGTCTACTCTGATTTATCTGCTATCAAGAATTGTTGTGTACAGAAAATTCCCCAGCATCTTTCACAATTGAGACCAAATTAAATAGTTTATCAAGGTTCTCTGCCTTAGCCTTATCAGTTTTCAGTGCCCTTTTGCACCCTGGTCATCAGGCAAGCTCACTAATTTCCAAACTGCTGTTCTGTTTTATAACATAAAGATCTCGGTTTAAGCATCATTTGCAATGTGCTTTTCAAATTCATTTTTTTAGTTCTCTTGATTTACTTCTTTCTTCTGACATTCCATAGCTACTCTTTTCTGTTCATTTGATTAGATTTACCATTTTTAAATACCAATCTTTTCAATGAGAGAGCCTCCTTACACTTCCTATGCAGCTATTCAGCACTCCAGTCAGACTTTTTGATTTGTGTCTGAGAGTTCAACCTGAGCTTCTAAAAATACTCTTCAACAGATATCAGACTGTTTGAAGGTGTTTTTCTTGGTAGACTTTTATTTAGTTTCTTGTTTATTTGTTCAACTAATTGCCTCATTCTTACATAAGTCAGATTCCTGAAACTGAATGTTCTTGGCCTTGGCTGTGTCTGTCTTTGCCTGGTGGAATATCTAACCGTACTGTGATCACTCTTATAGACTGCCTCTCACTTTATTTGCCTTAAATTAGTTCTTGTGCAACATTTAGGTTGCATTCAGAATGGCATGCTTTCTTGAGTATGCTAAGATTAATAGTTCTACGAAGCAGTGATTTACTGAATTGAAAAAGAGTCCAGCGGAGGGCCACAAAGATGGTGAAGGGCCTGGAGCATCTCTCCTATGAAGAAAGGCTGAGTGAGCTGGGTCTGTTCAGCCTTGAGAAAAGAAGACTGAGTGGGGACCGATCCAGGTCTATAAATATCTAAGGTGTGGGGGGCAGAATGGCGAGGCCAGACTGTTTTCAGTGGTGAGTGGAGACAGGACAAGGGGAAACGGCTGGAAACTGCAGCATAGGAAGTTCCGCACAAATGTGCACAAGAACTTCTTTACAGTGAGGTGACGGAGCACTGGAACAGGCTGCCCAGGGAGGTGGTGGAGTCTCCTTCTCTGGAGATGTTCAAGACCTGCCTGGATGCCTACCTGTGCGACCTGCTGTAGGGAACCTGCTTTGGCAGGGGGGTTGGACTCGATGATCTCTGGAGGTCCCTTCCAACCCCTACAATTCTGTGATTCGGTGATTGAATCCAAAAATTTTATCACCTTAATAAACTTTGATCTGGTCTGCATACAAATCATAGAGAACTCCCACTATTACCATTTGCTCTAAATCTGCTGAACAAAATCTGGAGTTTAAAAGATCTGTTTTCAGTAAGAAGAAAACCTACAGAGGTCTAGAATCTCCTAACTGCATGATTGCCCATTCATATGTAGGCTGCAGATGTGGAAGAAACATCCCGAAACAATGTGAAGTAAATCAGTGTAGTGCACCAACAAGTGAAGTTTTCCATCATCTTTGTTACTCTTCTGTAGTTGTGATCTTCCTTTTTGGTATCACACTATGAAGTAACATACAGAAACAATTTCAATCAGAATGCCAGCATTTTAAAAATGCTTTTCTGAAATAAAGCAGTCCAGTTTATATAATAAAACGTACATCCAAAATTTTGTTCTGTAGTGGAATGACCACTACAAAATGTTTTATTCTGCTATACTATGTTAACAAAAAATAAAAAATACATGTTTAGATTTTTAGTTAAGTGTTGAAATGACACTACTGAATGAGCATGAGAAAAACCACAGTGAAATATTTCTTTTCTATTTTAGATTTTGAGACAAAACATCTTTCCTCCAAAAAGTGTAGCTAGATCAGCATCTATGATCATGATGTGCTCTTCCAAGAACCTTTCAAATCATATCTAATGAGCTCTTCATACAAATTTTTTTTTTGTATCTGTAATACTGAAAGTATGTCAGTATGGCTATCTCCATGCAGACTCTGCATTCAGATTTTTTTGTATTTAAGAGTGGTCCCTTAATGCTGGAGGTATCTAGGAGAACTGGAAACAACTGTTAGTTTGGTGGAGTAGTCTTTTGTGTCTATCAAGTGTATGTACTCCTGTGCATTTCCTACACAATTAACAATGTCCCCTAGTAAGTCATGTTTTGATTTTGTGATAGCTGAAATAATTTCAAGAAGTTGCAAATATAATAAGGGCCACTAAGATGATCAGAGGGCTGGAGCACCTCTCCTATGAGGAAAGGTTGAGGGAACTGGGATTGTTTAGCTTAGAGAAGAGAAGGCTCTGGAGAGACCTCATTGTGGCCTTCCAGTACTTGACAAGAGCATAAAAACAGGAGGGGGAACGGCTGTTTACGTGAGTTGATAGTGACAGGACAAGGGGAAATGGTTTTAAAATGAGACAGGGGAGGTTTAGGTTAGATATTAGGAGGAAGTTTTTCACACGGGGTGGTGAGGCACTGGAACAGGTTGCCCAAGGAGGCTGTGGATGCCCCATCCCTGGAGGCATTCAAGGCCAGGCTGGATGTGGCTCTGGGCAGCCTGGTCTGCTGGTTGGAGACCCTGCACATAGCAGGGAAGGTTGAAACTTGATGGCCATTGTGGTCCTTTTCAACCCAGTCCATTCTATGATTCTATGAAATGTAGTTGAGAAATCTTTATTTCAGAATGAAGAATAAAGAGAACAAAGCTGTGAATGATATACCATCAGTCGACTTAGAGGGTCTTCCTTATTTCCCACAGTAAATAGTTCTAAGCTGGACATTATAAATAAGCTTCTTGGCAGAAAGATTTTGGTAATCAGTCATCAGAAATGTTACTTTTGGAACAGCTGCTGTGTTTATTGGGCTGTCATCTCACTTGCAGCTACTCACTCATTAACCAGATACTTTAATCAAACCTCAGCATTCTCCTTTTCAATTAAAAAGAGGTTTTATGGTTTACTGACAAGATCACTTAGTCACTTGAAACATCGCTTAGATCATCCTGAAATGTAAGTTTCCGGGACAGTTTTTAACAGAAGGTTTCTTTTGTCTGATCATCTGTATTTTAAATTACTCCAATTGGAGAAAATGTCTCTTCATCTCAAACTGTCCCTAAAGCAGTTCAAAGGAGTCCCTGTGGTACATTCGTGCCCTTAGGGCAACATGTTAATATGAATTTAAGAATATTGTAGAGGATCAGTGACTTTTCAAAAGGTCAGGCAAACCTTCTTCTGTTCTTTTTGCAACAAAAAAAAAAAGAAAGAATATTTCAGTGTGTTAAATTTTGGTGCGATACGGAAAAAAAATGTGATTTATTTCTGTTGAAGTCGGTTCAATCAGACAAAGAACATTGTTCTTGAGTACACTAGTGTGGTTTTTTTTTCTCATTTACAATTATAACTCTAGCAAAACTCTAATATTTCTAAATGTTCCTTTCCTATTTGTATCATTTTATAGAACACTTCCTTGAAAACAGTAGTGGTGCTTTTCTGTCAGAATGGGAGATATGTTCCTGGTGTTGCAGGATAGCTTCTTAGGATCCTATTAATTGCACACTGTTGCTTTCTAGAAATCCTGCTTTAGTGTCAACAACTTACCTCAACTTGCCTATGTTTACCAAGATCTGATAATAAAGAATTCTTAAGAAGCAAATTGCTGACATTATAAACCAATTTCATCATGTGCTATTAGCACTTCCAAGTCTTCTCTAGTTTTTAATCAACAGTTCTTGTTGATACGTATACTAAGGGATATGATTGCATGAGAAAAGGAAGATTTGGTGCACCATAATAATTGCAAGAATATATAATAATAGAGCAGTTGGTCATAATGTAATAAGCATCCTAAACTTCTTTGGGTTAGTTTCTGAAATATGTCACCCACTTAAAGAAAGACAGATATCCTTAAGACATAATTTTTTTTTCCTTAAGACATGTCTTTTAAAGGAAATTATTTGAAAAAAAATTGCCCCAAAATAGTGGATTCATCTGGAATCTGAATTGCACCCACCTATTCTTCTAACATATCCAGTGCCTTCTCCACAGAGAATCTCTTAAATATCTTTGTGTGTGGAGACCTGGACATGGGATTCCGGAGGTGAATTATCTTCACATTATTCATCTCAAATTCCCATTCTTTGATATAATAAACTAACCAATATTCTATCTCTTAATTGAGATGTTAGGACGAAGTTCCTCTCTTCTAACTGCACATATCCAGTGCTGGTGTCAATGTGTGGGCTAGCCATTTCCCATCATACTCAATGGAAATGCAATCAATACAGTCAGTGGATCCTGAGTAAAATTTGTCTGACCAAAGGTAAACATCTACTCTAAGATGAGAAAAATCATAATCTAGACTCCATTGGTAACATCAGCCGGATACAATAAGGGACTCTAGCGTAACTTGCTTGAATGTGTACTTGCATTGCTCTCAGCTACAGGTTCTTAAATGAATTCCCTCACTCCTTTCTGTGTATACAGTCCACTTGAATCAGCAATGGAGTTTGAAATCCATATATAGAAAATAATTTATGTGAGAAATTCATATTCAAACTTCCCTGTCTGACACATTCAGAGCAAGGATTAAACCTATGCACCAAACCTCAGCTGAATCTAACAGAGTACAAACAGAC
This sequence comes from Centrocercus urophasianus, assembly GCF_019232065.1. NCBI lineage: Eukaryota > Metazoa > Chordata > Aves > Galliformes > Phasianidae > Centrocercus > Centrocercus urophasianus. Next base: position 9,821,510 of record NW_024884253.1, read on the forward strand.
CCTGTGTTACCAACCAGATATGGGGCTACGAACTTTAGGATCAGAAGTAGATGTAAATCCATTGTTTTGTAAAAACTGTCCCAATATGTTTCCCTCCTTAGTAATAACCTACACTGCATCTGAGGTATTTTAGCCCCTAAAGAAGAAAGGGCTGAGCTATCTCGCACTTTATGAAGAGGAACATGTAATAAAGATAAGTGGGGAACAACTGAGCAGCTGATCAAATGTAGACATATATGTTACCTGATGGTTACACATGAACTCACATGCATGTCACCCAAGCCTCTTTCACTCCGTCCATTTCATGCTGAAGTAGAAATCAGGACTACGTCAGACAATTTTCTCCTTAAATTTACATATTCTTTCTGTGGGTTAAAAAAGCAACAGTGACTATGTCACGTAGATATTAAGTACTCACAGTCCTGAAAGAAGAGCCCCTCTTAATGAAAACTTTCTGTTCCACATCAACTTACACAAATGTGATGCTATCCAAATCTATTTGCATGTGCTCATGACTTCTAATGAGCTGGGCCAGAGATTAAATTTTTCCTCCTGTTGTGGAGTGTTTTGTCCAGAGAGAGGGGATAGGGCACAGATGCTTTTATTTTTATTTATTTATTTTTTTAATAGGATCATCTTTTATTCCAGACCATTTAGGAAAGTAACATTTTTTACATTAATTAGTGTTTTTATTTGTGTTGATGAAAACATTTCATAAATTTCATTTGTATTTATGAAAGCATTTCATGCTGATTTTAACACTATCCCTAGGAACTTGTATTGTTTGCATTAAAAATAATAATAAACCAACAGGAGATCATTCAAAAATAACAGGGTCTCTGAGAAATTTCATTGTATTTGGAAAGGGTCACTGCTGAAAGCAGTTTCATTGAGGCTGATTACATAGAGAATGGGGTTTTTTGCTGATGATATTTTTATTCCAGCAAGCATTATATTAACTATTTAATGTCTGACATACAAAAAAGATGGAGAAAACCAACAATCTTTTTGTTCAATGGGGACTCATTTAACCTGACACTCTCATGTGAGTCCCCATATTCCATCTGCCAATAATCACGCAGAGAACCAAAAGCAGCTTTTGGAAGGTTAAGATCTACAGGAGCTATAGGGAATTTTTTTAGTCTGTGACTGTCTCACAAATTCTCCATACTGCATGGTCCCACTCTGGGAACTGAAATAAGAACCATGGCAAAGCAGGAGCTCTAGTATTCAATCTATATGTGTGAGTAATCCTTTCTATCCCACCATTAACCCGTATTTGAAGAAGTTCAAGTGAAGCCCCACTTGCCAGCAGTTGCAATGCCTATACCAGCTGCAACCACCCACACACTGCACAGGGAGGTCTTCCTGAGCTTCTTTTAGGGTGAAACTTATGGCTGTATGTATTGAAACACACTGATTTCACTCATGCAGTTAGTCTGCAGTTTGACTCCCTTATTCTCCATGAAGAATGTAAAGGGAACCGGCCCTTGAAGGTAGTTCTAATGTACCCCATTGCTTTTCTTCAGTAGTACAGAAAGCTCTGCCGTACTTGAAAAACAGAATTTGGGTCATGTGGGCATATCCATGCTAGCTTTAATCTAGTTCCAGTTTGGCTTAACACAGGCTTACATCTTCAGTGTGCTCCCAAATGACAGTATATACGACAGCTGTTGTTGATGAGAATTGGTGCATGACTATGCATTTTCCAGAATGGATACGTATTTCCAGATAGCTGGATGAATAAGAAGTTCTAATGCAGTTGTGAGAACTTTTCACTACATTAGTTTTCTTGACAGTTTGCTGGGGAGAGTTAACAGTGGACTGGTAAAGAAGGAGAATCCTACAAAGATGTGAGTAGTCTTGGTAAAGAACTTGTCAATATAACATAAAAACTCTATCACCTAGAGCTGGAAAAAGTCACAGAGATAAGGAATGCTTCCTTTCCATGCCCCGTGCTCAAAATGCCTGGGACCAATTCTCTCCTCAGCCAGACAGGTTATACCTGTGGCCAGGTATGCAGCAGGCAGAAGACCATTTTGTAGAGTAACAATTACAGCAATCTGTAGCTGTACAGCAGCTCAAATATTCTGGTATAAGGAGAGAGCATATATAAAAGCATCTGTGAATGAACAAGCTCCTCTGCTGCTGCTTTAAACAGTTATTTAATTTAAACTTGTCTTAATTTAATTTTTCTGCTCTCAAGCTGTCAGCTCCTGTCTCTGCAGTGCCAAAAAGGCCAGCCTTCACTGCCCATTAATCCAATTTATGCTCAAGCACCAGCGCCTTCCTCCCAGGCTGCCCATCATCCAGAGAGGAACTCCTCGTAATAAGCTGCAAAACCTTAATATTTTCATTTTCTGAACATCTCTTCAGACAAGGTGCTTGTAAAGCAACCCAGCCATAGATAAGGGCACTTTTGTATTTTGTCTGCTGCCTCACATATTCAACATGATGGTTTTACATTCTATTATCCTTTCCACTCTATCTCTCTTTACGTGATACAGACAAACTATGCATAGTATGTAGTATGTACACCAGAGTGATCAAGTCTAATAGCAAATTCCTTGGCTAACCGGCCTGTTTGGTTTGCTCTTTGACTGGCATGATAAGGTCTTGATCCCTTACTAGCATCTCTAGGCCTTCATACAAATTACTTCCAGTATTAATACCAGGAGTGATTTGGCCTGTGGTTGTCACCAGAAAGGCAGGTAGGCTTACAGCTCTCAGTGGCTGGGTTTTGCTGCAGATTTTCACTTTGTTTTACAAGATCATGTTCTAGTATACTTAAAAGAATGGACGATGTTACAGCAAAGTATGTGGATTTTTTGCAACTAATTTCCTAATCTTTAACTGTTGAAGTGCTGGCTAGGTGAGTGCAGTTGCTCTTGAATTAACCTTAAATAGCTTTAAATAAAGGGGGATAGGCAAGTCAGATGTGATATGTCAATTGAACAGCCTACAGAATGGCTATAGCTCAGGTTTGCTATAAACACAAAGGATTTCAGTACACTTATATCAAATACACATTGTTATAGCCAAGTGCTTAAACTAACATTCCAGAAGTTGCATCAGACCAGCAACTGGATTTTTAATAGCAGCACTTAACCAGATTTCAGCCATGCTGTGTCATAAGTGTCAGTGAGAATGCTGAGGTGTAATTTGTCTCACTGTTTCCTAGTAAGCAAAGTCGAGACAATAATTCTATTAATGGGAGCCGGAACTATGTTTACCACAGTGGCAGAAATAAAAGAGTTCTGTGTACGTATTAGAATGGAAATTAATCAGTGGAAAAACATGGAATAGAAAGTGCTATTCTAAAAATAACAACAAGAAAATGAGCCAATAATTATCTTTTTTTCAAGGCAGCTATTTTGTTAACTGCAGTGTATACACAAGGCATGAATAAGCTTGCAGTTTTCTTGACAAAAAGATAACAGTCAAATAATGCAACATTTTCCCACGCTGTCACGTTCAATACATTAAATTGTGTTACCAGGCATCAACAGAAAGCCTATAGGACTTGGAAATAACTGTAGTGCCATCAAGAGAAAGTATTACACATTAGTTACCCATTTATGCAAGAGTTGATGTCATCTTCATTACTGGAGATAGCAAAGAGTTAAAGGTCTGAGAAGTCGGGCCATGATACAAATATTCTTTTTGTTTGAGGAATTTTCTTGGTGGAGTTTTAGTTCCAAACTTGGACATGATTTGGACAAAGGGCAACAAATTTTATTCACTTCTCATCTGTTCATTAAAAATTCAAATTGATCACTGCCTGAAGCAGTACCAATTTCAATAGCTCCCTATTCCATACAATAGTCTTAACCCAATGTTTTCTGTTATCATTCAATTTCAGAACATTAGACCTCAGGGAAAGAAAGGAAAGTTGTAATATATTTGTATAGCTCAGCATATGAAAATACTGTAAAAATTAAGGCAATATTATTCATAATTTAATGATGTCATTCAGCATAACCATTTGTTGTAAGAAAATGACCCGACAGCAAAGCAACCAAAGCCTGACAAGCGAAACTGCATTAGAAAATAAATCATTTGACAAATACAATCTGCTTTCGTTCCTTTTTACTAACTAATCCATACAACTGCTCTGCTGATCTAGATCTTAAAAAGGATACTACTGGCTCCTGACATATATATGGCTGCTAATGCAATGAGAGAAAGGTTATATTTTGCCTGAAGACAAACTAAATCTAGCCTTATTGATATGCATTTGCAGATGCTCTGAAGATCAATGTTAAATTAAATATACATAATTACTAAAGGAATATAAACAGATATTTGAATTTTATATCAACAAATATCTGAAATAGATTTCTATTCCTTGCTGATTGCTTCTGTGATTTTACAGTCATAAAAAGTGAAGCAGATACTTGTAGCCAGAATAATTAATTTTTTACATTAATAGACTAACAGACTAGGGGAGAACAAAACTAAACTTCACAGAAGAGAAGAGCTGAAGTGTTTTCTCCTGACTGTGAGTTAGGTAGGTCCCATGTTAGAACTGTTCTGGGATTTTAGAAGTACAAAGACACCAAAAGAAAAGCTCAAAGTTATACTGGAAATGAACATGACTGAGATCTTTCCTACAGGCTTGAGACTTGAGAGAAGACAAAGTTGCACTAGAGGGACATTGCAATGAGGCTAAGGCTGGCAATAGCGTCCAAAGCCTGAGCTTGTGCTTGAATTGTATTCACCACACTGAATTATTTCTCCACTTGCTATCAAACCGTGGCAGGTCATGCCACTTCTCCTTCATACAAGCTTAAGCTTTACAAACTCAAGAATAGTCTGATACAAGTTTACCCTCTTCCAGTAATAATTATGCCAGAGCCAGGACTGCAGAGTGACAGTTCTACTAATGTAAGTCAGGTATGTGTTTGCACACCATGCAGCCCTCTGGCATGCAGGGCTGTGTTTCTCTACCCATTGGGCTTGAATGAATCTCGCTCAAACACATTTCTCTTTAGCCTTGGGCTCATTGTCGGTGGGTCATTTATTTTTAGCATCAACCACCCTCTGGGTTGGGCTTGGAGTCCATGCTGGAGCTACCAGCTGCTTTACCAGCAGCTCAGCTCTCCCCCTTGCTCTGCTTTGTCTCCTGTGAGTGGTATTACACTGATCTAACTGGTGTGGACAGGCTTGTGTGTGTATTGTTTAGAACTAAATCATTGGAGGGAAAAAACAGGCAGAACCACACCACACAGTTCTTAGCCACAGGTTTCCTCTGCTTTAAACATGATTTCTCTTTCTTCTTCAAAACAAAGGCTGTCTACACAGTAGTCGTATGGCACAAAGCAGAGTCTATATCACCAGTTCCACGGTAAGCACAGTGGGCTGAGGGTGCAAATTCCATTGCAACAGCACTGTGATATTATGGAGGATGGAAGGATCCAAACTGCATCCCTTCTCATCTACTGTTGTATTTCAGAAGTGGTTCCTGGTACAAATTACTCCCTGAAAAACATCCAAGTTTCACCTTGGAAATAGACTCTTAGAGCAGGATAGGATAGATCTAGGGAGTAATGCAAGAAGCCCACTTGAAAAAGCTGCAGTTGAGGCTAAAACTTGCAGTTTCATCATTTTTTAAAACTACATAAATAACAAGATAAAGACATCATATTCTGTTCCAGATTGGGTGTATGTTTCACATCACATTAAGGATGCGTGCTCCGTTCTACCATATGTGCATGTTCATTATTATCAAAGGATGGAGTCTCGGTGCACTCACATGCGCTGCACATTGATCATAGAGTCTATGCTGATCCATTTCTGATTTGCAAGGCTTTGTAGGTTTTCTTCTGTTCCGCAGAACTGTGATGTGATTCAAGACTATACAGGATTAAATGAATTCTATGAAGGTGTTGCCTATTTTGTTTTGGTTGTTTGTTTTTGTGTGTGTGTGTTTTGTTCTTTCTTTGTTTTGAATAGTCAGAGCTAAATTACACCTTCGTCACCTTCAATTACTGAAGAGGAAGCCATACAGAGAACTTTTTTTTCTGTAGGAATTTCTCATAGGGAGACAACAAGATCAGACAGGGAAATCTAGTGGGATATCCTGGGCTGGAGGATTTAAGGGAAGATCACAGCCAGTATCTTACAGCCCAGAACACTTTCATGAAAGACCTGAGAAAACGCAAACCATTATACTGAGAAGTCATCAAGTCACAAGACATTTGCTCAGACTGCATGCTCCAGCACCACAGGAAGCATAACAGAGCCACCTCTCACGTGTTAGTATTTTGCCCTCCAATATTCTTTGAAGTATTCTGTCTTCTTGCCAAGGTGTTTCATATTGAATACAGCACCACAGAATGACTTCCCCCTTAGGGAAGCTCTTAAAAATAGAATACGCATATTACACAGACCACGCATTAAACTTATATCTATTATATCATTTCAGTTCTTTGGGTCATTTTGTTTGTCAAGGTATCATTGAAAGCACAAGTCGTATCTGATATAGGGAACTCCACAGTTTTTTCCTTTCAGTAGATAAAAGTCTGCCTCTACTTTTTCCCATGAGATTTGAGAATAATCAGCCTCATGTTTTTCATGTGAGCGTTTGCCAGAAAAAATGACCTCTAGACAGGATTATTCATAGGAAGTGTGTACAGTTCATACAAGAATATTAGCAAGACCACGTCTGTATAGTCACTTGCTAAATCATGGAGACAAAGAGAAAAGACAGCATGAACATTTCTTAATTTACTAATAACTCAAGATATCGCCATTCCAGGTATTCCCCTTCTTATCCATCCTTTGGAAAACAGGTCCTTGATCTAAGAAAATCAAAACACTGAGTATTATTAGCCATTTTTCTCCTTTTAATGCTTGCCAGCAAAAAAAAAAAAAAAAAAATAAAAAGCAATGTCAATAAGAACACCACTGCCAACACTCACTGAAGCTTGGGTCTCCAGTTTTGCCTTATTTTTTTGTTCCAGTGGCCCAGCATAGAATCACGGAATCATGGAATCATTACAATTGGCAAAAGACATCTAAGATACCTAGTCCAACCATCAGCCCATCACCACCATGCTCACTGAACTATTTCCCTCAGTGCCACATCTATACATTTCTTGAACACCTCCAGGGATGGTGAGTTCACCACTTCTCTGGGAAGCTTGTCAGCGCGCCTCACCACTCTTTCTAAGAAGAAATTTTTCATAATATCCAAAGTGAACCTTTCCCAGCACAACTTGAGGCCATTACCTCTCATCCTATCACTGTTACCTGGTAGAGGAAACCAGTTCCCACCTCGCTTCAATTGTGCATGCATTTACTTAGCACCAGGAGATTATAGAAGACAGTAAAGGTCCAGAGCATTTCTGCACAAGAAGAATAAAGGACTAATTCAATTTGCTTCCCAGTTAAAACAGGAACGAGATAACTCCATCATAAGAATGGAATATGGATTGTAATGAATGCACAATTCTTACAATAAAGAACTTATTTGTAAAGTTCCTCTGCTGGGTAAGTTATTGTGTGGAATTCGTCAGATACTGAATATAGATAGGACTGACCTTTTCAGGAACAAAAATTTGAAAGTCTTGCTACATAATCAGGCCTTTCTCATAAAATGCAGTGCCATTAGAAACCAAGGCAAATCAATTTAAAAAATTATCACATTGACGTCTATTAAAAAAACTAATCAAGTATCACCAAATGAGGCAATGAACCTGGGCAAGATACACTGTGCAGTTCACTACTGCTAAAGAATTCAACTCACATGTGTCTGTGGCAAATAACATCTTCATCTTCAGATGAAATACATTAATATTTCCCACCAAAAAAAAAAAAAAAAGACCACACATCCACAGTGCAAGGAAGGAAAATAATAAGTAATGATAAAAAACAATAGTAGGAGATGAAACTAGATGAAATGTAGGTCTAGACTTTGATCTTTTACTGCATAAAATTATTTACACTACCACTGGTCCCATTGCCTTGGAAAACAGTATTAACGGAGTAAGTTACTTTTCCATATGAATAACTGCAAAAGCTTCTATCAACTTGATTACAGTGTCAAATGCTGATGAATCACAAGGAAAATCTTCCCACTCTATGTTGAAAAACATAGAGTGGGATGCTTGTGATGAAGAAAAGAAATACAAGTTAAGATCACCTGGTATGGTATTTTTATGGATGAATAAATATTTAGGGGTGTATTTTTAATATACATCCATACCTTACAACTCCATTTTTTTGAGACATTTCTTACTATTTCACAATCGTGTGCAGGAGATAAAACTCTAAACAGGACATACCTTTTATGCCATAAAATACTACAAGTAGACTTCAAAGCCATGACCCCAGGTACATGAGTAAATATGCATGAGAAATCTGTCTCCAGGCAACATTAGGGCAGAAAATAGCAGGAAATAATAGATCACTGAACACACTTGTGAAATTGTCAGTCTGGAGCACTTGAAGCCTAGGAGATATAGCCTGCAAATTGTCTGTACAGTGTCCTCTATTGCACGGAGGTTACTGAATTATAATTAATTAGAGATGAAATGTTTTGTTATAGTTCTAGAATATCCACATCCATGTTGTAGAAGGACAGGAGAACCTACACAGTCAGCCAGCTGTTTATCCTTGTGTGATATAATGCACAGTGCTGAGGGTGATACTACTGCTCCTTTGACCTATTTTTCCTCCTCTGACCCTGTTTCCTGACTCTGTCCCTTTCTTCCTAGGTAAGTCCCTGTTTAGATAAAAATTCATGATTCCTTGTAGCTGTCTAGCATATTTGAATGTGTATAGTCATGCTATCCAATATTATTCCTATATTCTGTGGAAGACTAGGCAGTCACAATGAGAGTACAAATTACACGATACTTTATTAAAAATTCCCTTTAACTTTTTCATGAAGGCAAGCACAGACAAGTTCAAGATATGCTTTAAAATTTAACTTAAATATTAACAGGAGGTAATTCAAAATCAGTTTTCTTCTCTAACTCAAAAAGCAAGTTAAAAGCAAACTTATAATTCCCTTCAATTTTAGTCAAGGTTCTTGAAATCAAGAGGAATTTGTTAGCTGCTAAATATATAAAATACAAATGCTGACCAAGCTGTTTCCAATAAACAAACTAGTAAAAATGAGGTCTTCTAACATTTCCATCAGGAAAATTTCATCCCTTTGAAGAAATTTCAAGTTTCAGTCAAGACCACTTCTCACAGTTGGTCCCTCTTTCCCAGTCAAACTTATGACCCATTCATACTCAGCCTTTTCTCTCCTCGCTCACCTCTGCCCTTAAGACTATTAACCGGCTACACACAGAAGAGTCAGACTTCTAAAATTTCATATAGCGCTTGAAATATTTACTGAAAAAGAAATATGACATTCATTTTTAACATAAATAATAATCAGAGATTTCATGGCAGTTTAAAGTATGAGCAGAACTGAACTCCCAGGATTTCTCTTCAGTTGCAGTAAATGAGAAATAGTGTGAAAAACTCCTTTGTGTCATTAAATAATAGATGTCCCATGACTGATATTGCATCTATTTTAGCGAGGTTTTTAGAAAATCTTTATTCTGTTCAAGCAGTATCTAAATTGAAAGAGTAACCACATAGTCTTTTTATTTCTCATGATTAATGTCAGTTAATGAAAAGTCCTCATTGAATTATACTTCCTGGAGGGGAAAGTGGAGTCCTTCAGTTCACCAGAGCACAGCTAACAGATGGGCAGAGGTTACTCCAGCTCACACGAATTGGATAGTTCCATGGTGCACAATGCCATGGTGTAATTCCATAGTGGGGTGGATGGATGGTTTCTGCTGGGCTGGGAAGGCTCCTGCCTCTTAGACTGCAGCACTTCCAAGCTGAGTCACCGAGAGCAAATATGAAATTACTTAAACACTGCATGGTTGCCTCTGCGCTCTAATACATATGACACCTTTATGTACTTTCCACTAAGAGGCTCAAGAGCAGCAGTATATTCATTAAACAGCCTGGCAGACACAACAGGGTACACATGAGTTTCTTCAGAAAATTTCCTAGAGCTACCATGGAGCAGGGATCTGAACCTGCCCCAAATGGATTAACTGAATCATAGAATCACAAGGTTGGAAATGACCTACAAGATCATCTAGTCCAACCATCCTCCCATTACCACTGCTACCACAAGCACTAAACCATATCTCATAGCTCCTCATCCTCTGTTCAAGACGCCTCTTGAACACTGCCAGGGACGGCGACTCCACCACCTCCCTGGGCAGCCATTCCAGTGCCTGACCACTCTCTGAGAGAAAAAGTTCTTCCTCATGTCTAACCTAAACCTCCTCTGGTACAACTTGCAGCCATTTCCTCGGGTCCTGTTTGCGTGGGAGAAGAGGCCAAACCACTCCTCATCAAAGCCTTGTAGAGAGCAACAAGGTCTCCCCTGAGCCTCCTCTTCTCCAGGCTGAACAATCCCAGCTCCCTCAGCTGCTCCTCATAAGACTTGTGCTCCAGACCCCTCACCAGTTTTGTTGCCCTTCTCTGGACACGTTCCAGGGTCTCAATGTCTTTTTTGTAGTGAGAGGTCCAAAACTGAACACAGCGCTCGAGGTGCAGCCTCAGCAGTGCTGAGTAGAGGGGGATGATCACCTCCCTGCTCCTGCTGACCACACTATTTCTAATGCAGGCCAGGATGCCATTGGCTCTCCTGGCCACCTGGGCACGCTGCTGGCTCATGTTCAGCTGAGCATCAACCAGCCTTTCCTCTTCACAGTCATTGCTGTTCATTGCTGGCAAAGATGCATAGCTAATGGTATTTACTGTATTGAAAAATACTGCTTTGTAGCTGAGACTTTGCTCTATCAAACAGTATTCTTCTGCTCTTTGTATGTGTTGTAGCTTCCATGGAAATAAACAGAAGGCATTACTTTCAGAGCAATCTTGGGTCCAAGACTTTTGAACATTACACTGCAGAAAATAGGAAGAGAAGGAAAACACCCTAGGCCTTCCATGTGCTGAATTTTGCCTGGGGGTGTTAAATGTGAAGTTCCCACAGGAATCATCAAAAGTACAGGATCTTCCTTTTGGGAATTTTTACTATACAGTCTCAAAAGCCCCCACATCCTACAACATGAGAAGTATGTAACTGAAGTATTTTGGTGATTTGAGCCTTGACATTTGTGACAATTCCCATACTACCTAACTGCTCTCTTACAACATGTCTCTTAGATTTTCCCCTGTCATTTGGCCCCAGTGGATTCAGGCAGACAGGGAGAGTGTGTCGGAACCAGAGTGAAGGCTGGAGAAATCCTATAAAACCCTAATACTTAACGTGTGTTGCTCTGACCTAAAGAAGGTTTTGTAACACAAGAAAAGCAAAGCACCAGGCATGCCTGACAGACTCTCTTATAGAATATTTTTGCTCATACCAACCCATTAACAGAGACAATCATTTCAATCTTTTAAGGCTAACCATGCTGAGAGATCTGTAGGAGCTGTGGTCATCCAAGGGAAAAATGTGTTCTTTTATTGATTGTATCATGGGCTTTGGTACATCTTGATTAATAAAATTCTCTCTTAGTCACTCAGAATAGATCTCACCAAGTTCAGCTCAGAGATATAAAAGACACTGATTGCAAGGCAGATAAACCTCTCATCTAAAAAAGGAAGAGGCACAGATGACTGTAAATAGAATGAATCGTAGTTTGCCCACTGCTGAAACCCAATTTAACATTCTGTAATACAGAAGAAATGCTGTGAAAATGAGAAGGGATGAAAGGTGGGGAGCTGTCATATGTAATGATTTAGTCTCATGGATCAAGAAGCTGCTTCTTTTCAATTATATACATCAAACTAAATTTATGCAGCATTACAGCAAACCATTACCCTATAAAATTAGAGATCCTGAGGCAGACTATCCCTTCTCATAACTGTCTGGTGAAATTAAAAAGGGCTTTGTGTTTCTGGAAAATGCACCTTATCACAGAATCATAGAAACACAGAATTGCTTGTGTTGAAAGGAATCCTTAAAGGTCATCTAGTCCAACTCCCCTGCAATGAACAGGGACATCTACAGCTAGATCAGATTGCTCAGAGCCCCATCCAGCCTGACCTTGAATGTCTCCAGGGACAGAACATCCACAACCTCCCTAGCAACCTGTTCCAGTGTCTCACCACCCTTTCTGTGAAAACTTTCTTCCTTACAACCAGTCTAAATTTCCCCTCTAGCTTGGCGCTTTTTGAACCATTTCAATACTAGGTACTGAACTGACAGTAGAATAAAATAAATCAGTGATTAACAAATGGAAATCACTTTGACTTCAACATTCCATAACATTTAATTTTCTTGACCAACATGCTTTAATAACTAAAAATGAGAAACTCTCCTTTTTCCTCTTTCACCCTCCAGGTCACCCATCTAATTGTCATCAAGGCTAAATCGTACAACAGAAAAGACTCATCTGCAGTTTCCCTGTGCACCTGTTACCTAATTTCCTGCAACTCAAAGGCAAATCACTTTCTAACTTATTCTGACTGCACTGAGTTGACCTTCACTGCATATACTCTGACCATAGACATCTACAGGTAGGTATCGATACGTGTCTTATCTGGATCTGGTTTCCACCCTCAGAACTCTCTTTCTTCAGAACAAGCAAGAACTAAGAGAACTAAGACAGGAACGTAAGTCTTACATCTGTTAGAATGAAGTCTAAGAAAAGTGGCTTTTGTTTTTTTCATGGGCAGGAATACTCCTAGGCCCTTCATGCAAGAAGAGAAATCACACCTCAGGGTCTAGAAAAGAGGGAAGGACTACAAGGTCAGAAAGTCACTGCTCACTTCTCAGCTCAGCCACTCCTCTAGTTTCTTCTTTTCCCTTCTGGACTAAGTGGTGGCTTATTGCTCCACAGCCTCTGAAGGACTCTTTCCCCAGGGAACAAAGTCTATGGGATGTCACTATCGCACATCCATCCTCAGTTTGTTTTGGTTCCTTATCCTTTTTTACTGTGTTTGGTACAGCAAATACAAGCTTGATTTTATGGGACACGTCCCAGTGTGTAGGTGTTAAGAAAAGATACTAATTACAAACATTGCCTCCTTAACCTTTTGCCTCAATATCCCCATTTGCCTCAACATCCCCATTTGCCAATATTCAATAGAGAGATGTGTCTTCAGTATATAGCAGAGGCTGCCTTTTCCATCTTCTCTCATGATAGAGAATCATGAACTCTGAGTGACTCATAGGAAGCTCAACTCCAGCTACTTCTTTTTGCATATATTCATAATCTCCATCTGTACAGTGCTGAATCCCTGTTCAAGGAACATTAAAAGTACCTTTAGATGATTTTTCTATAAAGATACAGTTTTGCTATGTGCATAGCAGCAATCAGTTACACACAAAAGTTAAGTTTAGGAAAACGAAATATTCATACAGGAGTGGTGCACAGGAAAATGCAAATGTTCTGATTCATTTATCACACTCTCTTGTTCTCTAGTAGAAAAAACAAAGAGTTTGTGCTCACTCTGATCAACAGTCTGCGATACATGCAAAAGCAGCAGCTACTTTAGAGAAAATTTACCCATCAGGAATATGTGAAAATACCAAGCAATCTACATCACACTAATGTCTGATAGCCACTGATAGCCATCTGTCATTTTATTTTTGATGGCCTATAAAACATCACAAAATGGCACTGGTAGTTGAACATTTTCCACAATTTCTTCTTGATTCTCATATGTAACTTTGAGCAAATTGGGGGAATAAAAGATCTTCACCATTAACATTCTTGGACAACCCTGGGTGAACATTGTTAGATTTCATATGACCAGCTGAGGAAAGCAAAACTTTTGTAAACAGATAGAAGAGAGAGACCTTGACTATTCTCATCAAGTCTATATGCATCTGCTCTCTTTTGGAGTCCTTTGAAAGAGTAATGCAGCTACCACTAATTCTACCTGCTGTGGTTTAACCCAGCATGCAGCAGGCAGCTCAGCTCTGCAAAGCCATTTGCTTATTCACCCCTCTCTGTGAAATGGGAAAGAAAACTGAAAAGTGAAAAAACTCATGAGTTATGAAAAGGATAGTTTAATAGGAAAGAAAAGGGAAAAAAGGGAAAGGGGAAGTAAAATGGAAAGGAAAGGGGAAGGAAAGGAGGAAGAAAAAGGGAGAGGGAAAGGAGAAGGAAGAAAAAGGGGAAGGGAAAGGAGAAGGTAAAAAGGAAAGGAGAAGGTAAAGTGGAAGGAGAAGGAGAAGGGGAATGGGAAAAGGAAAAACAACAAAAGGAAGAAACAAAGCAAGTGATGTGCAGTACAATGGCTCACTGCCCACTGACTGATGCCAGTCAGTCCACAGGTAGTGATAGCCCCTTCTTGCCAACTCCTCCCATTTCATAGCTCCACATGATGCCCTGTGGTATGGGATATCCTTTTGGACAGTTTGGGTAAGCTGTCCTGATTCTGCCCCCTCCGCTCCCCAGCTACTTACAGGCAGGGCCTGTAATGTCCTTACTGAAATGTCCTTAACTCAGTGTTAGCACTGCTATGCAACAACCAGACACCGGTACCTAAATCGAAAACACAGCACCATACCAGCTGCAGGGAAGAAAACTTAATCTATCCTATCCAAAACCAGGTCACTAATTTGACAGCATCCTTCAGAGTGATCTAAATATTTAGGTATGTTACATAAAGCTAAATTTAGCAAAGTTTTCATATTTTTCTGCCTCTTTTTAGTCAAACTTTTCCAATGGAATTTAGAGAATACCTGAGGCTCTGCAGAACTTGCCCCATACCACCAGGCCAATGAATAATTCAGGAAATCCAGTTTTTGAAGTGGGCACTAATTAGATAGTGTAGCTTCCATCTGAAAGGAGTGCAGCAGGAAAATAGAGCTCTTTTCTTCTGTTTACACTGGAACCTTGGTGGGGTGAGATACTAGGTGAGAGACAGTGACCTGATGCAGAATGAGCCTGCAAAACACTTCTATTTGTGTTTTGTTTCTCCCAATGTCATGTTGTGATCATGTATGATGATCTCAAGGCATAGACTGAGTGTAGAGCTGAATATGTGAAGCAACAAATTTCCTCTCAGTGTTTCTGAAGGGTGCACTTTATGAGAAAAGAGAGAAAGAGGTTCACATGCTCACCTGACTCCTGCAATCTCCTTGCAGCCACTCTTCAGCCCAGGATTCTTACTCCTGCACTTTCCATTAATCTACACTCAAAATGCCATTTTATTTGCTGGCTCCATTATGAGGTTGACATACTTCATGAAGCACTGTACTGATGTCTCTAAATTCAAAGGGCTTCAAAGAACTGGAGCTGAAACCAGTCAATTCTATTTTTTTTTTCTTTTATGTTGTGCCAGGCCAAAATCCCACAACCAAATAAAATTTTTTTGAACCTCCGAGGATGGAATATGAATTTTGTGTCTTGGATTCCTCTCTGAATATTATAGCTTAATTACATTTCGTTTCATGCTAGCATTCAGCAACTGTTTACTCTCCAGAATTATGAGCTGTTTCTAGGTTCTGCTGCTGGACTGTACCTCTTATTTATAGATCATGCCAGCATGTAGATTTTTATTCATTAGAAATTCTATTGGAGCACCAATGTTCTGCATTAAAAAACAAGGCCATCTATATGCAAGCTGTAGCTATAGGTAAGTGAAATTATTATATAGCATTTCAGTAAAAACAGAGTAAATTAGATTAGCATTAGCAGTCTCTTCTTCCATTACTGCTATTAGATGTGGATGTCACTGCATGATAGAATCTAAAACTGCTTATTTGTCTTTGCAGCAAAGCAGACCAAAATTTGCTACTTACTTTACTTCCAAATTCAAGGCACTTTTGCTTTGCTGCTGAATTTAGCCTAATTTCCAGACCCCAGATACTGGGGATCAGCTGAGGGTTACTAATGTCCCACTTTGGGAAGGGAAGGTATTGGATTCCCATGGGCATTTCATCAGAAGTATGGAAGAGGTACATCCATTGCCACAGCCCATCTGATGTTTTCAAATGTGTAAGAGACCCAATGCTCCCCCAGCCCAACTCTGATACTGGGTACATTTTGACAGACTTAGGGTAAGGACATGGAAACACAGGGATCTAACATGGGAGCACACACAGGTCCAGGCAGAAAGGTCCTTGGGCAGCTAATGGACATCACAGAATCACGGAACCATTAAGGCTGGAAAAGACCTCTAAGATCGTCTAGTCCACGTGTTCACCTACCACCAATTTTGCCCTCTAAAACATCTCCCTAAGTATCGCACTTCGTATTTCTTGAATACCTCCAAGGATGGTGACTCCACCACGTCCCTGGGCAGCAGCCTGTTCCTGTGCCAGACCACTTGTTTTGGAGAAGCTTTTCTTCATACCCAATCTGAACCTCCCCTGACACAGCTGGGCCATCCCACCTTGTCCTGTAAGGGGAGCACTTCTGTAATGTCATTTTCCCCAATATACACATTAGTGGATCTTCTCCAATGAGTGTAGCGGATCACATATTTATAAGTACCCATTTTCCAAGACTTTACATCCTGGCTTGCAAGAAAATGTAGATCTGCAAATTCAAGACATTCTTCAGTAGAAGCTCTGGTGTTAGCTGTGTATTTTGTGCAGCAAATATATTTTCTGTGCTCCTTGAGTGAAACAAAACCATACATTTTTTTAATAAGACTATATTCATGGATAGGCTAAAGATCAAATTACTTGCAAATTACTGCACCACTACTATGTTACTAATTCATCATTTTTTCTTAACCATTAGGTTTTATTCCAGATATTTAAAACCAGGTAAGAGATACTTTAAGTATATTCACATGCACAGAGCTGAGTAAATATTCATAGCAAAGTAAAGAAGTCTGAGGAAAGCCTAGTGTGAGACAACCAAAATCCTATTTAAATTTCATAGGAAACTTCAAATAAAACATTTTTGCTTCAAAATGTACCATGACTATAATTTTGCAGAAAGAAATCAAATAATATTTCATGAAATGTTCTCCTACCAACAGAATGGAACTGTAATTAAACAGAAATTTATTACCAATGGCCTTTATCAAAAATAACAAAGCAAAAATTGAGATTTCTCATGCAAGCACCTTCATTTTGCTTAAAGTTATTTTTATTTTTATTTTTTTTAATCCATTTGGTAAATATGAGTAGTTCCATCTACAACAAAAAGAGAAGGCAGTTAATTTATACCAGATTTCACACCACTTCAGCACCAGAAGACCTTGCAGGAAGACTGGAGACTCCCAGATTTGGAGATACACACATCATGCTCACACAGGCTGTACGCACTACCTATACCAGCAGATGGGAAAGGACTGCTTTGTGTTACCCACATAGGTATTGTACCATAAAATCAAAAGCTTTAACATACATTTGTGCTTTAAAGGATTGGGAAGGCTGGATTGCAGCCCAGCAAGGTAACATCTTTTGTGTCATGCAACTGCAGGAATGCCAGTGGGATCTTAGGGCACATGGAAATGCTGAGGATGCCAAGCCCTGTCAGGACAAGGTCCTTGCAGTGACTCAAACAAGAGAAGTTCACTATGCTTTTCTTCAGAAGGGAAGCCAAGGAGTGCATAAAAGCCCGTGATAGGGAAACAGCCTTCATTCAGGAAGGAAGCCCAATCACATCAGTAACTCAGGCATATGCTCAAGGCCCCACTGAAACCCCTGACAATGAAGCACATGCTGCATGCTGTATGCTCTTTCCCTTAGTCGAGACCTCAGTGGCTCATGATGGGGGAACTGCACCAAGTGTGCACTGCCAGCCAAACCACCAACACTGCATGCCACTGCAGCCACACGCATCAATCACTGTCTTCGGGGGAGACGCTGTCGACTGCTTTCTTCCATTTCTGAATCTTAATGTGACTTAGTGAGCATGTAGTGCGGTGGAAAAAAATGGGCTCTATTTTTATTTTATTCCTAGGCACTGCTTCCTCACAAATATCATTAAGAAATTATCTGCTAGGCCCCCCAGCAGCCTCCTTCTGTGCTTTTATAATGTTTTGTCCTCTAGAGAATATTACACATCATAATATCGGTTAAAAAAATAGTCAATGTTTCTTCCTCTACTGTGTGATGAGCAGCCAGCAAAAAATTCTCTCTGGGCTAATTTATCAACACAGTGGTCTATCAGATTGCACGTCGTTGTTCAAACATGATCAAGTCCTCATTATCTTATACTATATAAACACATTAAAAAACAATCTATGACCAAAAGAGCTTTTAGTTTGAATAGATCAAGCAGCCAGACAAAGGGTGCATTTCTGTCTCCATTCACTGATGAGGAACTGATGCACAGGAAGTGATAAGCCCAAGCAAACCACACAGAAATGTTATTCTATAGCCAGGAACCAAACCTGTGTTCCCAGAATATCAGTTCCATGTCTTAATCACAAGTGAAGCCTTTGTATGATAGTGAGCTTAGAATGCTCCGAGCCAAGAGAGGTGCCAGAAACAAACATAATGCACTAACAGCATAAACTAATTACATTTTGATAATTACTTCAGTTTCAGTCATTTGAACCATTATTAGTAGCTCAAGCAGGGAACCTGTGGGCTGTGCTTTCAAATGAGGTTATTTAATCTTGCTTTCTCTCTTTTCACATTGAACAAAATTGGCTTCTGTCCTGCCGTATGGGCTCCCTGTCTGTGATTAACACCCAGGTGCTAGCAGATGAAGTGAGCAGTTGCAGCACAGCTGTACTTCAAATGCAGAGTGGTGACTGACAGAGACACTTGATAAGATCATATTAAGCTAATAAATATGACAAAAGCACCTCTGCCTCATTAACTGCATCCAGAGAGACATTGCTCAGAAAGGGATAGTGCACTTTGGCTGAGACAAGACAGCACTTTGAAAGCTTGGCATTTTCATCACAACTCTGAGTGCCTGGATTTCCCCCAGGCTATCTATATTATATGGCCATTTTGCAGATATTTTTCCAGACCAACCTTTTTGCTTCTTATTTTTATTGGATGCAGCTTTTAGGCTCAGAGTTGGTTCCTTAAGTCACTTCTGTCTTTCCACGCTTGTGATGCAAACTTGTTTCCACATTAATCAAAGCAAATTCACATTAAAAGAAGGGGGTTGAGAAAATCCTTGCAAAACAGTAAATAGCAAAACAGAAATGCTGTGAAGGAAACAACTGCAGTACATACAGAAGGAATAAAATTAGAGAAACATAAAGGCTTACTAATCAGTATAAAAAAATCATAGAATAATTAAGGTTGGAAAAGACCTCTAATATCATTTAGTCTAACTGCCCACTTACCACTAGTATTTCCCACTAAACCTTGTCCCTCTATACCACACCTACACATTTTTTGAACACAAGAAGATCCAAAACATGCCAGTAACTGGGGAAGTACTTGAACACACAGCTTGTTGGCCAGTGGATCCTTTAATTTGCTCTTGGCAGGCAGTCATGGAGAGGGAGAGAGTCCAAGGAGCTGTGCTGCAGTCATACTGGTGCCAGGCAGCCAGGCCTCCAGGAAGGACATCCCACGTGTGCAGCATCAGTTATCCTTCAGATGTTTTTCTTTTGAAGCTGAAGGTAATTTTATTTCCTTCGGTAAAACAATTTTAAAAGAACAGAAAAACAAATAATATAAAACCCAAACAAAAAAAGCCCAGCCGGGTCTGTCAGCTCAACAGATGGTTACCTAGGACTAGCATAGACAGCACCAGCCAAAAGGCAGCTTTGCCAGCTCCCTCCCATTTGCTGACTAATTTTGCTTTCCTGTGCAGGCAGCACAGCTTTTTTTGTTTTCCCAATTATAATCTCAAATCTTTAACACTTCCTCACTGTTACTTTTCCCCTTCCCTGTTACAGCCACTATGCTGGCTTCTGTCTTCACAGCTCATGCTTGCATTTAATGCAAGGATATTTCCCTAAAAAAAAAAAAAAAAAAAAAAAAAAACAAAACTGATGCAGATTACACCAAAATGTCCAACATGCACAATGTGATATGCAGCCAGTTCGGGTGGAGACAGCATTGCGACCTCTTCTGCATGCAATGGAAGAACTGTCCTAGTGAGCTCTGCACCACCACCATGCAGGACAGCAGAAGGGTGTTTTGAGAGGGAAAAGGCAATCCCCTTACTTGAGAACTTACTCAGCAGGACCCTTGAAGGTGCTTCCTCATGGTCATATCTTTTACAGCTGGTTATAAGTCCTGACCAGCTTCACAACACTTGTCGGATGGGTGGGAGGGAGAGAAATAGTAGAGCTAGGCTTTAGTTGAGAAAGAGTTGTAATGCACTGGAACAGGCTACATAGGGAGGTGATGGAGTCACTGTCTCTAGAGCTGTTTGAGAAACATGTAGATGTGGCACTGAGGGACATGGGTTAGTGGGCTCGCTGATGACAGGTTGACCATTGGACTAGATTATATTTTCCAGCTTTAATCACAGAATCAAAGGGTCATAGAACCACAGAGACGTATCACCTCCCTGCTCCTACTGACAGCCCTATTTCTGATACAAGCCAGGATGCCATTGGCCTTCTTGGCTACCAGGGCACACTGCATGTACCACATGTCAACTAATACCCCCAGATTCTTTTCAGCATGAAGGTTTCTAGCCATTCTGTCCTCTAGCACTGCATGGGGTTGTTGTGACCGAAGTGCAGGATCAGGCACTTGGTCTTGTTGAACTTCATCCTAGTGACCTTAGCCCAGCAATCCAGCCTGTCTAGATCCCTTTGTAGGGCCTTCTTAGCCTCACACAGA
Source organism: Centrocercus urophasianus (assembly GCF_019232065.1). Taxonomy (NCBI): domain Eukaryota; kingdom Metazoa; phylum Chordata; class Aves; order Galliformes; family Phasianidae; genus Centrocercus; species Centrocercus urophasianus. The sequence goes on from NW_024884253.1 coordinate 9,842,223, forward strand.
CCAACACTTCCTCCCATCTTGGTATTATCTGCAAACTTACTGAGGGCGATGATTCTAATGATTGCAGGTCCTGTGTAGAGGGTTAGAGGTACTGTATACAGGCACATAAGGACATGGAGAACATCTTTGTTTTCTTCTCTTTTATCATATTATGTGTCCAAGATGGACACCAATCAATCTTTGCGGAGAAGATTGCAGAAAGCCAGGAACGTCTCCTGATCTTTATAATCCATTTGGACAAAAGATCTGCTTTTTTTTCATTGAATTTGGACACCTTGGGATCAACACGTAGTTCACTGGCCCTTCCAGGCAGCTGCATGCTGTGTTCATCTGTCCATCATCTTCTCTATATAGAGCAGCCCTGTGGAAATTTGACTGAACTTCACAAATGGAAAACTAGTGAATAGACCAGAAGGTGAATATCACCCATCCTTACAACTATTTCTCATCCTGAGTTAACAAGGAGTTGGTCTGAATTTCTGAACCGAAATTGGGTTGGATCAGTGCATTCATTATTAACTGATGAGGCAGTGGAGGACTATAAATTGTGGCACTACTGACATTTTCACAAAACCTGGTAGAAGTGGCTTACTAAAGCATAGCAATTCCTTTCCTTCATGACCATAGGGAACGTAGCAGAGCAGCTCTGAGAAGCAAGGGTGCAAACTTCATTGCTCTTTTGGAAACTTTGAGGAAGTTGTAATAAAATTTAACTCCATATAACCACAGCTTCTCGTCACTTCATCACTACCACATGATGAAGACCTACCTGAGCAAGTTATAGCATGGCAGACTGGATGTTTTGGTTTTGGTTGTTTTTTTGGTTTTTTTTTTCCATTAAGTTGTGTGCAGCAAAGAAGTTAAGGTTTCCCCATTCAGATCCATCACAGAGCCAACTCTGGGTAGGATGCATTTGATGTAAATCTAAAACTGTTAAATTAATTTGAAATTTCTCTTTTTTGTTTTGTTTTGTTTTTTTGTTTGTTTGGTTGGTTGGTTGGTTGGTTTGGTTTGTTTTTTGGGGGGAAGGGAGAGGAGGAGGGTGAAAGGGCTAACAGAAAGGTTTCAAGGACAGAGAAGTACAGTTCTGATTTCGGTATTGTTTAGCCAAGAAACTCCAGAAAAAATTACTTCTCTTGTATTTCTGCAAAATTCAATAAATGAGTAAATCTCTATAATTTAATAAATTTAACACTGAATATAGACTATGATCTTGCTTATGGTAATAGACATTTTCTAACCACATGAATCTCCCCTGGAGCAACTTAATGCCATTACTTCTCATCCTAAATGAATGAAACCACAAAACATCAATACCTTGAACACCATCCCAATTCACTCGTATGACTCAGGGGTCCTGCTATGCACTATTGAGAAGCTGTGGAACGACCAATTGTTACCAGCACTAAAATTATTCCTAGACTGTTCATAGATGTGACTGTGCTGGAGTGACACCATGAGGTCTTCTGGCACAGAGCTATGGAGTGTGTTTGAAGTTCACCACTTTGTTTCTGTGGCCCTATATCTCCAGTAACAGCTGCTCAAGATTAAGGAAATAACATTAAGGGGCTGGCAGGCACTTCTGATTCAGCTTTCTTATGTAAAGGCGTAACTATACATATGCCTCCCTATCTTAACACTTCATGAGGCTAGAAATTATGCACCACCATAAATTAATTCTAGACAATAAGGACCAGAACATCAGAAATGTAGATAGATCTTAACGTCAGAGAGTGTAGTCACACCAGCCAGTGTGAAATTTTGCCAGAATTCTTTTGAGATAGAGCTGTGAGGGATCTAAGCATGCCTCATTATGACCTCAGGTCAACTTAATACTTTATGAAACTCCATTTACTTAATTACAGTGAGTAGTCATTTTTGCAATGTTCCAGAAGTTGAATTTGTGTCCAGGGCTGTTGTGGGTGTTTTTGTTTTTTTCATCGCTGTGTTGTTTTGATGAATGAGTAATTTGTCACAAGTTGATCGACATTAGCCAAACAAAAACACTCAAACAGTGTATATTTGGATTTTAAAAATAACTGTATACAACTATGTTTCACATGATGCTACAGAATTAATGTGAAATCAGACTGATGGCTAAAATCACCTCAAAATTTTCAGAGTACTGTCATCCACTGCCAATTTCTGTGTGCCCCCCTGCAATAGCCAGTGCTCTCTCCCCACAGCACTGTGACAGCTGAAGGCTCTTGATCCTGTGCAGGTGGGCAGGCACATATGCAGCTTACTAAGACACATTGTAGTCATGCAACTTGTGTAACCTCAGAAGTCTTCCAGGACCCTTCTGAAATCCATATAAAACAATTATCCAATTCTATAGGAATCCAGGTGCACCAGTCAAATCCCTTACACAACCAGCCCCAGCTGCGCTAAGTCGATCTCATTAAAAGACTTTTCCCTTGCACTGAAATTTCTCCTGAATTGGCCACCCTTATAGCCACAGCTGGGTTAGTAAGAACTTCATTTATCTGAGATGGATCCATATTGATGGGATTGTCTCAGCTCAGATTGTCACTTGATTCCAAGTGGCTTGGTTATTCTCCAAGTGATTTCATCAAAACACAGCCTGCATGCCACTCTACTACCTCATGTTTCTGGGCGCACATGCGTGGGGCTGTGCCCTACTGACTTTTTGTATCTCCTGAACTCCACTTTTTCAGCTGCCCATTTCACAGGAGTCAACAATATGAGGTACTTTAAATCACCCTAAGAATTTAGCCTAAAGAGCATACCCACAGGATATTGTACAGAGTTATGCACAGTTCGTCCACCAGAAGTGGTCCAGGAGAGCCTTCTCCATACACATGACTGTCTGAACACTTTATGGTGGTCGAAGCTTGCTGAGTCCATGGTGGGAACTTCATCATTTTTCTCTTCAGGAATGGCATGTACTTTCATGCTGCATACCAAAGCACTCTGAAAATCCAACACTGAATTATTTTTTTGTGTGTTGGGAACGCATCATCATTGGTGGTAATAGTGGTCTCTATGGCCTCATGTACCACAATTCAGTAAGCCATTATTAACAGTTGGGGGCAGTGATCTAGCCTTTCTGATTTTTCTCTTTTGAATGCAGCTAATTAGTTATGATAATTAGCAGAATTACAGCGCTCCATTCCCCTCTTGGGAGTACAGTAGTCACAATCTTATAGCCACTTATTTTCCTTTTTATCCTGGCTTCTTTAGTCAAACACCTTGATTAGAATTTGAGTCCCACAATGCATAAATGGCAGAACAAAACAGTAATTTAGCAAGGCTGACTGTTAACATAATTTCGGTTCTTTCTGCATTACAGCTCCATTACAGTGCTACACAGTAAGCACAGAGCCCATACACGGCTCAATCCTGCAGGCTCCCTGGCAGCATTTGCAGGTAACAGGCACTGTAAGACAATGCCCTTTTCCAGTGGAAATCAAAGTCTGAATCTTTACTGATGCTAGCTGATCCAGAACCAACTCCTCTCAGAGGCAAAAAATGTTTGTTAAACATAATTTAGATAGTGTTTGACAGCTGTGGTTTGTCCTCTAAGATGAAGGTTTTAGTTTTGCTGCCCAAAGTTACTAGATGCTATGTTTGAGTGTTACCTCTATCACACTCCCAGTAATATCACCATCACACTCCCCTCCACACACCAACATTCACCCACACAGTGGGACCATGTTCTAGCAGTACTCATGTCCAGCACTGCTTTCTCCTTTAAATCTCTCTTCCTATCAATGTAGCCATAATGCTTTCCCCAAAAAATCACATCTTTATTCTGAAACAGAATCTACCTGAAAGAAACTGCTTGTGTTGGCTGGGGACTCCACAGACAGCAAAACCCACTCTTCCAAATCCATTGTGTGTATAGGTGGTGAGTGAACTTTCCGACTCCTTTACTTTAGATCCCGCTGGAGCCCCACATAAAAATTTGAAAAATGATGTTTAACAACAATGTATTTTTTGTGTTCAAAATTTCCTGTATTCTTTCCCCCTCCAAGGACATGTGAATGACAAGCAATATTTTTTGAGTCTCTGTAGTTTATTTTTTTTCTGCCTGTTCTGCTCTTCCTTGATGGCTGGCTGTCCACTTCCACTGAGGCAGAGCAATTTCCCTACACAATCTGTTCTAATGTCATCAAGTATTACTAGAAATTGAGATAGAAGATGGGGAACAAAAAAAAAAATAAGCATGTGAGACACAGGAGAAGACAAAGTCCTTCAACTTTTGATTCCCTTCAAACTCCCATGAAAATAGATAAAGAAATAAGGCCTGAGGAGGAACATGGGTTCTAGTTATCCTGTCAGACTTCTAAAGTACATTTGCTCCCTTCAAGAAGATAATTGCTTTCCTCCTCTATATGATCTTCTGTTCCTTTCTAGTGCAAGCCATCCCCAAGTTAAAATGCATGACACATAAACATGGAAGGTTGAAGAGCTGAGTGGCACACCACTCCATAAAGACTACCTGGAAAGTTAATACATCCTTCACTATGAATTCCTGTCTGCAATTTTAACCACAGCAGGCTGCTAATGGGTATCTTTCTGGACAGAAATCATGTACTCACATTTCATTCATTCACTCATTCTTAGTGGAGCTGTTGGCACATTAGAGGGAAGGGATGCCATCCAGAGGGACTTGGACAGGCTTGAGAGGTGGGCCTATGCCAATCTCATGAAGCTTAACAAGGACAATGCAAGGTCTGCAGCTTAGTCAGGGCAATCCCAAGTACAGATACAGGCTGGACAGAGAATAGCTTGAGAGGAGAAAGATTTGGGAGTGTCAGCTGGTGAAAGACATAGCATGGTCCAGCAATGTGCGCTTGCAGCCTAGAAAGTCAACTGTATCCTGGATTGTATAAAGAGAAGCATGACCAGCAGGTTGAGGGAGGTGATTCGGCCCCTCTGCTCCCCTCTCACAAGACATCATCTTGAGTACTGCATCCAGTTCTGGAGAAGAATGTGGAGCTGTTGGAGCAGGTCCAGAGGAGGGCCACTAAGATAGTCAGAGGGCTGGAGCACCTCCTGCATAAGAATAAGCTGAGAAAGCTGCTGCTCTTCAGCCTGGAGAAGAGAAGGGTCCGGGGGAACCTCATGGAAGTCTTCAGTACTTGAAGGGGGCCTACAAGAAAGCTGGGGAGGGAATTTTTGGAAGGGCAGGTAGCAAAAGGTTGAGTGGAAATGGCTTTAAACCAGAAGAGAGTAGATTTAGACTAGATATTAGGAAGAAAGTCTTTACTGTGATGATGGTGAGACACTGGAACAGTTTGCCCAGTGAGGTTGTGAATGCCCTCTCCCTGGAAGCATTCAAGGCCAGGCTGGATGTGGCTTTGAGCAACATGGTCTAGAGGGAGGTGTCCCTGCCTATAGAAGGGGGTTGGAACTAGGTAATCTTAAAGATCTCTTCCAACCCAAATTATTCTATGATTCTATAAACTGTTCAGGAATTCATAAGTAATTTAGCTGAGGTGAGAGTACTCGGACACAGCATTTGGGCAAGGGAAGTCCATCACGCTGGCAAAGAGCATGGGAAGTGGGAAACAAGACCTTAATTAAAAACAACACGGTTTGGTCAGTGTCTCCAAACAGATGAAATATAGGTAGGCTGAGAAGCCGGATCTGTAATGTAATTTTAACAACACGGTGCACATTCCGAGAAATGCCTGTCAAGAAGCAGATGCTCAGCAATTCTTGTAGCCTTCAAATAAAAATACCTCTACCCCAGTGACACACAGCATCTATCCCCCAGTGTTCCGAAGACCAACCATCATAGAAGGGAAACAAATGACACTGCAGATGAAGCTGCAAAGCATGTTATGTTATTTAACATCGACCATTCCATATAATTAAGGGAGCACAATTACTTAAACATGTTTGTGATGTAAACAACCATGCAAATTGCATTTCTAACTACTTTGACTGTACCACAGCATAATTAGAAGTAGCAATTTATTACTCAATGTAATAACTAGAAGTAATTAACTACTAGAAGTAATTAGAAATAGTAATTCATTTCTTAATGCAGTGAGCAGCTCTTGCAGCATGTGTGTGCGCATGTGAATACTTAGCTGTTGATAATTACTTCAAAAAGGTTTTTATGCAAAGTTCCTGAATGCCTTGTATGGAAATTGTTTAATGTGTGGGGAAGATTGATCACAACTCTGTGCTAAGATTCTCCAGAGATTATTTATTCAAGAACCAAGTATCCTTCAGCCAAAATGTTGATAGAGCATTTTATTATTATTTTCTAAGGCCAAGAAGTAGATGAAGAGCTCCAATGAAAAAAAAAATCAGTTACTCTAACCATATATAGGATGATATGCATTTTTTTTGTTCATTTGCTCATAACTTTTCATTGAGCATCAGGTACAGAAGAAGTGCATTGGAATGCAATCTATAACTCATTGAGTGATACATAATAATTCAGAAAAACTGCAAAAGATATATTAAAATATACCTTGACATGACTAACTACTGTGTACTGGTAAGAATTTTAAACTACTTCCTGTCCTAACTGAACAGGGAAGAGGAAAATAAGAAATTAAACCAAGAGGCCTAGTGAAAAATTTCACTTTGCTTTTTGTAGACATTCACAAGGAAATGAGCAAGCTCTTTGCATCGTGCAGCTAATTCCTTCCTCCTGGTGGCTGCAGACCTTAGGAACATACAGCATGGTGCACCAAAAAGCTTTTCAGGAGGAAAAAAGGACCTAGAGCTGTTGGCTAAGGAGACTAGATGATAAGGGCAGAAAGCTGGGCCAGTTCCAATACAATGAATAGTGAGACCAGAGAATGAACAGTTATGCTTTTCATTTTTATTTTTTATTTCTTTTCTTGTATTCTTCCTGAAAGAAGTTGGCCTCACTGGTACTTCCAAAAAGAGTTTGTCCTACTGTTGATGATGGATGGGTTAAATCCATGCACTCAAATCCACTCCTCCTCTTTGGCAGAGAGATGCTAGCAGCAGCAGTCCTGACCTGGGAAGATGCAGCAATCTGCAGCCATGGGCAGGTGGTGGTTTCTCGGGCTCTCTGCAGTCTGTTTGCAAACTACACAGCTGCCACCCAATCTGAAACCCCAACACTTCCTCATCAAGGTCAATATTCATTCCTAAGTCAGAAATTGGTAAGCTAGTTTCTTTCTCCAACAAACTTTTCAAAGGTGTACAACTAGAAGGTGCTTTTAAATAGTGAGAAACTTATGAATGCAGCTCCTTGGAGTACCACAGCTTTAAGCCAAAGAGATTCCAGAGACGAGAATGCAGTCTTCTCTTTGTTAAAAGCACTTTTCTCCCCATCTCTCTGTGGTGCAGCACTTTTTCCAGCAATTAAATTCTAGAGTTTCACCTCTAGTACATCCTTTTCAACATGACCTGGTGTTCATTCTACCATATTGATTAAGCCAGCTCAGTGAATCGTGAAGTTAGAAACAAACCATCAAGTTAATTACAATGCAGAAAGGAGAAATTCACCAAATTAAAAAGAAAAGCAAACCCAAATCACCCTTACATACAAAATGCCAATAATTTTGGCCATAGCATAACTGGAAGTCCATTTCCCAGTTGTTGAGTCTTTGACATCAGTCAGATGTTTGGGCATCAGTAGAGTAGTCACATTGCCTGGAGGTCCAGAAGGAAGAAAGAAGTGCAGGTAAAAGAAGCTTCTTCAACATGCTTCTAGAGGTTCCTTCTCATACCTTTCAATAACCTTGGTCATTATTGCTGAGGTACACAGCACAAGGAAAGAGAAAGGAAAGCCCAGTATGGTTCACTGTTTTTGTTATTATGGTTATTCCTCATTTGATTATCTATACTGAACTTCTGCTGTAACTACTGGTAACTGAAGAAAATGAACAGCTCTGACAAAGATGTCCTGGAACAAGGCACCTCCCCAGTCAGAGAAAGAACACAACTTTTTCTAAAACATCTTTCAGAACTGAAGCCACAGATACAGCTGACACTGGAAGGAAAAGATGGGATCTGCTGCCAGATAACAGATGTATAATTGTGTGGAAGAGTCATTGCTCCTGTCCTTGTATCACTGAATGTTTTGAACAAGAATCATGGCACCATTATGCTAAGTTACAGAAGTTACAGATCATTCTTCATTCCCCACACAGAGAAAGCCAGAGCTACGCTTGTTCCTGCTCTCCTTCATCCTTCTATTCTTGTCTCCTAATGGAATCTCTTACAGTTACACTTCTTTCTGCATACTTCTTGCCTCCACACTCACTTTGATTTGCAAGTGGTCTGTAGTTAGGTACACAGACACTGTATCTTTTAATGCAGAAGAGTAAGGGTGCATGCCAGGAGAAACACTGGTACCTCTTGTCCTGAATGTGTAGCTCATACTAAAGACCCTTCAACATGAATTTTATGGACCAAGATAAGTGAAGATTACATCAACTTTTCATTCTATAGACCAGGGGTTACTCCAGACACTTGAAAGTCTTGTTGCACACTTTCAGCTTAAATTCAGGCTTGTCTCAGTGGTAGCAACCTGCTGCCTTCTGAAGAATACTTTCCTATTGTTCATCCACTCTTTCAACCCACACCAAATACATGGCTGTAAGGGCACTCTAAAAACAGTCTCATATAGATTTAATCTTTTACACCTTTTATATGTTCTAGCAAGAGCAAGAGAGAAATTTCATCCCCAGCTTTATAGTTTGTAGTATCAGGCTGCTGGTGATATGGTGAGACAAATGGATGGTAAAACAGCACTCAGACTTTGTTCCCACTTGTGCACCTAAACAGGAATCTGAAATTTTAACAGGGGCTTCAGCTTATGCCAGTCAGGCTATCAGTACCACAGATAGGCTTTTTCTTCCTTTTTTTCTCCTCTCCTCTCCTCTCCTCTCCTCTCCTCTCCTCTCCTCTCCTCTCCTCTCCTCTCCTCTCCTCTCCTCTCCTCTTCTCTTTCCTCCTTTTTATTTAGCAAGGGGAAGAAAAAACAGTTTTCAAGTGGAGATGAACTTTGGCCTGGGCCTTAATCCAGCATGAGTTGTGAAATCGTCTCACTACACATTAAGCACAGTAAGCAGGACACACAACAGAACTACAAACCAAACCCATGCTACAAAACTGGTGGTTCATCACACCTAACTGTCTTCATAGCAGGGTGTAAGAAAGTGCAAAAGAGTACTGAAGTCTACATTCTCCTTGATCCAACTGGTGCTGTTCAAGCAGTCAACAAGCAGAATTTCCTTGTGAAAGGGTGTCATGGTTTTATGATTTTTGGTCATCAGTATTCCACACTATAACATCATGTAATGCACTGGGGGTGGGGTTTGATATCTGCCGAATGTTCGTCCGTCGGAGAAGAACTACATTTCCCCAGGAGGCTTTGCGGTCAGCAAGGGGATATAACTCCAAGCAAGGTCACCTGATCCTTCTTCTTCGCCTGCTCTTCGCCATCTGCACTTCGCCGTCTGTACTTCAGTCACTCAACTGGACTGCACTTCTCACCCCAGCATTGTGGTGAGGTCTATACAATTCAAACAGACTCTCTCTCTCTCTCTCTCTCTTTGTATTTTACTAATACTATACTTAGTAAAATCATTTGTTCCATCTCAGATCAGTGCTGTTGTTTTTCAAGTATTTTGGGGTCCCCTGCTTCCCCTTTTCCCAGAGGCGCAGATCCGCAGATTCCTCCGCCCTGCTGGTCACTGAACTGGGCCGGACCAGCCCATAAACCGTTGACAAAGGGCTTCCAAGATCACAAGGCATTTCCACAGAAAGTCAGAATGAGCTGGGGAAATCACATGTGTGCTTTGAAAATTCTCTTGTGGGGCATAGGTCCAAACCTACCCTTAGAATCCAAGTGTGTTTCATGCTAACATAACAGGGAACAGGATTTTATGATCTCTGCTGGGTAAATAAGTAAATAATTGCCTTAAAAAAGAAATTGATTTCTCTCTGCACTTTCCACCTTTGCATGAGTTTTCAGCTTATCAGCTAGATGGAGTTAAACAACTATATTTCTAGCACATTTTGCCTGTATTTTATTTTCTTTCGTTTATGTATTATTTTTTAATCCTTTCCTGTATACAACTGAGAAAATTAGTTTCTAAAATAATGCATACTTTGTCCAAACATGCATAAAGATTATACCAGGCAAAGTGATAGAATGCAAGTTATTTTATTTCAAAAACTCATCCAGGATTTATTAAAGCCCACAAATTTGTTCTTGGTTTACAGCAAAAAATGTAATAATGTCTTTGATTTATTCAGATCCGGATTTGTGCTTTGAAATATGGCACAAAGAATGAGTCCTCCTCTCAGTTCAGACCAGCATAAATGTTCTCAGTTGCAGTGGTGACATTCCATAGGGCACATTCTACATTAGATGTGCAACAATGTGGAAACAGCCAAATTGCCATCTATTACTGCTGCTGTTCTACACGGCACCAATGATACTGCCAGGGACCATCTGGAGAATATAGTCATGGTTGCAGAGCTCTGGGGGTGTTTATGGCATGGGGAACTCTGCTGACGTTTTCAATCTTGTCATTAAGGAGAAAGGGTGTGAGGAAATGGGACTGATGCTACGTGTCAACAGTTGGTTATGCAGCTCATGCTGGCAATGAGGATTTGGTTTCTACTTTTTTGGGACCCTGTTTGAGAATTATTGTCAGCTTGGGAGAGGTGGAAACTCCCTCACTAAACAGGACGAAGGTATCTTTGCCAGCAGAATGACTGAGTTGGTAAGAATAGCTTTAAACTAACAACAGAGAAGGGAGTTTCCAGCAGCTCTGTGAGGAAGTGGGGAACAGAATTATTAAGTAATGGGTCTGAGACATTGTGAATGAAAAGGAAAACAAAATCAACAAAACAGGGCTTAAACATTTGCATGTAAACAAGGAAATACCTGCAGGAATCCATCATGGGGAAAAAATGTAGTGTATTCTGGGAAATCAGCATGCTGAGGTGCCTGTCTGAAGTGCAAGTGCACTAGTGCACACAGTGGGGAATTATGATGAACTAGAGATCTATGTGCAGTTCCAGGGCTATGATTTGATCAAAACCACAGAGAAGTGGTGGGATGGTTGCGTGACTGGAGCACTGCAATGGACAGATGCAGGTTCTTTAGGAAGGGCAGACCAGGAAGATGACGAGAGGGTGTTGAGAGAGCAGTTAGAGTGCATGGAGTTCTGTTTGGGGATGGACAGTGAGTTTGGCTGAGAGCTTATCAGTTAGGGTTGAAGAGAGGAGGTGGCCCTAGGCCCCTGCTCTGGGTATCCCTGCTTGAACAGAGATTGGGCAGATGGGCACAGAGGTCCCTGCTGGCCTCAACCATCCTGGAATTCTGTGAGTTACAATATAACCAAATCTTCAGTGTTTGAATATCAAATATTATTTGGCAAGAATTATTTCTCTTCTATGAATAACAAAGATTCAAGCAGATGGTTTCACTGCAATCTAAGGAAAGTCATCCTTCAGACCTATTCAACTTTCTTTGGGCAAACACACATATTCTGCTGTCATTAACATTAAAACTAGTGGCAAGAAAAATCAACTTCAGATGTGACCCTTCAGTCTTAGTCAGTCAAATCAATAGTCTTGATGTCAAAATGAGGTATATACAGAATTTCTATTTCAATCAGAATTCAATCTCCAAATACTCCTATTTCTTTGCTTTCACTTACAATGTAGAGCTGTTACACAGCTCATAATCTTGACTCCTGATGAAACTAAAGTGGAAGCATCCTATAAGAGTGCAGTTAATGTGATCCAACTTCCTGTGGGCATTCACTCCCTGGGAACAGGCTGGAGCTGGTCCAAAATAACCTCTTCACTCTGAACAGGGTGACAGCAGGTCGTTGGCATCCAGCATTTGATTCTATAGACTTGTTTCAATTGAACCAGACTGCTTGGTAAGGCAATTTCAGATCTAAAATAGGGCCATAAAACAATATTTACTATTTATGTGCAATCAGACTGTACATAGATGGGATACAAGCTGTGCATAAGTAGTCTGGCTTTCTCTATAGAAACTTGTACACTTGTTTCTTAAGTGTAATAATGCTTGACTTCTAAACATTTTTCATCATTCAGAAGTTCTGATTACAGAAAAAAATCACCTACATACACATATAAACACATGTAAATATTTATATTAGGTGATATTTAAAAGATTGTTATTGATTTGGGCTGGATTTTCTACTTCATATTTTAAATAGTTCCCTACACCACACATGAGGTTTATGTATTTTTTTTACTAATAATATAATTATTTATATTCTCTTCCAAGAATGAGCAAATAGAGCCATTTCCTTTTCTTTCTTTTTTTTTTTTTT
>NW_024884253.1:9854615-10404389 GCF_019232065.1 Centrocercus urophasianus
TTTTTTTTTTTTTTTTTTTTTCTTAATATCAGGTTATGACTAAAATATAACAGCAACATCACCATTCTATAACACAATTTAGATGCAACAAAAACTCTTTCCTAATGAGAATTTTTTTTCTGCCCCTTCAAGCACAGAATCATTTTGTTACCAATCCACCATGACCACTATTTCAATATTAATAAGCCTAAAACCCATTATCTGGTTAGAAAAACAAAGAGAACTCCAAACTCTATGTGGAATCTACAATCTCAGAAAATTTTTCCATTGTAAAACTGAGTATCTTATCTCAGAATCTGTAAAGCAAGGGATCTGAAATGTTTTCATGAAACTCTTGATAACAAGTGCCCCCACTGTCACCCTGTTCAAAGTAATTGGTGTAGGGTGCTGTGTGAGCGTTTTACTCCTACTGATGCCAACTGCTGGGAGCTCATTAAATTCTAGTTAAAGGTTGCTCCTGGGGGAAATAAATAAAAATATTAAAACTGTAGTTTTCAGTTCTTCTGCTAGAAACACAGAGTACAGCACACAGAATCATTCCGTCATGGTTGTCATGTCATTGTAGTTCCTCTTATGTCATCATGGTAAAGACCTGAATCTACCACATCTTTGTTGACAGAATATTAGAGGCTGTGAGAAGCTGTAGCCCCACAACCACTCCTTTCCCCTCCCCAGTACAGCCTCATCTCCAAAACGCGTACCAGGAGACAGGCAGTGCAGCACATCTGCCACATCCACATCAGGGTAGCAGCACCATCTGGACATGATGGCATCAATCTCTGAGCATGGAGGTCCTGCTGTACAGGCACAGCAACATCACACAGCCTGAACACTGTGTGCATGGAGACAAGGGACAAGCCTCCAATCAGCCTTCTTCATCCTTCTTCATGTTCTCTGTAAACTCACATAGCTGTTTTTTAGATAGTTACTCAAGATACACTTATTTTAGAGTGTAAATGGTGGTTCAGAGTCACTACTGCACTTTTTTTTTTTTGTGGAAGTTATTTGGGCTTTGAATGGAAATGTAACATTTTTAGGAAAAAGTTTTCAATTGTATTGTCCAGTTTTGCAAAAAAAACCACCTTTTTTTTTGAAAGACAAAGTACCCAGAGTTCTCCGTTCTGCAACAGCAACAAAACCAGATAAAAGTCTACTTTTTGTCTCAATAGTGTTGAGTAATATTGGAAAACACCTGCAGCAATTTTGAAAACAGCATTAAGCATATGCTCATAGTCTCAAACCGTCAGTTTCTGGCTAACTCCCTTGGGATTTCCCATTAAAGGGAGAATCCAACCTACTTTTGGGCATTTGCAGTAGATGAGGGAAATATTCAGTCAAAAAGCAAACCAGACATCAAGGGAGTCTCTACAGCTAAAGAAATTCCTAACACTGCACTTGAACTTCTTAGAAATCACTGATCAGGTCCCTAATGGGATTTTAATCACAGAACCCAAGTAAGTACAGCACTATCATGTCAATTTGTACAAGACCTGACGATTAAGTGAAGTGTCATGCAGCAGCTAGAACTGCTCCTTTGTACAAGCCAAGGAGTTTCTCCACCAGCTCTGACCGCTAATGCAGGCTTGACTTGGCAGAGAATAATGTGAAAGTACAGCAAAAGCAAGTACCACGCAGAACAGACACCTTTGCCTTTGGGAGAAATCATTTCTTTCATTAGAAGACTCATTTCTTTTGTTATCCCTTGGAAAAATTGATGCAGTAGAAAGTTCTGCTACCTCCAGCCCTGGATCATTATTTTCCTGCAAGCCTTGATGCTCTAATGGCACCTTACTCTGTCCCTTCACAGGAAGCAATGTGAGGGGATGGGTTGCAATCCCAGAAAATATTATACATAAATTGCATATCTGATGTCCTTCAGAAAGGAGTCTGATTTCATCTGCATGTGCTTCATCTGCCTGTAGGCTGTTATTCTTGTCATCAAGCAGGAGTGCTGCTTGACATTGTTTCTAGCAGGAAGAGCTAGAAGTTATCCATCAATCAGTATAAAATCAATGCCCATCAGTCATTGAATGGTTGCTAATCACAAGGTATATTTTGGAAAGACAGGGGTGTTAACTGTGCATCTTGTACATAGCACAAGTTAGGTAAGTGCAAGGTACCTAGTGAATTCCCTCCTGTGGTATTAATCAATCACAAGGCTTTTCATTCTTGGCTTTGTTCTCTCTGTTGTTGTGCAGTGTACAGTCCAACAGCTGCTGGGCTTCCCTCCAGCAACATCAGGGTTTCAGAGAAAAATAAAGAAAGACATATTGTGCCAGCCAAGCCCAAGATTTCCAATAAACAATTTCTTATGGAAAATGCAGTAGCTTTCACCCATCTCAACTTCAGCAAAGAACTATAAGCCGCACGCCACGAGAAATTACATTTTAAACTTGTGAAGATGGAGATTAGTGAAAGAACCCACACTTATATGTAAGGACTCAGCAAAAGTGGAAATATTTGTAGTGAAAAGGAGAACTTCATGGCTGGAGAAAGGCATCCTACAAAAGCACTGTTCTTCAGAAAAGGAGCCACGCAACTGTTTATAAGGACTGAAACAAGGAGACACTGACAACACAAAGATGGAGGATGCTATCAAGCCTGTTAAAAAATCAAAATATCGTACAAATTGAGACAATCATGCATGGAGAGATGAATTATCAGTTACAAGTTGTTTGCAAAAGTAGTTGCAGCCGAAGAAGCCATGGTTGCCATGAAACGCAAACACAAGCAGTGACAGTGCACATTAGCTGAAGTATTTCCAATGGAGATGGGTAAATATTAATTTTGTATTGTACAAGATATTAGAGAGATCTCATTTGGAGCAATATTCACTGTACTGGTAATCCAGCCTCAGGTCAATTAAATCAGACTGCAGGATGATGAGCGGAATGTGAAGATTGGGGAAGAGTGGTTTGTTTAATTTCCAGATGAAAACTGAAATGGATAGGATTTCTTTCAACAAACACATCCAGGAAACAAGCATCAGAAGAGCTATTTGAACCACAGGGAAAAGATGCTAGTAGAACAAAAGGGTGCAAACAGCTACGGAATAAACTTAAGCTATAAACTAGAAATTTTCTAATGGATGGAAAATATAGATTCTGTAACAGTTTTGCAATAAGAGTAACAGCAGTAAAATATTAATCGATTTTGAAGACAGCAAACACGTTTCTAACATGTCATGGCTGCCTTCACTAACAGAGGTAAATGGTTAGAAACTTCTGTGCTCTCTTCCTCTCCTGTGTTCTCATGAATTCTCTGTAGTAACATCTGCATTGTTTGTAATGTGGCTGGGGACCAATAAACAGCTTCTGTTCTCCAGGCTGTCTAAACTGCTGATAGAAAACAGGAAGGCATAGTGGCTCTACTGTGACTTTACATTTTTCTGATAGTGGTACCGAGACCTAGAAGTGGTTCTGCCTTGAAATTTATCTACTTCACACAGTAAAAAAAATGTACCAGAATCACATTATCATAAGATAATACAAGATAGCTTGGACCTTAGGGCATCCCTAGTCCAACTTCTAGCTCAAATCAGGATCAACTTTGAGAATAGATGAGAATGGATTGTTCAGAGTTTTATCCAGCTGGGTGTTAAAAACCTCCAATGATGGAAACTGTGCAACATTTGGGGAAGCTTCTCCACTGCTTGATTTTCCTCATAAGAAAAAACAGGTCTTCTGTACAGATGAACTAAGTGTTTTTCCTCAAAATTCAGCACTTCAGCATTTCCATGCATTGCTGGAAAGGCTGAATTATTGTGGTTGAATGGTTCTGCTCACTTGTGTTTTCTTTCAAAATGAACAAGGACCATGAAATTGCAGTTAAAGTCCTAGGGCAGAATGATGCTGAGAAGACAAACATGGGACTTGAAGGAGAAGCGCATTTTTACTATTCTTCAAGTAAGGCTTTTCTGCCCACTTTTTTAAACTACGAGATAAAAAAAAAAAAAACAAAACGCTCCAGCACTTCATTCGGGAGAAACTAAAATCACATTTCCAGATCAGATCAAATAATTCAGAATGCCTATACGTTCAGAATCAGCTGAGTCCAGTAATCACACAGTCATAAGTGCCAGTGCTTTTTGGTGGAAGACACAAATTACCAAGGCTTTAAAGGTACATATTAGAAATATGCAGAATAAAAACTTGTAGCTTCTCCTTTCCTTACCTCTGATAAATCTCCATATTCATATGAATACACAGGACGAAAGAAGAAGCAAAGGACTGAAAGAGACCTCACATCACCACAGATGCTGACTGTCCTGTGCTGCCTCAATGCTGTTCATTTAGGATCAACAGCTCGTCTGGGTTAAATATTTTATCTGCTGCTATGCTGCTGCCTATTGCAGCTACAAACACATTGCAAGCCTCAGAGCACGATGTGAAACTTCAGCATGAGTATATGCAGACAGCAACCAGTAATTTGGGCTCCAGAAGTGAGACTGGCTCAAGCTGTTCACATCTGCCTCTCTCTGAAGGTTACAGCTGCTTCTGCTGGGGATAGAGGGGCTGTGGTGAACATTACAGCTGTAGTGGAGATATTGCCATCTGCACAGCCACAGGTGGATACGCAATTAGCTAAGCATATTTCCAGCATTACACAGAGCCATCCACCCACTACCTCTGTCACTAATGTTCATCTATTCCCTCCTACAATTAACTAGAAGCAAAATCTTCACTAAATGTGCCAGTTTACCTGCATTCATCCCATTGTGCAAATGCTTATGGAACATTACTGATGGAAAAATCCAACAAATACTGAATTAAAGACCAGTATTACTTCAGCTCCATCCTTGCTTCTAAAGGCTGAAGTCTAGATAGTGTTTCTGTAAATAACAGGAATAATTTGCAAAGGAAAGATTAAGAAAGATGACATAAAAAAGCCCAGATATTTAGTCAACATGCAAACTGATCCACAGCAGGATTTTGTATCCTGCAGTTCAACCCGGTCACTGTTAACAGCAGTTTCATGACTCTTCTAAAGCATTAAACTCAGGAGACAAGAAAAAATTGCGTTATCCAAATCAGTCTGCAACAGCAAAATTTTCTGCCATCCAAACATTCCTTGACATCTGATCCCTCTTCAGACTATAAAAAGAGCAGATCAAAACCAGAGAGTGATAACAGACTTCTCTGTTTATATCACTTTTTTCTTCTGTGTCTCTTTCAAAGAATAAAACATGAGATTAACTTATGGGATGCTAGAATAGGATGTTAGAACTTGAAAATTGAAAATTTTTTTGGCATGTTATTAAAGTTGAAATAACAGAACTGATTATCAGGATTTAAACACCAATGCTCTTAAGTAAGCCATGTTACTGTATTACTTCAGTTATATGGAATATCAGGATATCCAAAACGTTACTTGTTTCAGTGGGGCTCTGTCTAAAATATCCAGATCAGTGGTGACAACAGTTCAGAAAACTGGTCGTGATTCCACCCTCAGGGTGACCTTGGTTTCCATTCTCCTCTCTATAGCTGCAAAAACTGTATCTTTTAAATCACGTGGACTCGGAGAGAAGCCCTTGGCTCAGCAATGACCTTTTCCTCTGTCTCTTCAGTGTAGCATCTCAGCTTCTCCAGCCCCCAGGGTCCTACATCTGATGGTTATTCAATTATACTTAATTTGCATGGAGGGAAATCTTGTAAGAATAAACACACAGGCAGCTGGACATTCTCCAGTCATTTAGGAATTAACATGCAAACTTCTCAGTGATAAGTTAGGTAAACAGATAGGTAAAAGATAAGAATTCAGCAAGATTCATTCCCTTGGTCTGCAACGTCAAGAAGAGGATCTTATCACAGACATGCAGAGGCAGGGGGATTGGAGCTTGGTGATCCTTGAGGTCCCTTCCAACCCAAGCCATTCTATGATTCTATAATGTTCTCAGGCTTTTGCAGTATGTCCATAAATCCTCCAAACTGTGCAAAGACATCCAAGACATCTGGGAAGAATGGAATGGAATGGAATGGAATGGAATGGAATGGAATGGTTCATTGGAAAGGACCTTCAAAGATCAAGTCCAATTGTAGGACCACTTGAGGACGAAACAAAATTTGAAGCATATTATTGAGGGCATTGTCCAAATACCTGTTGAACATTGACAGCCATGGAGAACCAGTCACTTCACTAGGAAAGGAGTCTAGTGTCTGACCACTCTCACAGTGAATAAACTGTTCCTGGTGTCAAGTTTGACCCTCTCCTGACAGCTTTGTGCTATTCCCACACACCATGGCATGAATGGTCAGCAGCAGAGCCCAGCACCTCTCTCTATGTCTCCCCTCCTCAGGAAGCTGCAGGGAAAAGTGAAGTCATCTCTCTGCCTCCTTTTCTCCAGATGGAAAACCCAATGCCCACAGCCTCTCCTCACAGGTCATGCCTACCAGCCCTGTTACCAGCCTTGTTGTCTTCCTCTGAAGACTTTCAAGGACCTTACTATTCTTTTTATACAGTAGAGTATAGAACTGTACACAATATTAAAGAAGAGGCTGCACCAGTGCTGAACATAGTGGCAGAATCACATCTTTTGACTGGATGGTTATGCTATGTTCAATGCACCTCAAAACGCAGTTTGTCCCTTTGCTGCCAGGGCACACTGCTGTCTCACTTGGAGCCAGCTGCCACAAGCACACCCAGATCCTTCCTACTGAGCTACACTCCAGCCGCTCACCTCCCAGTGTCTCACATTACTCCATCCCAGGAGAAGAGCTTAGGGTTTTCCTGTTGGACTTCATGCTGTGGCAGACTGTCCATTTTCCAATCCTTCTTCAAGGCCTCTCTTCCATTTTAAGTGTTAACATCAGCTACCTATTTAACATCAGAAGGTTGGGACTGCTGCAGAAGGGAAAAGATGTCTGGACTAGGTATAAGGAAGAAATTCTTTACTGTGAAGGTTGTGAGACACTGGAACAGGTTGCCCGGTGAGGTTGTGGATGCTCCTTCCTGGAAGCATTCAAGTCCAGGCTGAATGGGGCTTTGAGCAACCTGGTCTAGAGGGAGGTGTCCCTGCATATAGCAGGGGATTGGAACTACATCTTCAAGGTCCCATCCAATCCAAACCATTCTATGATTCTATGTTAGTTACACATGAGCTCTCTCTCTGTGTGATCAAACACATTCATTGATACAAGAGGACCAAATGGTTCAGGTAAAGACACAGTTGCCTTTTAACACTGTTGTTCTTGTTGTATTTTAGGGATAATTGGCTTGTAAACATTTTTTGTTATCTTTTTGTTAAATACATACTCACTCAAATAATTTGTTTATGCATAGTTAAGTTGTTATCAAATCAGTGCTGCAAGTAAAAGAAAGTTAACTTTGAAGATCATGTGTTCAAATGTAGAGTCTTCTGTTGTGTGTTATTTAACATGAAGGCTCTGCATATCTTCTTCCTCTGCTTCATAATAGCCACACCGTTTTTGCGAGCACTCCTGCAGATGAGAAGTGACAAAAACGAAGGAGGAGGCAACACTGCAGTTAACATCTACCAGCACAGAACTGTCTCTGGCAGAATGGAATGGTGGAAGCCAGTGGAGATGGACACTCACGGAGGAGGAGCTGGTACTGCTCTTTTCTCCTCTTAAAAGCTTCACATGACTGTGTGAACTAAATCAAAGGAAAGACTTCACACCACCACAGCTTACTCCAGGGAAATTAGTAGCTCTGGGAGCGTCATTTTGCAAGCAGCATGAAAGCCAGAAATATGAGAACAACACAGTTCCAACCTAAGAAATATGCTGTGCTCATTGCAGCTAAGGGCTGTCCCAAAAACACTGCCCACTCCTGTTTACTGGTCAGTCAAAGGAGTTAAACAAATGGTTAGAAGTCAATATTTGAACCATTCAGATTAAGGTAGTAACTGAAATAACAGAGAAAGAATCCATTCCTGGTTTTCCTCCAGTGATAGGAGTCGGATAACAACAACAACAAAACGTTTTCTGGAACAAGAACCAGACAGAGCAGGGCTTGGCAAAAGATCTAAATAATGCACACAGTGACTGAGAGAATTTATCTCTGATATGGAGGGAAGGGAACACAGCTGTGTGCAGTGCTCTGCCACGCAGCATCAGCTGGCAGAGCAACTCACATCTTTTGCAGGGTTCCATGAGCATACACTGAGCTTGGAGAAAAGGCATTTCTATTCCTGAACAGGTTTGTCACCTGCTTGATATTTGCTGCATTTCAAGGGAATCTCTTTCCATAAGAACTGGAATTGTTCTCGGTAACTCAGTAATGTCTCTGGGATCCCTATTGGGAGAGAAGGAAGGGATTTAGCTGAAAAAAAAAAAAAAAGAGAAGTAGCCTCAATCCTCCTCAGGGAAAGAACAGGAGCAGGGTCAAGAGAAACCAACAAGTTCCTAAGAATTAGTGAGAAAAAAATTCCCTGCCTGGTACAGGAGCAGAAATGGACACTGTGAGCCCTATCCTGCCCAGAAAAAGGGATGAACACGGAACAGAATGTTTGGCAACTTGCAGCATGAGAAATCTCTCTCTCATTGCTCAGCTGCCTGCTAACTCCGAGCAAACCACAATTTTCTCTTTCTCCCCTGACGTCTTCCTGGGGGTTGTTTATTTTACAAATGCAGTTGCCCCAGCTGAGCTCACTGCCGCCCACAGCTTGCACAGGAGGTTGGAATTAAAGTGTGAACGAGTACAGTGCAAGGAATCAGTTGGGAGCTTTCATATCAGCTCATCATCAACACCAGATTGGATTTCCTGGTTGTGAGCTCTACCACATTTACAATGCTCCTCATCATTGTTTCTCCAGCGCACACTGTAATCTGGGTGACAAAGACAGCACAACGTGCATTGCCTCACATTGTTCCGCTGGTGGCAAACTTGTGTTTGCCTGAAGTGCAAAAACACAAGAGGCAATACCATATGCATAAAGCAGTTCTTCTGGCAATGTAATAGCAGTCAGGCTATTACTCTTCAGCAAGGCATCATTTCTGTGTAACTCTTACAGCTTGCAGAAATGGAGAGCCCAATTGGACCTTCCTGGTATCTTCGGCAATAACTGAATCCCAGAGGCTGCTTGCCTCCAAGCAGTACAAACAGAATCATAGAATCACTAAGGCTGGAAAAGACTTCTAAGCTCATGTAATCCAAACATCAACCCATCACACCACACCCACTACATCATGTCCCTCAGTTCCTTGTTTACACATTTCTTGAGAGCCCCCATGGACAGTCACCCCACTACTTTCCTGGGCAGCCTGTTCCAGTGCATTATTCACAGTGATCATGGCCAACAAAACCTGGCGCCACCTGGAATGCCTTTAAAATTAGATCAGATGCTGTCTCATCAGAAGCCTCAGCATCTAATGAAAAGTTGTACCATGAGTTTCTGAGACAAAGATAAAGCGTCTTTTCCTTCCTGTTTCATACGGTGATTCCTCCTCATCTTTCCTTTCCTAAAGCCCTGACTCATGCATCACCAAGTTTTACTAGCACAACTTCCAGCTGAACTTCATAATCACACAGGGTCAACTGGGTCACCTCCATGTCCAGGTGACACTTGCTCACACATGTTCTCGCATGATTACCAAGTTCCACACAAGCTGTAAAATACCTCCCTACCTTCAAGATGTTGAAGCATCAGTTTGAGCAAGTGCTCCATGAAAGCCCTGAAATTTGTCAGTAAATGCTCTTCTTATCTGTGACATTCAAGAAATAATGCTTTTAAGTTGCAGAAGGGAAAGTTCAGTTTGGATATCAGGAAAAATTTCTTGTCTGGAAAAGTGGTCAGGCACTGGAAAAGGCTGTCTAGGGAGGTGGTGGAGTCACCAACCCTGGAAGAGTTCAAGAAATGTGTAGATGTGGCACTGAGGGACATGGTTTTGTGGTATGGTGATTCTAGGTTGATGGTTGGACTAGACAATCTTAGTGGTCTTTTCTAACATTAATGATTCTATTCTATGGTTCCTGCAGAGATTCTCCTCCGTGGAGGATGGAGTCTAGCTCTCAGTCCTTACATAAGTATTTTACGCATATTACACATAAGTTAAACTTAGCACTTCTGATTTGGATGTTGTGTTACTTATAACTGGAGCAAGGCAAAAAAAAAAAAAAAAAAAAAGTGCCATCAGCAAGTAAAACCTTTCTTGTGACTAAATTCTGCTTTTTTGGTTTGGGATTGTCTAATATTAATATAGAACTGTATTTCACTAATTGTAGCCAGGTGTGAAATGTGTGAAATGAAGGTGACTGCAAGGGAACTGCATCACAACGTAAGGTTTATTTTATCTTACCTCTGCTCTCAAGCAAAGACATGAAACAAGTGGCATTTTAGTGACTACTGTGAAAGACAGCTTGAAGCAGGTATGAATATTTGACAAGATATAACCTGAGAAATGCAAGAGTTCTTACTAGATAATCAGAAGAGACTTTCTGACGTGGATAAATGATAAATTCACTGTTAGTGTAGCCGTAAGCCCCATCAGAGTATAAGATGTGCTGGATAGAGTTGTCAAGTAGTCAGGATGTATGACTACTGGATAAGATTCAGAGTTAGTAGGAATGAAAAAAAGGTGTTCATATGTGGTACCTGAAGATTTGGCTTTATGACACCAGATAATTAAAGCATTATCCATTTCTCCTTGATACCCACAATACTACTGGTTATTTTTCAAATATTTCAAGATATTAAATTTGATAGAGAATTAATAATAATAAGTAAGTAAGCCATAAGATAATTCTATTAAACCAAGTCTTGTATATTTGACTGCTGTTCATTTCAGTCCTAGGAGTCAAATTTTGCTTGTTTTACTGACATGAATAGCTCCAGTGATTATAGTGCAAGTACTTCAACAAAGTAAGATCCAGCCCACAGAGAGATCATTATGGGACATACAAAGCTTAGGTTGTATTGTCTGAACTTTAATAGAACAGAAATTCTCAGAGACTGAAAGATATAAATGTGACCTGTCACTTCACAGAACTGAAAAATTAAGTATGATCCAGGATTTTAAGTACAGGGAATTCAAAGCCACAACCATTACTATAAATTTATATATAACTATAACATTTCTGAGAGTGTTGTCCAAAAAAGCTTGGAACATAAACTACTCGTGGATAACTCTCACTTTGCTGGAGAGAAGTCTTACAAAATAAGACCACTCCTGGAAGCTTTTAGACGGTAATAAAGATGGTAACCAGTGTCCTTTTTGGAGAAGGGATAAATATATGGAGTTGATGTTTTTGTTGTTCTTATTCAAATCTCATTGAGTTTGCTTGAAGATAAAACAAGGCAAGCTACATAAATGCTAGAAGTGTGAGGGAAAGATCGATGCTGCGTATATCCCAGGATGGCTCTTTTTAGTAGCTCACTTTAAAATAAATAAACTGAGTTTGAGCATGGCACTCAGTTTTATAGTCCAAGCTGAGGTGTGGCAGAGTTGTGGAAGGATCAGACTTGATCAGCAACAGTCTTCACTGGTAAAAATAAGAGTGGAAGAAATAAACAGGAAAACAAAACAACGCATGAGCAAGAGGTGAAAGGGGAAATTTTAAATCCTGTGTTCTGCATGGTATATGTTAACAGAAGAAGTTAAAAGTATGTGAACAGAGCATGTAAGGCTCAAACAGAGCATCCAAGTGATTACCAAAGGTGTGTGATCTCCACTGGACAGAAATTTCCCAAGGGAACATATTAACTCTGTTCTGAGAAGAGAAACACCATCAGCTGTATAGGGTCACACCTCAGAGACATCCTTCTCAAAATAAGTGAAGAGTACAAGCTTACAAGATATTCCCTATGTCTGTAACTTGCAATACCATATATTTCAGACCCTGAACAGCAGAGAGCTAGGCTGGAGGACAATCCATGTATCTTATGGAAACAGTCTAAGAAGTGTAATAATTACGTTTTCCTAAGGCTGTTTTCTGAAACTGCAGATAGCAGTGACTGAATGAAGCTGTAATGTGTTCAGACTTTCAGGCACCTTCCAGAAATATCACAGTCCCTGTTCTTGTTTCTGCCTAAAACCTGTTTTTTGGAAATACTGATTTCTTACCATTGTCCTACATTTCAGTGGTAGTTTTCCAAGATGAAATCTGATTTCAAATGGAAAAATCTAAGCTTCAGTCTGCAGTTGCTGCACATGGTGTGGCTGCTTGCACTTCTCTATGCCAGGAGGAAGGCTCAGGCAGCCCTTTAATAGCCACAGCTTTGTACTGCTAGTCGAAGATTCATATTTATGCTGAACTCCATAACTATATTCCCAGAATGCTTGGTGGTATGCTGAGCTGAAATGGAAATAGATGCTTTTCTTGCTGAGTACAGAAGTAAATCAAAAAGAAGTAATAAAAGGAAAGTTTTATTGCTGTCTAGCAAAGCTATTTTGTACTAAGAATTTAGTACATAAAACTACTTGTGTTGTGCAAAATGTTTGGTGTACTTTGATAAGAAGACAGTAGTAATGGCTTTCTTAAACAATTTAATTTGGTTTATACCATTTGCAAGACCTAAAAAAACCACAAATTCTTGGCTTTGCATGGGTAAAAGAAGACATAATGAAAAGCTGCAAAAGTCCCTGTGAGTTTACTAGTATCTGAGTAGGCACAATAAATGCAACAAAAGAAAACGTGGAAGAGCTGGGAAGTTGTAAGTAAACAGTGTACGGATATCAATGGCACTGAAGCTTGTTTGACCTTGATATATGCTCAAAGGCAACTGTCACCTGCAGCATTCCATCAAGATATATATGAAAGAGTTTTGTCTTGCTGATGAGTTAGTTACACTCTTTCCATCCTGATAAGCAACAAACTGATGAACTTACAGAGCTCAGTCTATCTGGTTTCCCCACATTTTCAAAGAGACAGCAAACAGTAAATGTCAGGTGAAGAGCCCAACGGATGCCATCTCAATAATTATTTTTGTTACACCATAGCCAGGCATGACAACTGAGGTACAAAGAAGGAATTCTTGTTTCAAAGGGCTCACATCCCAAGGGCTCAGTTCTGCAAAAATTCAAGCAAAAGTAGTTCTTTGGGTTTTTTTAGGAAATAGGGAGGAGCAACTGACTCCCCCCAGAGAAGAGAGGCATGTCAGAGAGATCTTGACAAATTGGAGTAATAGGCAATCACCAACTACAAGAAAATCAACAAAAGCCTTGCTGTATTTTACACCTAGGATGGGACAAACCTGGCTATGCATACAGACTGGGGGATGACATGCTGGTGAGCAGGCCCATGGAAAGGGGCCTGGGGGCTCTGGTTGATAGCAAGTTGAATGTGAGTCAGCAGTCTGTGCCCTGGCAGCCAAAGGGAACAGCTGTACCCTGAAGGCATCAGACCCAGCACTGCCACCAGAGCTCTTCTCTGTGCTCGGGCAGCCTCAGATTGGAAGGTTAGGTTGGTGATTAGGAAAAGGTTCTGTGCCAGAGGACAGTGGGCATGGAACAGGCTCTGCAGGGCAGTGGGCACAACCCCAAGCTGCTGGAGTTCAGGGAACGTTTGGGCAACACTCTCAGACACAAGGTTTGGTTTAGGTTGGTGCAATGTGAAGCCAAGAGTTGGGCTCCATGATTCCTGTGGGTCCCTTCTAGCTCAGGATATTCTGCGATTCTATGAGTTTTAGGCTAAATATAGTTACAGCCATTAAATTATATATTTATTTTTCTGCATCTGTCATTCTATGTTTTTATTTAAATAGCACCATTGGCTTGCATATACAAAACTACTGTCAAGTTTTCAGGGAGGGTTTTTTCGCTTCAGATCTCACTCTCTTCCTCCAGCAGCAAGCAACTTCATTCATGCCATGCACACAGCAGTGCTTCTATTTCCAACTGCAGATCCAAGGGTGAGGATGACCTGTCACCTAAATCCCAGCTCTAGGATTTCTTCTTATTCAATGTACATTAAAAGAAAAAAAGAACACACCTAAAAACCCACAGTGCTGTGATTTTCTCCAAGGAAGATCAAGCAAACTGCAGCAGGTTTGTTTCATATTCTTATTTCCATAGTCAGTAGATCAGGAGTAACAGTATGGAAGCAATAATGAACACAAGAGAGTGGAATCGCACCCTAATAACACAGCAGCATGAAGATTCCTTTGCAACCTTCTGTTTTAATTTTTATTTTTTCCTCTGCCATTTTGACATCAGGAAGCACAGGAGCTTCTTAGAATAATCTGAGAATTCAGAGAATAATCTGAACCAACAGGGGGTTTGTGATTTCACAATTTGAGGGACATAACATTTAGAAAATTGCTTTTGTCCTTTCTATTCTTAACACCGTACCCAGAGCAGTTTAGGAACCTGAAGCACCCTATCGTAACTTGGCTCTCAAAGAGCACAGCCTCTCACATCTTCAGACCTTTCTAGGAGTAAATGTCTCAGGGTCCTCATTAATTTGTGGACTAAACCACTTAAGTTCTGGTTTCATGGTGCTTTTGGAGGTTTAACTCAAGGCTATAGTCCAGACAGCAGCCTTGAGTCATTTCCTACAGGCTGTCTCCCAGTTACCTTCAAAGAAGACATGCCGTTAGAAAGCCTCTTCCTCTAGTAGCTTAGAGTTCTGAATAATGGAATGAGACCTGTAAACAATAGGTTATTTTATGCCCAGCTTAAAAAAAAAACGTTGAACCCAAAGGGATCTCTTATCACTAGCCTGTTAAGCATTCACGGACAAGTATTTCTTTTGATGAGCTTATTACACTTCAAGAGAAAATTATTCTCTAGACCAGAGAAGAAGGAAAGTAAATGGCTGGGAAAAGATAATTCAAGACCATGCTGCAGGGGATACTTAATTCTTTACGAGAAACAAAATAGCCTGAGCAAGAGAGATTCATCATGAGATACTCAGTAGTTCTCTACCCACAGCAGCAAGAAGTAGGGTTTAGTTTCTGAGCACAGATTCAAACCAATAAAATCCATGAGTTCCATGTAGCCAAACAGTTTTCTGTCCAACCTCCAAAAATCCTCTTTGTTTGTTCCTGGTAGTTTCAGATGTAAAGATTAATCCAGTAATAACTACTAGATCAGGATACAGAAGACCACAGAGAAGAGAAACAAAGGGGACTGATGACCAGAAGGACTGAAAGGGCATAAATGTGTGGTTCTGGATTCTCTCAGTGAAACTGTAGATACATTGGGATATTAGAGACCAGTCTGTATCTCAATGCCAGTGCGTTCAATTTTGTTATTCAGAGTGGACTCTAAACTTCTTACTTCATCTGTGGTTCTAACCTGAAGAAATTTCTCCTGATATCCTATTTTTCTTTCACCTCCCAATCCTTTTTCCTTTATTTTCCAGCAAGAAGCAAACTGTCAGAATGAATGGAGCAGAGTTGGCATTATGAACCTTTTTCAAATGAAGGCCAAATTATGAATTCAGAATATGCTTATTCAGATGTCTGATGGGAAAATACCTAGTCCTCATTTAATTGTCAAATGCTAATGAAAATCATTACATAGCTCATTTAGAAACAGGCTTTTATAGCAGTTAAAGGCTGTTTCCAATTTCCAGACCAAACAGGTTAATCTTTCTTTCAGTAGTTAACCTATCCATCCAACAGAGGCAAGAAACAGCCTTAAGTCAATTAGTGGCTACTCCCTGCCACAACAAATGGGGACATGGCTATGTGTGTCACAACATCCAAGTTTTTCTTCTCTCTCTTCAAGCAGAAGCTTATGCAGACATTGTTAAATCTGTGCGCAAAGAATCACAGAATCACAGAATCGTAGGGGTTGGAAGGGACCTCCAGAGATCATTGAGTTACCTACACCAGGTTCCCTACACAGGTCGCACAGGTAGGCATCCAGGCAGGTCTTGAACATCTCCAGAGAAGGAGACTCCACCACCTCCCTGGGCAGCCTGTTCCAGTGCTCCGTCACCTCACTGTAAAGAAGTTCTTGCGCACATTTGTGCGGAACTTCCTATGCTGCAGTTTCCCCTTGTCCTGTCTCCATTCACCACTGAAAAGAGTCTGGCCTCACCACTCTGCCTCCCACACCTTAGATACTTATAGACCTGTATCAGGTCCCCTCTCAGTCTTCTCAAGGCTAAACAGACCCAGCTCACTCAGCCTTTCTTCATAGGGGAAAAGCTGCCAAAGAGCTCCCATTCTCCCTCTCTCTCTCCCACAAGAATGGGATTAGCATTCCTGCATTGTCACTTATGGTTCCACCCTCTATGAAGAAGTATGAGAGGGAATGGTCTCGAGTTGTGCCAGGGGAGGTTCAGGCTGAATATTAGGAAAAAATTGTTCTCTGAGAGAGTGGTTGGGCACTGGCACAGGCTGCTCAAGGAGGTGGTGGAGTCATCGTCACTGAAGTGTTCAAGAAATGTGCAGATGTGGCACTGACTGACATGTTTTAGTGTGCATGGTGGAGATTTGTTTTTGTTTGGACTAGATGATCTTAGTGGTTTTTTCCAACCTTAACAGTTCTGTGATTCTGCGGGTTATTTAAAATGCTCTGTGTCTGTTCCTCCCCTTTTTGGAAAGAAGTTATACCAGCTACATACCCTGATGTCTTCCTGCCTACACTCCCATCTCTAAAAGAAAGGGCAACAGATGCCAATCTAATTAATTGACTGCCAGCATTTCTATTTCTCACTAAAGAAAATGTGAACAGCAAAACTACTTTAAATAAAACCTCAGAGCATAAATCCTTCAGAGTAGAGATACTTAACCACAATTCAGCAAGGCTTGGTGGAAGGACTTAATCCAGAAACACATAGGCATGGGGTCCCTGAGGTCAATAGGACTCTAAGGACTCAAAAGTATGTTCACCCATTGGATTGGGATGTGTAATGACAGAATGCAGCTCCTAGTTACGCTAGTTGTCCATTTCCCCTTAACAGAATTTCTGCATGCTAAGCAAAAAGTTTAGATGTAGTAGGCAACAAAGAGACTACAATAATGTTTCAAAGAAGAGACCTGAGGGAGAATTGAAATTTTTGATTCAAAATAAACAACTGAAGCATTACTGCTCTGCTTGGAAGTGCAGAGAGCACAGTGCACCTAAGAGAACACTAGGTACAAGGTATATGTAACACGTCTCAAATTCAAGCATCCTCATGCTTCAGAACCCTGAGTGTTGACAGTAGGTGCTTTGCATTTTCTTACAGATGTAGATATTTTTTCCTTGACCCTACTGTGGCAGTGATGCTACAAGCTGCCATTTAGGATCACTTGCCCAGCTAGTGAGACACCAGAGTTTTTCAGTTTCTCTACTTTCCCTAACAAAGCTTTTTCATTTTGCATGACAGATACACAAATCACTTGTTATGTGGCTCAGAAAGAACAAGAGGCAATATGTTCAAGCAGATAGAGTTGTTACCTTCTGGAGAGAACCTGGTCATAGTCATATGGATCACAGCTTAAACTGTAATTCTTTGGTTTCCACACAAACAAAAGAAAATGGAGGGAAGAGATCAGGCTTCAGTAATATGGGGTGGATTTTTATTTTTATTTGCATTTGCATTAATATAGTCCTTTCAAAAAATAACTCACTAACCACTCTTTTTGCAAGCCCCAGCCATTATCAAAACCATTATGGTTCCAAAGCTGGTGGAATATTCAATCTACTTTAGAAAAATAATAATCATCATCATTATTTATATTGTCCTGGTTCATTATGTCATCAGAAGGCAGTAACAAGCGCTCCATTCCATAGTCTGCCTTCAGGCTAAAAGGCCAAAAAAGCAGCTGTCCTGATTTTAGACTATGATTTGCTGTTCTAATTCTTTCTCTCCTCCTCTGTATTAATTTATAGCAAACCATGGTGCACCTCTTCTGCTTTCTGCTTCTGTGCAGAAAAAGAGAGTGAGCTGAGGAGCCAATGCCTTTCCCTGCATTCCTTAAAACCAAAACAGTTTCCATTTCTTCCTAAAACAAAGTAGGAGACACTGCTTCCCATTAGGTACTTGTACTGCTGTTATTGGTGCTTACTTTAAAGTAACTTTGCCCACCACTTCAGAGAAAACTTCCCCCTCCATTTCTGTTCTTCCTCTTTCTAAACTCCAGCTGCAAGGGGCTAGCTGAGTTTAAGAACAACGGCTGGATTACTTTTTTCCCTGCAGCCCCTAGCAGTTCATGTGAAGTTGAGTTCCCACTGTTAAAAGAGCTTTAATTGCCAGACTACATTGGCAGGCTCATTGTGGTCTCACCACAGCAGGTACTGGACTAATTACTACAGACCTTCACACAGGATTTGAGTCAGTTTGTTTTTTTAAAAGGATCTTTGCGCTGCTGCAAATCTTCAAATTACAATTTAAAAAAATGAAAACCCACGTTCAATCTGAAACTTCTGATTTAGCTACAGATTATTTCACCAAAGGACAAATTCCATGCTGGGGAGCCTGTTTCTCCTTCCACTTTGCTCTCATAAATCTCAGATTGTATGAATTCATTTCCAGTTGCTTTATGCCAGAGACTGTCATCAGTCAAATTACTTCCAAGTTTGCGCAAAACTGAGAGTCTGGCCTGTAAGAGTTCCTATGCAGCACTGCATGAGATCATGTGTAGTCTGTGTAGTCTGTGTAGACTGAACATAAACTGACACTGACAACCCTGTAAGGACATCTGGAAGATAATGTTAAAAAGGTTCAGTTCTCTTTTCAACCCAGCCACAATGCACCTTGAAAGACATCATCTGGATATCTGAGAACATCACCCAGTTTGTTGTTATTCTTAGAAATATATATATAAAATATCAAGTCAGGAAAGAGTGTTCTAGGCCCCCTTTACTATTTTCCAATTTTTCTAATTCTCCTTTATTATACTTAACACAGTTTACTTGTAGAATGTGTAAAGCACTAAGTTGCTTCATCTCCGGCATAAGAAATGAAAGAACACCCTGAAGAGGTTAAGCGCACTCTCAGAAATACCCTGGAGGGCTGCTTCTGGTAGGAGAAAATCTATGGTATGAGTATCACTTCTTTGTTGTCCACATGGATGCTAGAAGTCCAGTGGAGATAGAATCAACTTCTTCACAAACTCGTATTTGCCAATTTAAAAAAAAAAGATATTATGTGGGTATGAGTCAGGGTAGAATTAAAAAAACATCTTTAACTTTTAGTAAATGCTGTTTGTTAACAACTGAGATTAAGGCCCTAAGAGTTCCTGCCTCTTATTTCCCGTGGACCATTCATCACTCCAAAAACACATTTGCTTGAATGGTGCCATCCAGCCTGTAGAATTTGCTTCTGCTCATGCCATAAAAATTATTGCATTAAGGCAAAGCACACGCCTACCCGGGACTAGCTGTAAAATTAGCCTTCAGCATACTTATTCAAGATTTCAACAACATTTCAGATTTATTCCACTTCTGCTAGTTCTGAGGTATTTCCATTAAAAAAGAAATTAGCCATATTCATTGCATTTTGTTTATTTCTAATGAAACCACTACACTCACATCCTGAAAATTAACCCTCCTCAAAAAAGGAAAATCTTTTCTTTTGCTTTATTAACAAAGTCTACTTTTGAAAAAGTGCTTTCATTTCACCTATCTGACCGTGGCTTACCTTAGTATAGAAATGGCACTGCTTGGGGTGTTTGTCCAGTTTCTAACAGCATGCTTTCTACATATTGAGTCCTGGATTGAATTTCCTTTGAATGTGAGCTTAGAAATGCAATTACCTCTCTCAGCTCAAGCATTTTGGTAATCCCAGTAAAAACAAGATTGTCTGAAGTCTTTTGCCACGTTGAGACCTTTAGCAAGATAGATGCTTTGCAATTTTGGTAACCTCATATCTTCACAGCAATTTCCTCGACTCTTCATTTTCCTCTTCCTCAAGCTGAGGTACATTAGCTCCATATTTCTCTATTTAAAAAAATAAATAAATAAATTTTGTGCTGCATAGGAACAAATTAAGGGAGCTTAACAATTTTTTTAACCATTATGATTAAAAGATTTGGCCAAAGGAAGAAGGATTTGGAGCAGGAAGATGTAAATGTCCCTCAAAGCAGCTGTGCCAAGACAGAGACACAAATGGAAAAGCCTCATGATGTTTGAGAGAATTCAAGGCTAGCTGGTGCCACAGGATGTCTGTGCTGTGTTCATTATGCTACTGATTTATCAGAGCTACATTTAATGGGTGACATCTGAGTCCTTGGAGGAATCTGAAGTACTTTAGTTTTCTGTGCTGAAGAATCAGAAAAAAAAATGAAAAGATAAAAATTCAAATAAAAAACTAGTGCCTAGTTGTGCAAATGTCTGATATTTCACTTCTATTAAAAAAAAAAAAAAAAAAAGGTGATGCAAAATGGATTCTCCTCAGCTGCTGTTGTCATTGGGCTAGTTATAGTGTTTTCTGAACCTCTGTAGTTAATAAAGTGATACCTCTTTCATTATAAACATAATTAGAGGACTTAGAGTGAAAAAAACACCACTTTGCTTTAGGTTAAAACTTATACATTTTTGAAAAGTACACGATTTTACATAGAAATCTTAGTTTAAGTTAGGGAGATTAAAAATATTGTAGATAATCATTTTGATTTTGTTATTTAAAAGATAACAACTAGCTGAAAAGCTGCCTCCTACATTGGAGCTGTATGTAACATTTCTGCTGTTTATTTGGCGACATAACATAAACATGCACATTTAAAAAAACAAAAATAAATAAAAACAAAAACAAAAAGTTAGGGAGGGCTGAATATGTTTTTAAATGTTTTTAAAGGCTTGAATGTAATAGCTGCAGAAAAAAAAAAATTAAATCATCTGCTGTTATATTTTAGAGTTCTCATTTGGACTATTTTAAACTATCTCCATAAGTGTTATTTCCAGAATATTTACAAGTATTTTTTGCAAGGCAATGTAATACAGATATGATAAATAGCTCAATCTGGCTGTGCCTTTCAATACTGGCATAATTTTACTGAAATCAAAAAGTATCAGTCCAAAATACCATCATCGAAATATATGCTGATGGCAGAGCCTTCTCAATAGCATGGCTAGGCTGAGGGCTCACCATGGAAATATAGAGAAATGTAAACGTACTTTTAAAAATAGATTTTTCTGCCCATTGCTCCCTGCTAGATTGAGTTCCCCTTTCCTGTAGCATGAGCAAGCAACAGGCTTCCCATATTTAGGTTCATTTCTCAGTGATCTCCTGTATGCTCCACCTCAAGCTACAAATCAGTTATCGTGGTAACGACACTAAATCAATACCTGTAATCACGCTTTCAAAGCATCAAACACTGTCATGTTGGTGACCAGCAATTCAAGAAAACAACATAGGGCAACTTTTCAGAATGACTGTGTTTTCGAGGGAATTATAAAGTGTCATTAGCCCACTACTTCTATCTGTTCTAAAATATAATCAGTGTGCATTTTATTTTTCATGCTTTTGTTTGCACTTTGTTACACTAAACTACTGACTATCGGTGGAAAAAAAAACCACAGTGATTCATGCAAAGAATTGTCATTTTTACCATCAGCACAGAATGTTGCCAAAATTCAAGCATCTATTAATCCCAGGAATGACAGAGCCCCAGAACCATTTCCTCAGCAAGACTCCATCAGAAAAGCTGGTGTTCCTTGCAAGGACAGTAGTATTCTTTAAAAAAAAAAAAAATCACTAAAGATAACATGTAAGATAAAATAACATTTTAAGTACTAGGGATTAATCTGAAGAAAAATATACATATTATAAAGTGCTATCTGTGTTTAACAGAAGTGCTTTTTGGAGGAAGACACAGTGAGTCTGGGGAAACTTCAGTGAGTTTATTTAAGGGAGCTAAACAAATCGATTGCTGACAGTTCACATGGTACAATGTGGTGCTTATTGCATTTAAACAACTGCACAAAGAGAAAACAGAGCAAAAATAAGGGACTGGCTAACTGCTCATTTATCACATAATTACATATTCTGAAAATCAAGGTTTACTTTTAGTTGCAACACCAAGACATTTTATGATTATGAGTGGTATTGTGCATTAAATTATTTAATAATTATGCAAAAAGTCCTGAAATGATTCCAGTTCAAAGCTATTTTTCTTTAAACTTTGCCCATTACGTACAGTAGAAAAATTCTGGTCTTTGCAGGTTTTTTGTAGTCCCTGAAGGCTTTTGGTTTTTTTCTTTGCTTGCTAGCACTGAAATATAAAATTATAAACATTTCCTGTACATGCTATGAGTACTGGCCTTTTTATGAGTACTGGCACAACTGGGGACGCATGAATGGATGTGGGAATTGTATCCTTGCCTGGTAGGTAATGGCAGGAGACAGAACAAAATACACCTTTCTGAGACAGTTCGTTGCTGTCATCCTTGCTTCTGGTGACAATAATATGCTACTGGCCTATCCATGAAGCAGAGCACTAAGGGTGTGTGAGATATGCTGGAGAGAAGAGTTAAAACTACAACCTAAAATATCAGGTTAAAGATTTCCGCACAGGGAACTCTTGGAATATACAGTTTTCTATAATCCTGAGTTTTCTTTGAGGAAATACTATTTTCAACCACAACAACAAAAGTGATTTTGACAAGGTAAAATAATCCAGTTAAACCTCAAACTGCAATAATCCCATTTGTCTCACAATGTTTTCAGATCTTCATATTATGAAATAAACTGACTAAAAATATTCAAGAATCAAGATGTATTTATTCTATTGAAACAGTCTCTCAAGTAACTCGCTGTCATACATTGCAAACTTCCACTCCACTAGAAATTTCAGAGTTGTTATTTTCATACCAGTTTGTAACAGGTTTCAAAACCGCACCATTTTCCATGATACAGGTATTTCCATTTTTGCTCTCATCTGCTATATTCCTCCATATGAATAATAGACTAATGAATGTGGTTAGTAGAGAAAAATGAATACATTCGTTTTATAGGTGCCACCACTGGATTAAAACTCCAGGTGCCAGGTGTGTTACAAACAAAGGGAGAAAAAACATCCCTTTCTTTGAGGGGCCATCCACCAATTTTAGAGAAGACACATCAGCAGAATAAAACAAGCAGGAGATGAAAATCCAGACAAATTAACAAGAGATATGAGATTAACAAGAGATAGCAGGGTCTGCGGTGACAGAACAAGGGGAAATGGCTTCAAGCTTAAAGAGGAGAGATTTAGATTGGGTAAAAGGAAAAAAAATCTTTTACAGTGAGCGTGGTGAGGCTCTGGAACAGATTGCCTAGTGATCTGGTTGATACCTCAACCCTGGAGACTTTCAAGGAGAGACTGAATCAGGCCCTGGGCAGCCTAATCTAGCTGTGGTGTTCCTGCTCATTGCAGGGGAGCTGGACTAGATGACCTTTAAAAGTCTGTTCCAACTCTAAGGATTCTATGATTCTATGATTAAGAGCATCTGGAATGGAAATCTTCCAGCAAGACTCAGCTACCCTACGTGAGCCAGGATCCAAATGATCCAACCTCTAAGAACCTTTATCAGCTTGCCATTTCTATCCATTTGATAATTATATAGCCAAAGATGAAGACATAGCTAAATATAGTGGGGGTATTTCTCTTGTGGGTTTTAAAGGCATACAATGCTTCTTCTTTCCTCTTCAGTGATGTTTACCTTCTGACCTAGTAAATACATTAATTAGCATTTTAACTTAGTACAGTTGGCCTAACAGATTAGGAACAAGATGGGTGGTGCCAATTCCAGCATATGTATATTTGCCGCCTGGATCCATTCCATTTCTGATTTAAGTAGACTTTCCAATAGCAAGAAACAGTTGCAACTTCTGTATCTTTGACTCTGTAACCACGGAAACCAGCACTAATTATATGTATCACTAAGTTTTAAATGTATTCAAATTGAACACATTACTCTGAAAATATTGAGGTTGTTTTTCTCTCTCACCTTGGTATGTTGCAGTTTGTCTTCTGGCTTATTTGGTTTACAAGAGGTTTCACTCACGAAAAGATAAAAGTACGTAGGTGAAAATTACATTCATTTTCTTTTATGTAACCAAGAGGTAGAGTCATGTAAATGTTTGATCACACACTTCCTACTACTGCTGTAATCAAATGTGAGGGCTTACTTTTCATGTTAAGAAGGTGCTATTTCCAGAAGAGGGAAAGCAGAGAAATTGTGCCTCTTGATGTTATAGAAAATCAGTATCTCTGTGGAGTGCCATAATGATGGGTCACGGAAACAGGAATATGCAGGAAAGCAAACAAGGAAGGATGAACCCTTTTCCTTCATAATTCCTCCTATTGCTGTACCACAGCCTTTTTAGAACAGCTACATGCCAGAGCAAGAGCTGAGCTAAACCTCCAGGTAAAATTGTTCCCAGGACTTTTAACTGACCTTTTGGTTTAGTGAGCAGCCAAATCCCTAACCATGTTTGCAAATGTTACTATCTTATCAAATTCCATTATTAATGCCTTTGAAAGGATCCTAAATGTCCCGAACACTCATCATTCTGTGATGAATTCATTGAAATGAGAGATACATTAGGCCACTACACACTTTTTTTCTTACAGGTGAAAAGGCATCTGTTGTAGAAAAAATATATACAGGAAAGCACCAGAACAGTGAAAGGGGTGAAAGGGTGAGGCTGGTGGACCAAGAATATTTTAGTTATAATCCTCTGGTCTCCCATGCTCACAGCTAGTAATGGAAAGGTAATGCTAGTGCAAGAAATCTCAGGTGGATGGTAAACAGCAAGGCTTGGACCCAGAGCTGAGTGAGCTCAGAGTGCTCAATTTGAGCATGGCTACTCTGTTTTAGACATCAGAGTGCATAATAGCATGAGCACAGGTCGTTACTGCCAAAGAACAGGAAGCCACACAGAAGTGACCTCTAAGGCAGAAGGCTTAAGGTGAAACTGACACTGTCTCAATCACACAGAGCAACACGCTCAGTTCTATATGATTTCTGGCCACTGCCCTCCATATGCATTTCACAAAATTTTCTCACAGTGATAACTATCAAACCCAAACTGAAAGAACTTCCCAGAAGCTTGGAAAGGCTGCTTCATCCTCCAAGGCTGTATGTTCTCTGCCTCCAACTAAGTTAGTGCTACTAACACATATTCACAACCAGCCTGCTCAGGGAACAAATTATTTATCCTTTAGTGAACTGAGAGCCATCACACCTGGTGGGATACTCAAAGTGGTCTTCCTAAGCTCCCAGTTTAGTCTATGCAGATCCTTCCAGAAAGTGATTTAAATCAGCTGCTGAAATTCCGCTGGACCAGAGGGCAATTCAGGGCCCTGACTATAGAAAAAGAGCCAAGTGAAAGAGAGCCTCCTAATATGGGTTAACTTTATGGTGCTTTGCATCGTACTTGGAGTTCCTCAGAGCATTTTAAGATGGAGTTAATCTTTGGTCATTTGCTAACATTAATCAAACACTTCGCATTTCATAACCAAGCTTCAGGTAGAAACTGCTCCTTTAGAATGTAATCTCCAGCATGTAAGAAAGAGGAAAAAAAGATATCTGTAATATATAAAAGTCAAGCCATGGCAAATTGGCTTAAAAAAAATCTGATCTCCATAGAGGGTTGCTTTGATGTATTTAAAAATGCCCATGAAATCTAAGAAGAAAGGATCACCTGAGACTGTCAACTGAAACAAAAACAACAACAAAGTAATACTGAAATACTGCCTCATTTTATTTTTCTCTGTTTCAATAAAGCAACTTACTATACAACTGTGGTTTTCTTCCTGATCATGTTGTGCCATCATTGTAAATCAAAGGCTGTTCTTCTCTGACAGCAAAGCACCAAACTGATTACTCCTAATTTCAGGAAAATAACAAATGTGAGTAGCAGAAGTAAATTTCTCTGCATCAAAGACACTAGCTAAAATTTAGGCCTTTGCCTCCCTGTGCTACTGATTTGCTGACTGGTGTAAAGAAGCATCACTTACCCTTGGTTAATGTAAGTTTAACACTAGTTTCCAAAACACTAAGAAGCAGACACTGTAGGCATTATAACACATCCCTGACTGCCATGGAAGAAATTTAATATCCTCTGGGAAAAATATACTGGCAGAGTTTAGCCCTTCTTATTTATATTGTAATAATCCCTACTACAGTGAAGGTTTGGGAAACAAGCCCAGGGAAACAAGTCTGTTTTCCAGGCTGGGCTGGGGGTGATTTGTCCTTTCTGAGAGTCAGGGCACTGCCCTGTGTGTGATCAGGTTAATTCCTGAAAATACAAGTTGTCTGTCTTCGAAGCTACAAAGGCACAACATATTTTAAAAGTTCTACATGGGGTGGAAGAAGCTGACTTGACTTTCTTCCTCATTTCAAAGGGCCAAATGTAGAGAGTGGTTTGATGGCTCCCACTCAACATCCACAGAATCTGATTTATTCTCACAATGAAGCTCCATGTAGAAATCAATTAGATTCTTCAACTTATGAAGGAAACCACTGAGGATAAAGTAGAATACACATCTATACCATCACAGTTGGTGTGAAGAGGAGAAAAAATTAATGACCACCCACTGTTTTTCACAATACAAAATTTAGTATCACCTACCACTGTTACCAGGTGATCGTTTCAGAATTAAAAAAGTTTTCCACCCCAGAGAAACACACACAAAGCAATAATTAAATTATACAACTTATTGCCATGGGACATGGTGTATTATAATAAAGTTCAAACAGGGATAAGCAATTCAGACATCAAGGATCATGCTAACCCATTTCTAAAATGCCATAGTCCCAGCTGAACAGGCATACACTGGCAGCTGCTCTGAAAATGCTCCTACGTCATATCACCAGGACAAAGATTCTTTATTGCACTTAAGAACAAAATATCCTCCTTATTAAAGTTTTCTTTCATACTCACTAGATCATTGAAATCCTAAGCTCATCTCCTTATCATTCTTCAAAAGAAAAAGAGAGGAATGGAGGTTGTATCTTTATTTTAAATCTTTAATATCAACTCTTTACATAGTCAATAGGGCCATCTCTTTCAAATTCAAGCAGTAAAAGATTACCTGTATATAAATTCAGTGCTGTGTTGCTGCTGGAAAATAATTATAATCTTTCATGAACTTTTCTAAGGTCATGGATTTTCCAAATCCTTTCAGAATTTGGGCTTTCCTCTCAGAACTCTTCGCATTTTAGATTTTTATTCTAAGCACCAGGATTTTCCAAAGCACCAGGATTTTCCAAAGTACTGAGATTCTTAAGGCTACACTGGGGGAAAAAAAAAAGAAAGAAAGAAAAAAAGAAAAAAAAAACTAAATACTTTGCATTCTGCTATATATTTGCAGTGAAATTATTCAAATAATAGATTTAGTCAGACTAAATGATAACAGTCTCTGAAGTAAAGACTACTGAGAAGGCTTTAATTCAGAAGGGCTCTGAATTTCAGTTTCACTACTGTATATTCACTGGATAAGCTGGCTGCTCAGATTCACGGATGATAACCCGACTTCTGCACTCACCCCTAATTATCTCAAGAATATCTGACAGCCAACTGAATGCTAAACTCATTGGTATTTCTTCTTATTACAGGAGAAAGAAATTGGCCCATTTAATTGGCTTCTTTATCGAAACACAGCACTATTGCATCTGAGTAAATTCCTATTTCCATCACCACAAAACAAACATTGCTTTGCAGCAATAGGGCAGCAGCAGTATTTTGCAGTGCTGTTTGGTACTTCAAGCCGTCATTTGCAATACATCCTCCTGTAAAAGCAAGCTCAAGCCCACCCATGCCTGAAACCCAATTTAGATAATGAAATCCTTACAATCCGTTCCCAAATGTACCAGAATCCATTGCAATGCAAGACTGTTTCAGAGAGGATTTATAGGTAGCAGGTCTTTGGTAGATGGCTGTGTTACCCATCTGTGAATTCCTATTGCTGTGCATAATTAGGGAGTATTTACATATGCTACTGCAGTTCACTGTTCTGAGGCATTCGGAGGATGCCAGGCTACACTACCATAAATCGTATTGTTGAAGCAGATGGAGCTTCTTGCTCAGTTAAAACTTACAGTTAGGCATAATTAGTGAAGCCTGTGCAGAATATTCTTCATTCATTTAACAGCTTACAGAGTTCTTCATAATGCAAAGCAATTTAAACGAGAGGTCTTTTGAAATGTATTGCTAATAAGCATTTCTACACCATATCTGGCAGCTCAATCATTACACATTGAAGGATTACTTCCTATCCCTGTCAGGGCACACTTACACTGTAATTTTCCTCTTTGTTCCCCTCTTTCAGAAAAAACACATAAGTGACCATTTCTCTAGCATTTTCCATTTAAGAATCTCAGAGCATTGCCACTATGAGGTATCACAATACTCCTTGAGGATACTAACCTCATTAGCTTCTGAAGAAATTGAGTGCAATGAGATTAATGTGAAGATATTTTAAGAGTTGCTGAAGGTTTGGTTGCTTTTCTTTTTTAGTTTAGCTTGGCCTCATTTTCAGAAGTGCAGTTCAGCCACAAACCTGAGCAGTAGAAATGTGGATGCCTCGTATCTCAGTTTTATAGGGCCCAGGTTGGATATAATCCGGTACCCTGACTTAGCTGGTGTTGGAAATCAAACCTAAGGAACATTATTTTATTACTCAGTCATGAAGTGGGCTGGTATATTTTAGATACTGGGAAATCTGATGGATATTTTAAAAGAACTTAGGAAATCCAGTAAGGTCTCCATAAAGGATCAAAGTTTTGCCAGGTTTC
The DNA here is from genome assembly GCF_019232065.1 of Centrocercus urophasianus. Taxonomy (NCBI): domain Eukaryota; kingdom Metazoa; phylum Chordata; class Aves; order Galliformes; family Phasianidae; genus Centrocercus; species Centrocercus urophasianus. The sequence continues at coordinate 9,883,175 of NW_024884253.1, forward strand.
CTCACCTCACTTGGCCCTGCTGGTTGCTACTCAATGGTTAGAGTCACTCTACAACATAACCTAGCACTCAGCTGCGTAGGATCAGGTTAGGACCAATCCAACAGCTCACTCCTTTCCTTTACAAAACAGCACACGTCAACCAAGAGTCTTTCCAAGCCATACTCTGATGAGCAGACACAGAGGCACAGATTTTGGAGGAAATCACCTCCACCTCACAACTCCACTTTCACATCAGTCTGGAGAACCAGTCCCTGCAGGAGTACAGAACTGATAGAGACAAATTTCCTTTCTTTTCAATTTGCACTTTCTTCACAGAACAAGTACTTCAAGGTTTCTGCTCTATTAAACCCTTGTGGATACATTGCATTCAAGATGATATGTCTTTCCTTCATTTCACGCTTCTGAATCTCCGTATGTGGAGCTGAAGGAGTTTCCTCCCTCCCCTGATGGAATATCCTACAGAGCAACTGGAGAAATTTCTGCCCCCAGCACACACCAAGGCCTCTTTCTCAGATGACCAACTCCAATGGGAAACAAGTACCTTCCAATAAGTGGCCTACTTAATGATTTCTCATATTAAACATATCTTTTTTTTTTTTTTTTTTTTTTTCCTGAGCAGAAGCAAGCCAGTAGTTTGGAGTGTTTGCAATTTGAAGGGAGCACTCTCAGATCAGTGATCTTTACTGAATATCCTTATGAGTCACCTCAGTGGGTCTGTGCCATGACAAAGGATAACAGCAGCAAGGCCAGCATCCCCTGGGGGTATTAGACCAAGTTCAAAGGAAAGGACAGTAGGAGGGTAAAGCACAGTCAAGCAATCAAAATGGGCTTTGCACTCTGGTAATTCCCAATTTGCACTCTACCTGAACAAAATAGAAAGCTGTCTAAAATATTTTAAGAACTGCTGGAAAAAACAAGCAAGGAAAATGTGCAAGTGCACACAAGCTATCACCACATCCCATCATAATCGTGCTCTCCCCATGTTCCTGCTGTGACCACCTGCGACTTGCTAGCAAGATTCTTGGCATGGGAGAAATGCGTTTGTAGCCTCCTGACTTTGCTTCTTCTGATGTAGCTTTGTCAGGAAGTTTTCTCACATACTACCATAGCCTTTAAATGCACATATTGTATCTGACTTTCTACTCCCACCCCTTCCCCAGAAGGGTTATGGATTTTGATTTTGGGAACTGCTTAGTGGCAAAATCTGCTGCTGAGAGAAAATGATGCAGACAACAGCACTGAAGCCTAGGGGAACAAAACAGAGCTAAGAGACCAGGCAAAAGCAGCAGTGGAAGTAATAAAAAAATGGGATGATTTACACTGGAAGAAACAACAGCAACCCATCACGCAGACACATGGGCTCATTAGCCTCTCCTTACTCACTATAAGGAGACCGTGAGGTCATGTGTCACTATTAACAACTACTTGAAATGTTTTATAATTCACTCATGCCAAAGAGTGTATCCTGTGCTTCAAAATCCCTGGAGACTCAGACTCTGGGTATAGCACCACCAGCTATGAAATACAAATTATCTGCCCTTTCCAGTTCACATCTGCCTAAGCAATGGTTCCTCCATAGTCCACAGAGTATGTATAGCAACTTCTCTCTTCCAGCAAGATGTCAGCATGTTATCTTTTAAAGATTCCCATCACTCTTCCTTCAGTGGAAACACCTTAGGTAAAGATACCTATGCTGTGAGTTTCCAGCACCCTGTTCTCTTTAATTTCTTTGGTTACTGTTTTCTTTTCATCTTTATAGTCTTTTCTTGCTATGGCACATTCAGAGGCCTTATCACAGACCAATTTCTCCATCTGATCACATAGCTTTTTCCTATTCCAGTTCTCACAAGCTAACTACAAAGATTTCTCACACGTCACTCTTCTTTTTCAGGTGAAATATCTTTCCCTCCCATAGTGCAGGAGATGTGTACTTTGGTCCCTCTGCCTGCCTTCTTGCTTCCCTTCACACCGTGCAATTATCCTTCTCAAGATTCACCAAACACCACTGAAAAACTGCTTCCCCCTATATGAAGAGCTCATGATTACCAGATATGCTGCAATGTGCAGTGTTATCTGCACATCAGCCTCTGGTTTCCACTTACTTAATTATCCCCACCTCTGGGACAAGAGAAATTGCTTACTTCTAGAACTAAAAAGTGTTTGCTGCAACATCAAAGTAGCAGGAGAACTTTCATCCTGCTAAGCTCTCTCTAACCAAAAGCTCTGTCCCATCACACCTCCTTCCGTCTTTTCATAGAATCATAGAATCACAAGGTTGGAAATGACCTGCAAGATCATCTAGTCCAACCATCCTCCCATTACCACTGCTACCACAAGCACTAAACCATATCTCATAGCTCCTCTTCCAGACGCCTCTTGAACACTGCCAGAGATGGATACTCCACCACCTTCCTGGACAGCCATTCCAGTGCCCGACCACTCTCTGAGAGAAAAAGTTCTTCCTCATGTCTAACCTAAACCTCCTCTGGTACAACTTGCAGCCATTTCCTCGGGTCCTGTTTGTTGCCTGGTAGAAGAGGCCAAACCACTCCTCATCACAGCCTCCCTTCAGGAAGTTGTAGAGAGTAATGAGGTCTTCCCTCAGCCTCCTCTTCTCCAGACAGAACAATCCCAGATCCCTCAGCTGCTCCTCATAAGACTTGTGCTCCAGACCCCTCACCAGTTTTGTTGCCCTTCTCTGGACACTTTCCAGGGTCTCAATGTCTTTTTTGTACTGAGGGGCCCAAAACTGAACACAGCACTCAAGGTGCGGCTTCACCAGTGCTGAGTACAGAAGGATGATTACCTTTTGAAATAAACCCTCACCATGCACCCCACCAATATATCCAATCAATTCATTTTAATAAATAAAAGCTGTTCTTACTTTCCCTTATTCCTTCATTTTGGGAGCTCCTTGCTCCCAAAACTGCAGGCTCATTTGCACGCTCCTTAGTCACTACACCTTCAAGGTCTTTGCAAAGACAGTTTTCATTCTTCCTTTCTCTGTTACAGCACCAAGCACAACAGGTTCCAGCTTTGCACGTCACTAAGTGTGGCAAAGTGTGAGTGCCAAGTAATGAACAGAGATGTCAATAATTAATTTACTGAACTCTTCCCTAGGGCCTTCAACGCACCTCTAAAAACTCTTGCTTAGAGGCTCTTTCGCTGTGAAGAAAACTCATCTATTTGATCAACTCTTTTTTTAGACTTTTCTGTGGCATGACCTGCAAAACACCAAAATGATATTTCCAGATCAGATTCATCATCTCTGAACATGAATCCCTCTCTCACTGCACTCTCTTTCATATAAGAGCAGCTCACTGAAGTGTGAGACCTGCTGATCTAATGTCTTCTGCCTTTTCTCACCAGCCATTTCAAGTTCAATTAGTGAGAGAAGAGAGGGAATGGTACAGACATTCAGGACATACTTGAAAAAGATTTCCTCCTTTTTTTTTCCAAGAGAAAGTCTGTGTATAGAAAAAAAAAAAAAAAAAAGAAAGGGAAGAATGAGACCTTAAAGGAAAGGCCACGCAGGACGAAACAGAGATAAAGTATACACACAATGCTCAGGTCTTCTCATGTTTTATGGTACTTCTTCATCAGACTAAGAGAAAGCAGGGACAAAAAGGACTTTAAGAGGCCACATAGTCCATCAAGGTAAAGTAACATATACACAAGGTATACGCTATTAAAATGAAGTCAGTATTAAAATATAGAATCATTTTCTTCAAATTTGGACATTTTTTAAAGGTTAAAATACTCTGGGCTGGATTTTTGCTTGATTCAGCCATAACCAGGGCTTTTTTTTTTAAACACAAAAATGCATTCACCTTTATAGGTCCATTATGATAGCTTCAAAGTAAAATTACACAATCACTGAAAAACACAAGAACACATTTTGTCATGTCCAGACTTTCGTTTAACAAACAACACTCTGTATTCTGATCCTTTGTTGCTCAGGGGTTAATTTTGCCATGCCACATGTGTAATGCTTACAGTCAAAAAACAGTGGGGATGTTGTTTGTCTGGAACATGAAGAGAATTGAGTTAATTGCTAAGAAAATAAAAACTCATCCCTATGCTTTGCCTTACTTGACTATGGGTTAGTTCTGAAAGTGGCACTTGATCCACACGACCAAAACCAAGGACTGACTTTGTTAGTGCCGTGATTCAGCCGCCCTGTATTCACTACAGAATGGTGAACCGTAAAATTGTGGAACTTTCTAGAACTAACCGAAAAGACTGTAGTGAGGTAGGCAGTGGCCTCTTTTCCCATATAGCTAGTGATAGGATGAGAAGTAATGGCCTCCAGTTACACCAGAGGAGGTTCGGTTCAGATATTATGAAAAATTTCTTCTCTGAAAGAATGTTGAGGTATCAGAACAGGCTGCCGAGGGAGGCGGTGGAATCACCATCCCTAGAGGTATGGCACTGATGGGCATGGTTTAGAGAACATAGCGGTGATGGGTTGACAGTTGGACTAGATGATCTTAGTGATCTTTTCCAAACTTCATGATTCTATGATTCTATGATTTGTATCCACAGGAATGTTCTACACCTCTGTACAGAGCAACGTGTAAAGTTTTAGAAGCGCAGTCCTATTCTGGAAGAAGTCTGAGTCGCCAGAAAACCACATAATATGGGAAATATGTACTGGATTAGAAAAGACTTTTACCAGTAAGGCTCAGTGGATTCTCCTACCTGCTTGTGTGAAGGAGAAATCATCAAGAATTAGGGCACAAACAAGACAAGCAAAAAGGCAAATGTTTGTGGCATAGGGAACTGTAAAACTCATCCCATGACTCAACAGCTGCTCAGAGAAATAATCTGCCAGCCTTCCATCTCCAGTCACTTATCACCCAACCCAGGTTGTCAGGAATATCTAAGTCGGTCATGTCCATTTGTCTTATCTCCATGTACAGTAGCTTTTAAGACATCCTAGCATGTGTGGCAGTTTAATAGCAGAGGGATACAGAGTATGGATCAAACAACAGTAAAGAGAAAGAGTAATTAGTGACTTCACATTTCTTCAGATAAAAAAGCTCTCTAGTCCCCACAGTCCCAGCTGAAACAGCCACATCCTTGAGACCCACCAGGAATTCTGACACTACAGAGCCATGCTGCTTGGTTTTCAAAGCTGTCCTACCCGTGGGGAGCTATTAAGCATAGTTGTTCTGAAGCTGATAGCTAATGCAGAGGGAAGCAACAGCATTACCTGGTACCAATTGCTATAGTTTTCAAACAGTAATTCTCCTCTTGATCTTTTAAGCATTTCTGAAGATTTGTACACTCCCTGAACAGAAACAGGCATCTAAACATGAAGGGCAGAACCAGCTTCTATGAGGCGAACACTGCTCACAGATTCATTTTATATAAAAGGCCACAGTACTTCATACTTCTTGAAATTGCTTGGTTCTATCTCCTGCCTGCCATACACTTGCAGTACTGAATAGCACTGTGGGGTATGTTTACCCTTCAGTGTAAACCCAAAAGGACAATTCAATCATTAGGAAGTAAAAGGTTTTTACCACAGAGCAAACCTATCTGAGTGTCAGTGGCAGTTTTCCAAATGGCACAGTGGGTTTAGTTCAACTCTGCTGTAAATTTCAGGGACAGCTTCTTGGCTCCACTCCACACACTACTTATAACCATATCTTAAGTGTTGCATTGCCAAGGGAAAAAAAATCAAGTAAAAATTAATGCAATCAGTAAAACATTTCAGCAAGTTTCTTGGGACCTTATTTTCCTCGTGTTTGCTCATTGAGGACATGATACAGACAGTCAGTTCATAGACAAAGCCGCAGAACAAATGATTGATTATTAGTTCTGCCAACATCAGGACTAATCACTGCATGGATATCTGTACCATAAAAAACTGCATTTGCCTTCTGCTTTCCACCTCTGCTTTAATACACTCCTTAAGAAGAGGATTTTCAAGAAGAGCTTATGCAGCTTGCCACTCTGCTCTGCCAGGGCTTTAGGGAAAAACCCTCAGCAAGTTTGCTGATGATACGAAGTTGGGAGGATTGGCTGACACGCCTGAAGGCTGTGTTGCCATTCAGCAAGACCTGGATAGGCTGGAGAGCTGGGCAGAAAAAAAACCGGATGAGGTTTAACAAAAGCAAGTGTAGAGTCTTGCATCTGGGGAGGAATAATTCCATGCACCAGTACAGGTTGGGGGATGACCTGCTGGAGGGGAGCTCTGCGGAGAGGGACCTGGGTGTCCTGGTGGACGACAGGTTGGCCATGAGCCAGCAGTGTGCCCTTGTGGCCAAAAAGGCCAATGGCTTACTGGGGTGCATTAAAAAGAGCGTGTCCAGCAGGTCGAAGGAGGTGATCCTCCCCCTCTACTCTGCCCTGGTAAGACCTCATCTGGAGTACTGTGTCCAGTTCTGGGCTCCCCAGTACAAAAAAGACAAGGATCTCTTGGAAAGAGTCCAGCGGAGGGCCACGAAGATGGTGAAGGGCCTGGAGCATCTCTCCTACGAGGAAAGGCTGAGTGAACTGGGTCTGTTCAGCCTTGAGAAAAGGAGACTGAGAGGGGACCTGATCCAGGTCTATAAATATCTAAGGTGTGGGGGGCAGAATGGCGAGGCCGGACTCTTTTCAGTGGTGAGTGGAGACAGGACAAGGGGAAACGGCTGGAAACTGCAGCATAGGAAGTTCCGCACAAATGTGCGCAAGAACTTCTTTACAGTGAGGGTGACGGAGCACTGGAACAGGCTGCCCAGGGAGGTGGTGGAGTCTCCTTCTCTGGAGATGTTCAAGACCTGCCTGGATGCCTACCTGTGCGACCTACTGTAGGGAACCTGCTTTGGCAGGGGGGTTGGACTCGATGATCTCTGGAGGTCCCTTCCAACCCCTACAATTCTGTGATTCTGTGATTCTGTGATTCTGTGAAAGTTCAGTGCCAAAGTTCTTTAGGTACCTTCAGAAATGCCAGCCCTGGTGATTAACCCATTTCCCTTTTCCGTGTCCACACTTCAGAATTTTTAAGTGCCAGAAAAGAACATCAGTAGATTTCTAATTTCCTTTTTTAATTGGAGAACATCTTCTTCCTACCTGCTGCTATGAGAAGTGGGGGATGTTGGAAAGAAAAATAAATTACTTAATTCTACCATGTCCCAGGTGTTCAGAAAATTATTGGTATCACTTCCTTCATGCTCTTTTTCTCTCTCACTACTTTATTTTTTTCCCCCTCATTTCACCTTTTCCTTCTTGTCCATTGCACAATGCTGTTTCCTGGCTTAACAAAGAAAAAACGTTGCTGACTATTGGAGAAAAAATTCTAATGCTGCTTTCTGTAGCACAAGATTGAAAGCCTCCTGAGGGAAAAGTCAGAGGACCAATTGACTGATACCTTTAAAACAAGACACCACGTTGTGGAGGAGCAAGTAGGAAACACACCATAGAGTAGAGTCCTTGAGGAGAAAGAAGTAGCTGTAGCACTGAGACACAACATTTGATGATAGGGCAACTGGATGACTTTCACAGGGATTTTCTGCTAGGGAAAGGAAGAACAGATGAGAAATACATGCTAAGGGAAATGTTTGCCTCCCTCCATTAGCACTTCCAAGCACAGGACACATAGCGAGGAGACATGACATGAAGAAAATGCAGCATGACATGTCCCAGCACCTACATACTCTGGATCCCTTTCTTCCCCACAAGCTCTTCTTCACAGTGCCTCTAGAACACATAGTCTATACTGACGCATCAGGAATCTTGCTTGTACTGCTTGGAATGCCATCAAATTTTGTAATTATACAGAAAAGAAAAATTTCTATCACAACTTGCTCCTAACAAATATTTTCTGCTTCTAGTAGGGCAGTGGGTGGTGTTGCAAAGGAGTTATGAGACAGAGGGGAAGATTCAAGGACTCAAAGCACATAACCAGTATGCCAGCAGAGATCTGTCAAAATCTCACTCTTGAGGCATTAGGATTCAGAGCTGACTCCTACCAGACACTGGGCCTGTCCTCACCCATGAACAGGACAGAGCCATAACCTCTCTTCAGCTTTGTTACCCCTTGATACAAAACTCAGCTGCTGACCCAGATCCTTCAAGCAATTGCATCTGGCACAGTGCAGGAAGGAGGCAGCAGATGAGATAAGCAATTGAGTTGAGCAGCATGATATTCTTACCTTCAGCACAACAACCTACGAGATATGGTTTAGTAGCTTGTGGTACTAATAGGAATGGGAGGGTGGTTGGACTAGATGATCTTGCAGGTCATTTCCAACCTTGCGATTCTGTGATTCTGTGTGATTCTGTAACCCTGATTAGTCACGTGACGACTTACCTACCAGGGCAACAAAACAGAGAGAAAAATCTGCAGCAAGCAAGCAGGGTCTTCCAGAGAGACAACTGGATCCTGGATTTCACAGAATCATGGGTTGGAAGGGAACTCAAGAGATCATCAAGTTCAACCCCTCTGTTAAAGCAGGTACCTTAGAGTAGGTCACACAGATAGGTGTCCAGGTGGGTCCTGAATATCTCTATTTATGAAGACTCCACAACCTCTCTGGACAGCCTATTCCAGCTCCATCATTCCTAATGTATAGCAGTTCTTCCGCATGTCAGTATGGAACTTCCTATGTACAAGTTTTAGGCCATTATTCCTTGTCCTATTGCTACACACCCCTGAGAAGAGCCTCATCCATTTGCTTCCCACCTCCCTATATATAAAGATATTCAAAAATATTTTTCAGATCCCCTCTCAGTCTTCTTTTCCCCAGACTCAGGTTACTCAGCCTTTCCTCATACTGGAGGTGCTCCAGGCCCTTTATTATCTTTGTGGTTCTCTGCTGGATTCCTTCTAGGAGATCCCTGTCTTTTTTGAACTGGGGATCACAGAACTGGGCACAGTAGTTTAAATATGGCCTCACCAGGGCAGAGTAGTGGGGGAGGATCACCTCCCTTGACCTGCTGGCCACACTCTTTTAAATGCATCTATTGTTGTCTCTTAGCAGTGAATGTTGCCTCTAAAACCGATGCAGAATATAAGAGACTTCACATAAGATCAGTCAAGCCCAGCATCAAAAACAAAACTGTAATTAGAGCAACTGGCTGTACCATAGCACTGACCTTACTAAAAGTCATCATAGAATTAAATCAAACTCCCCGGCAAAATGTTTATGCTGTACTATAATTGCAACAGCTGCAAGATCTGCAATGACGGAAACCCTTTGAAAAGGTTAGAATTATAATTCTATAATATGATCCTATTAAAGAATATTTTATTATTCAAACAGTGAGTCAGGAAAAATACTTTTTCCTTTCTTTCTCCCCTTCTCTCCCAGCCTTCTGCTGTGAATGCAGATGCTGTGAGCAACCATCATGCATATCTTATTTTTTTTATTATTTGCAAACATTTCCTAGTTAGAATATGGCAATCATGAAACCATTTGAAAGGAAAGCTTAAAGGCTTAAAAAAGTAGTAGCATCTTGCACTAAAGAGAAAGCTTTAGAAAAGTCTCAAAAGCAGTAGGGCTTTGTACTGAATAAAGCCTAGGAATAATAAGACATTTTTTCTTTTCAAAACACTGCTTTGCAACTTCAGAATTTAGAATTCAAAATCTATTTTATTCTCCTCTAAACACCCCCAGACCGGCTGGGGCTGAAGATGTTTTTACAGGGGGTTTATATTAGTTCATCATCTACTTGAACCACAGCAATAGCCTTTTTTTTTTTTTTTTTTTTTTGTGTGTGTGTGTGTGTCATTATTAATGCACAGAACTGTATTTTACAATAACATATACTGTAGGAATACGAATCACACTGACATTCAGTAGGATTTGTGCTCCTAGACAATAGTTGAAAGTTCTTCCCATAAATATTTATATTGAAAATATTGCCTGGAATACGTCTCAATAACGTCACTATCCCGATTGCACAGAGTAACGACAGAGCAACTTGAGTAGTAACAGCAAAAAACAGGCATTGAACAAATGGACCACTATGGGATATGCTGCTGAACAGGAAGGAATAACAGGGTCCAGCACAGGATGCTAGGTGCTCACATTGCCTCATTAACAACCGACAGACAAAAGCCAAGCAGATATCCCCAGCAACAACTGGTATTTCAGCGGCATTTCAGCACAGCACTTAGCATACTAATTACCAGCAAAAAGCACAGCCCTCAATCATAAAGCTAAATTGAAGCTATTGCACTTCAAATAGGCCAAGCCTAACTGTTCACTTGATTTGGCACTAGAAGTGTACTTTGGGTGTGGGCAGTATTACACCTGTACCAGGGCACAGGCAGTGCTCCCAGCACAGGCAGTGGGATGTGGGCTGCACAACCTCCTGGCAAAATGAATGAGGAGCAGCTGAGGCCCCTCGATTTGCTCATCCCAGAGCAGAGGAGCTGAGGGGAGGTCTCGTGGCTGCTGCAGCTCCTCACAGGGAGCAGAGGGCTGAGCTCTTCTCTGGTGAAAACAATGGGATCCGAGGGAATGCTGTTGAGCTAGATATTAGAAAATGGTTCTTTACCAGAGGGTTGTGTGCATGGAATGGGCTCCTCAGGGCACTGGGCGCAGCCCAGAGCTGTCTGAGTTCATGGGGCATTTGGCCAGTACTCTCAGATATAGGGTTTGTGTTTGAGGTGGTCCTGTGTGGAGCCAGTAGTTGGACTCCATGATCCTTGTTGATCCCTTCCAACTCAGGGTATTCTAAGATTCTAGGATTCAGTAGGGGAATAGAAACTACTGTAGCTTTGTTGTCAGAAAAGAGTTTTGGAGGAAACACAGGGAAATTTATGTCAAATGAGTACAAAAGTGGAGTTAGAGAAGTATGAGCAAGTAAAGGCCACTGGAAACAGCAAGTCTTTGGGTAAATTAGGACTAAGGTATCAGGTAGGAATCCAGTAACATCCGTTTAAGATTTCTGTACAGAGAGATGAGAAAGTAAATACTGTCACATATTTTTCACAGGCAGTCAGAGTGAAAACACGTAGGAAAAGCCTTGGAGAGATAAAAAGAGAGTAGCCCAGAGGCTTAAACTATGGATGGATTCAAAATCCCAACCAAAGACTTTTTATGAATACTGAAGCTGTCTCCAAAGCAGTGAAACTCCCTCCTTGACTTGACTTTCAGTCAGCAGCAGAAGTAAAGAGCTTAGCAAATGGACTTAGCAAGCAGTTTTTGCATGTCCAGAAACTGCCACAGACTTCACATACTGCTCACATACACACATAGAAGTTCCTTTCAGAGGCCCATTATATCTCCTGCCTCTACATCACTGCCTTCTGTAGAGAGTGTGACTAAATTGACCACTCCAGCAGGAAACAGAGAGCAGAGAAGCTGAACCTTGTGATGCACAAGGGAAGGGAAGGAAAATTTTTGTAAGTATTAAGGCACATATTTTCTCTGTAAGACAAATTTATCCTTGTCTCCAGAACAAAACCAATTACACAAAATAAACAGCACTGAACGCAAGCTCAGAGCTGCAGATGTGGTCAACTATAGGAAGATCCTTAGGTCTGGCTCAAGGGCCACCATGAAGGCAAAGGGTACCAACTGATTCCATTGGTGTTTGCTTCATCCCTAACACTGTGTTAAGAAATTTCTGGAGCAATTCAGCTGCAGTATCAGTTTCAAAGTAACTTCTGCACTCACACTAAGAGGCACAGCAAGTTCACCTGAGCTGTGCTCTGCTGTGGCTAGTTTGCAGATGATACAAGAGGCAGCAAGTAAGAAGTCACTGTGCATTACTGCATGATGCTGACATGACGTTTTAGCACAATTTCCAAATAAAAACAGTGGATTCAGCAAGGCTAGTATACAAGTTCTCCAGCTCAAGATGTCAAGCAGTCTAGCCATTCTCAACAGAGAGCTTCTAACACAGCTGCCAGAAGCAAGACAAGACCACATATCTGGGCTGTTGCTAGAGTAACATGTACCAGCTAGGCTATGCATGGTTCTGCTGCATGCTCTAACCACATCTCCCCCTTACTGCAATAGGAAATAAACTTTCACAACTGCTATTATATGCTATTATACAGGGAAAAGAGTACAGTGGGTGGGTCAAAGTTAAGATTATAGTAAACAGGCTGTAACACCACCTGCAGCAGTAGCAGCCTTGCAATCAGTTACAAGCCATTAGGAGCGGTATCTTCTCATTTCCTTGTTGTTTTTTTTTTTTTTTTCTGAGTCTGCATTTAGCATGTGGCTGCGTGAGCAAATCAACTTAATGGTGTTTCTCCATCTGTTGGGATGTAGTGTGATAAGCTTGTATAATTTGTAAGTTAATTATTTACATATGTTCGTGAAATCAGAGGAAAAGAGAAAACCGTGTGCAGGAACACAGTGGGATGCAACAGCTGAGTTTAACTCCGATCCCATGACATCTGAGGATAGCTTGGCGGCTCCTACTGATTTCCAGGGAAATGATACAAGGATGAAAGAAAAGAACATAAAATGCAGCTGTCAAGCTTCCAGCTCAGAGGAATTAATGCAGAACTGTAACATAGAATCACAGAATGTCTTATATTGAAGGAAACCTTAAGGCTTATCCAGTCCCAACCCCCTGCCATGGACAGGTTGTCCAACCACCAGCCCAGGCTGCCCAGGGCCCCATTCAACCTGACCTTGAACACCTCCAGGGATGGGACACCCACGGCTTCTTTGGGCAACCTGTGTCAGTGCCTCACTGTCCTCTGAGTAAAGAATTTCTTACTAACATCTAACCTGATCTTCCTTCTTTTGGTTTAGAGCCATTCCCCCTTGTCCTATCACTATTAGACAGTGTAAAAGGAGCTGATCATCTGATACCAAGTCCAAAATTATTCTGCAGAAGCAGAAGGCTGCCAGGCTAGGCAGGCAGGGATGGGGAAACCAGTCATATACCATCACTACACCTGCTTCCCACCACAGCTCCATGGGCCCACAGACAGCCCTGCCTCCCACCAGGCTTGGGCTGGACTGCTTTTAGTCCTGGGTTTTGCTTAATGACTGTCTCAGACACAAGTGCTGCCAGACAGACCCCTTCCCTCCTCCAAGGGAGCTATGGGGGTGACCCTCTTGGAGACATTCAAGATCAGGCTGGACAGGGCTCTGAGCACCCTGATCTAGCTATAGATGTCCCTGTCCATTGCAGGGAAGTTGGATCAAAGGGCCTTAAAGGTCCCTTCGAACTCAAACAGTTCTATGATTCAAGGGTATCTCTGGGCTGTCTCACAAGTTCTGGCTGGAGAAAGAGTAGGAGGTGCCAGAGACATGAGCGGCTTTCAGATTTGACAGCCTCACACTTCTGTGAGAATAGACCTCAGGATGGAAATAGCATGTCAGCAGTGCCACTTGCTCTCTTTTTCCACAGGACTGGCTCAAACTGAGAAAAAAGTGGCAGTTGTGCAGTCGTACAAGCAGTTTAACGATAGCTGATGCTCCAATTCAGGATTCCAGGAGGAGCACAATTCTGGCTTGCTCTTTTTCTCACTCCACATATTGCATCTAGTGTGAAGGCAAATCTAAACAAGCTGTCAAAGCTGCTACAACTGCACTTTTTACCAAAATTAAGTGGTTTTTTTTATTATTATTTTGTGAAAGAAACGGCTTTTCACTAAAAAAAAAGATTTATGTGTACTTTCCCTAAAAATCCCATACGTGTTATTAGCAAGTTTTACATCTCGCCATCCTACATTGTAGGGAACAGATCTCAATACTGTTTAGTGGTCAAGACCAAATGCGTTTAGACCAGGCTTGCACGGCATGGTGCTATCCCTTGCTACCAGAAGGACTGCAGTGAGCTGCAGAAAATTCATCGTTGCAAGGATCTTGTCCCACAGGAATCATATTGAATCAAAATATCCACTACAACGGTATTTCCCCATTTGAATTTTATTACAAATGCTGCACCCAGACCCATCTTTCCCTGATTAGACCAGGCACACATCAGTATTTTGGTGATCCCATCAGCACTTTTTATTTCTGGGAAAGGGGCTTCCAGCTGGTTTTGACAAACAGAAAATTCCAAGGGGACAGTGCCATAGGACAAGAGGTTTTCAGCAGTTCTTACTCAAGCAAGAAATTCTTAAAAAGACAAGTAGCACCATCCTCTGGACATCAGTGGGAATCAAGCACAGAGCAAACAAGCCTGGTTCTAAGGCAGTACTGGATTCAGATTTCACCATCTTTGGAAGTTTCTGGCATCCGCCCCACTTGCTGGAGTTCATTATGAGGTCTCCATTTACATCATGCTTAACAGACTCACAGATTTAATTCGGTATTTTTAAAAAAGCCACTCAAGCAACAGATTGAAATTATAAGGAAGAAAAAATCAGCTGAAGAGACAAAGCAAAGAAAGAGCAGTGTGTATTAGGGTCTAAGAGGAGCTCTTTTGAAGGCTATTTTCCTATTATTTTACAATCTGTAAACACTATCATAGTATCTAGATTACAGAGTCGTTGAGTAAAGCATGGCACAAAATTAATTTATTCTGAGATTTACATTAAGGAAAGCTTTGACTACATATCAAAACAAAAGCAAATCTTGGGGTTTAAATTCAATCTTCATTTCAGAAGTTTAGGACCTTGGTAAAAGCACTGGGAAAAAGTTTGGTTTGAAAGTAGTTCCTCTGTCAATTGATTTTAAAAGATCTTAATTTTTTTACTCAGGTATATTGGTGTTCCCAGTTTATTTCAAATCTGTTTCAAAGTTTGTTTGCAAATATGTAAGCATAAAATAAAAGGTTACATTTCTTTTAAACTGCTGAGGAAGAAAACTCGTTCTTAAGCAGAAATGGATAGAGTTATAATATGATGGAGCAAAAGAAAAGGTTCAAAACATTATCCTAATTAGAAAAATCAATAGGAAATTACAGAGATTAGTTTATCAAAAGGAGTAGGGTATTCCCTCTTGTCACAATGTTGTCTGTAGAGGCATTTTTTCCAAATGATATAATCTACTTAAAGAGATTTTGAGGCCAGATGCTGCTCACATGTAAGACAGGGAAGGAGAACTTGTGGAAGAGGTGATATTCACAGTTCTGCAAATGCAGTAATGCTATATAGCACACAAGCCTTAAACTAGGGGATTCCCACAAGCCTCAGCTTGTGAAATTCTGGAGCTTATTATATAGCTGCTGCAAAGCAAAATACCCTTTGTATAATGCAGGAATAGTGGCAGCCCTAGGTCAGATGGGATTGTAAGATCATTCTGGTAGGTTTTCAGCGTATGGGAAGGAATATCATTTGGTGTTTTAGATGAAGATCTTGTTACTTGCAATATATAGCAGAAGGGAGATTTAGCATTTAATTTCCCTAATTACACTGCTAGTGCTAATGTCTGAGTGGAGATTAGGTGGTCTACCTGGCAGTTTGGTGTCTTCCTCTGTTTCACAAGATCACATCCAAGAAATAAGATCATCATAATGGAGAAATGTAAGTGTTTCACATTGACAGCTGTATTCTAGTCTGGGATGTGTCATTGTAGTTGCTGAACATCTCCAGCTTTGATGATATAAAAGAGAACAAAAGATGGGCCCACTTAAGGAGTGCGTGTTTGGCTTCTGTTCATAAGCAGCTCTCTCTATCAATGATGATTTGACCCATCTAGGTCCTGGTGTGGTTCTTGATACCTGGCTCTTTGTGTAATGGCAATTATTCGTTACAGTAAGAGATAGGAATGTTAACAGACTCTGCAGTATTTTTATCTAGAAATATTGGCTATAGAAAAAAAAAAAAAAAGTGAAAAAAACTGTATTTACAGATATTGAATTAGCTCAAGACTTTGCAAATCAGGTGCAGAGCTGGGAGTGCCTCAGCCCTGGCCTCTCATGGGCTTCCTGGCCAGTGCTGATAGCAGTTGGTAGGCTGCTGCCAGTCATGACAGGCCATAGTCAAAGTCCCATTACTCTCCTTCACTTCTGGAAGAAAGAAGAAAAAAGCAGTCTTAGCAACTTAGCAACTCTGGCCTTACACTCTTGTTCCTGTGTGAAGACCTGGAAGGAGGTGAGGAAGGGAGCAGACAGCAGGAGCCTCAGGGGATGTGGAGCTAGCTGGTGATGGGACATTACTATTTCTGGACCAACAGAGCAGAAATGCATCACAGAAACATTTCCTCTTCCCCATGGCAGATGTTTTATGATTTCCATACTAGCAACAGAAGCCCCATCTTCACATCTACCTGAGGAACCAGAGCAGCTGAATTCCCACAAAGGAGCCTGGTAGTAATTTCTTCTGCTGATCTTCTCAGCTTTTAGGGGTGATTTTCCACTCTAAACAAGCTGTTTGATTTTCTTGAGTTTTATGACACCATCTCACTGTCCACTGGATGATAAGTTCCAAATATGATGACTGTTCTCCTGATCTGTTGCATAGTTACTCTGAAAGAACATTTATGATTACTAAGTCTTGTTTGCTCTTCATTGCAGCCTGCCCATAGAGTTGCTCAGGTCATTTTTTTGTTACCATTGCAGCAACCAACCTCTAAGTGATGCTAATAAATTTGCAGTGGTGTATTTAAAGGCAAAGATTTCCTTATCCTAGAAATCTCCTGTAGCTTCATATTGTGACCTTTGGCAAATCCTCTCCTCCATGCTGGTCTGTGGAAATAGATATGTTTCCTAGCACATGGCACTTGAAAACCAAGAACTCTACATCTGCTGTAATCATGGTTATTTTATCAAGGTCTGTGCTAATCTCTGAAATGCTTGCAGCAGGCCTCAATCTGTCATGTATTTTCCCCCATGCATGCCGAGCACCGGTCTGATGCACACAATAAGAAGGGTAGCCTCATAGTGGGCCAAGGATCTGAGTCCTTGTAATTTTGCCAAGCTACTCCAGCAAGCCTTCTTTGCCCTCTCATAAACAAGAAGATGAAAAGGATTTATCTGTTTACCAACTACAGGTAAGAATTCCTTTGAAATGTCTGGGTATACTCTAGGGAGAAATTAGAAGCTAATACTTTCCTTGCTTATCCTTTGCATAAGCCTTTGTGTTAATCTCCTCCTACTATTTTTCATTTGTCAGGTCCCTTGAGGCTGTTTCTGTATACATCTTGCACACTGCTAAGCACATTGCAGCTTAAACACAAGCGTTTCCCATTTACCAGTAATGTTGGTAATTCTTCTTATAAGTACCAGAAATGCTTTGTCCTTTGACATTTTAGTGATGCATAAACCCATTGTCTGGAATATGAATGTGAGTGGAGAACTGCTTTTGCAACAGAGTAGATTAAAATTTTCTTGGAGCAGTAGTTCAACATTTCTGTTTTCAGCTTTTCCACTGGACAGAATTTCGTATCGTAACAAATCTCTGAGAAGACTACTTCAGCATGAACATTACCTTACAGAAAGCATTGCCACAGTGTCCAGTAAAAGGCTTGATTAAGAGGAATATCTTCTGATGGCATAAGCACTAACAGTGGAAGGGCTTATAGAATCATAGAATCACAAGGTTGGGAAGGACTAACAAGATCATCTAGTCCAACCCTCCTCCCATTATCGTTGCTAGCACAACTTCTCCCACTGAGCTGAACTGTATCACCCTGACTAAAAGTTAAAACAAAAGACTGTGAGAATAGATAAGTTCAATATATATGAAAATTGGCGGTTAAAAAAAAATAATAAAATTCATTATGTATGTATTTTCAGGGTTTTTCAGCCTATATCTGAGTCCACCAGAGAGCCACGAAGATGGTGAAGGGCCCAGAGCATTTCCCCTATGAAGAAAGGCTGAGTGAACTGGGTCTGTTCAGCCTTGAGAAAAGAAGACTGAGAGGGGACCTGATCCAGGGCTATAAATATCTAAGGTGTGGGGGGCAGAATGGCGAGGCCGGACTCTTTTCAGCAGTGTGTGGAGACAGGACAAGGGGAAACGGCCGGAAACTGCAGCATAGGAAGTTCTGCACAAATGTGCGCAAGAACTTCTTTACAGTGAGGTGACGGAGCACTGGAACAGGCTGCCCAGGGAGGTGGTGGAGTCTCCTTCTCTGGAGATGTTCAAGACCTGCCTGGATGCCTACCTGTGCGACCTGCTGTAGGGAACCTGCTTTGGCAGGGGGGTTGGACTCGATGATCTCTGGAGGTCCCTTCCAACCCCTACAATTCTGTGATTCTGTGATTTACACAAAAGGCAAATGGGGTTTTTTAGAGTAACTTCAGGACACAACCCATGTATAAGCCCTAGCCTTCCCAAAGAAGAAATTTCATATTTCCTGAACTACTCTCTGGAAGAGTTTGGTGCTGTCTGCTGAGTGCCAAGGCTGCTGTCCTAGAGACCTTTGAATCAAATACAGAAAGTTAGGTGGTATTGCCTCCCTTGCCTGCCCAAAATCCTCTCTTTTATAAAAAAAAAATCAAAGAACGTAGATGTGGTTATAGCACTGATGACTGCAGTCTGAACTGTTCTTATTAAAATCTTTAACTTATGCAAATAATGAACCAGGTGTACCAACACATCATAAGAAACCATGTTCTTCTGGATAAGTTAAACTCTACTTTGCTTGCATATTTCACCCCCCAAATAGCTCACTTTATTAAAAAAAGTGGTGAGTCAGATTTGCACTCTGACTTTAGCAATAAAGTATCTCTTAAATCAATGGGGAACCATTCTCTGCAGTCCCATATTTTCAAAGTGTTATTTCAATGATAGCAATATGACTTGAGGTGGGTAGTTAATAGACCTGAAGAAGTTAATCAAAAAGAAGTACATTACTTCTTCTGCAGCAGCCAGCTCAGAAGCATCAGGTGTACTGTAATACTACTTTGTCTGATGCATGCAAGACATGTAGCAGCAAAACAATTCGAAGGGAGGATCAGTTTTGCCCAAATCTCAGTTCACCACTACCTATAAGCATGTTTCAAAAGCTCTCTGAATCTAGGTCTCAATTATAAATTAAATAGCGTTATGGGAGGATAAAGGGGAGTTTGAAACTTTTCATTTAAATAGCCTTTGCAGGTAAGATAATTCAGGCTCCCTTTTCCACGGTGCAGCTGTATGTAATCTCAAGTCAATAAGCTGAGCAAACGGCATCTGCTCACAATAAAGCAACTGGCAACTACCACAGCAACTGATAAAGAAGCAGAAACATGTCCTAGCAAGGACTGCCCTTTTCCACAAATGCCTCTGGGGCCAGGCTTGTGTAGGGGAGACCACACACACACAAGGGAGGTACCATATTCCCTGTGGCTCCGGGGCTCCCGCTCCTCCCAGCATCACCAAGTTGGCAGTCAGCACCCGGGGAAACCAGCCCGGGGTGCAGGAGGTGGCAGCAAGCTCCACTCTTGGAGGAGTCAGGCACAGTGACAGTGCAGGGATGACACCCCCTTGGGACTACAGCTCTTTACTTCTGCTTCTCCTCAAGCCCTTGCCCACTGTGTGCAAGATGTTCTTCAGCACAACCCTCCGGGCTCTCTTTCTGTCCCTTATCAGTGAGCACTCCTCTTTTCCTCATTCTTTTATTCAGTTTCTCTTATTTATTTTACTTATTACAAGACTCAACGGACCTAAAGCTTCCCCACCATTACACAAGGAACAGAAAGCACTTGTCTCAGCCAATTCCCACTCCCTTTTGTGACCTCTCTTAGCTGCTGTCTCAGTGCTTTGGCACAGAAAGGACCCAGCCATTTGTCAGCAGTATTACAGAGATGAGAAAGATGCAATGCAAGAATGTTTCTCCATTATCTCCCAACTTCACTAGTCTTTTTAAAAAAGCTTGAGGTAGCACAGAGAGTATACAGACAAATGCATGGATATCAGGCCCAAGGGATAAAGCATCAGCATCTCCTACTGCCTTACACCACCAAGCAGCTACACACACAAAGACACAGTGCGGATGGTGTCTTCCTCTTGTGCCAATTCAACATAAGGTGCTGACTCCTCCATTGCACTTTCTCAGCCACTTGTGCTTGTGGTTATGAGTGTTAATCAGCAGTAAGGATCCAGTCCAGCGCTTGGTTCCCAAGCAAAAGTCACAGCAAAGCTGGAAGAGGGAGCATCAGCCCCCCGGGAGTTTCAAAAACAGCGCCCTTCATTAACTTCTCAGTGGCTGCGGTTTTTAGAGGAGAAAAACCATCTCTTTCAACATCACGGTCAAAAAAAAGTAGTGAAACACATAGACTTTGAAGTGGTGGGGAGGCACCATTACCCATGCACAGACGGCAGTCTGGCATTCATTATTTGTGATAGGGAGGTTGCGTGCGGCAATGCATGTAAGGACACAGTTCCTGCCGGCAGCAGGAAGGGCGCACGTACCATGATCCCATGCCGTGGCAGGCACTTCTCACTGCTGGCTGGCACCTGCTGACCCCGCTCTGGGACTGTAGGGCTCTTCCCTCTTTCGTCTTTCGTCTTTCTGGGACATGCCCCTGGCTGAATGTTCATTGCATGCCCACATGGATGGTCATCCAGCTTTAGCTTTCTCTGTTCAGCCTCTTGACAGCAGACACTGGCTCCTACTAGCTCCTATCTCTTACCCTTTCCCTAGCCATGTTTTCTGTATCTGTATTTTTGTTACTAATTCTTGATTCCTCATCAACATTTCATATCTTTTCCCTGCTCCCACTACCATTTCTTTGCTCACCTGTAGGTTTATTATAAATTCTTTTACACAGGTAGGACTCCTGGAAATGCCAACGTGATTTTCCTAAGTTAAAAGCCGGGCCAGCTCTAGCCAAAGAAAAGGGCCTATATTTAGATTATCTACGAAATGTCGGTTCCTGCTAATTGACAATAGAATATTTGTTTAGGAGATGGTGAACAGCACTGTTGAAAGCAAAGGTTTTATCTTTGTCTTTGCATTCCCGACCAGCTAGTTTAATTTCTCCCTCTGCAGTCTGCATCAGCACTCTTTGTCTCAGATCCTCAGAGCCTACACCAAGAAAGTCTGTTACCAAGAAAGGCATTGAATAGGATGCAGTAGGTTAAGAAATAACAGAAATATATGAAAAAGAAGACCATGAGTTTTGCTTGACACAGGGGACTACTCTGTTTTTTCTTTGCTCTGTAGATTAGTTGATTCCCTGCTGTGTGAATGGCAGCAGCCGCACCTTGCCCACAGAGCCTGAACAGCCATAACTCTGTATAACTGGAGACTGCTCAGTTCATGTGAAAATTTCCAAATCAGAGGGCAGCTACTTAGGATATGGGACAATATTCCACGTTACATCCAGTGACGTTAGGCAGAGCAAAATCCTTGTGTTCCCACAGGGTTCCTCACTAGAGCAGAACTGGGGAGGAAGATTAACACACTCCTATCTTTCCCAAAACTGCACCCATTCAAAACCCATTAATTTTCCCTGTCATCCTCTGCCAGACCCCACCAAGCCTCCCCACTTGCCTGTGCAGAGATCTGAGGGCTGTGGAATCTCAAGGGATGATGGGGAAGCAATTAAGAATGGATTTTGGATCCTGGATGAAAGAGCTTACAACAACTGCACAAGTCTTTCTGAGGGAAACACCGAGAAGCAAGATCATATCTAGCCATCTTTTCCTGACAGCGTGATCTTGCACAAGTCACTGCCCTCCACGTGTGAAGATATCTCCTTCACCAAATGGATCCTGATAGTGCTCATCCTCCTACAGAAGTGTGGGGATGTGATGCGGATTAAAAAGCACTTGTGTGGCACTCTGAGAACACAGGAGCTCTACACTGCTAAATACCTTCAACTCAAAGACACCTCTGGACAGCTGAGTTCAGGGATTTTTTGTTTCATCATTTCCAAGTATTACTTTCCACCCAAGCAGCAGTGATTTCAGCTCTTTCCAAGTTCTGACCTTGCTGGGTACTGAATTCAGCAGATAGATGTTAAAATTGCTTGGGACCTTCTTCCATTAAAGTAGAAACATTCAATACACACATTTAACAGCTAACAAGAACCACGCAGGCAATGTTCCTATTACACAACTGTTCATGTTAATTACTGTATTATGTTTTACATGCTCTAATTGTCTTCCTATGGCACACTGGGGGAAAAAAATGCAGTTTTGTAAGAAACACCCCACAAGTATGGTGGGTTTTTTTTCCTTCTGGTTAAAATAGAATTTCAGCAAATTGTACTTTCGCTGTTATTTGGGATTCAAGCAGAATTTGAGCTCCCTCTGCTGTTGAAAAATAAAAATTAAAAAGTACAGCTGAGCAAAATGATTCCTTAGTATCAAGTTTCTCTGGCCAAGGGCAGGCCCTGGGGATCCCACTACTCATTCTTTGGCTCAGGCTGCTGCATGGAAAGAAGTAAGCAGTTAAATTTCAATCAAAGCCTGTTCTTGCAGTCCCATCTTTGAATATGGAAAGTATTACTTTCAGAAAAAGGGAAGATAGCTGCTGAAATGCTTAAATTTGATGTCTGAGTCAGAAGAAGAGAATGTTTATGCAAGCCCAGGAAGATGTTGACCTATAAACTATACTCTAGTCTGGAGCCAGACATGGATACAAACCTTTTCTCGTAGGCAATATTCCCAGTGACTACTCTAGAGCCAAAGCCAAGGCTGGAGCTGACAGGATGATACTAAAATCAATGCATCATTTCATGCGATGAGTGAGTTTGTACATGGAAAGCAAAAGCAGAGATTTTCAGTACTTTCTTTGCCTCTGCCTTCAACACCGATGATGTGCTCTGGGACTCTGAGTAGGAAGACCAAGACAGCAGTAACTAGAAGTTCTGGGCCAATGCCAATCTTGTGAGGGATGTGCTGCTCCAGTTGGATGCATGTAAGTCTGCGGGGCCTGATGGGTCTGATGGGAATCATCCCAGGGTGCTCAAAGAATTTGGCTGATGTCATTGCAAGACTTCTCACGTAATTTCTAAGTCTTGGGAATCTGGAGACTGAAAGCTAGCAAAAATTTAGCCCCAAAAAGGGCAAGAAAGAAGACCCTGGTAATTACAGGCCTATCAGTCTCTCCTCAGTGCCCAGTAAAATTATGGAAAAAATCATTCTGGGAGTTGCTGAAAAACATCTGAAAGAATGTAGTCATCGGTCACAGTCAACACAACTTCAGAGAGTAGAATCCAGTTTAACAAACTTAATCTCCTTTTTTGACAAGGTAACCCACCTAGATGCCCAAAGAAATCCAGCTGACATAACCTTTGGATTTCAGAAAAGCTTTTGATACTATTTCTCACAATATCCTTCTGAACAAATTGTCCAGCATACAGCTAGACAAAAGCAAAATACAGTGGGTGAACAGTTGGCTGACGGGTCAAGTTCAAAGAGTTATAGTAAAAGAGGTTACAAGGGGCTGGTGGGCCATTCAGATGGGAATTTTCAGGGCTCTATTTTAAGGTCAGTTCTCTTCAATGAGAATCATCAATGATTTGGATACAGAAATTGGAGGTATACTAAGTTAGTGAATTACATTAAATTGGGGGGACCTGTTATTTCCTTCAAGGTTAGAGAGGCCTTGAGAGAGATCTTAACAAACTGGAGAGCTAGGCAATCACCAACCACACAAAGTTTAACAAAAATAAGTCTGGATTCTTCACAATCCTGGCTATATGTATGCACTGGGGGTCAAGAGGCTGGAGAGCTCATCCGTAGAAAGAGATCTGAAAGTTCTGATTGATGGCAAGTTGAGCACATGCCCTGTCAGCCCAAAGGGCCAATCATACCCAGGAATCATCAGGGCCAGCATGGCCATCAGGCAAGGGGAGTGATTGTTTCATTGTGCTCTGTGCTGTGCAGCCTCGACTCAAGCACTGGGTGCAGGTTTGGCTGTCACAATGTAAGAAACACATGAAACTATTAGGTCAGGTGAGTGTTAGGAAAAGGTTCTTTACCAAGGGTGGTGGTCACAGCCCCAGGCTGCCGGAGTTCAAGGAATATTTGGACACCATTTTCAGACATAGGTCTGAAATTTTGGGTGGTCATGGAGACAGGAGTTGGACTCAATGATCCTTGTGGGCCCTTTCCAACTTGGGTTATTCTATCACTATAAAGTATTCTGAGCTGGGATTGTTGAAGGAAAACCTGGTGCTCCTGCCAGAACAGCTCTGAGTCAGCTGGGTGCAGGTCTGTGCTAGGGATGTTAATGATTTGGGGTGCTTTACTGTTGGATGCTCACCTTGGCAGAAGTGAACAGAGTCCGGTTATCAGGAGCCAAGGGTTCCAAGTCCCATTATTAAAGTGCCTCTAGCACTCTGTGTGTGGTATGAATTCCCCTAAGATTAACCAGTCATTGCTCTCAGTCTTTTAATTCACTCATCAAAGAGGCAGACACCTCTGAATTCTCTCCAGAAGAGGCTAAATTAGATGCTCTGAGTCACTCTCTGGAAGAGCCCCTCATGCAGCCCAGACAGGGAGAGCGGGCAGATGCTGAGCCAGCTGGGACACTCCACCATGGCCTTCATCTCCCCACCTCACTTGGTGCTTTTGAAAAATAATGCATTTCACTGATGTTAATCCCTGGGGGAGGGAGGTGGGGAAGAAAAAGAGAATTCTTCTTATAACGATTCCAAAATGCTAAAATATTTTCCTGTTTTTCTAGTTGTATGTCAGGTCTCATTGGGCCGTGTTAATCAACTTGTTCCAGGCAAGTTTTAGCGCAGTTGTTGTTTGTGGGTTTGCCTAACACATGTGAAAGGGCAGGCTGAGCCTGGCTTGTTTTCAAGCTACTTTAACAGTCAGAAGAGTTGGGTGGGAATGTGAAATGAGAAACAGGTTACGGTTTGGCTTTCAACACTTGCCCTGGAACTGCAAGAAAAAATATACTTAGAGCACTGTCCTGTACATCAGGTTGTTTTTCTGTCCCAGTACAGGGATGTGTAACTCTTTTGAGGGGGATTCAGTATGGTTTTGTCTACGCTTGGGTTATATTTGAAGGAGCAGCAATCAGAAGCTACTCTGTGTAAATCCTACTGCACTGTGGATGCAGAAAATACTTACACTAGCACAGCCATTCAGGCAGAGCCTTGTCATTCCTAAAAAGCTTTTGTAGATTAGATGCATCTTCGTGATATGCACAGAAAGGTCATGCAGCACTTGTTTTCTTTGGAAGATTTCCCCAGCTTCCAAGTACAGGCAGTGAAGGGGATATCCACATCGCTGAGAACTGCCACAGCAGGAGATTGGCATTGCTGGTGTGCTTGAGACCTTACCCCACCAATGCTGGCCACTCCATTCCCGGAATACAGGCACCAGCCTCTGAAGAAAAATGAAGTCAGTGACACTGAGAGGAAAAAACTCCAACTCTTCAACTTTGTCTACTAAACAGAGATATTCTGCAAGAGAAACTGAAGTCTGTAATAGCATCTGGATGATAACACAGGGGATGAGTCAGCCACATGTTGCTACTGCTTGCATTGTTTATGTTTCCCATACCCCTTTGAGTCTCTCCATGATTCATTTGTATTTATTTTACAGCATCAGGGTTGCAAGAAACTGCAAGCTGTTACAAAAAACAGTTACTGCCCCTTCGAGTGCAGAGTTTAACAAAACTCTACGAATTTGAACTTTGTTCTGAATTCCCTTTGTTTAAATTAGCAGCAGGAGCCCACACCAGCTGCCAGATTGCAATACTCACGGGCTCTACTGCAAGGCTGGCTAGATCATTATGACTAAGGAATCAGGGATCTTCATCCAACTACTGTGTGCAGCATCAGAAATCTAAATACTTTTGAGATGCAAACATTTCTGCTTCTGTTTTAGTACTCAAATATGCAACGTGCACTATGCCAGACACTCAGCTCACAGTGAAAAGCTAAATGCCAGCTGTGTTTAACATGACAGTGCTGCTGTCACTGACAGCCAGCAGTCCCTCTGATCCTAGAAACCTGCCTCTGCAGGAGGCAGACTCCTGGTGGGACAGAAAGGAGTTATCCCTACCACTGTGTTTCTATCTGGGCTTTAACTCTCCTTGTAATACTACTACTGTAGGACTCTCTGGCTTCAATAAGCATTTCTCAAATCGGTTTAGCAGTATCACTACTTTTGAGAATCCTTGGGTTTACCAACAGGCAGACAGCCAAATAACATCTGTGCACTCAGTTCTTTTCTCTAGCACAGTCACAGGAACTACTCAGCAGTTCTCTCTTGCCACACCTTAACTCGTAACTAATAATCTTGCTTCATCATTTTCTCTACCCACCAACATCTGCAGGTGCTACAGGTGCTTAACCAAGACCTCAAGCATCCTGGCCACAGCGCACCATTATCATACACCTTCAACAGACCAAGAAATGCAGCTGCACCACGGTGCATCACCAGCACATGGAAGCACCGAGGTGAGTCTGTAGCATCCTCTAGCACCAAGCTGTTCAACCTGCCCCAGAGCAACACCTCTGCCCTTTCCTTATGCCCTTCAGGCAGTTGCATCCAGGTTTCCTAAAAACTGGCAGCGTGAACACAGCTGTGGAGTCGGGCTCTCCTGAAGCCTCATTATTGCAGTTCAATTGTTGCTGGCTTTTTTTCTTCTGAGTTTCCAAATTACTTCCAGCCTCTGTGTTGTTATAAACTAATTAGGCTTTAATAAGTCAGAGAAGGAGGTAGATTAAAATAATTAGGGCTTGTGATTGATTACTGGCACTATTGTGGAATGAACTAGGTGAAAACCAATGGAGGGGAGTGAGCATATGGAAAGGAACAACACAGTTCTGAAAACTGGCCCCTTGAATAGCCCTGGCAAACGTTCGTTTTGAGCTGAACTCAATCAACTTGTGGTAAAAAGCTTCCAGCATAGATGGATCATTGACTGCTTGCAAAGGAAAAGCCAAAGGCTTAAGTATCTGAAGCACAGGCTCTTGGAATTCCTTATTTTCTCTCTTCCTTTCTGAGATGGCAGGTGATGAGGAGCACTGACAGCAGCATCGTGTCCTCTGCATCAATCTGCTTCATACGCAGGGCCGGACAGAGGAAAAGCCAGTGCCCTCCTCATCTATCCCTGCCTTGACATCTTCCAGCCAAGACTGGATTCAGCCAAAACACCTGCCCCCATGGCCCATCGCCCATGGCTCATGCCCCATCTCTGGAAGTGTTCAGGGCCAGGTTGGATGAGGCCCTGGGCCTGATTTAGTGGTTGGCAACCCTGCCCACGGTGGGGTTGTTGGAAACAGATGGTCTTTGAGGTTCCATCCAACCCTTCTATTATTCTACAATCACAACCAGCACTTGCAGCCAGCCAGGCAGGTCTGCAGGCAGCCAGCCCAGCACAGGCCTGGATCGCTGTGCAAGCCATGAGTTGTGCCCTCTCAATCTAAGCATGCAAATTTGTTTCCCACATGATAATAAAAGGGGAGCAACAGCTCAGGCTCTAATAAGCAACTCCAGTTCTGCAATAGATCCAGATTTGAACCGGGTGAAAATAAAATTATCCAAGCAGTTACTAATGAGTCAGTTTATCATGTAGCTTTCAGTGAATTTTGATAAAACATGAAAATGACTGTACATGCATGAAGCAACACTGAGTAATATGGAAAGTTTTTGGCAGGCAGTTTTGAAAAGTGCCCAAAGTAGATAAAAAAAATTTCTACCCTTTCTTCTTCCTATGTTTTCCCAAGAAAGTAGGTTTGTAGACAGTTATAATTATCTGTGTTATGATTATGGTGCACCAATGTTTGGGCTCATCAAACCCTTTTGCCTGGGTGGCAAAATTTTAAAGAGGCGGAAGTTATAGCTCTGCTGGGACAAAACAGCAGTTTTGTTCCAGGATTACATTTAGCAACGCCAGGACCACAATTACTTATCTCTGCCTAGCTGCTACCCCTTGACAAGGGCATTAGAGAGAAATTTCTTTAAGATGGCAGCCCCATAAAGACACAGATGTGTAAGGTAGCACTGATAGGAAAGAACCCCTTATCCACAGCTTCCTCTAGAGAGCAGAGCAGTAGGGTGCAGCCACATGATAAAAGGCTTGGGACCCACGGTGCTATCACTTAACTTACATGTTGCAATAATCCACAGGACAAAGGTTTACAAAGACTTATGACTACTTCTAGAGAAGGATTCTGAAGTGAAGGTCTCTGGGTTCAGAGCACTCTGCTAAGAGACAGGGAAGTTGCTGTCTAAACCTCACTTTGCGATAGTCCCCCAGCATGATTTTCAGCATGCTGTGTTTATTCTAGGTCGAGCACCCCCATTAGAAATACCTGTAAGCTCAGTTCTAAGTTGTGAACATGAACATCTCTGCTCAGCGGCCACATGGGCATCTCAGGTCATGACCCAACACCTAACAAAATGCTGGGTTTGGGGGTAAGCTGAGCAATTTCAGGCAAATTCATGCCCAAAGCCAGAATCCAGGTGTTCAGTCACTGTTCATTCATGGGCAGGATCAGCCCTCAGGGGAAGCTGCAGCACCTGATTCTTTTTTTTCAAAGCAGCAGTCTAATGATTAACACCCTCAGTCAATAAGTGGGAGGCTGAAAGCTGAATTATTTCTTCTCCTGGCTAAAATGAAAAGCCCTGTTTCTGCCCCCCAAAAATTATACACTGAAACACTTGCTTTGAAACACAGGTATGGATGCTGAGGTAGCCCAATAGTTTGGGAGCTTGCCAACCTGGGCTTTAATCTTGGGTCACTTCTACATAAAATCATTGCTATTTGATTTCCTTCCTTTCCTTCCTTATCCAGCAAGTGTAGCTTCACTTTCTGCTGTGAAGGAAAATAAGAGTGCCATGCCCACATAACAGTGTGTTCTGTGAGATTTAGGATGCTTTTCAAGGAAGTATGACTTGCAACTCATGGGAGAACACCTTCTCCATAGTAGATGTGCTGTCACAAGGCAGCTGGTATTACCCTCAAAGCCTGTCAGAGAACAGAAAAATGAGAATCCCACTCAAAAGTTAGAAAGGATACACATTTCCCATCCTCATTCTTGCCGCCACCACTCACCTCCCTCATTTCAGGACAAGGGTTTCCCAGTAGGCTCAGTGCTATAGGGAGGTGTTTGAATTAAGGCTTCTGGAGCTGGGATTTGCCACCCACCGCTGTTCTCAGCCATGCTGACTAATGAGCCATAGGCAGCTGCATGTCAGATGCACTGATTGAATATTCCCCTGCTTAATGCACCAGGTTTCTGGGGTCATCAGCTTTTCTTCAGCTTTTCTTTGTCTCAGCTCTCATCTAAAGGGACTGCATAGATGTGAGCAGACTGAAGGAGAGAAGTGTCACCAGGTAGGAAATGCTATGGAGTCCATTAGCAAACCCCTTTTCACAATATTTCTTGGAGGCAGCAAGGATTTGCTCATCTCCCTTTTCACTAGATTTTTAGGAGTTTAAGCCCTTTTCTCAGTCTTTTGTTTCAGTGTCCCTCACAGGAGGAGGAGCTGGGGAGCAATGGGACCAAGCTGTGGTGCTCCCATGCTGCTTCTGCAGTGCCTGTTCCAGGAGGGCCCACATTGCCCCGGGGTTCTGTGGGTGGGTGTGATGCAAGCAGCATGCTGCGGTCATTAATAGCACACGGATACAAAGAGGAAAAAGGTTGTTTCTAGTTGTGAAGAAGCAGGTTTGACTGAGCTTCTCCTATGGCTGTTCCCACACTTGAGCTGAAAAGCAAATGCAAATGTGTCAGTGTTGCCCTGAGCAAATTTCCCCAAGTTCACACAGGGCCAGTGGGATGGCTGCTCACAGGAGCCTTCCTCCTCTGCTCCCTCCCAGCCCCATCCACCTCTGCCGCTCCTTTTGCTCTGGTGCAGGACAGGGAGGCACCCTGTACCCGCCTTTCTCTTCAACATGCTGAAGATGCCCCCTCCATGTGAGATAGGAAAAGGCAAGCGAAAGTGTGGACAGAAGCCTGAGCTTTTTTCCCTTGTGTGCAGGGATGTTTGTAATTATTAATCTCACAACAGCAGAGGTAAATATGATAACTGCATGAGTCAGGCTGCACCTCAAAGGTCATTCTCGGTTCCTAGCCTAAGCCAAAGGGGAAGAAGGAAAAAAAGCCTGTTATATTCGTGTTCTCATTTCTCTCTGAGATGAGTCACCCAACCAGTTAAATGCTATAAAATGACAAACATTGGTAAATAAGATAATATTAATGATACTGATGACTCAACTGAAATAAGCACACATCAGTCACTGCTCAGCAGCCTGAAAGAACCTTCTGAGAAGAAAAAACCTGCTCAAATCAAAGAGGAGATGATGATTGCAAATCTGCTATTAACAAATATTTTTCTATGACAAAGCATTCCACGCAGTATTTATACTTCATTATGCACAACACAAAACAAGCGACTGGAAACATTACTCATAACAATTGTGGAAAAAAACTGTGAGAACTCTTTTTCTTTTCTGTTAGGGCACTGTAATTCCCTCTTCTAAAAAGCAACAGACTTGCATTCATATAGAACCCTTTCATTCTCTTCCTGGGACGATTAGGCTCCATTCCCAGATCTGCACCCTCTTTCTAACATTAGCTCTGATGATGGGTGAGCAGATTGTCCCCTGCCCCCAAATTCACCAAGAAACTGCACCACATCTCTGATTTGGAGATGTATTCCTGAACCACAGAGGCAAGCCTGCAGCAGCGATAGTTTGATAGAAAGGCTTTTCAGCTCCAGAGAGAGGATTCAAGGCTATCAGCCCTCAGTGCAGAGCTGCCACCATGGGTTTTTGATGGCACAGCTCTTATGGATATCCCCAGTGAAAGGGAATGAGGAACAAAAGCATGATACAATGGCAGTGCTATGGCTACCAGCATGTTCAGAGGCTCATACACGTGCTCTTGACCTTGTTTCTCCCAGTCATGGACAAACAGATGCTGTTATTCCCTCCTGTACTTTCCTTTTTCCTAGATTAACATCTCATTCATCTGACTGTATCCCTCACTAGTGTCTACATCTATCCAAGAGAGTCCCAATTAAAACCAGTGAGGCAAAATGAACTCTAGATATTACAGGAATAGGTATGTGGGCTCTTGCACAGGAGGCAAACTTTTTTCAATGCTCACTACTTCTTGTGGTACAGTCTGTAGATGTAAATCTTGCATCCCAATATGCAGCTCGCACTGAAGTCACCAGCAGGTGTTTGCAGACAGGGGGTAGAATTTGCACATAGGGAAGGATCATTTGCAGATTGCTTTTCAGAGCAGCTAAGCCTGATGTGTTGGAGATATGTATGTGAGTCATCTCACACTCACTGCCTTTCCTCCCCTCATAAAGAGTGAACAAACTTCAGTCTAGTAACCACATAGCTGTTCTGCACCATCTTTATGCCTTCTTCCCTGAATAATTCACAGTCAACATAGAGTGGGAGAAAATTTGCACCAAAATACTGAACAGGAGCAATTTTAGGCTTGATCTTGTAGAAGTGATGGATTTCACTTCCTGATCTACCCCAGAGTGCTTTCATTTGCCAGGATATAAATATCAAGAATGCCTCATGTCGTTGGGTGTAAATCAGAAATAACTCAGATGAAGGCACTAGAGTATTTTTTATTACTTGTGGTCTGTGCCACACATAAGCCACAGATTTCATGGCCAAACTCCGTTCTCATTTAACATGGTATAAATCCAGCTCAGCCACATCTCCCCAGGACTACTTTTGTCTAGCTCTGTTTCTGATTTAGCACAGCACAAACACACCTGGCCATAAAGGCTCTGAGGACAATGAATGGGGCTGCAGGTAACCTTGAGGCTGGACACCTCCATTGGAGTCCTCACTTGTGTACAGGCTCATTTCTCTAACTCCCTTGGTCCCAAATCTGCTCTGCTGCTTGGAAACACAGAATATTGCTTTCCTCTCGGCTCCTTTCATTTATCACAGGGACAGCCCCCAGTAAGGTGTTCAAAAATATTTTTTGTTGTTTGAAAAATGTGCTGTTATTGTGCCTTTATACAATACATCCAAGTTAATCTTTGCATGGCATATCTGTGGCGTTAAAATATGTCTGTCTCCTTCCTTTGCTTGGCAGTAATTGGCCTGCTACATGGGGTGCTTAAGCAAGAGGACTTTCAGGAGGTAAGTACTATTGGCTATGTGACCTAGCAGTAAAACTTTCCTTTGGAATTTCTGAATGTTTCCTCAGACAATTGAAATAGTTTCAATAGCTCTGCCCTCCCTCAAGTTCATATGAAAACAATTAGGTTCTAAGAAAGCATCTACACAGCTGAGTTGACAGTCAGAAGCAATAAGGAAATATTTCCTCCAACTGCTGTGAATTTCACAAAAACTACCAGAGAACTCAGTCTCAAACACAGCTTTCCCCCTTATAGAGAGTTTCTTCAAGTTAAGCTTCAGGATCTAGCATTTCATTGTCTTCTGCTTTGATTTAATGAAAAGACTGGGTTTACAAATACTCTGGATTTCTTATCTAATCATTTATAGATACTAGCTGGAGTTACAGACAATAATCAAAGTACAGGCAGATGATTAAGATGCCTGTCCCAAATGAAGCATTATTTTAACATTGGTTTTGTTTTTTCAAATCTGTTTTCCTTTGGAACCACATAAGAATTTGCGAAATGAAGAACTGATTACAGATAAAATAAGGCAATTCAGGTGGGTTGTCATACTGAGTTCTTACAAATGTTACAAGAGACAAAGGCAGACACCAGGCCAGCCAGATTCGCTGTACCATCAAACAAGCATTTTCTGCCAAGAAGCCGCTGCCACCACTCACCTGTGGGACATGTCTCTAAGGAACCTTCTCCATCTCAGTAGCCTATACTGGACAGGAATAAATAATCTCACTTGCAACAGCCCAAACCTAAAATAATCTCTTGTGATCTCCTTTGATAGATTTAAAATATTTTCTCCAAGATTGGAAGAAATCCTTCAAAAAGACGCAAGGGAGCAGATGGTATCACACCTATGGCTGATCTGAAGTAAGGCCATTTCCTTGCTGACAAGCTCAGCACTCCCTGGATTTATTTTGGGGAAGAGATATTGAGAACTACTGATCTCCTTGAGAAGGGATTTTGTGGCATTATCAAGAGAATGGGGCTGCCCCATGACACAATTGAATTTTTCCTGATCTGTTCTTCTCCGTGCAAAGAGTCTTATGGACATCTCAGGGCTGCTTCTGTGATTTGTTAGGCAAATTTGGCTGCATACTGGAGCTGGTCAGGACAGTTTTCCACAAAGTGAGATTTCAAAACTTAAATGTTCTTGTAAAGGCAGCAAGTTTTGAGAAAATTTTCTTGCAAGAGAGTCATGTAATTTATAGTCTGGAGATTAGGACATTGGCCAGGAGATGAAAGAGCCAGGTGAAACTCTTCTCCCTGCACTGTTGAGAAAGAGCTGCAATGAAATCTTTGGACCAGGAAGACAGCTGGGGCTTAGACAAGAGTCTCTTACGCTCCATGCACACTGTGCCTTAAAGACAGGAAACTAAACAAAAAAAAGTCTGAAACATTGAAAATGGCTGTAAAACAGAGCATTCATCTTCTAAGTCAATTCTCCTGCATATGCAGCCACAATTTCATGCAGGCAACAGTAATTGAAAACAGTCATTGAAGTGGTAAACAAAACCAGAACACTAAATATTAATGTGCAGTAAGTATCCATGTAGGTTTTCCCTCAGTATTAAGGTTTAAAACCCCACAGTGTATTTGCAATAACCCATTCTTGTTTTTAAAACATTTTGTTCCAGATAGCTCAAACCCCGGTTCCTCCTGGCAATGAGAACAATAGTTCTTTAGTTGAAGTGAAGGATAACTTGTTCTAAAGGCAAACACTTATATAA
This sequence comes from Centrocercus urophasianus, assembly GCF_019232065.1. Taxonomy (NCBI): domain Eukaryota; kingdom Metazoa; phylum Chordata; class Aves; order Galliformes; family Phasianidae; genus Centrocercus; species Centrocercus urophasianus. The sequence goes on from NW_024884253.1 coordinate 9,916,727, forward strand.
AATTCAACCAAGTGGCTCACAGACAAACGGACTCTGTAGCAAGAAGAGTGGATCAGGACATTGGGTTTTGCTTCTCATCTGCAAAAGAGCACCTCCGACAACACAGAGCCCCATAGCAACATGCTCGGGCACTGACTCTGCACTGAGTCAGAAGGAAGAATGCCATTTAGTGACTCACCAGCACCACTTATGCTGCACTGTATGGTGCTAAATAATCTAATCTGTCTATCTATTCGAGAGCGTTTAAAGAGCTTTAGCATGCAATGTAAAGAGTTTTCACTGGCATACATGAAAGCCATTAGGGACGGGATCCTACTCAAAGGAAAGCTGCCATCACTTCCACTCAGAGTTGGACCAAAGCTTGTACACAATGCACAGTTGCTCTTGGGGACGGAAAAAGAAGGAAAAGAAAAAAAAAGAAAAGAAAAAGAAAGAAAGAAAAGAAAAGAAAAGAAAGAAAAAGGATTTTCTTAAAATCAAAAGGCAATAGCTACAGTTATCAAAGACGGTGGTTTCTGGCCAAAGTTCTGTTCTCAGGTACGGTGCATTTATCTGTGCATGCAGATCTCCCTTTGATGTCGATGAGAAAGCAATGCAGAGGGGGCTGCGGGACAGCCGCGGAGCTTCCTGCTACTTTCCTGTAGGTGGCAGTGCTAAATTTTTTAACAAAAGTGGATTTTGTGAACTTCAAGCACTCAGTTATTCAGTAACCTTATCTGAATGGAAAAGCTAAACCACGCAAGTCATTTCCCTGTCACAGCAGCGTGCCTTGCACAGACAAAAAGGAGTCCATGCCTATCCTGCATTCAGTGAAAGTCCAGGGGAAAAAGAAATTCAAGGTCGTGACTTGTATTCATGTCATTAGCTGAGTGCTTTCCTACCAGGAATTCAGTCCAGACAGAGAACTCAGGTCTGCTTTCCTCTAAGCATTACAACTGTAGGATATCTCTACCACCTCAGTTATACTACAATGTGTGGATATGCTTTTCCTTATCCCAGTGTAAAACACATGCCTTCAGCTGAATTAGGTAGCTATGATGTTGCCCTCTGCTAGCAATGTCATCTCCTGGCAAATGTTGCTGTTACACAGGCCCCAAGGTATTCCTCTTGTGACAGAAGAGCCATTGCTCCTCTTCCAGCCCTACTGATAAACCCTGGTATTTGCAGCAAACCAGGACAGGCAGTCATGTATGGAAACGCCAAAGAAGCAGCAGATGAGAAGGATTGTCTGGAGAGCAGTGGATAGATCCCCCAGGGGGTGCTCAGCTCACCAGTCCCTGTACCTCACCCCAGGTCCCACACAGCAGAAGCACAGCACATCTGCACGTAGCAGGCAGTTAACGCAGGTGCAAGGACCAACCTTCAGAACAAAAATGTCAGAGCCAACCAAGCTGCTGGTGGGCTGGTTACCTATGGGCTGCCCATGCAAATCCAACTGTGGATTAAAATATCAGCAACATATGTTGGCTTTTGTACTGACCCTTTCCATCTAACATCTGATCCAGTGAAGATCAGTGCACTTCTGTTCCAATACTGCAGATAGATTCATAAGCTATTGGAGTCCTGGAAATGTTTTTATTTCAAGAACATCATGTGGCAGAAATTCCCACGTGTCAGACACTGTTACAAAAACATCCTCCTCCTGCGCCACTTACGGATCTTTCATCCTCAGTTTCACTGGTTCCTTTTGTCAACAGATATCAGGAACAGTAACCAGTAGGGACACAAAAGCTTTCAGTACATCCTGCTCAAAACACATTGCTCCTACCCAGGCTGTCAGTCCACAGAAGCTTCAGGTTTCCCTCCCAGATTTGCTGGTTTCCCTACTATGGGGAAGGCAGGCAGGCAAGCAGGACTCTGAGCATGTCGTAACTAAAACTTCTCTGGTGGCCACATTCTAAGCAACATGAATATAAAGCAAATGTAAGTCAGAGAAGCTTGTATCATAGCTACCCACTTTCTACATCTTTAATTAAAGGAGAATCTCTCAGGCCAGCCCTTCCCACCAGTGCTGAAGGGAAAGAGTAAAAAAAAAAAAAACAACCTCTCATCCTTTATCACAACTGCACTCATCTGACAAGCATCCAACCCAAGGACGCTGCTTGCCTTCCAAGGTGAAAGCTCGCAAAAAATTGATGCTTATGTATCTTGTAAACTCTTCATTTTTACTATCATTGTGGGATTCAAGTATCTGGAGAAGAGATTTGACTTATGAGGGATGGCAGTGCTAGCAGCTCAAAAGTTCATTCATCCTCAAGAGCATATATATCAGCTGAAATGAGTTTCAAAGGGCTGTTCACTTGAACTGATTTACAGGTACACCAGCAGACACAGGAACGCTTCTTTCAATGACATAATTTTACTAAGCCAGGAGCATTTTTGCTATTGTAGCCAAGATCAGGATATTTTTATTTTGTTTGTCAGAAGGGAAGCTTCACTTTGTATGCATCTAGTCTCAGGACGCGTTTCCTGACAGTATTGCCAAGAGCACAACATTTTTTTAATAGAGGTGACGCAGGAAGAATGATGTGCTTCATCAGTCTTGACTGAAGTTACTAAAAGCTTTTGTAGCCACCAACCAGAATCCAAGCGTGGCGCAGGTACTGCATGCCTGCCAGCACTGGGGCAGACCAGCCCTCCTCCGCATCTGAGAAGATAAAGGTTCCCACGAGGCTGCATGCACCATTGTTGCAAGAGATATTTTGGAAGAGAAGGTGCAAAAATGTTTTAGAATTATACAGTCATAGAATATCCCAAGTTGGAAGAAACCCACAAGGGTCATTGAGTCAAACTCCTGGTTCCACAGAGGACCACCCAAAATTCAAATATCGTATTTATGAGACAGTTGTCCAAACCCTTCTTGAACTCACTCCAGCCCTTTGGAGCCTGTTCCATGCCCACCACTGAAGAACCTTTTCCTAATACCCAATCTGGCCCTCCCCTGACTCAGTTCCTTGCCATCTGCACAGAAGAACGTTTATTTGGGCATGACATTTTTTCTCCACAGCCCTAGGGATTGTGAACCCCACTGAGTGTTGCCCAGGTGGACTGCTCCCCCACAAACTCCAGTAGTAAAGAAATGGTGTGAGCCCTGCCCACAAAGAGCAAGGCCTGAAAGTGATGTGATAGGAGAGAATTTGCTGAGGGAAAGAGTGAATTGCATAACATTCCCCACCCCCTCAGCTCAGACAGGACTGAGTGGGGAAAAATGAGGTGGCATAGTTTTATTTTTCTTACATGATGTTTTTTTCCCCTCCGTTACAAAGGGGAACTTTGCAACCCTAGCATTTTCACCTCCAAACTGAGTCTGTGGAACAAACTATGGTCGGTTGACTCAAACACCCAGTGCTTTCAGTGGGAGCTCTGTCCAGGCTACGACTGTAGGATTTGGTCACTGCTACATATGAAGTAGGGAGTTGAAAAAGTAGTTTTAATTCCCAGGCTGCTTTCTCCATCGTTCATGGCAGAGGTTGCCAAAGCCCACACTATTCTAATGCTTCCTTAAAACTCTTCCTTTAACTCTATCTAATTTTCTCTCTGTCCCAAGGGTAGTGTGGGAATAAAGAGAGAATTTTGAATGTTTTATTCCTCATTTAAATTTCCCAGATTGGAAGGGAAAAGGGTCTTCAGTCTTGAAAACTCTAAGCATCACTAAGTTGGGACCATTTTTGTGGGCCTGTTCTTCAACATTAAGCTTTTTGCTGAAGTTTAATTAATAGTAATTATAGATCAAATCATTAGGCCTTTGAAAGGATCCCATTCCCCACTATCACGTTAAACTCGTATTAAGCAAAATGCTTTTGTGCCATGAATATTCTAACAGTAGTCAGACACGTAGACAAACTTGCTCCCAGATGCACTAAGCTCAGCGTGACCCAGCTGATCACAGAAATTCTTCACCCTGGAGCAGGGGGAGGATGAAAGAATGATTTTTGCTGTAGTTTGCCTTAGATGTTTCAGCTCTGGGGTTGTTGAACAGCAAGACACACTTGGGTACTTGGGTGGCAGACAGCCACGGCCTCATCAGTTGCACTGAGGTGAAAATTATCGCGCTATAATTCAAGTCCTGTCATGCCTCATTGCTTAATTATACAGTTCTGATTACAACGGAATCATTTTTCTATAGTATGTCCCAAGCTGACATCACTTTGATTAACAACTCATTTATCTGATTACACAGTAACTCAATAACATTTTGAATTGGAAGGAAACCAGGAAGCCCTTTCATGCCCATTCAGCTTCCTAGCTAGCGTGCATTATAAGTACCCTGTAATTTCATCTTCTTTATTCATAGCAGGAACAATGCTTTAATGACCTGGAGAATGGAACAACCACTAAGATACAGAGATTTGAAGACAATAAAAAAACTAAGAGCCGTGAGAGAAAGAGATAGACCCCATAGGGATCTGTTGCAGTCCTGCAGCTGGAGCCATCTTTGAGCTTAAGTTCCTAATCATTTATTACAGAAGGGCTCAGAGGCCCCAGCTATGTCGTAGCGCTATTAAGTTCAGCTCAGAGCAGCCCTCTAATTGAGGAGAGTCTGTTTCAAAGAACTTGCAGTCTTATGCTTTGATTCAGCAAAGAACTGAGGCATTAAGCCTCTGACTTTCGGCTTCATTATCATACCTCTTCTTGCAACACCAACTCTTTCTTTTATGACTCCCAATGTTTCCCATAATATACTGCAGTTCTCATCTTCAAAGTGCTATAAAATATAAGTAAATTAAGCTTTAAAACTAACCCAGTGAGATCAGGAGACAGTTGTTTCAGAGAGAGAAACTGAGTCATAGAAATATGAAGTGACTTACCCACGGCCCCATGGTAAATCATTGATAGCAAGTCAAACAGAGAACTGCTAGTTCCTAAATCTCTGCTAGCCCACCACATCTTGATGTTTATTATTGATTCACTCATTTGCCTTTAGGTAAGTTCCTATATGTTCAGTAAGAATAAGAAGAGAAGACCGCTGTTAATGACCACATGGCCTTACTTATAATGGGATCCAAGGCAGAGAACGATGAGGCATAGCAACTGCATTTCAGCAGAAAGATTGCTTATCACAAAGAGCTGGCCCCTTCCATCAAAATCTCCAGTGAGAGCCAAAGCAGACAGCATGCCCATTGCTTCCTTTGCTCCTGCTGCTCGACATGAGCAGCACTCCATGGAACAGGTATGTGCTTGGTGGGGGGCTACCATCTACCTGCAACCCTGAAAGATTTCCATTGCCCCACCTCTTAAGCAAGCTCCCAGTGAAGCTAAGGCAACATCAGCAGGATGACTAGAAAACATACATTCCAAAACTGTTTGCTCTTTTTTTTAATGAAACCTATGACTTTTTATGTAGCAACACTTATTTTTTATTCTAGCCTGGTTAGAACAGTTTTGATAGCAAAATCATGTTTTTCCACAATTCCTTCAACAGTTTTAGCTGATTAAAATATCATTTTAGCTCGTAACATCCTCAGGAAAGGGGCATGTCTGCCGCACATGTGAGGTGGTGCTAACAGCTGCCTGTTCTATTCATTGTCAGCTCATTATTACTATTTCTCTAACCCTTTAAATAACAGCTCTATTAAGTTTCCAAGGCTTTTTCAAAGCCAGCATGTGGTATACACATTCTTGTCTATTCTGCATATAAATAGGCTGAGGACATTTCATTAGTTTATCTTCAGGTTTCTCTGAGTTTCCAAGATATAGCTACATTCCCTAAAGCTCAATCCAAGACCTTCATTGCATCACGTGCTGCACAGATGCACATGAAATAAGCCATTTACTGCCAAAGTTCACAACCTGTGTGACCGATCTGATACAGCAGGTGTGGTTGTCATGTCAAGAACTATCCTGGGAGTTTTCCAGTTGTTTCCCAGCCCAGAGTCAGTTTATTGACCTCCCTGCAGTTAATCTGTGAATACTTCCCATTTCTCTTCTTGACTGCATGGGCCTGGCATGCAGCTTTCTGTGAGGGAAAGATAATGTGCATCATGTGGACACTCTGCTTGTCTGGAAATGTTTCCTCAAATGCCAGTGGAAATGAAAGGCCATGTCTACAAGCATGGCAGACTGCAGCTCAATTGAACATGAAATGCTGCATGAAGCCTATAACCGCCTTTGACAAATTTAGAGGGGCAGCAGGAGGAAAATCATCAGCATTTTACCACCAGCACTTTGAAAGTGCATGCTGAAACGCAAAAACCAGGACTTGATTAATTTTATTAACAAGTGGCAGGAAGAATTCACAAGAACAATTCCTAACCTGCTTCAAAGAGAAGAACGAATCCCCACCGCACGGTCCATTGCAGTAACAGTTACTTAGCCATCTCCACCACACAAAGCCATCTGGCTTCGGTTTTTATCCACAGGCCAGTACTCATTATTTGAGGGTCTGGCAAATTTCTCTCTCCGAGACAGATCCAGCTCCAAGCAACTCCAGGCAGATTGGGAGTGTGGAGTGAGAACCATCGTTATAGATTTTGAGGTCCAAAGGTCATGGGACAAATCCAAATCAGTCACACATAAAAAGCCCACCCAAATTCAAGCAAATCCGCAGCATCCTGAAGAGCTGAAGCCTCTGCATTTGCTCTAGATGTGCTTTGCTTCCTAATGGGAATAAAATAGAAATCACAGCAAAAAGATGACTGTGAAAACTGATTGCAGGACCCATCCTGCTTCACTTCTAGCCCAAGGCATCAATGCTAGAGGAAAACAGCTATAAACAAACTGCACATAATTATTCCATTATTACAGTACATGCCTGCTGCGTGGGTGGGAATTCTTCTATCTCTAGCATGTTTCCATGCATAGCTTCCTCCACCCCCTGTCATCTGTTCAATTAAATAAAGCAACCAAAGGACATTACCTCAACGTATTAACTGTGGATACCAAAGTAATAGCAGTCAATGTTTGAGGAACTTTAGTCAGGTGTGTATTCGTCTGATTAAAAATAATAATAACACTCCCACAACCCCCGGGTTCCTTACTGCTTTTCTTTGCTTTTCCAGCTTTACCAGGTGTAAGTTATTTGCATTTTATTATTATTTTTAAGAGTAATAATTAGGGAGGGTGTGAACACAGAAGTACACTGCATCTGGCTACAACCTTTGCCAAACTTTGAGTCTTCCTTGCATTCCAGGACTAGGATCAGGGAATTAAGGACTCTTGTGGTACCACGGAATGTGGTACCACGGAAATACATATTTCTCAACCAGAGCCTGATTCTTTACTCATTCATATGGATGTAAATCAGGACTAACTGCATCAAATCAGCTGAATGCTGCAGTTAGCATTGCAAGAAGCAGAAACTTTCTTTTTTTAGGAAAAATAAAAAGGAAACAGAATGAGAGATTTTTGTGGACAGTTTGAATTTGCATATTCATTCCCACAAGCGTGGAGTTTTCTTTGTGTGGTTAAAGGAAAAGGTATATCCATTGGACAAGAATATAGGCATGAAATGATGACCAGCAGTTTCCCCAGCATATCCTAGTGCTTCCTGCAGTAAAAGGGCTTGGGTAATCAAACACAATTTTGGTTAAGTTTTATTCTGTCAGATTAAAAATGGCTGGACTCCTTGCTGGAAAAACATTTCCAGCTTCTCCATGACCCCAGCCTCCGTGGGCCAGATTAGAGCAGACATCACCAGGTTGTCTCTCAGAAGTATCGGCTCTGAGTACTATAAATCTTAATTAGTGAAAAGTCCTAAACAATACCTAGCTCAGCAGCATTTCTGCATGTATAGTCTCAGAGGCTGTGCTCTTACTGCTTTTTGACTAACATCACACCTAGTGGGACAGGAGCTCCTTCCATAAAGGGACTGCCTCCACTATGTTTGCAAACCCCTTGTTGTATCTCAGCAGTTTGACATTTCTATTTATTGAATCAGTAGAGACACTGGTTTCTAGGCTCTTGAATTCACACAGGACCATAAACTAATATTATTCTACAATAGCAGAGGCATGAGACAACACCTTGGCTAGAACATCACTCCACTTTGCAGAACTGTTCACCTGTAGGGTACATGGGTCATTAACCTCTTCAAAGACTGCATTCCTCTACTCGCTCCCTTTCTATTACACCCTACATTTTATTAGTAACTCTCTATGGAGGGTAATCACTTCTTCAACTTCATTTCACTCCACATGGGTTGTGGAGTGAACTTGCCAGTGCCCTGGACCAGGTTCTACTGTTTATAACATGGAACCACAGAGCTAAGGTATTGTGTAAATCCCTTCTGCTACAACTGCAAAGAACTGTGCAAAGCAGAGAGCAATGGAAAGACAACTGCCTGCCTGTGCCCCTGAAGGGCAACTGCACACATTATATTTCTATACACACATCAGCTTTCTTGCCCTAAAAGGAAGAAGACAGTGCTCATGCATTTTACTGATCTCTGTAGCGCATAGACATACATTACACTTCTGAAGCAAACAAAGTTAAGGGAACTTCTCAGTCCAGCCTATTTCTGTGATGTGAAAAGAAATAGATCTCAATGCAGAGAACACAGCTGTCCTGCCATATGCACGACTACTTTTCTCTATTAGAAGAGCATTGTGATATAACTAGCAAGTCAGGCTTTGAAATACGGTTTTAGCTTTCAGCTAACATCATAGAAAAAAGAAAAAGTTAGAGAAAAAATCTAGCTTTTTAAACTTCCTATTATGACATTAACGTTCTGTCTCTCAGGGTGTGCTAGTACTGAAAGAGACCTTTACCACCATTTAGTAATGTAAAGGTGAACTAAAACAGTGGCAGTACTAGACAAGGAGAGTGTGACTCAAAAGAAGACCAACTTTCAGAAGAACTTAAGCATCTTAATATTGCTAAGACTGTCAAAATCCCTGCTCAGATGACATTTAAAGCTGAAGACATCAAAGTTCATGCCTGTACAACCTGATCTAGTAGATCACAACTCTGCCCACAGCAGAGTTGGAACTAAATGAAGTAGGTGATCTTTGAAGGTCCCTTCCAAACCAAGCCATTCTATGAATCTCTGATTCAGAAGCAATCTCTTGCTTCTGACACTTTCAAACATTTTGATACCATCTTAATTAACACCAAAATCCTGTATGGGCAGCATTGAACCTAGATATTCTCCCCTTTGTCTCCAAGGTCCCAAACCAATAAATATATTCTAAGTATACTCTACACATGCCCATCTGTATGTGGTTTCATGGCCAGGCCTCACACAGAAGAGCACTGGTGAGAACTGATTTATGCTTACGCTTATCCCATTTTAAGCTACGCTAAGATCATCGCCCCAGCAAGGGGAATATCTACATTCAGTCCTTTTTTCCAGCAACTCAGGAGGTGGAGGAATCTGAAAACAGATGTTTGACTCCCAAATGATACACCTAACTATGCTACCAGTGAGATGACATGTTCCTCTCTACAGTGGGAAAGAACTGTGCTGACATGTCCTATCAATAGAAGTGATTGCCATCACTTACAGTCTACATCAGAACTATCTGGAGAAAGATATCCGTTTAAGGGATCTCACTGTCATGTTTCCCTACCAGACAAATGAGAGCACCCTGCTCAGTTTGTGGGTTTCTATAAATCCTGTGTTAGTTAGCACTCCTGAGCTTTCCCTGAGAAGGAAGTCTGGGTGCATAATGCAGGGCTGAGGATGACACGAGACATCAGGGTGCCTGAAAGTTGGGTAATATGATGTCCAAGATCACACAAGGAGTTAGCCCAAAGGACCTCAGAGGTATTTCACAGAGAAATGAAACAGCCTCGGACCATTGCAACACTTTTGCCATCAGAAACTGCGAAGTCTGCTGATTTTCAGAGCAAATAGCTGGTGAGCAGAAGCATTGCCATCTTCTGCTCTTCTGCTGATTTACACATACTTTGAAACTGTAATATTCTCAACACCACGCTAAAAAAATTGTAAATGCTTTGTTTTTCCTTTTTTCCTTACAAATGAAGGAAGTACTTTACTATTTAGAGAAAAACTCTCAAGAATCACTGCTGGTGGCTTTAGTGAAAGAGATGAGTGCTCTTTTCTTCATTTCATGGACTTTTTTGAACTCTCCTTTCCATCCTGCTATTTGCCACAAAAAGCCGAGAGTGGTCTGGTCCAGCACACCAAGCAGTTTGATTCTGGTCCTGGCTCAGAAACTGATTCACTGCATGACCTTTATCTTCATGGGGCTCCATTTTTTCTCCAGCCCTGTCATCTCTTGCTCTTGTTAGATTTAATTCAAATGAAAGACTGCTTCTTATTAGCATGAACTCTTTTGCTTAGTACAGAAGAAGCCTGATATAAACTGGAGAGTTTAAATGCTTCAATGATGCAACTGTTCACTTAGTGGAGTTTAAAGGAGCCAGCTACCTATGGTAGGCTAAAACATGATCCTCAGGCTGAAGCTTCTTTCTGCTTCAATATCAAGAGACTGAAAATCATTCCTATCATTTTGTTTGCATGTCTTGATTCTGTGATTCTTTTATGAATGCAGCTGGCAGGAGCTGGATTTCAAGAAGCAGTCCTGCATACTGCCAAGACAGATCAATTTGTGAAGTCCCCATCATTCATTTACATGAGATGCCAAGAAGTCAAGAAATTACTGAGCCTTCTAACATTCACTGGGCTACAAGAGAGGCTTCCTGGGTGCATGGGAAGTCTGCACTGTCTCAACTTTGAATGCATTTTCTGTTAGAAGTGGATTGCACAAGGTCACATTTCCTCAGAAAACAGCAGTTTGTTACTGTAGGCTGCAATAAGTTACTACAGCTCCGAGAAACATTCCAGATAAGCAAAATGCTCAGAATTCATTACAGCATCTTTGCTTTCAGCATATGTGACATTACTGGTCACCTTGCTACATTTCTGGGTCAAGTCTGCATGACGGGCAGCCAGCCCTCATGGGTGGGACTCCTTCACCTTCACTTCCACCTCACTACTCAAAAGTCAAATGCTGAGGACTTCTCTAATCACCTCAGGTTCATTCTGTGGAGAGTTAAAAACAATTTCACCCCAAGTCCTTCTTCTCATAGATCTAATACAAAAAATTCACTGTTGATTAGATGTCTACCCTATGTTACATTTATGCATTTTCAATCACACAAGCAGCAATGGCTTAGTCACAAATCCCCAAGACTAAATCCTGCAATTGGAATCAAGGACATCTCATGCTTGTGCTTATATTCCTCAGCTTAAGTGCTTTCATGCAGGGTCATCAGCCTGCATACACTGAGGTGCCTCCCTTCGTACACAGCATGGATGATGCTCTCAAGAGCTAAGCTTCAATGAGAGATTCAGATTAATACTGAACAATGTTTGTAAATGATAACAGTAGTCCTGAAATGTCCACACAGGCAAAGAGAAAACAAACAAACAACAAAACAAAGCAAAAAAAGTTCCCTTTGTGTGTCTCTCCTGGAGTAGCTACACTGCAGTGCAATATGCACAACTGAAAAATAATAAACAAATTTAATGTAGAACCTAGAGTTTTGTGACCAGTAAGCAAAGCAGTGACAAGGCAGACCACCACTCTGTGAATCTAATCTCAGTAGCAATGAATGTGTCTTAGTTACAGGACCTGTATACTGCAAAATAGATTGCTGGTGATATCTCTTTTTTTTACTGGTAAGTCTTGATTTTTAAACATGCAGCAGAAGATGGGGCAACTTGCTGTGAATTTCAAGCATTCAAAAAATAGATCACCAAAAATGCTGAGACATACATCTGTTTGTGTGCATTGCTTGTACCAATAAAGTCTGAGCTGGCATCAAATTCAGGTACATATTGAAATCTCTGGTGTGCACACTAAAATATTTGTTATACTGAATTTCTGAGCCATGGATCATCAAAGACACACAGATTTTTCAATGGGGAGGAATAAATCTCACAATGTGGCATGATACTTTTCTTTGGTCATCACTATGGACTGTACTTTCATTTTCATGGCAAAAGTTCTTTTGATTCAAGCAGCAGATCTGTTAGAAAATTAAGTGGAGTTTACATACAAAACCATAGTTCAGTTTGGAAAAAACCTCTAGAATCATCAACTCCAACCATCTACCCATCCTCACCATGCCCATTAACCACGTCCCTATGTGCCACATCCACACATTTCTTAACACCTCAATGGATAATGACTCCACAACCTCTCTAGGCAGCCTCTGCCAACGCCTCACCTCTATTTCTGAGTGCCAAATACAGAGGGACAATCATTCCCCAGTGATGCTGACTACACTGCTTCTGATACAAGCCAGGATGCTGATGGCCTTCTTGGACACCTGGGCACACTGCTGGCTCGTGTTCAGCAGAGCATCCACAAACACCCCCAGATCCTCTGCACAGTCTTCCAGCTTCTCCAGGAGAATACTGCGGGAGACAGAATCAATGCTTTACTAAAGTCTAGGTAGATTACATCCATTGCCTTTCCCTCATCCACCAGGCGAGTCATTCAATCATAGAAGGAGATCAGGTTGGTCAAGTAGGATCTGCCTTTTATAAACTCATGCTGGCTGGGCCTGATCCTCTGGTTGTCCCATGCATGTTGTGTGATCACACTCGAGATGATCTACTCCACATGTGAATAACATGCAAGTAATTTTGGAACTATAGTATGAGATACACAAGGGAAACACTTAGAAGCAATAGTAGTCAGATCAACAAATGAGATTGCTGCTCATTTGAACATGGGTAGAAAAAAAAATCTATATTTAAATGTATTTATAAATGATTTGTGGTTTTGAAGGATGAATTAATTAGCACGATTTATCTATAAACAGTAGAAAATAGGCATATAATCCACCAAGTCTTTGTCCTGACCAAAAACAGTAACCTTCTCAGCAAACAATGACTGAAATCTTTGTGGTCATCTACTCCAAGTTACCCTTCCATTCCAAATTCACCTGTTTCCTGCAAATACTTCCTGATATGCTTTCTTCTGGATTCAGTTAAGGCAAAGTCCAGTGATAACTGGAGTGTTTCATTTGCTTTCTGTGGGCTTTACAGTAAGGATGGGGCACAGAGACCTGGGCAGAGAAGCCATAGAAAGTAAAGAACAATTGAAAGAGTTTATTTAAAGGACTTAGGTTAGAAAATGAAAAAGTATCTTCCTTGTTTTTTCTCTTACCAAGAGAGTCAGTCCTGTTGACTGTAGGCATTAAGGAACTGAAAAGACATTCACATACAGTTGAGCACGGCCATGTCGGATTACACAAAGGAGAATTCTTCAGCCGAATTAATTAGTAAGTTAAACAACGTGACCCATTTCAAGAAGCCAGATGAGATCTTCTGTGTGACCTTTCTTACCCTAAATAATATAAAACATGCCCTACCTTCCAGAAAAAAAAGAAAAAAAAAAACCCAAAACATTAGGATCAGCATCTCTGAAAGCCAAGGAACTTGTAACATTTCAAAATTTAGGCAACATCTCTTAAAATACATTCTTAAGCTTCTTAGGCCAAATATCTGCTTCTTTATAACCTCACTGTGAGTGTAGGGAGAGAATATACCACTGACATTCTTATCTGGCTCTTCATTCCCTACCGATGTCAGGATTTTTCAGACTATAGCATGGTTTCCTGCTTTATAATTTTGCAAAGCTTGATACTGGCTACTAATATTCATTATAAGACACATTCTTATTTAGAACTGTTTGAATAAAGTTTTTCTTCCCTTAACATTTTTAATCTGTACATTTTTAAACTTCAGGGATTGGTAGAGGAAGCAGCAGAAACCTCCTAGCTTTGACCCTGGGCTGTATGTGCTGGTGGTAATCCTGCAAGGCACTTAAACACATGCTCAACTCAGCACGAAGGTATGTCTTCACTGACCTTGCTAGGACAGGTATGCTGGGTATGCAATATCTTACAGGACAAAGCCCTTCACACAGCAGTTCTTGAGCACTTCCCTGTTATAAAGCAGGGAAGTGACATTCTCCTGTTCTAAATATTAAACCAAACAGTTCAGTATCTACTGAGTCATGATGCTACTCATAACTGACTTGGGGCATGATTTCTAAGCCTAGAAGAACAGTCTAAGAGTCCTGCAAGCACATGGCGAGTTTCTGTTGTGATTATATGTCAGTATGTGACCACTACACAAGCAAGGAAAACTTCCCCTCTCTCATTAAGAAGGCTTGTTTAGGCACTGGTCCAGCCCAGCCAAGTCCTTTATCTTCCCATGTAGTCAGTAATCAGTTCGTTTTTACCTCACCCATATTTACTCTGGTAGTTGAGCACCATCTCAATAAGCTGAGCAGCTCATTTTGTATTCCCCTTCCTAATTAGAGCCTTTAGGCATCAGATCACGTTTGTGATCTGATCACCGTAAAACAGCTTAAAAAATTCAAGTTCTAGTTGATTCAGACAGTAGAGAGCCTTCATATCATCTGCTACATCTAAGATAAATTTGTTACTGCAAACCTGACATGTTCCCCAGCATTTCAGATGATTTTTCAGTACCATTTTAGCTAACTGGGCCACAACCTCTAAGTACCTCATACAGTTCCAGTTCAGTCTGTGACTCTGTATGATCATAATACTAACAAAGATGTTGGGTGCTTTTCAATTTTTGTCATTCTTTGTCTCTTGTGTTATGTTTACTAGACCTTTGCAATAGAGTCTGTACAGCACTTATCAGCTTTTTGTTGTGTTTGTACATCTTCTGGTCTGAAACTACAGTTTTCTCTGTAATGGAAATACTTATACCTGCTGTGAGTGAGTGAGCCAATAATCAGACATCTCATACTAGGAGGCTAATAGCAGGAAATTAACACAATGGAAAAAGTCATCTTAAGTAGCTATATAGTGATAGAAGAAGGCTGCTGAAATCAGCAAAGAATGATGCTCAAACATTATAAATTAGTCCACAAAGGAAATTTTGACCCTGCATTCATGAAACTAGCAGCTGGAAAAAGAAATCTTAATGATTTCAAACATGTTCCATCTCTTATTTTTACCCTCATTTTCCATTTGAATAAGTACTGCTTTAAAAAAAAAAAAAAAAAAAAAAAAGAAAAGTAAAAAAATGAGGGATTCAATTGCATAAGTGCCTAGAAGCTGCACCCTCCTCAGCGCAGTCCTTGAGGCTCCCTCCACACTGGGTGGTGAGACAGATTGCTCAAATGCTACTCAATCCTAACCTAAGCAAAGTGGGTTTTGTCACCTGATACTTTTTGCTTCCCCTTTAATTGAATGTTGCCTTGTTCTTTTATAGCTCAAGAGGGTAAACAGGAACACCCCCCTGACTTTCCCTATCCCATTCATTAATTTGTATAGCTCTTAGTCATCTGCTCTCTAACAAAGTAATCCTATTCTTTTCAGTTTCTTCCTGAGGGAAGTCTGTCCTTGCTTAATTATTTGTGTTGCCTGTTCTCAGCCTCCCCTGTGTTTCTGCTGTCTCCTTTGTCAGGGCAAACTGCAGTTGGTAGTTCTGATTGTAGGGCTGACAATTCACACTGACATTTCACACTATGCTGACTAGTTACGCAAGACAGTCAAGTTGAGGGAAGAGAAACTCCACATATCTTGTGTAACTAACCAAAACCATGCAAATTACTACTGAATATGCAACTAGGACTGCTCTGCTTCCTGCAGCAAAAATAAATAAATAAATTGATGGCAGTTTCTGGTAGGGTTTTGCATGTGTCCTGCTTCCAAGCCAAGAAGTGCAAAGGAGCAGAGAAGAGTGCCTTCTCCTCTAAGTCTATGATCAGCATCCTGGTTGTCACCGCCCTCAGCAACAACCTGAGAAAAAGTCCACTGCCAGACACCCCTCTCTCCTTGCACATCCCACCTCAAAGCATCCCAATGGCTTGGGCTGGAGGGCTCAGAGATGGATGCTGCACATCCATGGGAGGATGCTGCCCAAAGTCACACATACCCTGGGGTGGGCAGTAACCAGGGCCAACAGGGCTGGTTGCCAGCAATGAACATGAGCCTGGCCTCCTCAAGTTTCTGTTCTTGACCCGAAAGGCATAATTAGGACATCAGTCACACTTCTCAAAAAATCACCCTCAATGGCATGTGAAAATAGATGGAGAGGATGTCTGATGAAAAACAAGAGCTCCTTTTCTAAAAGTAGCCTTGAGTTATTGTCTGACGGAAGGCAATTGCTCCATCCTGCTGTTGAGGCCAAATGCACGTGGAAAGTACAAGTTGTTCACAAAAGATCATCAGCCTGTGAGTGACTTGTGGGGAAAAAATGCAAGAGATTTTCAGCAGTGAGGCAGTCTTGGGTGTTGGTTCTTGGCACCCGCAGGAAGATGACCATGGGAGGAGAGGCTTTCCCGTGAACCAGCAACACTCTGGTGTGTCCCATGTAAGCTGTTTAAATAACACAGCATTGACTCTGCTGCTTGACTGGGCACCTTAGGTAAGAGTGACTTGTGAAATCCCCAACCCAGTATTACTGTCCGACATTTGCTTTTGAAGAAGTTACCACAGAAACCTCAAAAGCAAGTTTCAACGATACATACGTAGGGCTCTGGTTCTGCACCAGTGCATTTCATCCCTCTTAGGGCTCCAGCATACTATGTGGTCCTTGTCCCCAAAGGCAGAAGTGCCTCGTCCCCCAAAAAATCCTGACGGGATGCAAAAAGACCACAGAATCCTTGTGGGACACAGTGGGAAGTCCGCCTGAGAAAAGAGTTGGCTGAATGCAGGCAGGCACTGCCATGCAGATTTACAAACCTCAGCTGTGGGTATCTGGCTGATGAATAGGAATGGTTGGGGATGGCCGTAGGGGTTCCCATCTTCACCTCGGAGCCCTGCCCCTGCTTCGAGACACCTCAGCTGCTTGTGTGGCAGGAATTGAATCATTGCAAATTACAGCTGGGTGTATGAAAGAGAGCCAAAGCCGGTGCCAGCTTTTCTATTAATATTGCTGGTGTGCAAACCGTGCTGTCTCAACAGCTGCCTCCCAAGCAGCTGAGCCACCTTTGTAGCACGAATGAAAACTTCCGAGAGAGAGGTGGGGCAGACAGCCGGCAGCAGGAATCACAGAGCCAGCTCCGGGTAAGTCATCCTTGCCCGTGAATCAGAGGCCTCACAAAGTGGATCTGAGGCGGGATGTAAAATATTACACGTAACTCTAATAGCTCTGGTTGTTGGGTTTATTTGAGCTCATGATGTATGGCATTCCCCCATGGCACTGACTAAATCCATGACTGCATGCTTTCTAAGAAGCTTAGGAAGTGTTTGTATAAAATTAGTATTAACTAGTTTCACTATTATTAAATGGAAAATTAAAGCTTTCAACACTAAGCTATTCAAGGTGGCTGCTACACGAATGGTCTGTAATGCCCTCATCAACAATAACCATCATTAAGGCTGTTCCTTAAAAGCTGGGGAAAAAATGCATAATCTCTTGCATTATAATCCACTTTCCTAGAGCAGCCATGAATTTAAAAATCTATTAAGAACAGTGTGCACAGGAAGCAATTTCCTGCAAGATCACTGAGCTGCTCAGCCATAAATAGAGAAAACCCTATCAGTTGTGTTGCAAAAGATAATCAGACGTATCCTGTGCTAGATTCAAAGCATCAATTTATCCATTTGGCTAACCATGCTTCACTTTCCTTGTTATAATTTGTGGTTCCAATGGTCCAGGATGCTTAAGGAAACCAAAAACCATGAAGGATGTTGCCCTTGCACCACTTGTCATTCATTTTAAAAATAATGCATCCTGTTGTCCCTTTGTCCCTCATTTTTTGAGGCTCCTAACATTTGCAGGCTTCAGATATATTGTATTACCTTTAGCCAGGCAAATGAACACAAATTCCATCCCCTCCCCCCCAGGCCTGCTATGACAAACCAAAGGAAAAAGCTAACACCATTGCCAGCCAAGCAAAATGCTGCCACTGGAATTAGAAGCAGTAGCTGCTGCTGTGTCAGTCTTCCAAGAGCTGTCCATGTGCAAGATGAGATAAAGGGGAAAACAGTACCCCAGGGTTGTACTGAGACAGCAAACTGCCAGCCGGACCACAGTGCTTTATCTGAATAAAGCACACTGGAGAGGGTCATCTTGCATCAGGCTCACAGGCTGGTAAATAATTAGTTTCCCTATTTTGCAGATGGCAAAGTGGGGGCCAAACTACTTCAGGCCATCCAGGACTGCTTTTCTCACTGCCACTGGGCAATATGCACAGCTTTCTAGAAATTCTATTATACTCATAACATTCAAAATAAGGCTCAAGAGCAAAGAACAATACAATGGGTCCATGATTGCTTCCTTTGCTAGTATCCCCCAGAAAGCAAGACTGGTAAAAACAGGGAAGGGGAGGTCTTAAATGCCCTCCAGGTTCGGATACCATAACTATTTACTTGAGAAAAAAATTTAGGTGGACAACCCACTGTTCACTCACTGATCACAGAGGCAGAAAGATCTCAAAAGCAAGGCAGTCTGCCAGGGAACTAGGCAAGGTTTTACTGGGTGAGGTTCTATGTTCAGCAGAAATTAATTGAATATGAGATGTTTTAAATGAGACATTTCAGTCTGATTCCATGTCGGAAGGACACACCTAACCAACTCCCAGGATTGCCAGTCAGGAGTTGTTCTTGAAGTGAAGCTCCCAAACCAGCCTTTTCTCACTGAAACAAGAAAGCAAAACAGAAAATTAATAAAGAAATGTAAGAAAAGAGAAGGGGAAGGGGAAGGGGAAGGGGAAAGGACCACTAAATCATGTAGTTATGATTCTTGGATTCACACTTCTGATTCAAGAGATTCTCATGTACCAGAACTGCACGACCTGTGTGTGCAATATTCACTTGTCACCTTCCAGACAACACCAACAAGTTTTCTCTAAATGCATTTTATAGAAGGTCTGGTCTTAGCTGTCTGGTAAGGATGTCCTTGAATCCATCTGTGCATCTAAATATACACAAATATGAGAATCATGTTGAGTACTGCTGCAAGCAGAGGCTGTGACACACCCCATACATCAGCCCTTGGGCACTTCTGCATAAATTTAGCTGCAGAAATTGAAGAATTCAGACTTTTCCACATCCACTGCATTTCCCTCTTCCCCTACTTAGTACAAAGTATTTCCCATGGCCTATATTTTACCATCAAACATCTTAGTGTCAACTGGTGATGGAACACGGTCTGTTCTTTCATAAAAAGAGATTTATGTAAATCTCCTGTGTGAACACACTGAGCTCAGCAAGAAGAAAAATGAGATTTTCAAGAGCCCTCAGAGCCCTCACTGTTGTTTTCATGAAAACTAGCAGCAAATCTCCCATTAAACTTAGGGGGAACACTGCAGCCAGTGCTAAACTACTTTTAAAACCCTGTTTCTATTGACTAGAATCTTACTCCAAACAAAAATCAGTTCCATGCAAGAGGCTTAAAAGTATTAGTCTGTGAAAAATCCATAAATTAGCTCATAGGCTAATCAGCTCTTCAAATTCATTCTTATTTGTTTCCTTGGAAATGAAAAATGGCCAGAATAGTCATCAAGCTTATGAAAGTGTTCTCTCTATAGCTACATGAAAAAGATCTGAGGATTTAAGCAATGATGAGTGCTCAGTAATAACCTCTTCAAAGTATGCCCTCTATGCAAATGTCCCTGATTGCGATAGTCAAAGGAATAATAAAATTATACAGGCTAAAATTCACCCCTGGGTAGAAGGATTCAGGTGTGCCTGCATTAAGCTAATTCTCTGCCTGGAGTTCAAATTCAAACCACAGTAAAAGTGATAACTGGGTAGTGCTAAGGTTGGTAGCAACCCTTGCCAAAGTGTTTAAAATATACTGTTGCTGCTTCTCTTTTATGCTCACAGATTTCTTTTTCTCCTTTTCAAACTGTAAAATGGAGAGGATTAGGCAGTTAGGAAGACTGGAGCTCTAGTCTGCTAGATTTAAACCAGGATAAAGTCTCATTTTCCTGAGGACTTATGACCTGATCTCTGTATAGGAATCCCCAAGAAATTAGTTGGTGGGAGCATTTTGGGGAGGTTTCATAGAAGAGCATTGTTTCACACTGCAGGATTTGAAAGGGTTAGAGAGATATTCCGCCCTAGAGACATCATTGAGATTAATGTATTCTGGTTCAGAACTGTACTTCTCTTCACATCTCCACATCTTACAGAATTGATACCATGACATCCCATCTTAGGCACACTGGCACAAAAGCTTTCACTAAACTATTTTTGTCTGGATTTTTTCTGTATGACAGGCATAAACTGAGTCTGTTTTAAAAAAGCAACCCACCTTCTGTTATCCTACTAATTGGCTACTTTCTTAGATTCCCTGATGATTAAAGAATCTGGTGCTTTTACAAGCACCAGAAGTACAAGCTCTTTTAACTCGATTGGCAAAAAAGAAGGTTTTAAATATACTTAATTTTTAATATTTTCTGCCATGTTTAGTGTAGGGAAAAAAAAAACAAAAAACAACAACAACAAAAAAAACCCTCCATTCTTCCGTCCCACAGAGGATAAGCTGTTCCCAAAATAAATCTTCTATTCATAAATTTTTAAGTGGCTATCTCCTGACATCTGTAACCAAAACCTGAGCCAACAATTGAAGCAACCTACCACTCTACCTGGTGTAATTTCAAGTCATTCTCAAGATGCTTCTTCAGCAAATGTTTTTGTTTATCTCTTTCATAGTCCTACATATGTCTTTCCAGAAGTTCTAGCAGAAGCTGTATGTCCTAACTTCCTTCTGGCAACTATGGATCCCAAGTGTCCTTAATGTGAAAAGGTCAAGCACCACAACAGAAAGCCCAACGTCATTTGCTCTCAAAAGGGTCATTTATTGCTCACATCACAGAAGAGCTTCCATAGTGCATTTACCAGAGAAACTTTAGCACTTTGGATGCCTTTGCTCAGTCCCTGGAGGTCCTGGGGCTCATTAAGCAAGACTGCATTATCAACTGCCACCCAAGAGTGGCTCCAGAAAAGTAAAATTTCTGTCCAGTCACCTCTGTCATCCATTGGTGGATAACAAGCTGGATGTGAGCCAGCAAGGCATCCTCACAGCCCAGAAAGCCAAACATCTTGCTGGGCTGCATAAAAAGAAGCATGACCAGCAAATCAAGGGAGGTGATCCTGCCCTTTTACACTGCACTGGTGAGGCCTCACCTGGAGTACTGAGTCCAGATGTGGAGTCCTCAGTACAAGAGAGATGTAGACCTTTGGAGCACATCCAGAGGAGGGTCACAAAAGTGGTCTGAGGGATGGAACACCTCTCTTAGAAAGACAGGCTGAGAGAGCTGGGGCTGTTCAGCCTGGAGAAGAGAAGGCTCTGGGCACACCTTTTCACAGCCTTTCAGTATCTATAGGGGGGATATAAAAATAAGGGCACAGACTCTCTAGCAGGGTCTGTTGTGATAGGACAAGGGGAAATGGTTTCAAACCAAAAGAGGGAAGATTTAGACTGGAAGGAAGAAGATTCTTACCATAAGGGTGATGTGGCAGTGGCACAGGTTGCCCAGAGAGGTGGTGGTGGATGCCCTGACCTTAGAGACATTCAAGGTCAGTCTGCACCAGGCTTTGAGCAGCTCCTCTAGCTGTAGGTGACCCTGTTCGTGGCAGGGAGTTGGGCCAGACGCCCTACTTTTGAGTCCCTTCCAACTCAGATGATTCCATTCTATGGTCAGGCTGGCAGTTAGCTCAAATAAGCTGTTAGGAATACAGAGTCACCAGCACCTTTATGTTTGACAGGAGGGCAGTACACCTGATAGTCCTCTGTATGTTTAGGAAGGTAAACAAGCCTAATCTGTACATCAGGAATTCAGTTCATCCGCTTAATCCAGCCTTTCTTACTAAAGCCTCGACTTGAGGGAGCCTGGTCATGGCCAGGGCACTTGGGCTTTTCCTCTGGCTTCCCTGAGAGTCCAAACGGGAGCGCTGCTCTCCACCTGCCCTCCTGCAGCCTGAGGGCCAGCACGCCCAGCTGCTGTGCTGAGGCCCCCCGCGGCCTGCCCTGGGGCTCCGCGCCGCCGAGCCAGCTCCGCACTGCCACCATGTGTCAGGCACCGCTCTGCACTGACTTCGGGCCCGGGCAGTGCGTTTGCATCGGCTCCGAACAGGGCGGTTTCGTGCTGGAAGCTCAGCACCCTGTCAGGGAACGCTATGATCCCTGCCTGCAGGATGAGATTTGCTCCCTAGCCCTGTGGTCACCCACCCCCATGTTGCACGGACCAGATGCAGCAGCAAGGTGGAGAGCATCCCGCCTCGAGACACCCTGTAGTCTGCTGTTTGGGATAACCAGAGTAGAGATGCAGGTTCAGGCCTCTTCTGGTAGAGAAAGGACTAGAGCTCATATGTACCATGGTCTGGATGAGTGTTTTAACTACAGGAGAGGCTGAACTTTCAAGGGGAAGGCCTTTCGGCTCGAGCCCTAGGTGACAAGAATGGGCAGGAGGGACTGTGGATCATGTAGGGACGCAGGTATGCCTACCTTATGAACCTCATTAACAAAGGAACAAATCACAGTCTGTTTTCTCCACAGAGATGCCCAGAAATGCCTGAGTAGAATTAATGAAGCAATTGAGACATTCCTAGCCGAAATGCCAATGCCCACAAGCAACTGTCTATACCCTTCTTTCAAGCATATGTCCATCCTTCTCCTTCCCATGTGGGCCTTGAGTGAACTGCTTACATCAGCTCAGCACATTTCTGCACTCCTTGTGTTTGTGTAAGTAGAAGCAACATTGATCTTGCTGCCATTCTTGCAAGCAGTGGAGTGGCTACAGATGCGGTCATTAGAGAAAGGTAAATAAAGTATTACATTCATTAAATGTGTTGATATAAATGCAAGTATTCACTCAACACAATTAGGTTAATGGCATCATTATATTCTATACGTCACACACAAACTTGAGTGTTGGATTCTGCCTGGAAAAGGTAACAAAAATAAAATGGAGAGTGGTTATTGGATTGAGGGTACTATTCCTTAACATATTACACAGTTATCTTATTTCCTGAGGCACTGTAATTAACACCACAGTCTTATTTACCCTCATATGTAAATAACTTCAGGACAGAGCTGGGGGCCATCACCAGAGCAGCATAAAAATCACAACTAGTGCTATACTCCCTGGTGACCTTGAGGGTATCTTTTTTCTAAGTGTTAGGTATTGGCCTGTGCTCCTTGTCAACATCCTGTGAGTTTAGAGAAACAATACTGGGACCAGCAGTGCTTTCAGAAATGCCCAAGAAAATGTTCAGAGGTAATAGTGTGCTTCTGTCCTTGTTAAAGCAACACAGATGTTGGAGGGTGGAAGTCTTTCTACTTCTCCAGAGTTGCTGTTCATCCATGGCAAATAAGCTCTAGAGACACAAACCTAATGGATGGGAAGACCAACAAGAGAATGTGTGACATCTGGATGAAGAACTTCTTGCACCATGGGATGGTAAAGAGCAGGCTATGTTTTGAAAGCAGACCTCTGACACAGGGTCTTGCGTTTTGTCTTGCTGTCACACTGTGTTACCACACCACATCACACTGTGTGACATAACCGACAAACCCTGTTGTAACCTGTATGTGTCATGGGAAGGCAGCCTGCTGCCTGATTCTTGTAAGGATGCTTCAGGAAAAAGGCAATCCTACTACTTCCCCACGCCCAGAAGTGTATCAGGAGAAAAGGTAAACATAAAGAGCTGCTTGCTCTATTTAAAATCTAAAACCCATCTAAAATCAGCTGCAGGCAGTCATCACTTGTCACCCTGAACATTTCTGAAATTCTAGAGTACATGGTGATATAAAGCCACTGAAATGGAGTAATGTCCCATGAAGAAAGAGGCTGTCTGTTGAAACCTATTTTTTCACATTCAAGTAGGAGGTGGTGTGATAGGACACACCACAGCAGAGTCCTGACAGTATACGTCAGTGAGGACAGATGAACTTTTCAGTGCTGGTCCAAGGTATTTCAGTTTTTTCTCTAGTCCTCTCTGTTCCCTGCTGTCTTCATGGTGGTGATACCAGTTTGGAACTGATACCAAGGAACTACTCAGAATATGAGAACTTCAGGTTTTTCTTTTGCTATGTTCCTCAGGAATTACCACTCACATCAATTTGTGGATGTCCCCCTCAGGTTATTTTAATTAAGAGCTCACCTGATTTATCTTTTCCACAGAGGATTTCTAACTTATGTGAACTATGACTGGTGATAATGAAATATATTGTCATGCCACAAATTAAATACATTAAAATAAGTGATGGTCTCTCATGCTTTTTCTCATTTTGTGAACTTCTAGGCTTGTATCATCATCCCTAATACATTCAGTATCACAGACCTACCTTAAATTCAGAGATGTAAATTCTTTCATGAAAGTCAATAGGCAGCATTTTAGAAAGCCGTTTTTAATATTCATCAAGCAGGTCATTCAACCTTGGGTGCCAGCTTAGCAAAACGGTGAGACGCTCCCCTGCACCTTGATGTAGAGATGGATTTCATCCAGCATGAGAAATTTGCTTCTCCAGCAAATAGAATTTAACAATGAGCTGTGCAAGCAAAGAAACAAGACACTTCTCAGCATCCTAAGAACAGTTTGCTTTATCAACAAGAGAAATGAGAGAGAAAATATCCCCCCGAGCACTACTATGTAAAGGCCTCTGTGATGCTCCGCTGTCCCACTAAAGACTTTACAGTAGACAGGCAGAGATATAACCTACAAGTCAAATTCCCCCACCCATTGCAATTACATTGCAATGCACTGGGCTCCACCTTGAGAGGTTGCATGTGTTCTCCAGCCTTTGTGCTCTTGCACTCCTGCTCTCTCACTGAATTTCTTCAGCAAACCATCCAGCACAACCACCTCAGAGAGCCTGCAGCCTCCCTGAGGCTCTGCCCCAAGCATCACGTGGGGATCCACACAAAGCCAGTAAATGCCTGGGTACTCTTGTCAGGTGGTGAGAGCCCATGGACACACCACAGGAGGCATTTCATGGTGTGCAGGAGCAGCCCACCGTGACATCAGTGTGAGTGGTAGGGGGAGGAGAACCATTTACCTACCATGTACACAGCAGCCACCGTGGTGAATGGCTGCGGGCAGTATGATTAATGAAAGCAGGGATGTGCTACTATCTTGATAAGAGAAGCAGCCTTGATTGACGCACAGGTTACTGGGCGCATATTTTCAGGGAGAAAGGACAGTGGTAAAGATTTTCAAGGACAGACTGATGTGGCTGCAGTCCATCAGCATGGCAAGGCACCATAGCTGTGGGGCAGGCAATAGAGAAGTGAGCCAAGTGCTGCAGCTGAGATGAAGCACTGTCAGGCATGGGACGGTGACACAGCTGCCAGCGTCAAGTGGCCATCTGCCCTCAGGAGAGGGCCTGCGACCAGCATCTGCAGAGCGAGATCTCCAGCTCCTGGCAGGCAGCCTGCCCTCCTTGCACCATGATCTTGTCAAATCACCTCAGAGAAAATGGCTGAATGTCCCAGCTGGCTGCTGAGCGGGACAACAAAGGACAAGCAGGGTGATTCACTGGAGCTGCCAGACAACCCTCCCTCCCCACCGGCGCCCACCCGCTCCCCGCTCTCCCAGGCATGGGTCCACTCCCCAGTGACCCTCTGACACCATTTTTAAGGACATGAGTTTTAATCCCAGCTCCGGCTTAAATCCTTTCCGGCTGACTCAGTCCGGGTGGCTGATTCCCCAGCCTGTACCTTTCTTTGACAGGCTGTTTTGGAGGAGGAACAGGAGCAGATGGCTTTTAATTGCACTGCTAAGTCTTTGGTTTCCACTGATTTGTCCTTGCATAGTTCCTACCACAAAATCCCTAGTCCCAACAAAGACCAGGCTGCTATAATTAGCATTGGAGAAGATTAAGATAAGGAGTAGCTAACTAGCTAATTTATCAGGGATCCAAGAAGGAATATACTGTGAATGTTGATGTATGTTGCAGTTAAGGTTTATTGTTCCTTACAGCTTCACTGTTGTTAATATTTTGGGGATTCATTAACGCAGCAATTTCAAGAAACTTGCAGTGACCAGCAAAGGAACCAAACTCATGCAGGTTCCACAAGGGGGATTTTTTCAAACCCTCATCGATCTCCCTGCTGCAGCAACGCCTCACTGGGTTTTTGAGACACTCATTTCTGACAGCACTGAAACAGCACTTGTATTTTTCCATTCTATTCCTCAGCATCACACATCCATTTGTGTGACATCTTTACCCAGCTTTCAGGGACAACAAGCCATGGAGGAAAGAGTGAAAGAGATCTGCAGCTTCTCTTTGAATGGAATTTAAAAACCTGAGCTTCTTTCAAAACTACCAAGATGTAAATGTTTCAAGCAGATGTATAGACTGTCAGAGGAGAGCAGAAGGTTCGTGGCTGGAGAAATATTACTGAATGTATGTATCATATCAGATGCTGCCTCAATACACATCAATGAACAAGTAGTCCCAGAGCCCTAGCTCTCTAATCCAGAAGTTGATGTTTTATTCACTGTATGTCATATGCTTTGAGACCAGGACAGTTACACATTACAGTACATATATATGCACATCTATATTGCACTGTCGTTATCATATTTCTACTTCATACATAGATATAAAATATTTTCTGTCCCTTCTGGCTATGCAAGCACTTCTTAGAAGCAGAATATTTTACAACGTTGTTGTACAGTATTTTCACAAGTAGATGTACATTAGTAATAAAACATCCTCCTTCAATTTATATTCAAGCGTCTCTTGCTTCTGGCTGGGGAAGCATGCTCACAGAGCCTGTATAGCCTCTTAAACTCCATAAACACAGCTATATATCTTCTGTAGAAAAAATAACAATGTCATGATTTATGGGTAACTCTCTCTGTTAATCCTAATAACAGGGTTAGGAGAAGCAATTTGCAACATGGTTTAACCTTCAAATTTAAGGATCTTCAGAGACTTTCCTTCTTCTGCTCTTCAACAGAAAAGCAATCAGGCAGCAGAAGAGCAGCACGCCTGGCCATGCAGAGACAGAGCTGCCAGATGAAAAACAGGAAACCAATCCAGTTTAAGAGCAACAGCAATCTGTAAATATGCATCTCAATGGAAACACGTTCTCCATCTGCAATGTTCTTAGCATACACCCTTTATGCTTCACAAATGCCTGGAGGAGGACAGCAACATTGTAAAACTGACCCGGAGCAATCTCATCTTCTGAGCTGCATTCTGGCAGCCGTATAAATGGCGCAAGAATGACATTCCTCCATCCCTCACCACTGAGTCACTGATTCCCACCTTTTGACTGGAGAATGGACACATGGTCTCTTCTCACCCTGTATTTTCTGAGTCCTGACCCCATTAATGCCTACACAACACTTAGGGTAATGTGGTAAGTACCAAGTGTGGTCTTTGTATGAAAGTGAATCTCCATGCCTATCTGTCTTGGTCAATGTCATTTCTGTTTCCCAGTCCCCATCATTTACTAGCCCCACATATGCTTCCTGCTGCATGAGCTAGACTCCCTGGCTGGAGTCCGTCTCCGTAATGCACTGCAGTCATCAAATTGCCATGATGCATCCTGGCAGTGCAGACAGCATGGAGACTAAGATGTGGTAAGTAAGGGTCATGTAATGTGGCCATAGGGCCAAGAGGCCCAAGAGGACCTGAGACTGGAAGCGCAGGAAGCCTTCTCCATGAGGCATTAGAGATACTCATGCAGCCACACTGCTTAGTACTGCCTCTCCCAAAATGAAATATGCCATCTCAAGGTCAATGTGAATGAAAACTCACACCAGGATGAAACTCCCATCTTGTTCAGACTGAAAGAAGGAAAGGACTGCAGAGCAGAGGAAAGCAAGCACACATAGCAGTAGAGATTACAAAGAAATTTAATAAGGGTTACTGCTTGCCACAATGCAGTAAGAGGATGACTTTTCCTCTCTCTTTTACTGTTTCCATTCTTTCTGAAGGAATAGCCAAGGTTGATAACTCTGCAGATGGGCAGTGAACAATGAGCTGATGTCAGCTCAGGAAGAAGTTCCCGTTACAGACGGCAGCCAGAAGAAAGTTGAATGCCTCCGCAGGAAAATCAGACAAGTAGTACATGGACTACAGCAATTGCCTCAAATAGGGGCCTCAGAGAGTTGTAGCTGGCCTGTAGAAGGCAAGAGGTAGACAAATAATGTACTGACAAAGGAAGGAAAGGACTAGTATAGCAGGTGAGGATTTGGATTTTTTTTGCCTCTAGAATTCTGCCAGTGACATTCTTTATGGTCTGTGGGGGTGAGGTATTTTGCAGGAAGTCCAAGTAATTGCCTGCAGGAGATTTGTTTCTCCAAGTGCTGTGGTTTCACTACACCTCCGTAGATCAGGCCCCATCATGTTTTTGAGTGACACCAGCTCACGGCGCTGTCTAAACTCAGCTGTTATTATTAGCACCCATGCACTGTGGATGCACAAGCTTTAACCACTCAGGCCCAGCCTTTGGGAAGAAACAGCCTGTGTTTTGCTGTGTACATTTGCAATGATTCATGAGATTGTCTGCAATCGCTGTAAAAATAGTACTTACGCAATTCAGGAGCTACTACTGAAATCCTGACATTATTGGGTCTTCCCCTCTTAGTCACACTCATTTCAATTAATTTCCATGCCACCAAGAGAACATCATACAGAAAAGGCATAAACCTGAAAGAGGAACTGGGGGAGTTAGGAAATGCAGCAAAAGAGGATGATCATTTCTTTGCAATTGTGATGAGGAAAGATTGCAGCTGTTATTCCTCCTGTAGAAGCGAAATGTGCAAACTCAACGAAAAAGGGGAGACAAATCTGTAAGAGCCGTGGTTTTTTTTCTTTTGTATTTTGCTGAGCTGTTTTCTTTACTTTTAAAGTGAACAGCCATGACATGCCTGGAAGGTATGAAGGAACATATAATTTTCCATTCATTTTCTACCAAGGTCGCCTCATTCTTTCTCCATTTTTATCTGGACTCAGTTCTGCAGTTTTTACTGCACCTGCATTCTAGCGTGTGTCATCTCTGCAGCACCCTGAGGAGGACCATCTGAGGGGTGTCTCACAGTGCACATAAGAACATGGGGTTTAACCCACCTAAGCAGCCTCACAGAGCTGTGCTTCAGACATAGAGCTCTTTTTCCCCACACCTAGGGAGCTTTCCTGGCCCAGGCCCTAAGGATCCACCACACAACCTCGAATGCAGACAGAGGAGACCTGTGGGTGTCTATCCAGGGACAAGGGCATCTTTCAGTATTCCCAGCTACCCTAAAAAACCCTTTCAAGTAGAATCTGCAGAGCCAAGTGATGGGCCCCATTCCTATTTTGGCAAAGAAGCCACCACTGCTGCTAGATCTGTTGAACCCATGGGGTTGTTTGGTCCATGCTGTTCCTTCCGTGTATGAGGAACACGTGGTGTAACCCACAGACTTTCCCTGGGCCATCAGAACAGGGGCACCATTGTCAGAAGAACTGTGTGGGTTCCTGTTCCTTCTCATGTTATGTTGTAGTTACGCTGTTACATTCTTCTGGAGTTGAGCCTCAGCACTGCAAAATGGACCAGATTTGTTCCTGGTTTCTTTCAAGTCACTTGAAATCCAGATGAAATTAGTAGGGCTTTGTGTATTTGGCACACTGTTAAACAAGACTTTTGAACTGCATTCTCTGAAAGTGTCTATTCCTTGGGAAAGAAGTATCAACATTTGAGTGTAAAAGAACACCAGAAAAAGGCCTTCAAAAAGCTCTCTCCACAAAGCTTCCATGCACTGCAAAAATGAAAATAAAAAATATTAATGAATAAGACAAAATTATTTATAGAAATTAGGCCTGAAGGAATACTGCTCAAATTGGTATTCACAGCAAAGCAGATGTGGAAAATGGAACTAAAACCAATGTAGCTGGGCCAACTTGTACAATACTATGTGGTACATAAGCTGAATTTTGATCCTCCATAGTACACCTCTATATATAGGTGACAGTAATCTAACATCTGCTTGAATCTCACCGCACTCCTTCTGAGACTACAAATCTCTTCTTTGCTTTCAGACTGTGGGATCATAGAATCACTAAGGTTGGAAGAGACCTCTAAGATCATCCAGTCCAACCATCCACCTATCTATCACTAGTAGTTCTCACTAAACCGTGTTTCTCAGTACAACATCTAAGCATTTATCGAACACCTCCAGGGTCGGTGACTCCACCACCTCCCTGGGCAGCCTTTTCCAGTGTCTGACCACTCTCTCAGAAAATTTTTTTCGAATGCGAGGTACTCAATGCAAATAAAAGCAATGTTGGCTTCCCATTTGGTTAAAAAGAACTTGTATCTCACTGGGCCAACAGTTTGCCTTTTTGAGGCTGCATGGTAGAGGAACGCAAAGAGACTCAAAGGCTTTATAGAATACCTAGATCCAAGCATGTTTTCTTAGCACACTGGGAGTTTTTCACTGGTAACCCTGAGATACCTGTTCTTCCTCCAGGTATTCTGAAAAGGAGCACTCAAATTGCAGAGAGCTGCAGTCCATCAAAGCGTGGAGCTGAAATGCATGCAATGAAAAGAGACTATTAGGGCCATCACATCACCTTTTACATGAGCAGTGTTTCAAAACACTTTACAAGATTAGATGATAGTCTCTGTGTGAGATCAGGCAGTGTAAAAAGACTAGCCCATGGATCTCAGGAACCTGTCTAAAACAGTGAGCAACATCAGAGAGAATTCAAGTGTGAAAGAGGTAGGCAGGATGTGGGAAAATCCTCTTTTCTACCATTTCCCATCCTTTCCAGCAATGTGATGCAACGCAGTGGGCACTGGTGTAAAATAGCTCCAAAACACGTATTTGCTTATTCTCTGCAGAACAGGGACAAGAGATGTAGCGGGTCAGCGCTCTTCGTAGTCAGCTCTGTGTCTTCTGATACTGAAACAGAGAAACGTCCTTCAGAGGGATGTCCCCTATACCCATTTAATCTGGTCTCTAAGACAACAGAAGTAGTGATTTGCATATAGACAGCTTTCCACTGGAAAACTGCCATTTCTCTTAGAGCAGAGAGCAGCCTTCAGATGGTAATTAGTGATACATGTTTTCTGTGGCCAGCCAATGCTCAATGCAATGGAGCTGTATAGGCACATCTATTCAGTCACATCTTTCTGTCCTACAGCTGGAATTCTGCAAGCAACCTCTCCAGTCTGAGTAATTCTTTCAAAATAAAAAGCCTCAGGATTGAAGAAGATAGAAGAGGAAAAAGAACAGAAAGGATGACAGACAGAGATACAGATTAAGAAACAACTAGACACTTTATAGTGAAAATGCTGTCACTTCTGAGACAGAGTGAGAAAGCAAAATATAAATCTCACTTATGCCCCAGCTGATTCCCAAAATAACAGCCTGGCTGAGCTCTCTCTTTTCCAGAGTGCAACCATGGCATTCAAAAGAGACCAAAAAGTATTCAGAAGTTATCAAAACTTGAAGTGGCTGAAGTAGAAGATACTGGGTTTTCTCTGCAAGAAGAGGAGCATAGGTAAGGAGTACATATTTCCTGAGGCATCCATTTCCCAAGATGTGGGGTCTCCTCTGAATGTCAAGTGCTTCATTTTCACTCTCTTCCCAGCAAGAGTTTCTGCTGATTTGAAATTCAGAAACAAATCAGGAATTTCCCTGTGGTTTGAGTCCCTATTGCATGAACTTCTTGCTCCAAATCTCACTGTCAGAAAGCTTTCTCCTGAAATCCAACCTCATATTCCCTTTCTCTAATTGCCTGCTGTCCTCCAATGCTGCACACTTTCCTTTGGTGAGGAGAACCTACAACTGTGCTTGTCCACTGTATTAGCTTTCCTTTCAGGCTGGAGTTATCACTCTCAGCAAGTAATGCAGACATGAGCAGCTCAGGATACTGGGAAAGCACTGAGGTGTTCATGGCACAGCAGTGAGCCATGCCACTGGGAATGACACAGTACTGGAGGGCCCTATAATGAAATGCATTGGCACCAGTATAAACCATTGTCTCTCTGATTACAAAATGGCTGTGTTGAAATGACTACCAGGCCCTGCTAAAACACCAAGCTCTTATATACCACTTGTCAGCCATCATTTTCAAAGCACTTTCAGAGGGTGGGAAATGATTTATGTAAGGTCACTGAATAGAAACAAAATTAAACCCCTCTGTGCCTGAACCATCTGCCAGCATCCTGACCACTGAGATACTCCAGGAAACCCTGGCTTCTTTGTCATGTTAGCCATTCACAGGGCAGAGTATAGCAGCAGAAGCAATGACTATTCAGCTGTAATTTCTTAGGCAGTGTTATCAGGATGATTTTAAGTGGGGCAGTTCTGAAGCACTATGTGAGAGAAATCTCTCTTTTCACATGCAGCGAAGTGATGCAAATTATGGCATTTTTTTCCTCCTCTGGAATCTATGGGACAAAGAGGACCAGAAAGGCCACACTAACATTACGTTTATGCTTAAAGTCATCAAAGCAGGAAATTAATAATTTGTGGGGTAGAGGAAAAAACTGCAGACTCCACACTTCTGCATGTTTAAAGATCTTTCCATGACCTTACAGTTTCGTTGCTCATCTTTTATTTAAACTATCTATTTAGAGCCATAGAGATGGATATGAAGCGTATGCCAGAATCCGTATTCTTACAGCATTTCAAAATTAAAGTGCAAGTTTTCATTAAGGAATTTGGAGGGAGCAAAGCTTGATATTTGTCTCTCAGCAGTTTTATGGAGCTGAGCAGAGAATCTGCACAGTAGGTTTTTAAGGACCACTAAGGATAAGACTTTGGTCTTTGTCTTGTCAAGTAGCATCAGGTCAGGCACTTCACTGCTCAGATTTTGGTACTTCACTAAACTGGAAAAATGGTTACCTTGTCTTCCTGTACTGTCAATGAGAAGAGGTGAGAGTACTGAATTACTGCTTAAATGCAGGAGCTATGAAGAACATAGAGCAGTGTATCCATAGGCTGTAGGAACACTCTCTAGCTGAAGGTGGGTACCTGGCCTCATTCCCTCTGTGCCTAAGGTCACTCACCTCTAATCCCCCAAATTGTTTGACAGGAGGATTGAAAACCTTAAAATAACTCTCAGAAATATTCCCTTAGAGGAATACAGTGAAAGACTGATTTGGCCAGGATTTCAAAAGACAGCCACCTAAACTTTGAGTCAATGCACAGTTCTCATAAGTGGGGAGCACTGAAAAGATCTCATTAATCTGTGGACTATTTGCACAACATTTCGCTTAGAAAGAGCCAGAAACCCAGGCTGAAGACATCACTTTGAACATCTCCTTTAGAAAAGGCTTGGCCCAGCATCCAGCATGCTCACTCCCACTGCCCAGCCAGCACTGAAGTGCTGTGTGTCACTTTGTTTGCTGGGGCCATAAACTCTTCCCATTCAGTCTTCTGGGAACTATTTTTGCATTAAAAATGTAAATAATAGTAGCTAAAAAACTAACTCATAAAAAGCTTTGAAGTTTGCTTACAAACAAAATACCATCATAAAGTCTCTCGATCCTGTTTGTGCTAAAATATTGACTTTTCGGGGAGGTAAATATTTCTCCATTGCTCATGGCATAGAAACTTGTTCCTGCTGTTTATTCACATGCCAAGGCCAGTAAGTACTGTTGCAGTTTGTATAATCCCAGTTTAGAGGCTGCAGTGCAGTTCCCAGCCTGCTCCCCAGGAAATTAGCCAGTGGCAATACTTTCATTAACTTCAGGGCAAGCCAAGTTTTATTTGCCTGCCTCCAGAGATACTCCATACCCAAAAAATGTGCTTCAGAGGCTTCTGTGGTCTTCAGAGAGTTTCTCTCTGCAAGCAGACTGTTGATCTCTTCTTTGTTTTGTTACTGGTTTCCAGTGCCTTGCACATGCCCTTCTGCAAAGATTGTGTCATTTGTTTTTCCGGGGTAACAATCAATTGCAGGTGATATTTGCAGCTGATTCACTTCCAGCAAGGGCAAAAGGTAATGCTCCTTTGTTTAAGTGTAAGCCATATCCCTTCTTGGGGCTTTGCCATTTGACTACGGCAGGTGATAACTTTGCCTGTCCTCTTCTCCCTTACATTTCACATAGGTTTTATTTTGCATGTTTTGTTTGCAGAACAAGGGGGTTCTGTCAATTTTTTTTTTTATTCCTGTGATTATAGCTCAGAACAACCTGACAAATGCTGGATGAGCTCATGTGAAGTGCCCCTATCTATGTGGAAGAATAATCTATCCTAAAAGAAAAGAAAATATTTCTCTGGAAACAGGAAAAATAAACCAATCTATTGTATTTCCCTATCAAAGTAACCTCCATATCTTCCAGCTCACCCCATTCATTTCCAGTCTCACAAACATCCTCCCTTTCACTGAGTCAGAAAAGAAGAGCCACCACAGCACTGAACTCATGGCCATTGCCAGGCATGGGGAAGATGGACCAAACCTGTTCCTCTGCAGTGGAAATCCACTGTTCAGTCTGATTATCTCTGGGTCCTAAGGTCACAACGTTATTACAAGAATGAGGAAAAGTTCCTGCACCACAGAAGCTTACATATCTCTTTGAGGCAGACAAGGAAGAGAGCTGCACAGCCACATAACAGCTGGTCTCACGTGATAGGTGCAGGCTTGGCAGCATGGAAGCAGAGGTAGATCTTCCTTGGGTAAGCCCTTCCTCTTACCTATGCTGTCCTCAGTATATCTGCAGCTGGAGGAGGAAAGAACAATCCAAAGAAAAGGCAGGAGTTAAGGTACATCTAAAGCTGTATTTCAGATCAGTAGTAAAAGAATGATTTGAATCAGCCTTTCTGGCTCCCGTAGTGATGTTTTATGTACAGATTTTCTTGCCGTGCATATTTTTTTTTATTTTCCATTCTTTTTTTTTTTTCTTTCTCCCTCATACACCCCATCCCTACCATTTCTCCAGATATTTTACCATCTCTTGTAGCCCCAGAAGACGTTTCTGATAATTCTTTTTGCTTACTCCATCAAGAGGATTTGGGGAAATGTGGTTCAGATTGGCTGTAGTGAGCTAGTTTAACACAGATACCTGCCCAGCCCTGCCTGCATTCCTGAAAGCAAAATGAATCCAGAAGTAAGTCCTGTCTAGATGCAGTAGAAGATGAGCAGAGCAGACTGATGGGATGAAAATAAGGAGATCTATACCCTAGTTCCATTATTCTTCAGACCAGAGTTGGGAAACAATTTTGTTTCCTGAACATGTCCACATGGCAGTTTCCCCCCACTGACACACCTTTATGTGGTGAAAGACCTCATGCTTACAAACAAGGAGACCGGTCCAGCATGTCAAGGGACAGGGAAGTCCTGGCTGCCATGACCATGAGATGATGGAGCATAGGATCCTGAAAAGTGGGAGCAAGACAAAAAGCTGGATCACAATCTGGACTACAAACCTGGACTGGTTTCTGAAGGTACATCATCAGCAAAAGGAAGACTGTGGATGCATCCAAAAAAAATGCACACACACCCATGTGTGGGCTAACGTACCTAACAAAAAGGAAGTGCAAAAGGCCAAGAAACTTGATGTTTTCTTCACCTTGGTCCTCACTAGTTAGACCTACCTTCAGGAACCCTATGGCCAAAGGAAATTTAAACAACTTATGCGAGTCCATGGGACATGGTATGGTGCACCCATCAGTACTGTAGGAGCTGGCCAATATCTGTGTGAGGTCAGTCTAGATTATCTCTGAAAGATTGTGGCAACTGGGGAGGTTCCTGACAACTACAAGAAAGCAAATGCTGATACTATCTTCAGGAAGGGCAAGAAGGAGCTGAGAAACCGCAAGCTAGTGAGATTCACCTCAGTCTCAGGGAAGTCACCTCTCTCCCTGAGAAACAAACAGAACAAACAGCCTTGGAAACCATTTCCAAATATCTGAATGGCAAGAAGATGACTGGGAGCAGACAGCATAGATCTGTGAAGGATAAGTTGTGCTTAATTAGTGTAGCAGTCTTCTACAATATGGTGAGTGACCTGGTGGGTGAACAGAGAGCAGAGGATGTTGTTTATCTTGACATTAGCAAGTTCTCAATGTTGTCTCCCACAACATCCTTGTAGGCAAACTGATGAAATACAGACTAGATAACTGGATAGTGAGCTGAAAGTTGACTGAATTACTAGGCTTGACTGGTTGCAGTTAGTAGCACAAACCTAGCTGCAGGACAGTCACTAGTGGTGTTCCTCAGCAGTTGGTAATGGGCACCAGTAAGATTTTCATTGATGATCTGTATGACGGAATGTCATCACAAGTTGATCCTTCCCCTCTGCTCAGCCCTAGTGAAACACATCTGGAATGCTGTGTCCAGTGCCAGGTACATTTACCATGCAGGAATGAATCCAGTGAAAGGTCACATGTGAAAAGGATGGTCAGTTTCCAATGTGAGGATGCTCAAACACTGGAATAGATTTCTCAGAGCAAAGTAAAACTGGTTGTGGCCCAGAGTAACCTTCTCTGGATGTATCCATTTTGAATAGCAGAGTGGGCTGGACCATTTCAAGAGGTCCCTTCCAACCTCAGCTGCAGCTGTGTGATAATGCTGAGTTACCTAAAACATGCTGTCCCATACTCTGGGAAAAAAAAAATGGATCTCTAAAGATGATCTTTCTTGTTTAAAAACAAGAGTCTTTAAAAAGATAAAATAAAATAAAATAAAAACGTTGTATCTGTGTAATTCCTAGCGCACTTGCACTACTTTTCCTTCAAGCTTTACCATATCAATTGATTCCAGTGCTTCATTGTCTTTCATCATCAGATTTTTTTTTCCCAATGAATAATCTGGATTTTCCTGATAAAATGTAAGCCGAGATTTTTTTTTTCCGTGGCACATTCTAAATTTAAAAAATAATAAGTAGCCCTTCTGTGTTTAGAGAATGCTCCTGTGTTCTCCCTTAGTCTTGTCTAAGCTGACTGCAATTTCTCCAGTATCAGCATGACAAAGTAGTGCTTTTCACATCACTGATCTTTCCCACTGCCCCCTTCTGGTTTCTCCTCAGTTGGCTCATATCTTTACTGAACTGCCCCAGACTCAACATAATGCACCAACCATGGCCTCACCAATGATAAGTGGAGAAGGATGACTTCATCTGTCTTGCAAGATGCATTCCTCTTACCAGAACCCAATACAATGTTTGTCTCTTTCACAATCCCATGACACAGCTGATTCATGTTCAGCATGTGATCTACTATAAACCTAGAGTCTTCTCGAAAGAGAACTGCTGGCTAAACAACTGTTCCCTGTCCCAGATCTGTCTAGTTACTCTATTTCTGCACACACATAGCATTTTGCACCTGCATCACTGTACCCTTCCTTTTTCAGCCCATTTCTATAATTCTCAATCATTTTGAATTCTGACCATGACTAATAGCATATGTGCAGCTTTGTCACTACTCAAGTCATTCTAGAAGAGTGTGACCCAGGACAAACCCTGGCAGAACTCCACTAGCTACAGTTTTCCATACTGGGAGTGATTAACTCACAGTTAAACTAATACTTTCCAAGTACAAGTTCTTTTGCTAACTACTATATCAGTAACTAATCTGGACAATATTTGGCTGTCAGAGGGACTTTATCAAGATAAAAGCTGAGATGGAACTTCATCCCCTAAATCTTTTACCATACTGTAAAATGAAAGTTTGATTCCACATTAGTTGCTTTGAAGTATTACATGTTGTCTGCTGCCCATCCTTTGGGCTTTCAAATATTTATTTGATATTTGTTCCAGATATATTCCAAGATTTAGAAAGTGGTCATGATTCTATCTCTTCCTTCTTCTCACTTTAAACTTATAAATAAACTTTAAAATTCCTCATTTTAAACATTTAGTTGATCTTAATGTTGCCCAAAGGAAGGTTACTTTGTCAAGGAGTCTAGAGGGAAAATGATGCAGGAGAATATGTCAAAGCTTCCTGGCCTTGAATGATTCAAGGGAGGGGGCATCTACAACCTCACTGGGCAATCTGTTCCAGCGTCTCGCTACCCTCACAGTAAAGAACTTCTTCCTAATATCTAGTCTAAATTTACCCTCTTCCAGTTTAAAAACATTTCTCCTTGTTCTGTCGCTAACATGTCCTTCTAAAAAATTCCCTCCCCACCTTTCTATAGTTCAGTTCTAGTACCCCGTTCAGGTACCAGAAGGCTGCTATAGGGCTGAAGAGCCCCAGCTCTCTCAGCCTGTCCTCACAGAGGAGGTACTCTAGCCCTCTGATCATCTTTGTGGCCTCCTCAGGACCTGCTCCAAAAGCTCCACGTCCTTCTTGTGTTGGGGGCCCCAGAACAGGATGCAGTGCTCCAGATGGGGTCTCACAGGAGCAGAGCAGAGGGGCAACAGTCCCAGCACCAATCCCTGAGGACTGCCACTCATCACTGGTCTTGGGGTATAATGTCTGACTAACAGAAACTGATAGCTCCTGTGCCAAAACCTGGAAAGACAGAGAACTGAAATATGCAGGTTTTTTAGATTTCCAGTACTGAAGAGTAATCGTTTTCAGAATAATAATAGTATACGAACCTCCTCCTGATTACTGTTCACCTTTATGCAGTTTTTTTTTTCTGAGATAAAATGGTACGTTTCATTGTGGGTCTCGTTTATCAGATGTAGCTTTAAAAGCAAATGGTGTGTGCTCTTGCAGAGCACATGAACTTCCAGGGAACATTGCCTCAAGCAGTCAAATCAAATCAAATTGCTCCAGGCTGTGTGCTGTGAAGCATCTCAGAAGAGGACAAAATCTCCCACTAAACCTTTCCCCTCTCTCACTTTTCCCCTGACTGGCAGGTTTCCCCTCCAGCATTACACTTGCTGGCTCCCTGACAGGCTTTATTTTCCAGCAGCCCGACTGTCACCAGCTCCTGTTTTCCCAGAGATAACATTTCTGTACGTCAATGCTCACTATCAGTGTCACATTTAGCTTTAATCCTTTCTTAGACTTTTGTGTGAGGTCTTTGCAGTCAGTACCTGTTGCAATGGGGGTCTTGTAAAATTTGCTTGCAAACTTAGTTAGGCAACCTGATTGTGTTTGATGGAAGTATCTTGAGTAAACAGCTTGTTATGTACATGGCCACTTGCTCAAGAGTTGAATGTTGCATTACTCATTTACACATGGGATGTTTTGAAAATAAAACCCAAGACACTGCCTTCTTATCAGATATTGTTTAACTCATTCATGTTTGTGAAGGATGATTTTGAAATTCCCTTTCTATAGTTTTCCTTTCCTCTTATGACTGTTTATAAAAGGTGACCAAGCTTATGACTACCTCAGAGTAATTAATCGAAACACAATTTAGGTATTTACATCCTGCCTATCTGAAATCTCCCTCTAGTTTCAATTGAACAAGGCTTTCCTTTCCACTTCCTAGCCTAAATTGTCTCTCTGGAATGTTAAATATTTGCCACAGATCACTCCAGCACTGGCTGCAGTTCAGGAGGAGATAAAGTGACCTCTGGGAACTATTTGTTACATTTTCAAGAGGTTTGGAGATCCTACAAGGAGGGGGAATGTCTCTATCTGTATACTGTACATATATTCTTTTTTTGCATGACTAATTAGCATGCAGTTTTAGCGTGCATTCATTTTGCAAACAGATAACCTGAATCAGAAAGCTCTCGACTTTTTCCGCCCACTTACAATAGAACCAACTGCAACTGAAGAACAGTGTCAAAAATTTGACACAAACACCACAACTCCCAATAAAAGGGGCCAAAAGCCCAGCTAGAGTGGCTGCAGCTGTAAGCAGGGTCATGAGTCTGACAGAATCTCACTGTAATCCAGGATTTATCCCAGTCCGGGGGCTGTGCTGAATGATCAGCACGGCAGGAAAGAGTTTGAGGAATGTGGTCTCAGTAATAAGGCTGATGAAGGGAAAACATTAAATCACATCAAGTTGTATTTGAAATTTCCCTTGCTATTAATCTAATGTGGGTTAAAAGAACATGAGGTAATTTAATAAGCTAAAGAAATATGAAAAAGCCTTATTTTTTCTCATAGAAATAAATCCTATTATGATCCTCAATGGAAAAAAAAAGAAAAAAAAAAAAGCTTTTTCATTTTTTTTCATTTTTATAGAGCTAATTAACACTATTTAAATAATTACGTTAAAAACACCTTCTTCCATGGTTGTAATTTGGTGGACCAGGCCTCCAGAAGCCAGAACTGATGATGTTCCAATAGCCGCAGGACTTTGTTTTTGACCATTCCTGTTCTTTTTCCCTCCTGGACTTACACAGACTTCACATTCCAGCTCGGCAGTTTTCTCTGTGAAAATGTTGAGTAGACAGTCTTCTTTACTCTTACATTCATCTGGCCATCCACAATAAGCCACAAATTTCAAAACCTGTCATAAAGATAAAACAAACAAAAACTCAACCCAAACCACCATGGAAATAGCCAAGTCAACTACTCCTCTTGAATTCTGCCAGCCTTCTATATAGACCCCTGGGGCCAGGTTTTCAAGTGCTTATTACACACAATTACTGCTGCTTTCTTAAAAGATGTTGCATATTGGGTGCTGAGCACCCACTCTCTTGTAAAGATCTGGCATACTAAATTATTTCAAGCAACAATTGTGCAATCCTAATTACCTGTTTACACACACTTAAATGAGTGGTCACAACCAAAGGCTATGTCTATACTGGTAAGAAATAAATTTGCCCGGGACCATTTCTGGCCCTGAGGTGAGCTGGTGCGGAACACCACGTCCATACAGTTAATTCCCTTATCCATCATAACAAAGCTGTACCCAACCTGCCCACTGTGAGCTGAACAGCCTTTGTAGACTGCAAGACAGCCTTGCCTGGGAGCTGCAGGCTGCTGGGAGCCTGCTAGTTAGTGCCAGCCAGAACTGCACAGTGGAACATTTGCACTATTAAATAGCATGGATGACTGTGTACCAGGGCCCAGGAATGTGTGTTGCTTCATATACTAATACAACCGTATGATGTTATTTTTTTTTAATTATTCTGAACAAAAATAAATGTCCCACTGTAAAATCGATGAAAGCTGTCCATGGACTTCATCCACTTTTGGCTCAACTGATAGAAAACATATATATTTATAGTGCAAATTGTTAGTATTTATTTTGCAGTATCTCCAAGGAACTCCAGTCAAGGACAGAGACCCTTGCACGAGCTGCAAATACAAAACAAGATGTGTCAAAGAGTTTGGGAGATAAGTGTTCTAGCAAATCCAACTGCTTTGGCTGCTGCAGATAGATGGGAGCTCTCTCTGCCCATGCTAATCCCAAGATTGGACATGTGGGAAGCACAGTGTTGAGAGATTCGTTTGTGCTGGCCAGGAGCCAGCTTGAGTTCAGATGTAGTCTAGACAAATCAGGCTGTAGCTGCCAAGAACTGGGGCTTGGGAGCTCGTAGGCAGCATCACGTAAATACAGTCTGACTTCTGCAGCCTGGAGCCAGCCAGCCCCATTCTGCATCCCTTTCCATGCCGTAGATATGTGCCCTTGCTCCACATTGGTGTTCTCCAGGCATGCAGCTTCCATGGCTGGGACAGTGTGACCCATAGGCTGCGTCCAGGTGCCAGAGCTCCGCACAGGATGCACAACTCACCCCAGCTCCTCAACTCACTCCTGCAGCTATTTCCGTGCAATGGGCAGCCCGTGACACTGACTGAGCCATGAAGATGTGTTGGTGCCTGGAGGAACTTGTGGTTAATGCAGGCCAAAGCAGAGAGCACCAAACGTTCAGCAGCACAAACCTAAATTAATGTTGAATCTGTTGGGATCAACCAGACTCAACTATGCCTGACTCATGGCTGTATAAGAATGGTATTTTTCTATAAGCATTAGATATATATTCAGATTGCAAAATATATTTCATACCAAAAAAAAAAAAAAAAAGGTGTTTATTTCTTTTTGTCATGCTCTTTGAAAATTATTGAAATTTTTCTTTGTGACCAAAAAAAAAAAAAAAGAGAAGAAAAAGAAAAAGCAGCACCAAGCAATTTGGAAAAACTACACAGCCTGTTTGTAGCACCTCCTGCACTGATGTGCTCACAGCTCAGCACCGCTGTCACCACTGTCATCCTGTACATGGTCTCACAAGAGCATCACAACATCCTCCACACTGATGCATGATTCTTCTGCAAAATTCCTGATCCCAGCTGCAGAGCTCACATCCCTGTGAGCTTTCTGCTGCAGCTGTGATGCTGTCGGCCCTAATCTCATCTTTTGTCTCCCCACAAGGCTCTGAATCCTGCTGCTTCTTCACCAGGAGAAGTTTCCTCTCATCTGAGTTCTGCTCTGGTGCTCTCGAAACTTTGCGTCAGCTCTTCCTAGAATCTGAATGAGTCAGGACCTGCTTCAATGATCTCCATCAGCAACCACCACTGAGAGATACACTTTGATTCTGTTGAACTTTCAGTTCCAGGTGCAGCGCGATGCCAATGACTGCAGTGGGGTGCTTCTAGGAAATGGTGAAATAGGCACCTGAGGGTAGGGAGGCAGATTTGCAATCAGTCTGTATAGTGGAGGCATATCCACTGGAACTCCAAAGAGGTAAAGCAGTGCTCATCTCAACAAGGAGCTGCAATCTTCTCCCATTAAATATCTTCTGGGAAAATGGGTAAATTCTTCTCTCTTAGGGGATGTCCAGGGGCAGGTGAATTCCGAAGCTATGCAGATACACCAGAAAGGCAAGTGGTGTTTCCTGGGTGCTCCGGAGCAGTAAAAAGCATGGCAGCACTGTCACCTTCTCACTGAGCATCAAGGTGACATGTGCAGCTTTGTCCCAGCACAAGCAGGTAGAGCAGAGGGATCTCCTCCCCTATCCTTCTGAACTGAGTCCAGGGTAATTTTTTTCCTTTGTGCATAATGCTTTTGTCTGCCCCTCATGTCATGCTGGTTGGCATTGATCTCAAGATAACCAGGAACAATACAGTTTTCCTCACCCACGGGTGTGGCAAATAAACAAATGAGGTATTGGTACACCTCAGCAAGCGCCTTGGTCCTTG
Organism: Centrocercus urophasianus; assembly: GCF_019232065.1. Classification (NCBI taxonomy): domain Eukaryota; kingdom Metazoa; phylum Chordata; class Aves; order Galliformes; family Phasianidae; genus Centrocercus; species Centrocercus urophasianus. The sequence continues at coordinate 9,959,525 of NW_024884253.1, forward strand.
GCATGGGGCCAGTAAGGCCTTCTCACCCTGTCCACCCCACCTGGGGTTTCCTGGTGACTGGGGGAAGCCTCACACTGCTCCAGGATGCTACAGCTACATGCATGGCCCGACCTGCAGGATCTTCTGCAGGCAATCCCAGCCCAACACCATCTCCTCTCACCCTGGTTGTGCATACGATGGTGGGACCTAGGTTTTCAAGAAACATGTGGGTATGACACTGAGGGACATGGTTTAGTGGCCATTGTGGTGATGGGTTGGACTAGATGATCTTAGAGGTCTTTTCCAGTCTTACTGATTCTATGACTCTATAATTCAATGATTCTATGATTGTGTGGCTGCATGCTGAGGTCTCCAAAAAGGAGCTAGCCATAGGAGATGATTGGGGGCTCAGTGCTTGCAGTGCGGTGTGCTTGCAGGATTGGCAGCAGCGGTGTGTACTGGCTGTGTGCCTGTTTTCATTGTACTCACACAGCTAAAAGAATTAGAGTTTCTGCTGATTTTCTGGGGTGACAGTGTAATTATAGCTCAGAAAGGGTTGTTCCAGATGAAAACAGTCCCGGAACAAATTATTACAGCTCTGCAGCCAGACTGGGCTCTTGCCTACCCTGCCTGCCCCATACAACTGTAGGTTTAGCTCCCTGCCCAGGGACCCCTGCGCAGAGAGGAGATCAGTTTCCTTCCACACTCCTGTTCCTTTTCTGTCTCCAGTGCACCACTACAGCAGTGGGGAACAACTTCGATTCCCCACATGGGTGGGGAATGGCCAAAGGGACAGGCATAGGAGCCCAGCCTTTTCCTGGAGCACCCCCAAAGCCTTGCTTTCTGCCCTCTGCTTTGCTCATTAATCACAGTGTAATTTGTTTCCTGAAAGGAAGGCCCAAATGAGTCCAGCTGTCGGTTATCCCTGGTCTCTGTGTTGTTGATCCTAGGGGAGATGTCATAGTTGGCAGCAATCCCACATCAAGCAGAGGCACTGCAGAGGAAATGAAATGAATCTTATTGGTTTCCAGAGGATATAAAATGTTTTCCAACCAGTTAGTTTACCTTGTTTCACTCTTCCCTTTCCTGTAAAGATCATTTTGCCCTCTTCTCAGGTCAAGGCTCTACCAGCAGCCCCAGCACTGAAGCAGCTTCAAGACACCAGCTCTTTCCTGTGCCAAGTGTAGGAACAAATAAGAATGCACATAAAGAAGTTTTCCTTACCTGTCTTCTTCCTACTGTGCAGTACCTACAATTTGACCTACCTGTGAATCATAGATTATCCCAAGTTGGATGGAACCCATAAGCACTGAGTCCAATTCCTGAAGAGTGAAGTTGTCAGAAGGGACCATGAAGTGATAAAGTAGGAGCAAATGTATCATACATGCATACAATCGTTTCTATATGCAAAAATGAGCATGCAAGAACTTACGTCTTCCACCTTCTATCAGAGTTCTATTCAGCGTCTGTTTGCTTGCTTTATGAGGTGCTGCTCCAGCGCTGTGACGGTGGAAGTCAGAGCTTTGGCTGGGAAGAAAGAGCCCATGCTGGCCAGCGGGAGGAGTTCTGGGCTCTGCTGATGTCAGTGCCTGCTCCTTGCATGGAAAAGATGCAACATGTGTAAGATAAGTGAGTCAGCCTGGGTCAGGCCCAGAGCCAGTGACTGCTGAGCTCTCTTCCCAGCTCTGCTACTGATTTGCTTGCTGGCCTCAGTGGGTTTGTCAGGCCAGAAGTATGGCATTGCGTGTGGAGGCTGCCCCTGAGGACAGCAGTTGATTTCTCATCGTCCATCATTTCTCACAGCTTCCTGAAATATCAGCCCATCTTCGTCGCCTCCCTGCTTTTCCACCTGATTAGTGGAAGTAACTGTGCAGATACATCCCAGTACTTTGCAAACAGATGAGACAGACCTTGCCAAGGCACACGTGCAATGCTGGGCTCTCAAACCCTCTACTGTAGAACAGAGAAGGGTGAGCTATTGAGACTGCAGCTACAGAAGCACTGAGCTCCATGTGGCTGGCTTTACCCTGTTGAACATTTTTGGCCTGTTGCTGTTTCCCCATCAATAGCTACAATTTTCACATCTGTCACTCAGCCAAGCCTTAATCCAGGTGGTTGTGCCCTATTCATCCTGCATAATGTGAGCTCATTAATCAAGCTGTCATGTGGTGGAGAAAGCCAAGAGTACTGTGTCAACCAGATCTCTAATCTTGTCTGAAAAAATAGACAACAGGTTTATCTAATGAGACTTACCTTCCACGAAACCCAGCTGATTAGTGCTGCTTTTATTTTTAGCCTCTAATTCCTTATTGTTGGAGGCCTGACTTAACGTCTGGTCTGTCAAGGGATGCTGCCCTGCTAAGCAGCTGATTGCTCCCTGGAGTGTCCCACTGAGGCTTTTGAAGTCCCAGATCAGCCCTGGCACTCTCCCATGTCTTTGGAATTTCCCCAGATTTGTAAATACAAAACTTCACCAAGTGCTTTAGCTAGTTCCTTTAAGACACAAAGATAGCCAGGCCAGATGATGTGAAAAACATTTAATTTTAGCAGATGCTGCCTCACATCCTCCTTTGCTCCAGATGGTAAACGCTTCACTCCATCCGCAACATCATATGGGATGAATATCCTGCTCACTTCCAAATGCAGAGGAGAAATAGCTATTGAACATTTCTGCCTTTTTGCACCACTGTTTATGATTTTACCATCTGCATTTAGCAATTGGCCTATGCTGCCATGGGGATGTGTTTGGGACAGCAGGCAGCATTGTTCCTAACAGGATTTTTGGAATGCTTTCTACATTTCTTTAACTCAACTGGCAGTTGATAGTCTATTAATCCTTTGGCTTCCTTTTATCAATCCCTTGCATTGTTTTAGCTTGTAGTTTATAATCATTGCCATTCCGTTTCCTCTTGTCTTCCCTGCTTTATACATTGCTTCTTTGAGTTATATTCTTCTTTCTACATCTTTTTCTAAACAGGCTGTTTCTTACCCTACAGATCTATTTTCCATCTCCATCTACATCCAGCAGAGTATTCTCGGCTAAGCTCCAGTTTTCATTTACACTTCTTATTTTACATTTATGTTTCCAGCCAACTGTGCCAGCTTTAAATTTGTGCATGTAGACACACACATACACATATATACACAAAACTGAGAAGCAAGGAGATCACAAAAAAAAACCAACCAAACAGTTGTGGTACCATTAATTTGTATGAAGTGTGAACGCCAAAGAACAGCATTGGCAATGCGTTGTAATGACCCTGACATGGGAGAGTGCATTTAGCCCACCCTCGGTATGGTGAGCACGCCTTCAGTCACGTCATAACTAAAAAAAGTCAGTGATCTGTGTCCCCAGGATGGTGCTCTCTGCTGCTCCGCAGAGGTCTCAGTTCCATCAGTCACAGTGAAGTAATGTGATGCACCAGCCTCTGTCTCCAAGAAGTGACGAAGTTTGTCAGCCTGTGCTTGGGATTCTGACAATGATACATGTTTCTCAGGTCTGCTGACTTCAGCAAGGGCACCACTTGGATTCTCTCTTGCAGAAGCTGTGGCTAGAAATTTGACCACAAGGTCACAAGGATTTAGCTTGCCCCTCGGCTACTAAAGTTTCACTGGCAGGAACCCAATCTCCAGCGCAATCTCTTCCACTCCTACCAGGCCATGCACTTGTCTATGGCTTAACTGTTGTTCCTCCACCACAAGCTCTGCCCAATCCTCCACCTCCAAGATACCATCTTTATGGACAAACCCAGATGTCTGAAGCAGTCAAAGATGGTGATGAAGCAGTGTTTGTCCAGCACTGCAACCGTGGAGACCCTCCTCTCCACACCAGGTAGCAACATCCTCTCCATTTGGAGTTTGGGTTCAACCTTGTGTGCACTCCTGAATACAGAGATGTGTGTTTATGTTCACAGATGTGTGTGCGCACTGCATGCATAGGCTGACAATTAGTGTTCTAATCTATATGATGAGATAAATCTAATTTGATTATGATCTGTGGTACAACAGCAACTCCTAATTTTCAGAGATTAGTCCTTCCAATTCAGCAAAAAGGAGGCTCTCTTTTGGGTTACCCAGAGCTGTGCACAGTCTAAGGAACAAGCCTCTATTTTGTTTTTTCAGCTCCAGGGAGCTGCTGTTGGCTGGGTGAAGTGACCAAACTGACAGTGCACTGATTAAAAATCCTGGTGGGGTTTCCTCCTCTGAGCCATGAAGAGGTGACTGGAGGACTGAATGCACTGTTCTCTTGTGCAGCGAGGTGGTCTTTTCACAGCTGCCCATCAGTATCTCATTTCCAGTTTTATTAATTAGAACTTCACTCCATAAATCACATCTTGTGGCTTACAGTACCAGAAGGAGGACATTTCCTGCTGGTATGGGGCACTAATGCAGTACAGGCTTGCAGAGCTTGGCGGACATACAGTTCCCAGTCCTGGTGCAGAAGCACAGAGATCCCAGGGGCTGACCCTGCACCTCTACAACCAGCATTAACAGGCGGCCCAAACTGGTGGTCATGCTGTTAGAGGTGTTCAAATCAAGAAGACAAGATGAGTTAAGAGCAGCAGGAGAGGAGGAATTCAGGCAGTCTCTCTGGTGAGCCTGTTACACTCTTGTCTCATTGCCCAGGACAGCTAGGTAGAGTTGAGGTTGAGTTTCTGTATGCTTTTTGGGTTGAACATTTACCTGTGCTTAACATCCGTTTGACACTAGCTGCTGTGTTCCCCAGTGCACTGTCCCACACAGCCTTCTCAGTAGTACAGTAAACAGTTGCTTTGTCTTTTGTCTTTATTAGTCCCCTAGGAGATAATATTGCCTTTGCTTATGACCCTGTGCTCTTGCTGGTACAGCTGTCTTCCTGCCAGAGCACGTATTAGTTCCTGAGCTCAGGGTACGCACAATGTGTTTTGTTATGTGTTGACACAGACACACACGCTGCTTCACCCTCGTGACGTGGCTCTCTGAGAGCTGAGGGCTGGGTGCCAGGTGGCTGTGGAGGTTTCACGGGATCCAGAATATTTCAGAAGGTCTCCCTGCAAGTCAGAGCTGAGTTTGGAGGGACAGTGGGGTCAGAGCAAGAAAAAAAATAAAAAGAAAAGAAAAGCAATTTACAAAGTTAAATGTAGCGATCTGAGTGATTGTGAGCTTTCCCAGGGCAGAGGACAGACCTTGCCCAACCCCAGGGCCCATTCTGAGAGCAGAGAGTACCTGAGCTGCTCTGAGTCCTGGGCAGCAGGTACAGAGAGCAGAGACGAGCGTTCTCAGGGGATCAACGCTGACTTTGTCCGGGGAGCTTGGCTGCCTGCAAAGTAGCTTAAAAGGTTATCCTAGGTAAAAAGAAGCAAACAAAGCAAACTTGTGGGCTTGTTTCCGTGGATACTTGCCTGGAAGTGGAGGCATCCTTTAGAAGTCTTCGTAGCCTCAGTGCCACAGATTGTTATGAATCACTTGGGACAAATATATCCTCAAAGCAACAATGACTTTTTAGTCCATTGTAAGTAGCTCATGTGTTGATGTTTTAGAGAATAACATTGCTTAATGTGTTTATACTTTCTGCAGGATGACGCAATGAGCTCTCTGTATAAGGTAAGCAGCTCTTGTGGAAAGGCCCAGATGGCAGGTATGGCACAGCCTCCTGAGCATCCTGTTCTCTGCAGGGCTCTCCTCACAGCTCTCTAGATGTGTACTTTTCTCTCTTTATTCCAGCACATACACACAAAGCGCCCGTTTGTAGCCCGTTCCAATTTTGCCTGCCTCAGGGGCAACACTCGAACCTCCCAAAAATTTAGTAAACTCCCTTCTGTGTGTTTATGTAGCCTTTCATCAAAGACTATAGAAAGAGGCCATGTGGTCTTGTGGCTAGATCAAAGCTAGAAAGCTCCTGAGATCTAATCTAGGCTGCACCAGTGACTCACTGGGTGGTTTTGGCAAGTCACATGATCTCCATTTGCTTAAGTCTATCCAGCTGAAAAAAGCAGGCAAGAAATGCATGCTGGTCCCAACCTGAAGCCAGCATAGATGCATTGAAGGAAAGAATCTAAACTGATCTATCACACATTTGGGCTAGAGGTAATTCTCTGTAACAAAGATGCCAATAGCACACATTGCCATTGGACCTGTGGCTCATCCTGTGCCTCAGCAAACGCTGGATTATGTCAACAAAAGGCTGCACAGATGCATCAATCCTGTGGATGCCTCACTGCTTTTCATTCCATTCTATAACTCGTCCTCCAGCTGTGAGTGCCCTATTTTGCCTGCTTCTCCTGCAAAAGACAGGGGCAGCTCTTTTCCCATTCCTTTGTTATTTGCCATTTAACCAGGATCTCCCAGGACGCAGCATGTGAGTGCATGGGCAATTACCACAGCGCACGCATGCAACGGCGTTATTGCTTTGCATGGGCCTGCATCCCATAACACAGGTCCCAAGCTGCCTCCAGTGGGAAAAGCCCAGCTCGGCAGCTGCTGATCCCAATCTCCAGCTAGTATTTATCCAACAATTCCTCCCGGAGAGGTTCTCCAGTGGCAAATAATTTCCCTCACGTGTTTTCGCCTTACACCTGTTTTGAGGCTGAGAATATTTAGGAAGGCAATCCTGATCCTAATCTACATTGTAATCCATTCAGCTGCACATGGGGAGCAGTGAGCAATCTGTTTGCCCAACAGTTGTAATATTTGGAGAGAGGTGGTGCGCCAAGAGTTACGCTGCTGCGTTGTGACTGAGTCACAGGCAGAGCAGGAGCGGGGAAGTAAAAGGCTAAAAGTAAAGGATTTCCAGCATCTGGAAAATGCTGAGATTTTTGCTGTTGCTGAAATCACCATTTGCTCTCATTTTTGCAGTTCTTTGTGAAGGAAGGGAGAGCCTGGAAGGGTGTTACATAGCTGGAAGGGCTGAAAGTCTGGAGCCAAACCTTGAGGATAATGTTTGTGGGGAAAGAAATTGAGACCCTATGTCTAAATCTCAAAAACTGCTTTTTTTCATATTCATCTTCCATGACAGAATAAAGTTTGTAATCACAACTGAGCAAAAGAACTTTTAAGTATTTATTAAAACCCACTCCAGGTTAACAACCTGCGAGTGGCCATTCTGCCAAATCTATTCTAAACCCAAAAGAAATGATGCGCTTATTTGCCCTAGAGGTAATAAAACCAGTTTTTCCCCTCCCTAGAAATACACTTAGATTAGCCCAACAGGCACAGCAGGATCAGCAGTGACTTCTGATGCTTATCCTCCCATTGTAGCAGCAGCCACCAGAGCCAGACCTTGGTTTGTGGCAGTGCTGCTGGGCTGGGTCCAAAGCCATGGGGCTGCTCAGTGCAGGATTACTAGTGAGCATCGGGGTGAAATGAGATGTCAGGCTTGGAAGGTGCTGGCATCCCCTGTGCTCTATTAAATGTATTAACAAGTAATGGAATAGTGAACTCCTAAATAAAGTGGAGTAATTAAAACAATAAAATTTTTAAGGTTGAGATGATGCCTTTTGTTGTGGGTGGAAGGCAAGGGGAATAAAAGCTTTTCATCTGCATCAGCCCTGTGAAGGAGCCAATTGGAAGGAGCTGGAGAAGCAGGACCTTGCTCACTGCATGGAAACCAGAAGGGGCAGAGAGAGGTAAGTCCTTGGGCCAAGATCAACCCTATGCAAGATTGTAATGACCACCTACATCTTCTTGTCTTCCATTTCCCCCCAGAGCCTTACTGTTAAAGCTTTGCCACCAGGATCCATGGATGTGAGCAGCGAGCAAGGCTTGCATTTTGCACGTGGCTGAGTTTTGCTGCAGTGAGTGAAAAAACCCAAATCCTGATGGCTGAATTTGATAACAGGAACTACCATGCCTGGGTACTGAATATGGGAAGAGTCAGACTTCTGCCCTGGGCTCAAACAGCTCTGCCCTCAATGGAGAGCCCAGGGCGGCACTTTACTTACACAAAGTGCTGATGCCAACAAATACCATAATAGTGGAAGTAACTTTAACAAAGCATTGCTGGCTAGCACAGCACTTCTGAACTCAAGCCTTTTTTTTTTCTTTAAAGCTGTTTTGAAAGTTAATTGTTGAGCTTCAAAAAAAAAAAAAAAAAAAAAAAAAATTGAGTTGGGCAACTATTTATGCCAAGGTTAAATTGGGTCAAATCCTGAAATCCTGACTTCGGGCCAGACTCTGCAGTTCCCATTGATTTACACAGGAATGTTGCATGCACTGGGAAAATTCTCCCTGAGTTGATGCTCTGTGTCCACAGAGAGAAAAGAGTTTGAATCTCTAGGTTTGACCCAGCAGGCAGCAAGCAGGATGGTAGTGCAGCTGGTTGGCAGGAGGAGACTGGGTTTGCTCCAGGTGACAATGGTTGTGTTATAATTTATGTCAGAGAAGAACCCCTGAATGCATTCTTAGTATGGTTGCGCTATAGTTCATGCCAGAGTAATTTCCTCATGTACCCCAAAGATCTGTCATGGCATCTGCAGGACCAGATGCCCTATGAATGGGTCCTGGCTTGTATATACAGAGGACATGGACAGGCTGCCAGGGCTTCATGGCAGCTCCCTGCTATTCAGCAACATCTGGTTTGAGTGAAGCCTTTCTAACTTGCACCAGTGGGGTAGGACCCACAGGAGTGCTTTTTGACACTCTCCTAGCAAAGGAGGGGCAACTGGGATAAAAAGAGAGGTGATGCATTGGCACAGGCTGCCCAGGGAGGTGGTGGAGTCATCGTCCCTGAAGGTGTTCAAGAAAAGTGGAGATGTGGCACTGAGGGACATGGTTTAGTGGGCATGGTGGGAGTGGGTTGATGGTTGGACTAGATGACCTTGAAGGTCATTTCCAGTCCTAATGATTCTATGATTCTATGATATGAGATTGCTTCAGAGGGCTTGCGCTGCATGTCTGTGTTGCAAGGAGCATCCTCATCTGGCCTATAAAGGGAAAATCCAGCTCCTTGGAGAAGGGTGCTCTTGTGTCTTTCTAGAACATTCACTCAGAATGATATTTATTTAGCCTTACTTTGAACTGCTGCAGCAGCCTGGATCATTAGTTGCATACTTTATTTTGTTTTGTTTGATTGCTTCCCGAACTTAACCCCTCCCTATGAGGGCTTTAACTGAAGGATTTCTCCCTTTGTTTTTGAGGGCTGCACATTTGGAGCCTGCAGACATACCTAAGGAAGGAGCACTGCTGCACTGTCTTGCTGGCTGTATGATGTGGTGGGCACTGGAAAAATCTCACTGCCCTACTGTACTTTGGCATGTGAGGAGACTAAGTTCTCCTGCCTATTATGAAGCCACACGTGCTAGTTATTTCCAAATGAATCAATTGCCCTTTTAAAGCCACAGCTGCGAGGCTGCAGTCTGTCTACCACTGGCTGCAGTCCTACCCAGCATTACTCCCTGTGTGTCATCCCATTGACTCTGAGAAGCGCAGTGGACATTTGGGGCTTTCTGATTACTTGCCAAGCCACAGACACGCTTCCACTCACATGGCACTGGAGCCCCTTGCAGCTGGAGCGCTTTCCAAAACTATTCAGCTTGACCTTTGCTTGAGACATATGACAGCTTCCTAGCAAAGATGAATCTTGTTTCTGGAGAAATTGCACTAAGGCCACCGTGGTATATTTCCAGAAATAATCAAACACAAACATTCACAGGGGTCAAAATATCTGTACACCTGTTTCCTGGGAAGGCAGCGGGCGGCTGTCGGGGCCATCTCAGCTGTTCCAGTGCCCCAGCAAGATTAGCACCTGGGTAAAGAGCAGCTGATGGTTGCAGAAAATAGCAAGACGGAGGCCAAGCCAAAGGGAAGAAGAGAAGACTGCATCACTTTTCCAGAGGTTTCTACCTGTTATGGGTGGGGACCAGCACACACTAGTGCTGCAGGAGGAAGCCTGAGATGTTTATGAGTGGTCATAAATGGTGTTCCCCACTACTGGGATCACCACTGGGGCCCATCCTGTTTAATATCTTTATTGATGACCTGGATGAGCAAATTGAGTGCTCCCTCAGTACATTTGCAGGTAACACCAAGGTGGGAGGAAATGTTGCTCTGCCTCGGGTCAGGAAGGCCCGACAGATGGATCTGGATATGTTGGACTGCTGGGCTGAGGCCAGTGGGATGAAATTCAACAAGATCAAGTTCTGGGTCCTGCACTTTAGGCACAACAACTTTAACCTGGAGTAGAAGAGTCTCAGGGGGGAACTTATCACTCTCTGCAACTCCCATGAAAGGAGGTTGTGGTGAGGTGGGGGTTGACCTCTTCTCCCACGTAACAGCAATAGAATGAGAGGTAATGGTCTTAAGTTATGCCGGGTAGGTTCAGGTTGGATATTAGGAGAAATTTCTTCTCAGAAAGTGTAGTGAGGCTTTGGAACAGGCTGCCCAGGGAGATGCTGAAGTCACTGTCCCTGGAGGTGTTCAAGAAACGTGGAGATGTGGTACTTAGGGTAATGTTAGCGGGCAATATTGGTGGTAGGTGGACAGTTTAACCAGATGATCTCAGTGGTCTTTTAAACCTTTATGGTTCTACGAATGACTCTGAGAGCCCTGAGCAGCACCACCAACTCCAAGGCATGCATCCCTAAAACATCTCTACAAACCTATCCCGTAGCACATGTGTTAAAACCCTGACTCCGAACCCCGTCCCCATGCTGCAGGTGCAGTGCTGCCAGCAGTGACAGGTGGCCACCTCTGTCAGCACCTCACCCAGTGCCTGGCACCGCTCTGCGCTGGGCGAGGCCTCTTCCTCTCAGGCTCTGACTCATGCCCACATGCGTGAGCAGGATGTGCATCACGGGCCGGCCCGGTCCCTGCTCGCCCACTGAGCCCCATGAGGACAGCCCTGCCCAAGGGCAGCAGCTGAAGGACTCCAAACCACACGCAGTACTGAACTGAAGTGAGATGTACCTTCAGCACGGCCCCCTCTAGCATAGAAGTCCTGGCTCCAAGACGACCCAGTGTGGACCATACTATCAACACACCTGCAAGCACATCCACGCAACCATCCCACAGCACAGGGAGGGGTTCCCTCACGGTCAGGGGCCCATCCTTGATGTGCTGAGACCCTCTCCCTGTGGTGCAGTGGCACAGTCCTTGCTCCACAATGGGGAGAGGCCTTCCAGGGCCATGGCTGCGGTCAGCACACGGTCACAAGCCGGCTGGGCCACATCGTGGTGTGGCGAGGTCCTCCCCTCCGGCCGAGACACACGTCCTGCTTTTCCTCACACACCCGAAGAAAAAGAAGAAGAGAAGATTGAGAAAAATGTTACTAAGTCAGGAAATCATTCTGGAGGAGGGGGAGCAGTTCCTCTAACCTCGTGTATGTGGAAAGAAAGCTATTTGCTGACTTGGCCTTATTTTTTAATTTATTGTTTTGCCAGCTGCTCAGATAAAAGGACAAAGCTCTGCCTGCTGTAATGAGGCAGCCGCTCAAGCATGCCTGTACAGCACAGAGCATCTGGCCGGGACACTGGTGACATGTGGAGAACAGTCCAAAGGGTGCACAGGACACATCCTTTTAAATCCCTCAACAACGAGGACTGAGCACTGGCTCTTTCTTCCTCCCATGAGAACTGGAAATCTCCTGGAGATCATTAACTTTGGCAGACAGGGCTCTCACATATTAAGGATCACAAGACCTGTGATACAAAATCCCACGAGCTTGCTGATTAAGCCTTTCTGCCAGGCGTCCACCACCCCACGCTCCACAGCCATCTCCCAGGGAGACCTCCCATGAACACAGGCCAGCTGGTTCTCTGCAGGAGTTCCTGTCATTTTCTTGTGTTTTTGAGAACATTCTCTTTCCAAGAAAAGGCCTGTAGTGGCATTCTGCTCTGGAGCTCATCACTGCAGGATCTTGAGACCTGAAAGAACAGACAGTCAAAGACCCTTTATCAAAGGAAGGTCCTTGGAAGATGGCTAACCGCCATGTTGGACATAAGTGAGCCATGCTGTCCCAGTGCCACAGCAAGGACATCACAGGGGGAGCTTAAAAGGCATCTGCCAGTGCTTCCAGGGGACAAGTGGGCCTTCTGGCCTTACAGACACAGGCAGTTTGTGCACACATATTGGTGTGGAGAGGAAAGGATTCATCACCATGCTGCTCAGGTAACAGCCCACACACGGACCAGGGTGGGTTTCACCCTTTCACCTGGAGCTTGGGTGCTGTTGTGCCTCTGCTTTGTCACTAAGGATCAGGGGTGAACATGGCGAGCTTTACCCTGCTGTATTTACTCACTGGGGGAAGCACTTACTCACACCAGGCCTCTCACAGCAAAGTCATTGTGACTGGGCTAGAGAGCAGTGTGCAGGCTTCTGTCCCAAATTATGCCAGTGCTTCTGCCCCACTTTATTCTATGATTCCATGATTATGTCAGTACTTTGCCCCCAGTTGATGGCATGGCAAAGAAACCTTGCAGTATATAAAGCTCTGTAAGAATACAACTCTGACAAGTTGAGACTGGATGGGGATATCATCACAAGGCCCAACAATGGCTTTACACTCAATTACATTTATGGTTTCTGTGATTCATCTAAATGTTTGTGGCTTTGTCACTACCTGGAAGTTAAGAAAAGAAAAAGAAAAAGAAAAAGAAAAAGAAAAAGAAAGCCCCGGAATGAACAGTTTTCTGCTGCAAGACACTGGGTGACACAACAGAAACTGAGCAACTACCTTTGGTAGTAGGGAAGAGTCATTTTCTGTGCTGACCAGAGCTATATTTGATTTCTTAGGCAATGTCAGCTTTTGCATGCTACATTCTCTGGCTAATAGCCAGGGCGATGTGTAATACTTTAGCCACACTGTTGTTACTTAATGCTTTCCTAATCTGCAATTTGCGCAAGAGGAGTAAAATCTAAGCAAAGCCACTGAGAACATCTCCTCTAATAATTTATCAAACGCGACTTTTGTTGTTGGCTGGAGGCTGCAGTGGCTGGAGGTGAATGTTTTCCCACCGCAGCGCCGTGAGATAAACAAGGGGCAGCTGATTCACGCCGCACTTATTTTCTGCCATCCACCCTTTGTGTCACCCTGATATTTCTCCAAACGATAAGCCTGCGTGAGCGCTCATGGTGCGCCACCGAGGTCCGAGTTTCATCTCTTTCTGCAAATTGCATGTTAATTAACCATTAATAACAGCGGGAGTTGCATGCAGAAATCCACACCCACAGTGACGAGGCTGTGCCCTGGCTGAGCTGCTGATAGCTGCATTATGGGGCCAGGTTGGCCCCGGCAGCCACACAGGCTCTGCTCCTCATCCCCGGAGAGGAAAACAAACCAACGCTGGCCAGCTCTAATCTCGCCATAAAGAAAAGCGTTACCTCTTGCTCTATGAATTTTATTTATTTTGGTCCTCTGGGCAGCGCTTGCTGTTGTTAGAAACATGATTGCTTCATACAGTTATGTTAATGTTTGCATTTGAACAGAATGTAATTGATACTTCTGCTGCGACGGCTTCAAAGCCAAATTAGGAAATGAAGTGCTGCACATTAGCTTGTTTAGCTGGTTAAATGCATACAGTGCAATGAAAACTAATGAGTTCTCTTTAAGGCATTTTCTAAATAGCCAGGTTCATAATAGAAAAAAAAAAAAAAAAAGTTCCAGCTGGGAACTCATATCCTAAAGGATTTGTAGTTTTGTTGTAACAAAAATGGATCCTGGCTGCAATATGGATCCCGGGTTTCACTCAGAGAGTGGGATTTTGCAAGTTACAGAGGAATATAGCGTAAGAACTGTTGCAAATTTCACGGTACTTTCACCAACAATAGTTCTGAGAGATGTTGCATTTAACAAAGACATTTTTGCAAGGGATTAATTCAGAACATGGTTGTATGTCAGGCTATTCTTCTCAGTGCTCTGTAGGGAAACACTGTGTTCGTAAGAAGCATTTGCACGGGATATTTCTTCATGCTGCCAAACCTGTGCAGTGCCAGAACCCTAGAATCACAGAATGATTTGGGTTAGAAGGGATCTTAGAGCCATGCAGCCCCAGTCCCAGCTGTGGGCAGGGCTGCCACCCACCAGCTCAGACTGCCCAGGGCCCATCCAGTTTGGCCTTGAGCTCCTCCAGGGATGGGGGACCCACAGCTCTTTGTGCAGCTGTGCCAGTGCCTCACCACCTTCTGAGTAAAGAATTTATTCTCAACATCTAACCTACATCTCCCCTCTTTTGGTTTAAAGAGAACTAAAGCTAAATGGCTTTTTTCATCCGGACAGAATGCAGTAGCACGAAAAAAAAATGAACAAAAAATCTGCTTTTGTATAAAGAGATAATCTGAAGAGATTTGCTTGACAGAGTGCACTCAGCGCTGATTGAATAATTTGTGTGTTTAAAGCTATCTCTGGGGCCTGCCCTCAATCCATTAACACAGAGCTGAGAGTAGCACTGCTCAGCCTTTGTGATTCAGCCAACTGCAATGAATCTCTCTACGTATCTTTGTAAGAGTGTTTGCCTTTTTTTTTTTCCTTTTCTTCATAAATAACTGATGGAGAAGTGTCTTAGACCGATTTCAAGGGTCGTTGTTTACATCGGTGGAACTGGAACTCAAGCAGTGCTTCATAACGAACTGCCCATACGCTCGGCAGCGTCACCCATTTGGCAAGGAGATGCTGACCTTCAGTCTGAGCACGCTGAGCTGGCTGCTTCACCTGGCGCTCCAGGAGGAAGCTGGCTTACACTCTGCTCTATTGCTTGAAAAATTATCAAACGGAGGGATAAAAAGCAGCTGAAGTATCAATTCAGTGTTGATAAAAATATGTATCTGGGAGATAAGGGAGGCAGCTGGAGGAGCCCAGGATGTCGTGGAAAAACCACAACTTTCAGTTGTTTCCAGCAGCAGATGGATGACTACTCATCCCAGCACCTTCCGGAGAGGGCAGCAACTTCTTTCAACTTCAGTACAAAATGGTGAGCAGTGCTGAGAAATAAACAAGAGATTCCTGCAGCCCTTGTCAAAAGGGACCATTTAAAAATAGACAAATTATGACTCGGGAAGAAATGTATGCATTGCATAAATCAAAGTTCTCACACCCACCACCGGAGTTTAATCACTTAATATGCTAGTCTTTCAACATGCTCAGAAACTTTGTATACAATGATACAAACGACGAGGTTACGAAGCAATAGCAATTTATTCTGCTATACAAACGGATGTTGCATTATAATCCCTAAAGCAACACAGAGGTTGTTTGCAGATGTTACTACCATTTGCCATTTATTTTAATTGCTCTACAGTGTCACTCCTGTGAAATAAAGTCATGGGGTGACCTATTCATTCACCTACTGAGGGTGACTTCACTGCAGGCAAAAGAAAGTACATATATATTTATACGTATGCTTTAGACATTGTCAAAGCTTCACTGAAGCATGAACCTATGAACCTCCTGCTGTTGTTCTAAGCAGATGCATCAGGGCTCAGATCCAAGGCTGAAGGTATGGCAGGGCAGCGGTAATTCAATCAGCTGGGCGATGCTGTGCATGTATTTTTACAACTTTTGCAAGAATAACATCAGTCAAGTAACTTGAGATATTTTGGTGTCTGACATTCACTCAGAGAGCTCCAAGAAAATATGCTTACTGCACAGATTGCTGGTTTGTCAGAGTGGGAGGCAAGGCACCTAATTACAGCCATCGCACCGCTCTTCGTTCACTGACCAGCTCCCATCCCCTCACCTTGCTCTCAGCTCACTTTCTAAGAGCAGAGCCTTTCTCAAAGCCACCCTGGTTCCAAGACCTGCCAGGAAGCAGTTGCTCTGGTGAACAGATTTCAAGAAAAAGGACAAAGTTAAGCATGAGGCAAAGTATAAATAAAAACCGAGCTTCTCTTCCTCCTCCTCTGTACTTGCAAGCGATGATCTCACTGCTCAGGGTGGATTACAAGAGTGGCTCGAGCTCTTTCAGGAAAGCACATTCTCTAACCTTGATAGTGCTGCTATTTATATGCCTCGCTCCCAGCCACAAAGCACAGCAGCTCTGTCAGCTTTCAGCTCATTTTTAACAAGAGCACAGGGCAGCTTCTGTGCTTCCGCCGGCAGCAGCAGAGCCCACCTCCAGCCTTCCAGCAGCTCTCAGAGCTGCTCCCTTGGAGACACCTGAGACCCAATTTTCCACTGGTTTGCACATCCCATAGCCAGGCAGGCAAGTGTAGGAGGACAACCTTTTGCTGCCATCTGCACCCAGTTATAAAAGAATGCATAGGCTGAAAGGCAGCAGGGTGACTTAAGTTGGGCAGCAGAAATCCAACAGCTAAATCAGGCTGACTCTTCCGAAGCAGTCACTTATCTTCCCCATCCTTACCAAACAGGAAGCCCTGTCCCATATAGCTCTTGGGGGAGCCATGCCCTTTCCACCTCCCCAGTCCCCTCTCACCTCCAGCCAGGGGGTGATGGGCCACCTGCAGGCAATGGCCACGAGCTGATGTGCTTTGAGGCCAAACCCCATCGTTTGAGGCAAAGCCCAACGTTCACCCTGAGACACCACCAGGAATGGGAGCAAATATTATGAAACCAAGTTTATTAAAACTTTCTACAAGTCAGACTTTATCATCCAGGTTTCCACAGATATCTACATATTTACAAGTTGGACATAGTGTTTCCAGCTTTTCTAGCAGATTTTTCTACCAATATATACAAATTCACCGTTCTTTTTCATAGAAGGGTTAAACTGTATCACAGATACAAACGTCAAGCAATCATGAGAAGTTTAGTGCAATGGAGAGCTGTAGTGCCCTGCTCTTAATGCTCATGATTCTGTCAAGTTAGTATTGCCAACAATAATTCACATTAAATTGCTCTTTGACACCTCTTATTAGGACAAAGAACAATGGAACGAAACATAAAAAAGCCCAACGACAACAAAACAACCCCCCACATGTAAGGTATGCACAAAGCACACAGTCCATGAGGTATACATGGTATTCCTGCAGTGCACCGGGGGCTCAACGCCGGACCACCCCAGGGATGACCCCATCGCCCACCTCACATCCACTGGGCACTGCGCTCTCCCTAACGCAAATGGCCACTTCTGTGTGAGCCACTGGGCACAGAGGTGTGGAACAGAGGAATCTGAGGCAGGGCTAAGCTTTGCTTACCCCCAACCTGGGAAGCTAATGATTTAGGTCTATTTGTTATCCACACACATTGGAAAGACTATGAATAATCATGCAAAACAAAAGAACAAAATTCAAGGGGGGGGAGAGGGGTGGAAAAAAAAAACAACAAACACATAGCCACAGGCCAACAACATACCTGAATAATCAACTTAAGGGCGTACGGAGATTTTATTCTTAAGACTGACTTTCTAGGAGCAAGGGGGGGGGAAGAAGAATTGAGCCTGTAGGAAGACATGAACATGTTTACATATACTGTACAAGATGCCCCTTATCGCTGTCCAAGGCAAGGTGCCCTCCTGATAGTGTTACGTTTGGGAAAACAGATACATTTTGGCACTGGGAGCTGAGACTTGCTGCCTGACCAGCCTGCTGAGGGCATGAAGTCGCACAGGACACGCTGCAGTAACTCGAGGCTGAAGGCTATTTAAAACGATTTTGCATTCAGCGAATGGCATCAGAGGGGATCCAGCTGGAGATCAGCTACTCCCCCTTCCCCCCGTGTCAGAAAGGTCCTCACAGCAATTGCAGCAGGGACCTCTCTTATGGGAGGATCTTACAGCTTCATCCCTATGGAAATACAACTGACTGGAGCAACGAGCAGGCAGCTGATGTGCTGATGAAGACCTCCTTCCCTCTCTAAAGTGCACTTACAGTCAGAAAACTGCTTTGCAAGACACCAAGTCAACTCCCCCAACTTTAAAAATGAACAAAGAAAATAAAAAAAACCCTAATTTGTCAGATTTGCTCAGTTAGAGATATGTCCTGTGCCCCTCACCCGCTGCAAATCACTGTCCATACAACCTGGGGCAAATGGGGAAGCCGAGGGCTGGCTCTGCCTCTCTCCACATTGCCAGCAATAAGGCTCTGCAGCCAAAATGCAGTGGGAAAGGGCAGAGGGCACAGGAGGCAGGAGCAGAGCCATGTGGTTCCTCCGGGCAGCAGGACTGAGCTGCCGGCAGGGAGATCACGCAGAGATCTGTGGGTCGACGTTTATCTGAAACAAGGTCACTTTTCTGACCATACTGGCACTTTAAGATGCTTTGAGTCTATAACGTGGAAAAATAAAAATAAAATAATGAAACCCTACGGAGATGCCAGAGGTGAGAATGACGAGGTTCATGAGATTTCAGGGTTAGCAGAAGAAGGAACTGATATCGTCATTGTCTCCATGGTATTCTGGAACGATTTGATCGGAAGTCCCTGTCTCCTGGTCTGTATAACCTGGCTCCAGGACCGCCTCAAACCAGGGATGGAGCAGGATCTCTGGGGCTGTGAGTCTTTCAGAGGGCTCCCGCCGCAGGAGGCTGCGGATGAGGCATCGGGCTTTGGGGGAGACGTGGTCAGGAATACAGAACTGTCCGCGGCGGATTTTGGAAAACAGAGTGCTAGGGTCCGAGTCGTGGAAGGGATAGCGTCCCACCAGCAGGGTGTAGAGCATCACTCCCAAGCTCCACACGTCGGCTGACTTCCCCGAGTACGTCCCCGTTGTGTTGAGGATCTCAGGGCTGACGTAGGCGGGACAGCCATGTTTATCCGACAGCGCGTCGTCCTCGCCCTTGATGATGTGCGTGTCCTCCAGGCTCTCCAGCCTCAGCTGCGTCCTGCGGGGGGCAACGGGTGGAAGCCTTGGGTTAGAGACACAGGGCAGCAAGACCAACAGCTCCGTGCAGCAATCACCACTCCATTCCACGCATTAGCAAAGGAGAGGCAACAACTTCCTAATTTGCACCGGGGATGCTTACCCCAGACCCAAGTGTAGCTACGTGCATATTGTTGTTGTTTGCTGGGACGTCAGCAAGTGCCGGGCTCTCGAGGAATGGCAGCGAGGTTCCTGCTGCCATCCCAGCATTCATTTTCACAACACAAAGCTCGGTTGTTCTGCACTCTCCGTGCTCTCCAGCTTCCTCAATCCCTATTTTCTCCCTTTTGCCTTTCCAAGTGGTGCCCCGGTCCCCGTGGTGGCGAACCGGGAGCTTCCCACCAGCAGCCACCGCTCACGTGCCGCAGGGATGTGCTAACTGCAGCCTGTCCTCGGCGTGACCTCCCGCTGCAATGCAAAATACCCATCGGTTCTGTAAACGGAAAATGTGACTCAATGCGAACCGTGGGCCCGGGATTGGCCGCGGGAGCACTGAAACTGCACCTGTGCTGGTGAGCCCCAGCGCCCGCCTGCCATTGCTTAACCCTCTTCTTGCCAAACGCAATGCACATGACACTCGCCTGTGCAACACCAATTTCCAAACGAGCCAGGCTATGTGCAATGTAACATTTCAACAAATGTTTCATCTCACTAGGGGCGGGAAAAGCTGCAATAGTTTCCTTCAAAGGAATTACTTTCTTTGCATGTCAACATACGGCTGTTTCTGTTTAAGAGGCGCAGTACTGGTTCGTTGTCTTATCACCTTCATAACCAATATCCCACAGAAGCAGTTAAAAAAGAAAGCCAGACAGCGGTTTCTTCTGTTTCATCACATTAAGCACGACCCCGCTGCAGCCTGTACCCATTTTTTGAGCTTCCTACAGCACAGCGGCCACTCAGGGTCAGTTCCTGGGGCTGACACCACACTCCAAGCTCTGCCACGTGCAGCACGGGGCGCAGAGCAGCCAGCTCTCCAGGGAGACACTGAATGCTTTCCCTGGTCTAAATTTAGAAGCTCATCCCAACAGCGTGCCAGCAGATGGGGGAAGCTGGAAGCACCTTGCTATAACTCAGGCTTTAGGTCAAGTTCTACCACTTTTCCCCCCCGCGGGACATTTAACCATGTGCCGCCCTCCATGCCATGCATGCCCACATCCACAGAGCAGCAGAAGCACCACCACCAGCACGGAGATGCCGAGCAGCACTGTGCTGTCCTTGTTCCCTCCACATCCCATCCCTTCATCCGTTTGGCCCTATAACTCATCCATCACCACCAAGACCCAAGATCTCACTCAACTTGTGCTGGAGGAGTGGAGGCTGATGGAGAGCTCCCTCTGTTCCCTCAGCCAACACCCAACCGCAGCCCCTGGGTGCTCCACTGCACACATGGGGCACGGACCCACCCCACCCTTAGGATGCTCTTTGCCCTTCTGAATGAGGCTTCCCCACTCCCCGCCCGGTGACAGCCGCTCACCTCTCTTCATTGGAGAAGACAAATTTCCTGAGCTTGAGGTCTCCAAGCACGATGGCCGACTGGTGGCAGTGAGCGACGGCTGCCACGATCTGCCGGAAAAGCCGGGCGGCCTCCTCCTCCCTCAGCCTCTTACAGCTCCGCACGTAGGAGTGCATGTCCCCAAAGTCCTTCTCGAAGAAGACGTAGGCCTTGGTGTCTCCGAGGATCACCTCCACCACACCGGTGATGTTGCGGTGCGAGGGCAGCTGGACGTAGGGCCGGATCTTGTCCTGGTAGTGTTTGAGAGGGAACACCTGTGCAGAGGAAATGAGCACAACGTTCGTCCTCGAGGCCGTCGGGAGCGGAATCGCGTCCAGCGACTCTTTCCAAACAATGCCGGGGATGGAGCAGCGCCAGGGCTCCGTGCTCCACTCGGAGCGGCACCGAGACCCTCCCCGCGGCTCCGCCGCTCGTTCCGCACGGACGATGGGGAACAAAAGCCAAACCAATGGAACCCACAAACCGCCCCAAAGCCTTTCGTCCCATTTCGGAGCCCCTCCGAGCCCCAGCCGCCCTCCGACCCGCCCCGGGACGCCCAGCGCTCACCTTGCAGCGGAGCTCCCTGCCGGAGCTGACGCTCAGCGCTCGGGACACCTGCTCGCGCTCGGCCAGCGGCAGCAGCAGATAGGAGGCGATCAGGCTGGGCCCCGCCGTGCCCACATTCCCCGCCGCCCCTCCGCCGGCTGAGGGCGAGGCGGGCGCGCAGGGCGATCCGGGGGCGCTCAGGCAGTCCGGGGTTCCGCCGGGGCACTCGGCCAGGCGCGGGCACTTGGCGGCCGGAGCCTCCTCGGCGGGGCCGTCGTGCAGCGGCGGGAGCCGCTTGGCCGGGGCGCTGCGGCAGCGGGCTGCCGGCAGGAGGAGCGCGGCGGCGCGGCGGGGCGGCGGCGGCGCGGGGCGGCTCATGGGGGGCGCGGAGCGGAGCGGCGCGGAGAGAGGAAGAAGAGGAGGAGCAGGAGGAGAAGAAGAAGAAGAAGAAGAAGAAGAAGAAGAAGAAGCGGGGCCGGGGGCTAAGGGCGGGCGGAGCGCGGCTGGCGCATCCCCTCGCTGTCCCCGCCGCAGCCCCGGGCCGTATCCACCATCTGCTGCCGACTCCGCGCTAAAGTAGTTGGAGGCTTTAAAAAAAAAAAAAAAAAAAAAAAAAGATGGTTTCTCCTCCTCCTCCCGGCCCCTGACGCACGGGGAAGTGGGAGGAGGGAGCTCGGCCCGGCCCCGCTCCGCCCCGCCCCGCTGTCCGCCCGCCCCGCCGTGCCCCCGAGCCTCTCGGTGCGATGCTCCCGCAGCGCCCGCCGCACCCGGTCGACCCCGACCCCGCGCGGTGCTCCGACGCATAAAAGCGAAACGCGGAGCCCGGTTCCGTCGCCACGAGGCTCCTTGGCTCGCTCAGCCCCGCGTGAAACTCGGCAGCCAGCGAGGGGCCGCTCCCGGAGCGGCTGTGGGGGGGAGCCGCCGAGTGGGAGGAAAGCGACAGAGAAACGGGCAGCAAACAGAAAAACGCGCGGGGAGCTGCAGCTTTAGCGCTTCAGGAGGAAGCACGGCCGGCTTTTGTGTTCACACCGGCGCCCGCTTCCAGGAGGTCGGCGCTGAGGCTTCCCTGTGCCGCGGGTTGCCCTCCCGTCCCCCCCAGCCCCGGCTCCGCCGTCAGCTTTCGCCGTGTATTTTAAGAAACGCATGAAACCGTGCTGCTGGCTGAGTCACGGCATAGCAGAGCCATTAATGCGTTTAAACATAAAATGCATATGCCATAAAGGGATATCCCAGGGGCTGCATTTTCCGTTCTTCGCCTTTTCTTTTTTTTTTTTCCCCCTTTAACAAACAATTCGGAGAACGTGTGCAGATTTTTTCTGAGCGATTCACCGCAGCTCGGAACGCGCCGTTGTATTTTGTTCCCCTTATAGGCAAAGAACGCACGGACCCGTCAGCCTTTCTGCTTCGTGTTGCTCCTCCTGGAAGGCTGCGTCCCGTCGGTACTTCTGTACAGGTGTCCCGAGATGGGCGCCCAGCTGTGCCCCGCTGTCCCTTTCTTTTGGTCATGCAGTGGCACAGACTGCCGGGGGGCGGGGACTCCCGTCCCTGCAGGTGTTGAAGAAGCGTGTGGATGTGGCAGAGCAACATGGTTAGTGGGCATGGTGGGGGTGGGCCGATGGTTGGACTGGAACCCTTTGGCTTGCCTGGGCCGCATTGAGTGAGGAGGAATTGCCTTTGGCTGCATACACGTAAGTTGCTACAGAATTCATGCCTCCTATTTATTTCCACGGAAACTACAACACCTACGAAGAGCACAATAACACTGTTTGATAGAGCAAATTCTCAGCTACAGAGCACATTTTTTCAGCACAATCACCACCACTAGCTGTGCATCCTCACCAGCAGTAAACAAGAGCCTCCATGCCCAATCTGCACCAGCAAAGTGACCTGTTGTCACCACTGCTGAACCACCACTCACTGCCCCACTGTGCTCACACCCAGTGTTTGCTCTCCAGAAACATTCAGCAAGTGTCAGCGTACATCAGTAGGTGCCATTTTTTGTGCATGGAGTTGTTCAGTGACACTTTTGGTTCATATGCACTTCCATGTCAGATGCCATTCTGCCCCTCTGCTGCAATCTGCCGCACAGCAACAACATGGAACCGAGTATTGGTGGGAAGGATCCACCTCTACTGCTGTACCACCAACATCCGCCTCTCATGTTATGGCCCAACACTGTAAAACAGAAGGCATTACTTTCAGAACATCCCTTGTAAAACATACAATATCATTAATATATAACTAAAAAACATTTTAGTTTTTAATATTTGTCTTACAGCATTTTGAAAGAAAGAGAGGAACAAAAGCATAAAACTAGTGGGATATGTGACCCTGCTTTTGTGAAGCTAACACACCAGGCTGGTTTGATGGCAGTGGCTGCAGTTCTCAGTGAGCTCTCAAGGTGTTCATCAGAGATTCTGGATGAAATTTTGCTCTTTGTGTACTTCACAAAGTACATCTTCACAAAGTGCTACCCATCCTTAATAACCATTCACAAATGTGCCAAACAGCGGTTACATAAATAAGGTGTGATTGAGAAGCAACAGATATTTCTCTCTGGTAGCAGGGATTCTGAAACTGAGCAGATCTTTTAGCTCAATCTTTGATTGCAACTCTATGCATTCCATTTGAACACTTGCAGGCCATGTGTTTTTATCAGCTGAAAATGGTGTCACAAACATAAATTGATTCTCTTGGCAATCTTGAAACCTATTCTCAAAGCCCTTTACGGAGCCAGAAAGCACAGTTGCATATTCTTTGCTGTCCAGAGCCCCGTGTTGAGCCAACATACTGACAAGCACACAGGGATGTGCCTTCACTTGAGCCAGCACTGTGCTCCCCATGCCCCGGCTCCAGCCCGCACAGCACTGATGGCGCACTGACGGTCCGGCTGTTGCTGTGATGGGCCGTGCCCGGTTCTGCTCCGCGGGCTGCAGCCGCCATCTTTGTAGCACGGGGCAAGGGGCTTGTGGGCTTTTCTGACCTTGGTGGTTCCATGATTTTCATTTGACGCCATTCCCCCTTGTCCTATCACTACCTGACCTTGTAAGAGGTCAGCCTCCCTCCCGCTTTTAAGCTCCCCTCAAGTACCAGAAGGCCGCAAGATCTTCCTGGATCTTTCTCTTCTCAAGGCTGAACCAGCCCAGCTCCCTCCTCCTTCAAAATGCTTTTGTGTACTCATGGCATTAATGTAATGAATAAACATGTAGTAGCAAAGTTAGTTGTGACCAAATAATGTTCTGTACCCTATTGTCATTCTTATTGTTTAGGTATGGATCACAATGAAAGGTCCACATATGGACTCACCATCACCAAATTCCTTCCAACATGCTGCAGAGTGCAACAAGAATCAGAATCATAGAATGGTTGGGTAGGAAGTGACCTTTGAGATCATTTCGTTGCAACTCCCTGCTACAGGCATTGTCACCTCCCTCTAGACCAGGTTGCTCACAGCCCAATCCAGCCTGGCCTTGAATGCTTCTAGGGAGAGGGCATTCACAACTTCTCTGGGCAACCTGTTCCAGTGTCTCACCGCTACCACAGTAAAGAATTTCTTCCCGATATCTAGTCTAAAGGGAGAAGTGATTCCCTGCTTGGGGCTTCTGTCTTTTCTAATTTTATCTGATCCCCAGAATGAAAAATAACAAAGCAGGGGATAGCGGGGCCGGCTGGTTGCTGAGTGCACATTGGTACTTCTCAGAGGGCTGAAACTCATCTCCCCTTGGCCACTTCTGCCAGTGCTGGTGCACGAGCCGAATTTTGTTGTGAACCCATGCAGAAAACAGGAGAGGTTTGTGAAGAGCACCTCCCAGGTCCTATAGCAATTTGAAGTGCTCCCTAAGGGAACTTTGGGCATTGCCATTTCATTCCCGTGTTATTTAAGGAAATCTTCTCCCATGGCATTCCAACATCTGTCTCAGGCTCAGCAGTGCTTCCACTGCGAGTTCAGCTGCTCGCCCTGTGATGCTCACAGAGTTATCTGTCTGCACTGCTCCACTTCTCTGACCCTTTATCTCTGTAACTGGAGCAGCCAGTGGCAATGGGAATTGTGTAACCATCTCCCCACTTCCTCAGTGCCTGGGACAGGTCCAGTTACTCTGACAGTGTGTCTCGTGGGATATGCAGAGTGACTCTGTTGGATTGGGCCAGTTATAAATAAACTGGCTGCTTGCTATGGGAAGAAATTAATAAGTCATTGTTTTAGATATTGGAAGATGCATAGCACACCAGTACTTGAGAAAATATTAAGCCATCAGGCAAATATTAAACTATCAGAAAAATAAATACCATTACATTACGAGCTATTTCAAGACCTCTAATGACATTTACACAACTGCTGGATTTAACGCCAGCAGTGCAAACCCAGCAGCCAACATATGGTCTGCTGCAGAGTTGCTGTATAGAATCCCCCAGCACAGAAAAGGCTCCAAAACCTGTGCTCAGGTGATAGAGAACTAAAGCTCCCGTTCTGTGGCAGGAATCACACCCATAGTAATGCTACAATCAGCCTTATGCTCTGTGACATTCAGTGCTGGATTCAGTGCTGAGATATCAAACACATGACATGAGCGCAGTGACATCAAAGGGACTGCAGTGTGCTGGTGTTCAGATGTTTCCCCTCGAGCCCTCCCAGAAGCCTGTCTGAGGGCTGCTGTTGCTGGGATAGCTACGTAATTCCCTTTTGACAAGCCCATTGTTATCAAACCCAAGGAGTCTCATGAGCAGCACCTCCTGACTTTGTCCCTTTTCAGACCAAAGAGTATGAAAGCTGCTTCTGTTGCTTGGAGATGTGTGGAGGTTCAGGTCTTAAACCTCAAACCCTGTTCTTACTTCAGAAGCCGATTGCACAAGCGGGCAGTGAATGAGCTGCTCTCCGCTTCCCCTGCGGTCAGAGAGGATCCTATTCATGCCGAGTTTACAAGCAAACACTTCCTTTGGTAAGCTTCCCATGCAATTCAATTCATGTGCGTGCTTTCAAGCTCTGTCCTCGGGTCTGGACTAAATGCAGAAGAAGCGAGCGAGGCACAGCCTCCTCCACCCCACTGCTACCTTGTGTGCAGTGTTTAGAAACAGTAAAACGCATGCCTTTGTACATAAGTTGGTGCAGTCCTGTTATACTGCTGAGCTTACTCGAGCAGGAGAAGGCTGAGCACATCCATGGGTACCACTGCCCAACTTGCACGCATCCCAGCACTTCACACCTGCTCAGCAATCAATGGGATATTCTTCCTTCTCTCAGTTGCTGGCCAGCAGCCTACAACCCACTGGCATACACACACAGAATTTCCCTCTGGACACTGCTGTGAGCGTGCCACGTGTTTAAATGACATGTATGAGCAGTGAGACCTCTGGGACCAGAAAATAGAATGTTATTTATGGAAGATTTGGAAGCACTGTTTGCAGTCAGAACTGTGTCAAAAAAACTCCTGGATGACCGACGTTTCGCTGTAGCTGTGATGAGGTGCCCTTGATTTAATGCTTTGGCTGCAGCAAGGAAAAGGAGGAATTTCCCATTCCAGGAAACATGTTTCCCAGGTGCATCTTTACTATGTAACAGAGCCCTGTCAGTAGGGCCTCCGATCCATACAGGGAGATTTCTAGGGAAGCTGGAGATTAACGCTCACTTGAAGCCACAGTGAAAGTTAATCTTGTTCCACGGTGAATTCTGCACTGGTTTCAGCCACAGTGCTGGAGCTATTCTTGAGAAAAACGTCATGAGGTGCTTGTGACCACAGGTAGGTAAGACCTTTGTCAGCAGCCACTCATGAGGAAACATGAGTATATCCAAGGGGACATTGTCTAAAATAAGGCAGTGTGTTGGCCTTGGTGTTGAGTCATCGATCTCACTTCCTCCAGCCCCTGCTCTTGCTCGGGGTGTTTCTCAAGGGAGCACTGACTTAGCCCAGTCTTTGTGATTCTTCTAGAATGAATAAGATCACAGCTCAGGAGCAGTAATGATGAATGTACCCTTGATTCAGAGCAGTGCATGCTCCTTTTAGCACAAGTGTGCTAAATCTTCCATGAGATGCCTGCCTGATTAGTTCTTCTTTTACTCTTTGTGGCTCCACTGATTGGAAGACAGAGGGAGTGTCTGCTTTTAAGATCTGTTCCAGTGAGAGCTGTGCTAATGTCTCATGCCCCAGGGCACCGCTGAGCACTGTTGTATATGGATCCCTACTGCCTTTTATTTGTTTGATTAGACGTTTCTTTAATCAAAATACTATATGGAACTTCTCTTCTCTGGCAGAGACAGATTCTCACCAGGTTTCAGTGTCACATCTTCACCAACTTCACCTAGGTTTGCTGCATCTGTAAAAGACTCCTCATGGAACAGAAAAAAGCCTCACCTATGAGTTTCTTTCCTTAAATATTGCAAAATTTCTGACGTCAAGCAATGAGACACAAATTACTCTGTGAACTGTTAACATATGCCTGTTTACATACGATATCTTATAGCCAAAACAGATTAAGATTCGAGCTTCAACTGCTGTTGTTTCCACTTCTGTGAGTCACACTGATCAGCCTATTCATCACAGACACTTATTTTTATTCTTTAACCCTTGCAAGCTACTTCTATCCAGAGCAGAGTTTAGGCAGGACATAGGACATGTGGGAACAGCGAGGTCACAGCTGTGACACAAAACCCAATGAAGCAGCAATGAGCTGTCAGTAAGAACAGCCACACCAACGAGGCAGCAGCAAAGGAGGAAAGAAAGATCAGGTATTTTGCCATCATCATGGCACCAGCTTAATGGTATGAATTGCTCTGGCATAATTTAGCATTTATAATGTTATATATTATCTGAAACATCCAGACACCCACGTGAACCACATTTGAGGTGAGAAACTGCAGCCATTGAATGTGTAGCTACATCTCTGCATCTGAAGACTTGGTAGCCTGATTACTGGTAAGGACTGATTTAGATCCACGAGGACAACACTACTGCACCCCTGCAGAGATTGTTGAACCAACATGAGTTTCACACAGGTTTCTGTTTCTGAGTGTTCTGCCTATAAATGATGACAGAGAAAACTTAACCACAAACTTAGAGATGAAAGACAAAGCTACAACACAGGGATCCCTCCACCACCACCATTACCGCTTTTGAGACAAACAGTAGTTAACCTCCTCTCTTGTGGTATTTAACTCTATCACTTCTCTGAAAATCAATAACCTCTCTCCTGAACAGTCTTTGATCTGAGATGTCTTAAAAGAGAATTATTTTCACACCTAAGTGGACAAAAAAGTGCGTAGTGCTCAACTGCTCTCAAATCTCTTTCCAGTATTTCAATTGGGCTTACAGGCAGAAGCACTCCTGATCACTACGGAGTTTTGAGAAGATAGACCTTTGGGGTTAGATCACATTATGAAAATTACCCAGCTAATTCTCATGAAGTGTTTTGAATACAAAAACTCAGTGCAAGTAATAATGCCCCAGTTCCCTTTTTTAGCTACGAAATCAGCTTGCAGATTAATATTCTTCAATTACAAAATAATAATTTCAGCTTGAAGTGGTTTGCACACAAGTGCAATTGGGGTTAATAATAGTCTAATAAAGGAAAGCTGTTAGCAAACAGCAACCCAGAATGAAAAGCTTAGCATTTGGGTATCCTGGCTACATTTTGTACTGAACATCAGCTTGTACGTTAAGAAAAATGACTTAGGAGAAACCTAACTCACTAAGGCTCCCAAAGCTCAAGGAATCCTGTATTTTGAATTTCAGATATAAGAAAATTGCCACCTGACCACCAGGGCAGCTCTTTTTACCAGCAGTTATTTGTGATGCATAGAGCCAGTGTATTACCTGCTAGACACCCGCAGATGGATCCAGGGAGTAACTACGGAGTGTTACAAAGCTTACATCCTTTCTTGGATTTGTACCCAAATGTACAGGAAAATGAAGTTTATATAACATGAGAAAAGCCTAAGTTAGTGCAGAGCATTGGATAACTTTAAGAACAAGGCGAAGATCCTTTAAGGCGCGTGGTCACGTGGTGTGTCCATATACAAGGTACAGATGCGTAGCAATTATTGTTCCTATGAAGTTTCCTGTGGTTTGCACTGAAGCAGGGAAGCACTGCTAAGCAACGTGCATCCTGGTGGGAGTGCCCTACTCAGTGTTCCCAGCAGTTAGAGACAGTAACAACTGTCTGCAATACTGAGCAAAGCACTCACAATTTAGTGCTGGCGGAATCCGCACCTCTAATAGGCTGAAAAAATTAACAGGCTGACTAGGGAAGCTAAAGGCTGAAAGCCACATTTTATTTAACAAATGCAACATTTAGAATTTCAAGAAAGAGAAAAAAAAACACCAAGAATTCCTCATATTTGGTGGATGAAAAAGTGTTTCCAGTTACAGCAGAGACCTTCAACTTTGCTTACAAATGAAACACTTTAAATAACAATCCGTTACACAACCTGCTTACAATCAGCAGCTTATCTCATGAGACCTCTAATAACAAATTTTCTTTGTGGCAATGGCACTTCCAGCCGATTCCTACAGCGCTGACCAGCTTTGTTTATTCTGACTGTCAATCGCTCTTTTAAGTGCTTCATCTGGCACGAGATCTGATCCTTTTACATCATCATGGCTACAGCCAATTTTAGGGCAGCTGTTAAAAAAAAGAGAGAGACTCCAGTAAGTGAGAAGAATTGTATTAGTCAGACACAGGTTTTTACGTTACATCTGCTGCTTTATTCCATTTATCTGGGATTCACACTCAGTCAGCTCCCCATTACCTCTTTTCCTCTTCACCAGCTCTCTGTGGTGAAAAATAAATCCATTTATCTAAATGGGTGGGAATCAACAGCTGAAGGAAGGAACGCAGAGACGGAGCCTCTCACCTGTAGATTGCTCCCTTGTTCCCTGCACACAGCATTAGCAATGATTGTAACGCTGCACCCAAGTCTTGCTATGTTGCTTTCTCTCTTTGAAGTCCTCTGTAAACTGCAGGTAATTACCTCTTACCCCATTACTCTGCAGTGGAGTGGTATAATCTTCACTGATAGATAAATAGGGAAATTAACTTACAGGGAAATAAATAGATTATATGAGGCTTGCAGAGGCTGACTAGTGAATCACTGGAACATCCAGTTGGTGTGAAAATTTACCTGTCCTGTTATGAACTAAGGAAGCAGAGAAAGAAGAGATGGGGTCAAATGAACAGCCTCTAAACGAAGATCCGATACAAAATGGCTTACAACTACTTGAAACAATCAGAGAAAGACAACAGGGTGAAAAATATTCAGGGTCCAGAGGTCATTCCCATTAGGCAGTGGCCCAAACATTCACAGATGGCACCTGTCATCAGAAATGACATTTTTTCTGATTTTTTTTTCTTCTTTAGGAATAACTTTTGTCTCAGGTGCTGAACCTATTTGCATTCAGTACTCATAGCTTTTATTCCAGACTTGCCAGCTGCCTGCTGTGTGTGTCATAGGTAAGTCACTTAATTGCTCTGTGCCTCATTTTTCCCATTTATCACAATTTATTGTAAGAGCAATAACTTAACAGATTAATGAATAACTAGTGCTTAGAAAGCTTCCAACATTATCTGTAAGCATGAAGAGTTAGTGTGTCTTTCCAGGCAATGGAAAATAGTGAGCAAACTGAGATATATCAGAATTGCCACAAGTCTTCTGTGGCTGAGTCCAGCAGCACAAAGCTAGTGGCTGTGTGTGTGTGTGTCAGCTGAAGGACTGGCAAATGCACCAAGGACATCCAGTGGTTTCAAACACTGCATACAGTATGTGTGAGAAGACAGCTGCTTCTATAGCTCTGCAATGAGCAATGGCCTTGATTGATGAGTAAAGACAGAAAGGACTCCCCTAGCCAGCACTGTGCTCTTTCAGGATACCTATACTCCTACTTGAATAAAGCTGGGTAATGTTGAGTAACACAAACAGGATGGTTCCAGAATGAGGAACTTGGTGCTTGACGTCTGTCTTCCCACGATGCAGACTACGGTTTTTCAAAGATTGACAGCATTTTCTTGAGAAAGGTTAAAATTACAGCAGATCGGTGAGACTGGGCAGAGAAAACCAGGCAACCTTTCTCAATCTAGTTACAGTGAAACCTGGTTAGTGCTGTGTTCTTACTTTTCTGGCATGTTGCAATAACTGCTGTCCAAGTGGTAAGGGTGCAAGCTCAAAACTCGGGATTAAGATCCACCAGGATTCAGACTGCACAAATAACTTCAGTTTGAGCATAAAGTTGCTTTTAAAGCTGGGCATTTTACAGCTTCGATAATATTTTTTATTCTCTACTTCCTCTAAGGCATTAATTTCTTAAAATGGAAAATAAAAATTCAGCTCTACAACCCCATCAGTTTTATCAGCAGTGATGAAATTTCTCAGATCCACCAGAGCTGTCTCTACTACAACATTTTTCCATTTGTTGCAGATGGAAATTTCTCTTTGCTTGGAAGAGAGAAGCAGCAATGTGGCTTATTGGGATAAAGCAGTGATTTGACAAAGCTTATGTGATGTAATAAAGATTCAACGACGGTGGGGTTCTCTGGGCTATTTACTGCACAGAGGACAGTGTAAGTCAGAGGAATCAGTGAGCCTCCTGTTGAGTCAGGAGGTATTTTGTGTAGTGGTTCAGGCTGCTGAGCACTTTCCTGCCCTGTTCTTACCCTCCAGAACTCTTACTCTCCACTCTTCAACTTGTGAGCTGTTTCCCAACTCTTCTTCATTCTTCTAGCCACATTCCTGTCTCTTCTGTTGCTGGCTTCTGTTGCTATGCTGTTGCTGTCATCCACAGCATATTGCATGCTCTCTATCTTTTTTCTATATCCCTCCTAAGGTGCTCAGACAAGGTGCTTCTTCCTTGTTCTTCAAGGTGGTGTCCAGAGTACAGAAAGCCACTGAGAGCCATCACAATGGATGACTGATTTTGTAGTGGTGCTTTCCTGCAGTCAGGAAGTAGAAGTTCTGCCCCACTTTGTATCCATGTGGCAGTGTGTACAGTCTGACAGAAATGCAAGAGCTACAGATAGAGGAAGTAAGCTAACTGTGGCTTTATCTGTGGAGAAATCAGGTTGCTAGTCTCTACAGATCTTCCTGAGCAACTGCACATTTATTTAAAAGTCCACAACTTGTAAGTTTCCATGAGGTCATCAACACAAAAGCATGAAACTCTGGTTATCTGGCATGAAAACACATCAGTAACGATGGGTAAGGATGACAAAATATGTCCTCTAAATTTTCTCTGAAGAGCTTTTGAGCTCCTCTTCCTCTTGTTTGGTTTTCCAAAAAATCAAAACAATTCAAAATTTGAAACACATCAGGAAGAATTTCAGGTTTAATAATTCAACTTTTACATGTTTTCATTCAACAAAATGCAAATGGTGTCCTGGGCTCCATCAGAAGAGGAGTGGCCAGCAGGGACAGGGAGGTGACTGTCCCCCTCTACTCTGCTCTTGTGAGGCCCCACCTGGAGTACTGAGTCCAGGTCTGGAGCCCCCAATACAAGAAGGACAGGGAGCTGTTGGAGAGGGTCCAGAGGAGAGCCACAAAGATGATCAGGGGACTGGAGCACCTCCCCTACGAAGACAGGCTAAGGGAGCTGGGCTTGTTCAGCCCGGAGAAAAGAAGGCTGCGGGGTGACCTCATTGCTGCCTTTCAGTACCTAAAGGGAGCCTACAAACAGGAGGGGAATCAACTCTTTGAAAGGATAGGATAGATAACTGCAGGACAAGGGGAAATGGTTTTAAGTTGAGGGAGGGGAGATTTAGGTTGGATGTGAGGGGGAAGTTCTTTACAGAGAGAGTGGTGAGGTGCTGGAACAGGCTGCCCAGAGAGGTTGTGGATGCCCCGTCCCTGGAGGTGTTCAAGGCCAGGTGGGATGGGGCCCTGGGCAGCCTGGTCTAGTATTGAATGGGGAGGTTGGTGGCCCTGCCTGTGGCAGGGGGGTTGGAGCTTCATGATCCTTGAGGTCCCTTCCAACCCTGGCCATTCTGTGATTCTGTGAAGATGTATCCTACATGGAAAGCAGCAAGCTGCTTTGGTGTTGTAGAGTAAAAATCAATTCACTGCATTGTAGTACAAAGTATACAGTACTTTCTGGTCATTCTTAAATTCTGTGCTACCTAGAAGGTTGAATTTTGATACTTCTCGTTGTTAATTGTATTGGAACCTAACTGCAGAAGAGGGTGCACAGCAGAGACATTTAATTTTTCATTAACCTTAAGGCTTCCTAAATAAGCAATGGGAATGCAATGAGCAACCAAACCTTATGAAGCTGAAATTTCTCTTTACTGTTCACAGCTATACAAAATCTCTTTTATTCTGTTGTGCAGGTTCCATGAGTAACTGTAACTTCCCCACAAATTTCCTGAATATTTCCTTGCACATTGTTTTCATTAAAGAAAAAAATCCTTCATGCACTGTACTAACGAGGAGACTGACTTGGGCAGACGCTGAGGTATTACTTCCTGTAGCCTTGCCAATCCAAACACATTTCCTAGAACAAGTGGAGTAAAATTCCACTTACACAGCAAAGCAAATAGCTTTTCCACACATTCCTGATAGCTTACCAGACTTTCTTCTTCTGCTGCTTTCGAGTCTGGATGAATTTTAGAATGGCATCTTCTTCATAGGAATGTCCACAGACTTTGTTTCGAACTGGCTTCTTCATTTCCGCCTGTAATCAATCAGGTTTGATGTAAAGGAACTGAGAACGTCCACTGAAAGTGCTTCTTACAAAACCCATGTAAAACAGCAGGAAGTCTTCTTGCCACTCATGCATGACATTGCACTGAAGTTATGGAGTCAGATCCTGCATAGGAAACTGCCTTGCTACTTGTGTGATTGTTTTTTTCCCTAAGCAATGCTGTTCCTCTCTGATAATGCTTGCCTGCTTTTTAACAAGTACTAGGGATTTGCAATAAACATCCCAATGAAGAACATGAAATAGCTCTTTCCCAATCTCTGATAGCGTGATAGCATACCTGTGTAATGGGACAAATGAAGTTCATCTGACTCTGAGTCACAGCTATATCTTCATCGATTTGTTCGATGTCGTCATTATCGTTGCTATCTGATTGAAGACGAACTATAATGGGAAACAAGACAATTTCCATTCAGTATTTAGATAGCCAATACCTAAAATAAGCAAATAAGATCTAGTATTTGCCCTGCGTTATCTCACAGTGATATCTAAGATGCCACAACCTGTTTCTGTATCCACCCCCTGAACAAGATAAAGCAAAAATACTCTACTACAGCATCTGTTACAAAATGTGTAGCTTTTTACCTTTTTTAAATGGCAACCACCTATTTTTTTTTTAGTAGCTATTTATAGCCATTGCTAGAAAGGAGAGCTGGAAAGGAAACCAAGCTGGCCTGAATATACTCAAAGTCTTTTGTTCTCCCTGTTCAAGTTCACAGAAAACCAACAGCCTGCAGACATGCACCCAAAATCTAACACAGGGTGAGGGGGAGCTTTTCTAGACATGGCAGTCCAAGCACTCAAGATCAGTTTGTGCTTGAATGTCATAACTGGGCAATTACATGCAATTCGTGCTATTTATCATAAAACATAATTTGTAAAGTGATGCCACTGTATTTTAACGAGACTACAATTGAAAAACAAAAGCCAGGGATTTGTTATTTAAGATAGGCAGCAGAAAAGTTACTGAAATAAGCTGGTGGATCAGTACCTGCCAGTGAAGGGCAGACAGATGGGGAAATACCCCAGAGCCACGAGGAGCTGCAGGTTCCCCTGTGTCAGAGCACCGAGGTGAGCTGTGACCACACACTCAGGACACAGCAGCCAAGTGTCGTGCGGACACCCATCAGTCAGAACCAAGAGTGAGACACAGAGCAGGTGAGGAGGATTCCTTACTGCTAAATGTAGCCTTAATAAACGTCTAGCACTGTTTTATCTTTCCCTAACTTCGTTCAGTTATTATGAACTTAGTTATTATGAACTTAGGATTTTAGTCCAATATACTTGGCTATCTTCAACCTGCTAATAAAAGCAAACTGAACACCTGCCATAATTTTCCAATCTTTTGTGGTGAGCCTGCAGTATTTTGCAGCAGTTCCCTGGAGCATCCTCCCAAGGTGGCCAGCTTGAACAGAACGTTTTTCTCTTGACTGCATTAGCTAGTTTGCAATTACAGAATCATTTGAATTGGAAGGGACCCTTAAAGGCCATCTAGTCCAAATCTCCTGCAACGAACAGGGACATCTACAGCTAAAGCAGGTTGCTCAGAGCCCTGGCTAGCCTGATGTTGGGTGTCTCCATGGACAGGATGTCCATCACCTCTCTGGGCAACCCATTCCAGTGCTACATTACTCTTAATAAAAAATATGGGAGCAATGCAGGAGCAGTGTTTGCAGGGGATGACTTCATTCAGGGCCCTGTGTTGGCTTTGCCTGCCAGTGGGGCACTGAGAAACACAACAGCACAGAGAGGGTCTTAGTTATGATTTGCCTTCTACAAAGCCTCAGCTCTGGTTCCCTTTGCTGCAGCTGCTACCACATGCTATCAGCTGATCTTTGCATCCCTGGTATTCAGCCCTCCACATCTGTTAAGGACTGGTGTTTCCTAACTTATGGTCAGCCCTGCATGCCTGTGTAGTACCATCACCTTCCGCATGATAACAGAAGACATCACCCTGGAAGCAAATGCAGTCTCTCACACCCAGTCTAAACAGAGCAGGCTGCCAGGCAAGCAGGCCCAGCTTTGCTCTGAATGCTTTGACATCAACGCTGCAACCATCATTCCCCACAGCCTGCACATTTCTCCTTCCTTCCTCCCCAGCAGAACTCGCCCCACTCTGCATTTCATGACAGGAGTTTGTCAAGCATTCAGGTAAGAGGGGAGATTTAGATCAGATGTTAGGAGGAAATCCTTTACTGAGAGGGAGGTGAGGCACTGGCACAGCTGCCCAAAGGGGCTTGGTTGTCCCATCCCTGGAAGTACTCAAGGCCAAGTTGGATGGGACCTTGGCAGCCTGAGCTGGTGGGGGCAACCAGCCCAGGGCGGAGGGTTGGGACTGTGTGGGCTTTGAGGTCCCTTCCAACCCAGCCCATTCTGTGATCCTATGATTTTATGAAATCTCGGTTAGTAAGGCTAAAGAATATGCCAGATTATCAGTAGGTGTGAGCTTCTGCAGGGGCTGGTTTCTGTAAATACCACACTGATTATTTTCCCGTGACTCACACTAACAAAGAATAGGAGCTTCAGAATTTCCTTAAATTCATGCATTTGCAAATTTTGACATCCTGCAGCTCCAATCTTTCCTGCTAAAAACATCTGGAAGCATGCATTTCAGTATGTTGTACTTGGCTTCAACTCAGGAACTTAGCACACAGCAGACCAGCACAGTGCCAGCCAATGAAGCTAGAATGCAGCAGTGCAGCAAGATCTAGGGCAGGTGATTGATTACAAGGGGTGACTGACTTTTTACATCAATAATATTTAGATACCAAGCTTCACTCTACACGGAATGTCTCAAGTCTTCCAATTATATGGGATAAATCACAGTGTGAGTTTACTTCTCTCTCTTACTGGCTTCGGAGGTGATTTAGAAGCCTCATAGTTAATGGCTGAGATTGGGTCAGCCAAGACCCATTTCTGGTAGGTGGGATATATGAGCCGTCATGGATTCTGTCCTCTTGCTTCGAGCTGGTCCTGAACACTTCTTGTTGACTGTGAACTGTCTACCAGAGCAGGGTCCTGCCTTCAAAAGGTTATCACAGCACAAAGGAATTATTAAGGCATTTCCTTTTCATAAACCGCTAATATTTTTAATAATAAATATGTAAGACTGGGATTATGTAAGCCATACCTCAAACATGTCAATTGCAAATTAGGATAAGTCAGATAAAACACCCACAGATTAGTTGTTATTGCTTGGTGTTTGAGATTACAGAAGGAGAGAGGAAAATAACTTTTTCAGTTCCAGTAAAATCTGCAGAGATTACACAAAAAGAACGGACATACATACATCCCAAACCGGATGGCAGGATGTTATCAACCACAGATCTATGCCCATAAACTCATTCTGGAATTTTTTTTCTGAAGGTCAAAGGGAATTTTACCAAATGAAATTACAAAAGTTTCAATGTAGGGCTTCTCTATGGAAAGAAGAAATAGTAACAGAACACCAGGTCGTACATATTTCAGCTAAGTCAGGTTATATTTTTCTAAAACCGGGTATTCCTTGCAAATTAACACCAGATGCAGAAAACACTAAGTTATTGTTCCTGAAATTCAAATGTTGCCTTAAGCAACAGAACTCCAATGGATCTGTTTTGATGCTCTAACACATTGCATTTTAAGACTTAAGAGTTTCCAGTCTTCTTTTCCAGCCAATTGACATCTATTGCAAGTGTTAGTAACACGTTTTCTATCTGGCTATCTCAGCAATTATGTTCACTGCTAATTAGTGCCCACTGTTGTAACAAAACTGCATTCTCATGAAGACATCTATTTTTGGTAACACATCATAATGAATTTTGCAACTGCCAACTGTTTTTGACTTATTCCGTTTTAATTAAAAGCGGGTAGTACTTTATATCTCTATCACTTTCATCTCTTGATAAAAACGTGACTAATATGCCCTAGCTCACTTCTTACCGAGTCTGCTGAGAGACTGGGAATGTTTAAGACAACTTTTAAGAATGAGAAAGCTACAGGGCAGAGATCTTAGCTGCTGTACTGAGGGTTATATTTAGCATGGGGAGTATACATACTAAAACCAAAGAGAGGAAAACGTCTCTCTGCTGTCATTTCCACTTCTGTGACAGACACACCACTGCCTGCTCAGTGCTTCCCGGGCCAACAATGTCTTCTACCCAATTCCCGTTTCTCTAAGGCGAGGAAGATTGCCATAACCTGGACACGAGAAAGCACATGTTGCAATGTCAACTTAATTGATTTCTCTCCTTTTGCGCTGCAGTGTTCTGCCTTCTCACCTGCCATCAGTCAGACGCCAATCCTGGGAATCAAAGAGCAATGTTAAGCACGCAGGACTGAGGCTTTGTGAGGCTGAGCCAGTAGCCAGACATGGTCCTGGCTCCCAAGAGGGTCTATTGTACTGCTGACTCTATAGAAATAACAGCAGCTCATCCAGGCTGGGAAAAGTCCTATCTCTGAGTGCTCCAAAAAAAACATGAATGTTGTGCGGGTAAATCAAGAGCCAAGTGTTCCTGCCAGCAGGACAAAGAAAATACTGAGAGGGAGAAAGGTGAAGGACGTCACACCCAAGGGTGAAAAGGGACAGTGATTGGACCTGGGCCACTGCTAGCACAATGTTAAAGGGGCCAGGGACAAGTCAAAAGGAGGGAAAAGAGCACACTGCTGAGATCACTCGGGGCTGTGCTGAAGAGTGGGATGGTGCCTGCCAGTGCTGAGAGCCTGAGCTGCCTTCAGAGCCAGAACCAGAGCAGCTGCCCAGTGTTCGAAGTCCCGGACAGAACCACAGTAAATGCTGCAGGAAGAATGAAAGAAGAGGGGAAACACAGAGTAATGCATTCCTGATAAAATTTCCCAGCCTCTAGCTATTTGTGCCCAAGGACTTCCTGAGTCAGAGGTAATAACTTTGCACTTAATAGCCCCTGGAGTTTTCCTCCAATGAATTTGTCTGAACTTGGAGCGGGGAATTTGGGACTGGACTTTTCAGCTTGATTAGAGACAGTTATCTTTGCTAGAAAGGTTAGCAACAATTTAATTTTCCTTGAAACTTACCACAGAGGCTGCAGGTTATAGTTTAATTTGATTTTTAAAAGGGAAAATAAGGTGTGCAAGCTACAGCTGCAGTCAAAAAGTTCAAAGGCTGCCTGCTTTAGCTAGAGGCAAGAGATAGTTTAATTTGCCAACCAAGGCAAACTAGGCTTTGCATTAAAGTACATTACAATTTGATTACTTGCTGGTGTTGCAATACATGTGTTGATCTAAGGAAGGTGGCCTCTAACATATTGCTCCAGCTTGCAACTGCAAATCTACTTGTTCCTGCCCAGGCCAAGCAATTTGCTGTAAATTTACTCACAGTTCCTTTATGTATATGCCCTGTTTTAACATCCTTGTGCAAGAATTATATAGACACAGACTTGGTAAATCCGATATAAAGTGACAATCCTGTGAATATAAGCCATTCCAATTTTCCTGGGGTGTGAGGAGCAAATTAGATGAATGAAGTAGCAAATTGTTAGTTCCTCTACATAATAAGAGTGGGGAAGGAAAGGACAATATCCTGTGCAAAGCACCTATCCTCTAAAAACTCCTTTTAAACACCATCAAATTCACAGCACATGCATATTTTACAATATTTTGTCCCCCTAAGCTACACTCCTTTTAAAATACACTATTCCTTATGGAAATACTGTTCCCATTTCATCCTTTCACTGCAGGGTAGAGCTGGTTGATGTCAGTTTTCCAGAACAGCCTTATAATGAGGACAGACTGATTTGATGGAAGTATTTTGGGACACTCGGTTACAGAAATTGAGTGAAGGAGATGTAACAACACTTCAAGTCAGACAAAAATTACTGTGTAACCCATTAATGAATAGAATGTGACTACAAAACCCACCTAGGAAAAACACAACAGCAACACCAGAGAGTTGTCTTGTGAAACCTTCAACTCATATATTACTCAGGGAGAGAAGTAAGACATCAAGTTTGCCTTCATATTTTGGGAAATTCAGACTGCACGCAGCGGGAGCTGCATACCTAGAAATGTGAACAGAAAGTGCATCTTTGTAAATTGTGCAACTGGAACAGTTTGGTAGGCAAACAGAGAGAGGAAGCTTTCTTGCTTACTTTGTTATTGCATACTAACATGAGAAATCCACACTTCAAAGTCCGTGGCTGACATTTCAAACAGCAGTTTCCTCATCCCTACAGTGCGGACTAGATCTGAAGGAGCTCCTGGGAGAGATGAAGCTTACCTAAAAAGATGTCATGAGGGCTCATCAGTAAGCTCAGAGGAGCCACTATTTCTGGAAAATCTAAGAAGGCCATATTCTTCCATCTTAACTATCATCACCCACAATGACGTGCAAACTTAATAAGCAAGTTAAACACCAAAGGCTTGCTGAAAATAAACCCAACCAATAAACAAATTCCTCAAATGACCAGGAAACTCTAAGTCTGAACGAAATTATGCCAGGCATATGACTACAGAGCACAAGTTTGGAGATGCCACAGTAAGAGCATAGCAAGAGAAACACTGGGATATCTTATAGGAGAAAATAAACAGACACAAACTTCTAAATTACAAATAAATGAAATGGACATATTTATTGTTTTGGGTTTTCACCTACTCTTTGGAATATAAAAGGCTTAACAATCACTGCTTCATCCAGAATCTGTAAAAAGGTAATTTCCATGCTTAGAGAGCATCATTTGGCATATCAGAGATTAGAAGGAGAATATCATGCTCATTTAAAAAATGAAGAAATTCACCCCAGACACATGAAAGAAAAAGTTGCAAAAGCTGCAACCAGAAAAAAAAAAAAAAAGAAAAAGACCATTTCATTAGAAGATGAACCACTTTCCATTACTAACATTGTGGTCAGAATCTGGAATGTCACTGATGCAATGCTAACCATCAAATGAAATGAACATGTAGGGCTTGCCTACACAGGGAAGCTGTTGCAAAATAAGCTAGGGTGTGAATTTAGAATGCATTAGCTACTTGGCAGTAATTCCCTGCTCCTATCCTGCACAAGGAGTGCCTTTTGGCTGTTTACCTTAATCCACTTCCACAGTGGACTCAAGAAAGGCACTGTTAAGGCTGGACAAGAGAGCTGAGAGGATACTATCAGCTATTAACAGCAGCTTAGAGCTACATCTATTTACATACAAGTCCTTAGACAGTCTGTTCTATCAGTTTAATTCAGTTTAATTCAAATCCTCTCAAAAAACTCCATGACAAATATACCCCATGTATAAGCTCACAAGCAGAAACTGATCTTTGAGCCTCTCCTGCACCTGTCCATTGCACCTTCATCCATCACTGTTCTTAGGATCACAGAATGGCTTGGGTTGGAAGGGACCTCAAAGCCCACCCAGTCCCCCACCCAGTCCCCCCTACCATGGACTGGCTGCCCCTAGCCAGATCAGGATGCTCAGGAGTCCATCCACACTGGCCTTGAGTACCTCTAGGGATGGGGCATCCACAACAGCTGTGCCAGTGCTCCACCTCCCCCTGAGTGAAAAATTCCCTCCTAATACTGAACTTCAATCTCCTAATTTTTAGTTTAAGACTGTTTTCCCTTATCCCATCACTATCTGCCCATGTAAGTTGATCCTCCTCCTACTTACAAGCTTCCTTCCTCCAACGAGGTCTCCCTGGAGCTTTCTCTTCTCCAGGCTGAAGTAACCCAGCCTTCCCCTTCATAGGAGAGGTGCTCCAGCCCTCTAATCATCTCCACGGCCTCCTCTGGACCCGCTCCAACAGCTCCATGTCCTTCCCTCACAAGGGCACATAGCAGAGGGGGACAATCTTGTAACCTATATGATTGAAGACCACTTTGCTCCTGCTATTGCATCATTTGTGCATTCTTGCAGTCATTCACATCTGAAAAGCTGCACTGGTGAGAGCTTTCCTGACAGAACATGCTACTGCTAGAAGATGTTCCTGTGAACAGAAACATTGGATCATACCAGAGAGGTTGAAACGAAGTGAGGAGCCACTGGGCAGAGAAACCCAAATGATGAGCAGAAATTCCCCTATAAAATTATCTTTCTGATTATCAGTCTGTCTCTTCAAGTCCTCCTCCTGATGATTTTGGGGTGGGTTACAATGGCACCGACCCTAGAGCTGCCTGAGACTGCAGGGAGGGCAGGGGGAGGAGCAGCCCCTCACTGACAGGCAATGGGGAGGCTGCAGGTCAGGCAACCCACTCTGTGGCCCCTTTCACCCTATGGAAGCTGGAGAGCCAGAGCTGCCTCTTTCAAGGACAGACAGTTGGCTCATGAAGAAAGATGTGAGTGCACAAGGAAGAAAAAGTGAATATTCGTTTTCCTATCCCCTAAAGCCGGATGTCAAGATATTCAAAAGAAACTGTTAGGCAAGATATGTTATTTCAGAATGAGTATTAATGAATGCTTAGAGCAACATTTGCAATTCTGTTATTAGTGATGCATCTCAGTTCTTCAGAGTGTTTTCTAAAACTCTTAGCCACTTCAAAATGTATTTAATTCATTTGCAAATATATAACTTCAAGAGATTACAATTCAATGTGCAGTGAAGCACTGTATATATCTCACATAACTTACTGGAGTTACATTATGAAGAAATGAATTTCTTCTCTATTTTATGTATCACCATGAGCAAGCACTAGTTATTCTGCAGCCTTGTGCTGTCTGGAATGCCCCTGCTGAAATGACCTCTGGGATGGGCAAGAAGGTACAGCTGCCTGCTCAATTTCTGGCTTTTTTTTTGCTTGTTTGTTTGTTTTTTGTATTTTCTTTCTTTCTTTTTTCTTTTTTTTTTTAACATGACGCAACTGAGATACATGAGAAAAGGGGAAAAAAGTCATCAATTAACATCATATTGAAACAAGTTAAGAAATAAAGTCCACTTCTTAAGAGGAACTTACAGATCTGACATTGCTCAACCATAATATGGTGAGGTTTTCATTGAGGTTAAGGCAAAGACATTGCATGTGTTGTACTAAGACATCCTGCATAAACCATGCTGTGCACACTGAGCAGGTCTTCACAATAATAATACTCAGTAAGCTGTTTCCTAGAAGAAAATAAAAAATGTTGCTAATCCCAATTTATACAGAATCTTTCAAAACAATGTCAGAGGGGCTAAACATAACACTATCATCAGTTAGGAACAGCTGATCAGCTACTTTTCACAACCTGTCCTGTGATGTAAGATTAGGCTTCTTTGAATGGCAGTCAGTAGAAGAAATCCAATGCGAAAGTGCAGAGCTGTAAATATTTATGGATTATAACTGCAGCAGCCTAGTGCTTTCTGATGGCAATTAGTAGTTAACTTTAAATCTGATCGTTATTTCAAATTTCTTTCTGCAGATTCTTATTTGACAGGAGAGTAGCTGGAAGAGTGCACCTTCATTAATGCTACATGATCAGAAAAGCATTACCATGCTATAGGAGTCATTTATATAGCAACACACATGTTTCAGACTTCACCTCAACATTTTTGCATGGTGCAGAAAATACAGAATCTGGAAATAGCTGTGCTTTATGGCAGGTGTGCTGGGAACACTGTGATGGGCTCAGCTAAGAACAAGCAAGAGGCCAAGTCTTTTAAGGCTTCAAGGTCTCTTCATGTCAACACTCCCCATCCAGATCAGGTTTAATAGGGTCATGAAATGGAAGAGAGAAAGGACTTGAGCACAGATGTACAGCAGCAGCAGCAAGAACAGCTAAGCAGAGCAGACGGAGTAGGGGAAGCAGGTGTTGAGCTGATGGGACAGCAGCTATGGGTGTCACTTGCACTCCACAGCAACAATGAAAAGATGAGCACATAACTAAATCACATGGTACTCTGTGCAGTTCTCATCTTTCTAGCAAAGCAGTTTACATTACGCTCACCTTTTCAATCTTATATTTATTACCAGGATGGAGTGACATTGTAGTTGCTCTTCTAATGAACTATTAACTTCCCTTGCTACTCTTTGGTTGGCACATCAGTGCTGGCAGGAGCACGCACAGCCTCTGCACGTATGCCGAGAAAGAT
This sequence comes from Centrocercus urophasianus, assembly GCF_019232065.1. Classification (NCBI taxonomy): domain Eukaryota; kingdom Metazoa; phylum Chordata; class Aves; order Galliformes; family Phasianidae; genus Centrocercus; species Centrocercus urophasianus. The sequence goes on from NW_024884253.1 coordinate 10,002,942, forward strand.
CAAGATTTTGTATCTCAAAATGCTAAGGAACAAAAATGAAAAGGAATGAAAGAGTCACTCTAAGGGGTCACCATTTCAAAGCTGTGAAGATAAGGCGTGGTCTGTTTTTTTCAATGCTTCTTTTACATCAGAAATTAAGCACAGCCCTGCAACCCAGAATCAGTGTTAGAGACTCTTGTTTGTATAAGTAATTCAAATTCCTCTTTTCCTACAAGCTTGGCTACAGCTAGTGAAAATGCATGGAAATAGGGCAGGAAGGAGCGGAAAGCCAGTAAGGACAGAAGCACTGTTTCCCCAGTTCTGAACTCTGCTCTGCTGGCTGCTCTTCAGGATCGAGTACTGCCTTGATATGCCTTGCATGCCAACAGTATAACACGTAACACGATTTAGGAAACCTTTCATTAGATTAAGAAGATGAAAAGGATTTTTAGTACAGACCATAATAGAACAACATACTTCAAAAAAATGCAACAGAAGATACTAGTCAGAGATGAAAAACACAAGGAAGCTCTCCCATGACCAAACACAACCTTAAACTGAAGAACTGCCACAACCATCGATTTTCTAGGGGTGTCCTGCCAGGTTTCTCACTGCAAGGCTGATGATGCTCCAGCATCCTGTTTCATGTAAAGGAAAACATACAAGTGCCAAAAGGGCACTCTAGAAGGTACAGAGTTGGATCAACAAGTAACTAACAAGAGGGTACAGGGCAGTCTGGAAAACAGCAGTGAGTCGCATGCCCATTTTATCAGCACAGGAAATGATCACTTCAAAACTTTCAGCTGCTTGAGGTGCTGTCCTCCCTTATATGACAAACACAGCAGGAAAGAGTCACTGTGTTAGTGACACCCAAAGGCATGCGGACAGGGCAGTCATTCAGCAGCAAGCAGAGTTCCTTGGGAAGTGACAGTCTTTGCAATCATGCATTCCTGGGTTACTACATTCGGCCTCTGGCTTGCACAGCACACGGCTTGCAACCAGGAGCTCGATTATCACTGACAGTGCTGATCTGGAATTTCAGGAATGGGTTGTAGTGGGTCCCGGGAAGCAAACAGTATTTATGAAGTGAAGAAGCACTCTATACCTTTGCCAACAGAGAATGTTATATTGCTCAGACATGTTGCAAGAGCACGCATGCGGTGTGGGAAATGTGCAGAGTTGGTGCAGCAGTAACAACGAGGGGGGTGACGGTGTTTGGCCTGGGGGTAGGAAGGCACAAGGAATTCCACCTGAAAATATTCTTCAGTGAATTATGAAACAATTCAATTGTAAGCAACAAAAGAATAACAAGGTAGTCAGAGGCCGTCAATATGTTTCTTTGCAGATCAAATCATGCCAAACTAATCTAACCTGCCTCTCTGATAAGTTGTCTGTCCTTCATGGACAAGAGAAGTCAGCTAGCATATACATGCTAATGTTAAATACAGCTCTCCAGACAACGTTCTGCCAAAGCAAACTAAATAAATTAGTACATCTCTTCACTGAGAAACAAGAGAATAATTATGCTTTTTTCTGATTGCAATTTCTTCTTTTCTGAAGCAGAGCACAGGTGTAACAATCATTACAGTAATGCCTAAAAACCATAACAGAGATCAAACAAGATTGTACAACACACCATACACATTCATGAAAAGACAATTTCTTGCATTGAGGAGCTACAGCCCAAACAATCAGGACAGACAAGGAAAATATTTTGCCGGCACTGTCAGAGATGGGAAACTGAGGCAGAAAAAGATTAAGGGCTCAATTTACAAATGAGCTCAGCATATTTGTTGCTGAGCTCGCTCGAAATTCTGGCCGTAATCAACATCATGGAAATCACTAGATATTGAGCTTCTTTGAAAATCAAACTTCAATATGAAAATTTGGCCCAGAGGTCTTTTGAAAATCTACATCAAGAGGCTTACCCAAGGTCACCCAGGAAGTCGGTAGCAGGGCTGGGAACTGAGCTTACATCTTCTGACTCCCACTCTAGTGCATAACTAATGTCGCTCTGCTTTCTGTTTTAATTAGCTACAGGCAGATCTCGAGCCAGAGTGCTTTAAACTGAAATAAATGAAAGCCCTCACGAGTGCATGCAGCTTCCTCTCAGAAGTAGCAGTGCGATAGACCTCCAGCACCTCACAAGCATCAGGGCTTTCAAACTTCTTTTTACAAGCTTCTGTTTCCCTTCAAGAAGATAAACTGCTTGTTGTTTACTTCTTGTAAAGGGATTCATTGGAGCACTGTTCATTTTTTCTTTAATAATGTTTTCCGTCTACATGCACTATGCCTCTGACCCATACAAATTCTTTTCCAGTGACAAATGAGGGTAGAAAAAGGAAGCCTGCAGAGTGCAAAGGCTCCTAAGGATTAGTAGACACCCTCTGGGGCAAGGAGTGGAGACTTACACTATTGCTTATTATTACTACATTTTCCCTAGGTAGAGAGAGTTGTTTGAAGTGGTTTACTTGCTAATGCAGTGGCAGAGCAAACTATTTACTTTGCATGTATATGTGGTTGCTTCAGTACCTCTCTTGCTGGTCCTGTGGAACACCTAAGATGCACTGTTTTCAGCAGTCCACAAGTTCCTTCTGGAACATCCAATTCTCCACATTTTCCTTGGATTCAGCAGCATCCATAGGTTTGCAGTCTCTAACCATCTTCCCTGACACATCTTTCCTCAAAGAACCACTCAGACATCTCAAGAACGTTAGAATATAGGAAATTAGAAGAACCATGGAAAACAAATCACTCAGTCATAGAATGGCTTGGGTTGGAAGGAATCTTAAAGACTATCCAGTTCCAACCTCCTACCATGGGCAGGGCTGTCACCCATCAGCTCAGGCTGCCCAGGGCCCATCCAACCTGGCTGTGAGTGCCTCCCGGGATGGGCCTCCCACAGCTCTTTGGGCAGCCAGAGGCCAGTGCCTCACCACCCTCTGGGTCAAGAAAAGCTAAAGCAGGTGTCTGCAGCAGCTTCTGTCAGAGTAACACACTTTGCTAAAACCTGACATTATTTTTTTCAAAGGCAAAATAGTAGGTTAGTATTTCTATTCATATTTTTTACCATCAAAGACCATAGCCTACTTTCCTGTAATAGACTGCACAGGTTGATGTTGGAAGAGCTCTTCAAAAGGAGGAGAGGGTCATTTCCTCAGCTCTCTCTGACCCCGCAATGCTGTCTACAATCACAGAAGACTTCTGAATTCCCTTTAATTGTTGTACACTGGGAATCTTACTGATAAGACACAGGAAAATTTTGCCCAGTGCTCCTCAGACAGAAAGCAACATGATGGATAGAAATGGAAACTCTGGCTAGTGCTGATGGCTGGAGCTTCATAAAAGAGGAGCTGCTGGGTTCATTATTCCTCAGATTTCAGTCGGAAGTAGAAAAGTAGCTTGCTTTTTTCCTTCCAACTTTCAGTTTTCCTGTACCTCTTTAGTGCTATTTTCAATTCTGTGACCAGTTTGGGGTACGCTTCTTTTGGGCTGAGAACACATCTCACTTCTCTGTCAAATGCACCATCCACTCTTCTTCTTCACAGGTTTTATTGCCACAACGTTACGTGCCCAGCTGCCAAGCTGCTTAAGTTTAAAAACAGCTTTGTCTAGAAAAGCCAAGAAACACTTCACTAAAGACAAAACATAATGGATGTGTGAAGCTAACAGATGGCGGAGCGATAGAGATGGAGTACATGCAGCATGTTTGTTTCTAAAGATTAGCTGTGCACACAGCTTGTACTTACAGAGCATTTCAGTAGTTTCTTTTAATCGGTAAAAGTACATTATTAGCTTTAGTTTAGCACTGGGTCAGGGATTACTGGTGTTTCCACAACAGAAGTCGTTACAGGGGGTGCCGAGGGAAAGCCAGTTTGTTTTACAGGGCTCCCTTCCCTTTAAGGGATGGCACATACAGACACACAGAGCAAAGAGACACTTTGTGGGAAGCAAGGATGCCCACTGAGTTAGCCAGCACTGCCCAAGCAGAAGGGAAGTGGGTGATTTTTATCCATAAAATCACACAGTGTATCAGCGGGTGTGGCAGCTCTCTGAAGGTCCCCAAGGGTAAAGCACACTCACAACCTCCTGCTGCAGGAGTCTATCTGTCAGGTTCTTTTTTTGTATCTTATCTGCTTCATGTTTCACACCACACCCTCCTTTTCCTTTATGGCTTTCTCACTGTCTTGCCTCACTTCTCTTCGACTGCAAGCATTCTGGGGCAGAGAACATGTCTTTATAGAGTGAAGAGGTAGTGATTTTATGGCACTACACACACAGTTAATAATAACCTGTTCAGTATAAAAAGTGAAGCTTCTCAGAGCAGCACTAGCAATAAGCTGTCTGGAGAAGGGGATCTCTGCACTAAATGGAAAGCACTACTGAAAATCTCAGCATTAACCTTCAAGTGTATGCCTACAGCAAACCACGACCACTATTAAACACCTGGGTTGCACATGTTCTGGAATGCTGATCGAGCATGACTTATGTGGCATCATCCAACACCTTTGCATGCTGATGAATCTGAATAATTAAGTTTTCCCTCATTACAGGTCTCCAGCACACGCTAATCAGGTCTCCACAAGAGCTGAGTTCATTCTGGAGACAAGAAAATACCTTTGACTAATTGCAGATTTCTATCACCTGGAATTGGTAAACTCAGGCTGCATTTGGAAATCTGTACAGACCGTATACAACAAATCATGCTGCCACATAATTCTGCACTCTGTTGTCTGCATAATGACAGCAACTGACCCTGCAATATCTATCTGTCTCTCTTTTCAATTTTGTAAGTCTGAATTTTTAAGCACAACTTTTTTTCTCCTCTTGTTTTTATTAAATAGGGAATCTTACTGCACATTATGATCCTGATGATGAAATAAGGTCCACGAGGGCTATCTTGTAGACTGTGCTCAAAAGACATCTTGTTATCCCAATGCTGCTGCTGTCATGGCTCATGTCCTGAGAAGACTTTTGTCTAGTCTGTTGGGCACATGAAGTTTACAATTTAAGTAACCCTTAGACAAAGCACATCCAAGCATGAAAAATCAAATAAGGCAATTACAAATATGAAATAACACCAAAAATGCTGATGAAGATGCAAGGGAACTTTATTTGGAGGATACGATTTGAATCCTGCAGGTAAGCGTGTCCACACTGACCTAAAACCCTGAAAAAGGTACAGAAATTGAGCAGCTGACACACTGAAACTGGTACAAACCAGCAGCACAAGCACCACCCCACTGCACTTCTGCTTTCATCCTGCAAACCTGTCTGGCACAGGCAGCCACAGGCATCTTTTCTAACGTGCAGCATCACAGAGATTTAGTTACTGGATACTTGAACGCTCAGAGTGGGTTGAGCGTTATAATGTAAAAATGAGTCTCTAACTGCAATCTTAGGAAGCAGTACAACATCACACATTTCTTTCCAAAAGAAAATGAACTATCTGCAGACAGTGCACAGGTCTAATGTCATCTGTCAAATTGTTTGAGATAGAGTACTTAAAAATATTAGCAACTTATGCTCAAATATGACTCAAAATGATGAAAACTTCCTTATCAGGGGCCAACATCAGATTTAATACGTTGAGCAATACTAGCGATTATTACACAAATAGATGGGTGGAAAGGCAGAAAGTTATTAACATTTCAGAAATTAGGAAACCTTATAATCAAAACATTATTTTACAAATTGAATTAAATACCGAAGAGGAATATGTTCAGGCAGGTCTTGCATTTCAGACATCTTATTTCCCTTTGAAACTTAAAAAAAAGAAGAAGTAAAAGAAGAAAACAGACATGTCAATGGCTAAATGGGTGGGTGGGTCTTCTGTGAGATGAATCATACTTTTCATTCAGTTTTATGAAAGTCTTGCTTCAAGCATGCCTATAATTACTATTTGTTGCAATCAGATGTACGGCACACCGGTTTGCCATGCAGTACCATTTATAAGGCTTTGCTAAATTACTGAGTGAGAGTCACTTCTGGGGGCACAAATTGCAGCGTGGGTCTCTACCTCACCATGTACACACGGACTGGGAGAGGCAATGCCACTGAAGGATTCTGGTGCCGGAGCTTCCTAGCAAAGCAGCTGCTACCAACCATGACTTGCTGAGGTTATCACACAGCACATGCTGTTGACAGCATTTCAAATCTCTCATATTTGGGAGCTTGGAGCCTTATTCGGGAAAAGTTTCCTGTCACCACAGACTGAGACTTCGGAGGCTCCTCTGGAGTTCAAAGCTCCTTCCTTAAAAACAACAGCAGAAAACATTCTTTCAAAATGTGGCAGGAAGAGAAGAAAGCAGTAGTGCTGCTATTTCTTTCAATAACAAAGACAAATAAACTAATCTTGGGTAGCTTGCAGCCCTACTAAGGGAAATGAAAGGGGACACTGATGTCTTTGACTGACACTGCACCACAGTGCAGCTGGAGTTGAAAATGACAGCCAAAAGTCCAGAGCATAATCTTCAGCTCCAAGAGTGGGGCATTTAACTGGGAAATGGGTTATTCCTAGTGTGCATGCACATTGTCTCATGTAAAAAGCTGTCTTCGATATCCTGAGAGCAGTACCAGTGGCAACACTCAGCTTGCATGCCCCAACATTGCCTTTTGCTTGGTCTCCTCCTGTCACCCCTGCTCTTTTGAAGAGGAAGGCAGGGACCCACACCCAAACTAACAAATGAAGGTCTCCAGGAACAACACTCCCACTGCACCCCAAACAAGGTACCCCCATCTGAGGCAGTTAAACCTCCATTTAGTGCTCCAGGTGACAGAGGTGTTTCAATAATCCTACTGCTTGAGCTTGCTATGTGCTGTAAATCCTGTCCTTAAAGGTGCTTTCATTTGTTGCACAAAATGGGTAGGTGCCTTACTCAGCATAAGGCATTCTACAACATGATGCAGTCTTCTGATGTTTCTAAGGAACGTATTTCAAAATCTACAAATGTCTCCCAAAACTCTGCTTTCAGTCTGACCCAATCAAGCCCTAAATCCTGAATGGACTTCACAGAGTCCATGGAACACCCCTCTTTTATCATAAATCTCAAATAAAGTGCAGATTTTGTGTTCTCATTGCAATGAAGAAAAGAATGAAGAAGAACAAAAAAAAGCTCACTGTCTTAAACTATACTTGCTTAGAAGCTGACTGTGGAAAATGCTCAGCAGCCAAGCTTTTCAACATTTTTACCATGTTGATAAATTTATTCAGTTATTTCCTTTCTGTAACTCCCTTTTCTGCATTCTACATATTCAATATGTATTAGCTATTTAAGCTATTTATTCCAAAGCTTAAATCATTTTTTCCTTTTAGGCTGCTTCATTTGATAGACCTTTTAGACCTATTTTCTTTTAAAACCACAGATTATATTTACAAAACACTGCTAGTACAATATTTCTGCGTCAGAGACAATTCATGTCTTTGTCACTACACCTTTTTCAGTGAGTGATCTCAACTATTCACATGACTTCAACTGCTATTTGCAGTTCCTACATCTCCCATTTCTAGCTTCCCTCTTTTCATTTGCTTCTGCACCTCAACCCGTCTCTGCCACCTCATTTCACATACCACAATGCTAAGATAAGCACAAGAAGGGCTCAGTCCCGAATCTACCGTTCTGATTTGGACAACTACCTACAGAACGAGGAATAACAAAGGAAAAACATAAAGAAAAGTGTACAAATAGGGAGCCTATAAGGAAATGAAAAGCATATGTATAAATAGGAAATCTATAGAAGAAAGACATCTCAAAATCAGCTTAGCATTTAACTGGCAAACAGAAATACCCTAATTCTCAAGGTGGTCATTACAAATAATTCCTTTGGCTTGGGCCTCATTGTTTCTAGGAAATCAGGACACCTCACACATGTAACCACTGGCTGAATTTGTGCCAGTGCTTGCCCTAGCAGTGAACCACCATCACGTCTAAGAAGCAGCATTGCTTGTTACCTCATGCAATAAATGAAACTGAATGTTAAACTGGCCATCAGACAAGGACATCAGTAATCTATATGCTCTGAGGTAACCCTCTGTTATTTTTCCTGTCTTCAAACAAACCCTTCCAACAAAACTCTTTATCCACATACAAATACAATTATTTACACAGAAGGAACACAGTGTCTGCTACCAAAATACCTTTACTTTCCAGAAGTCCACATTTTCTAATGTACAAAACAAATCCTTTGTGCTTATTTTTAGGCAAGAAATAAACACAAAGGATATAAAATTGTTGGAAAGGTTGGAGTGGGTGATCCTGTGGGTCTTTTCCAACCTTGGTGATCCTATGATTCTATGAAAATAGCCGTATTCTTTGAGGATGTAATGAAGTCTTACACGCCATTTAAGTTTAGTCAATCTGTTCAAAATCCTCTAAGGCAAATGCATTCAAGGTTTACACAGTCAGCTTTGCTCTTCTACTGATTAGATCTTGATTTCTTCTGAGAAACATAGACCTGACCTTCACATTCTGCATGTAACTACAAATTTCAAATGAAGCATACGTAAGTAGCTTTTGACATCAAGAAATCTTTTCAGTAAAGCAGTTGGATAGAATGAAATAGACTTGCTTTTGTGTTTTTCCAATAACAATTTTAAGCACCTTTTAAAGCACCTTTCCTCAGTACATCTACCTTTCTCCCAGAAGACAGAAGCTGCTGACCTAATAAATCTGGCTTCTTAGTATTTTGGGGCTAGAAATATACCAAACTATATTGTACACTTTACTCCTCACACTCACCCAAATTTGTCTAGACTTTAAGGAGCAGACTGCAGCAGCTGGCAAGTAAAAAAATCAGATTAATTTCCATAGTTCAATTTTCAAAATAAGAGGAGAAAAAAAAAAAGGCTAGATATGACAGCTCTAAACCTAGTGGAGATGTCCGAAAACACATTCACATAACATACACAGTTTTGATTTCACCCAATCACTGAAGCCACATTTCATGCTTCCAAAAAGAGCTTTTGGTTGAATAGTGGACTCTGTGATTCAGGCTACTATGGCTTCCATTCCTAACCATACTGCAGAGTGTTTTTGTCTTATTCAGTAATCAGTCTCTCTGAGACATTATTTCCCCAAAGTAAAACAGGAATCATAAAAAGTTCCAACCTTGTGATAGTGCTGAAAAAAGGTTTGGGGCATTAATACAGAGTTTGGCTCAAAAGCAGAAAGGTAGGCTGTTCCCAATTACAAAGAGAAGTAAAGAGTAAGGCTTAACAGCTAGATCTTCTGGAATAGGTTACAAATTCTAGTGTTCCTGACAATGAAACAGAATTTTGAAAGGAAACAGTTACAGTTAACAAAGTATTTTTGCAATGCAAGAGAAGATTAAAAGAAACTACCGATCTCAGAGGGCTTAAGATCATTCCTAAAGTTCAAGGGAAAACTGCAAAGAAGTTAAATATTCTTGCCATATTTCTAAAAGCACAGTTCAAAATGTTTGAAGCACTTCCTAGCTTTCAAATACTTTGGTTCCCAACACGTCTTAGCATTGTTTGCTCTTAATGGTTTTCTCTCCAAGGATCTGCTCTCTGCATCCTGCCAGTTGTTTCTGGCGAAGCTCAGCAAGGCCACGGAGTGATCTCGCTTTGCCGTTCATGGAGAGCTGCCAGCAGAGGCCAAACAGGAGTTAAGACTTGATTTAAACAAGGCTCAGTCTCCGTGCAGCTCCCCAGTGAGCTCTCTTGGCTGCATACCGTCATAAATCACCTTGGAGAATGACGTGCTGGGGTGGGTGAAGCGGGTGGAGAGGGAGAGGGAAGCTTGGCTGTGCATTTTACCCTGTAGGTACACGAGGAGGGGGTTTAAATGCAGTATTAGAAGTGTATTCTATTTGTATTGACAGAACCGTGGAAGGCCACTTTTCTGAAATTCAAACACAAAGGTCTGCCATTCTAAAACTCTGAATTCAAGCAATAGATGGCTTTGCAGGTATTTCTGGGCCTCCCTTAGACCAGCACCATTTTTGAGAATGATGCCTTATCTAAATTAACCAAACCTCACTCTATCTCTGTAACTTGATTCACAAATTACATTCTCAAAACTGTGTACCTTTCCTCCTTTGTATCACTTCCCAGCAGAAGGCAGCCTCTCCCGCAGAACAAACTTAAACAGAAACTGTGGGCAGAATGACTGCAAATTTCAGATGCTATAATGCTGTTAAATTTTAGGGGTTCAAACAGAAATTGCCTGAACCAGATGCCTGACTTTGGCTTTGTTTGTGTTGATAACAAATCCAGCAAACGTGGTACAACTGTGTTCAGAGATGAAATTAGGCCAAGCCACACAGTGAGAATTTCGAAGATTAGCAGAACTGTGTTGCAACTGATGAATTCAAGAATCCCCAGTAACAGATACTTGGCAATGCAAGGGACACATTAACATCATGGATTTGACACCTGACATCCCTACACAAAATGAAGCATGTTAAAAGCTTTGGAAAAAAATCATTTTGCTCATATTTTAATGAAGTGAGGCATCCACAACTTCTCTGGGCAGCCTGTGCCAGCACCTCACCACCCTCTGCATAAAGAATGTCTTCCTTACAACTACTCTAAATCTACTCTCTTCTAGTTTAAAATCATCCACCCTTGTCATTAGATCACTATCAGACCATGTGAATAGCTGTTTCCCATGCTCTCTTTAACTTTTGGAAGGCCACCATGAGGTCTCTTCGATGCCTTTTCTTCTGCAGGCTGAATCAGCCCAGCTCCCTCAGCTTCTGAATGGCCAAATGCTGCCTTGGTGATGAGGAACTCTATCACAACTTCAGAGAAGTGGTCAAAGAGGGAACAGGAAAGCTTAAGTGCAGGTAAGTGTAATATGACTAATCCAGGCAAAAATAGACCCAACCGCAACCGCATGGTACTGACCTCAGAACTCACGGCTCCAAACCAGAAGAGAGACCTTGGACTTGCCACTAGCAATCATGAAACAGCATCAGTGAAACAGGCAACAAGCTGCTGGTCACAAAAGGAATGGTGCCTTTCTGCCTCTGTGTAAAACACAGTGCACCCACACAGACTACTGCGAGCAGTTCTGGTTTTTGCACCTTGACAACAAAGTCAAGTTAGAAAAGGGCAACTCAAATGAAGAAGAGGTACTAAACTTTACATGAGGCACTAAAAGGGGTACTTTACATGAGGTACTAAAAGTCTGAAAGTTCTCCTGTGAAGGAGAAGGGAGGAAGCTTTGGGTAACAGATCGGATAAGTGGTAGGAATGCACAAGGAGGATGAGTTGGGCAAGAATTAGGATGGGAAGATAAAAAAAATATGGCAACAGTCAGGTTGAAGGAGAAGGGGTGGGAGTGACAGGCAGAGAGGCAGGGATGAAGAATGACAGGAAAGTCTGGAAAGAGAAGCAAAGAAAAATATCTGAGGCTGCAAAAGGAGAGTTTCTACAAATTCCTTTCTTCCTTCTGTCTGAGATTAAACTTGAAATTCCAGAACCTCAGCACTGGGAAAGCCTCTCAGTAGTGGCTAGCCAAAACAGAGAACAATAAACTGCTGCTTTTGCTGATATTTCTCCTATTTCTCCCCCTTTGTTGTAGGGGACACCATATACTTACACGTTCCAAAGCAGCTAATAACCATATGGGCTAAGTACAATTTTAGCTTTTCAATCCTTTTGTTTCATTCTACTTGAATTCAATGGCCAGTAGTAACACACTAAAAGGAAATCCTTTTCTTCTATTCCTCACAGCAGGTCTGGGGGTGTCTTCTCAAGAGGTGTGGACAAACTAGCTGCTTCACTGTGCTTTACTGCTTACAGTGGAACAAAATTGTTCAAATCTATATCTGATTTGAGATCAAAAGCAATGCATAAAACAAAGACCCCAAAAATGACAAAACCAGTGACAGCTCTAGCACTGCCCAACAATAAGTGCTAGAATTTTCATCTTGTGAGTCTGGTGAGGCTTTTGGTGCTTTCTGATATGACAATATCTACGAAGTGAGGTAGTGGGCTGGCAGAAGGTTGGTAGGTGGACAAGAAGGGAGGAGTAAGGCATAGCAATGAGACATATTTCTGCAGTTTTATAAGGCTATTTCTGTGACATTTCAATGAATCATTTTCCAACATCAATAAAACTTACAAAATACTTACAGCCTGTTTATAAACTGTTGCAATAGTGGATAATAAACTAACAAGGGATCCCTCACATCCCTAGGAGGGAGTTGTCTAAATCCACATATGCTACTCAGCTTACTGCCTTCATGGAAATACAATGGCTTTTGTCCCATTAAAAAAATAATAATAATAATTAAAAAAATTAAGACATAAAAAACCAAAACCTCTTTTTCAAAGTATCTCCTTTTTCCAGTTAAAATACCAGCGTGGTAAATACTTCTTAGCACCTATAGAGAACTGGGAACCTCTGAATAATTCTGATAAGATCAGTTTTACAAAAGAGTATGTCTACACAGTGCTTACATGAAAGATTTCAGTTTACAGGAAAGAAAGGGAAATCCCCTCCGAAAGGATTGCACAAGATCCACCAATTACAAGGTATAACGTTATGACATAAGGATGTGTTTTTATTTTTGTTTCTGATGACCATATAACCACAACGACAAGACTTCAACCAGTTGCATGCTGCTCGTGTATCTGATGGCAGGAGGCAGTAAATGCACTACAGCCACCTTGAATAGACAGATGCTTTTAGCATGGTAGGAAAAGAAAACGGTATTGTACAAGAGAAGCATTGCAAACATGAAACTCAAAGCACCAGGCACAACGTTACAGAGTCCAACACTTTCTTTCTCATCAGAAGAACAGAAAACAAACTTTGAAGAAAACTGTGACAAATCTAATTCTATTTGCTGTTTACTCTTTAATAGAGAATATTCTTAAATAATAACATTTTTAATGTAACCTTAAAATTTTACTGAAGGTGAAAGCAAAAAGCTGGGAAATTTTAAAATGTTGAGCTTTATAAATGTATCTGTGGTTTCTGCAGGCATTTAGAATTTACTCTTTTGACCTCACGGATTAAGCAAATAAGCATCTTTATTCAAGATATTATCAAACTAAAAAACAATCTCTTATTAGCCACATCCAAATATAATTCCACTCATATTCATTCAAATGCACAGTTTTGACTTGAATAACAGAATATTTCATAACAGCAAGTGTGATTAAATACTTCCACCTTGAAGGGCAGGAATTGTGCAATATTCTTCCAAAACATCTTGCTAAAAAACTCCTTGACACCACTTGTACCTTGTCCTTCTTTTGAAAAACATGCAATTAAAAAAGTATTCATATAAATCTTCTTCCAAACAGTATTAAGTGCTTTTGTATGTTCACTTAGAAAGACACCCACCCCAAGGAGCCAACATGAAGTCCTTTCCATATGTTTCTTCCCAAACGATGATTCGTTATACTACCTAGCATTTATTACATTTTCATAAATCTTGGAATTCAAAGGAGTGGGAAATATCATATCAAGAATATTCATTAACAAGATATTAACTGTTTAAAGTATTTCATTTTTCTCTTAGCATATTTCTACATGTCACAGAACTCTAAGGCATCAAGAGAAATCTATTCTGTTGCTGCAAAGAGAACTACAAATATGCTCAAGTTCTCCCTTCTTCCTGTGCCTTTAAAACTCATCTAAAACTCAGTGATGTATAACATCAAATAAATCTTACTAACAGTTGCGCTGTATTCTCTACATAGGAGTCCTCCAGTGCTCAGTTCCCGTTACTGTCCAAGTATTTCACAATCGTATTGAATAGATGAATGTGAAGAGCTATCTAACTTCGACAAGGCTATCATTTCTTAAGAGGATAGCTTAGGATCCATTTAATGGTTTTGATGTTCTAAATGCCTTGGACATAACTTCATCACCAGCTGTTTCACAACTATGTCTCAGGTTTTGTTTGGAGCTTTTCATATTAAAAGCTTCTGTGTAAGCTTACATGCTTTTATTAAGCCAATAATTTAAGTTCTAGCCCTATTTTCTGCCCTGCTTTAGTTTATTCAGCTTCTTTTAGCTTTGTTCTACTCTTCTTTTTTTTTTCCCCCCAGGAAAAATATTTGCGTTTTCTTTCTGTAATGTATTTTTGTCTTGCTTTTCTGCAATAAAAAATACAAAAACCTGAAGCACTGTAATATTAGATCACTTTAAATGATGAAAAATGATTTTACTATTTTACTTGCAGAATGTGAATTTGTCAAGATTAGTTCTTGTATACTGGACTAGAAACAAAATTAATTTTTAGGTTTTGTTTTACAAATTTTGAAATGCTTTACTTCCATCTTGTGAAGAATCATAGTGCAGTTACAAGTCTACCTTTCTTACATATTGAAACAAATATCACTCTTTCCTGAAGCTAAGTTCATGTATGCCTAACAGAACAGTTTTATAGATACATATTTTTATTCCTACAAAAAAAAAAAAAAAAAAAGAAAGAAAGAAAGAAAAAAGAGGAGGGAGGGGATACCATTGGCAGCACAAGATTGTCAAGAGTGCAGTAACAGATCACTGTTAATGATTCTGTCATCATGACTCAAGAGTGTGGCTCAGTGTCTCATTCACTGCAGTCATCAAAACCAGAAGTATGGAAAGATCCATTTCCTTACGGGCCTTCCATGATACTCGGCTGTATTCCTGAGGCTGCAGGAACTGCTGGGGTGACCTCTGACAAACAAGGCTCTCTTCCAGTGTCTGACTTTGAGATGGTTTTCTTGGTAGCACACTTCAAAATCTACTGATTCAAAGCAAGGTATATATGGAGTGATAATAAAATAAAAACCAGTCACTGTGTATTTATGGTGCAGAGACTTGTAAAGTCATCAGCAAGTCACCATCCAAACACAGCAGAACCCATGATAATGACCATTGTTCTTTTTTAAGAGTAGCAGATGAACTATTTTCTGCATAGATAGTAAAAAATATGAGACAAAGGTGAGGAAATTCAACAACATGTAAACACGGATGCTACGAGCAATGGACTTCTTTAAGAACCTTCATCATCTGCTATAAGCTCTGAATGAATCTGCTGAGGAATTAAATTTACTTTATTGTTTTCCTGTTTCCAACTCCAGAGAAGCTGTTTCTCTGCCCAGAGAAGCTGCGGATGCCCATCCATGGAGGTGCCCAAGTGCAGGTTGGATGGACCCTAGGCAGCCTGAGCTGGTAGTAGGAGTTGGGACTGGCTGGGCTGCGAGGTCCCTTCCAACCCAAGCCATTCTGTGATCCAATCAATAGTGTTGGATGAAGGTAGAAAAGCAGAGACTTGTCTAGAAGAGCAGTAACTTGCTCAGCTTCACCCATGTAAAATTTTACAGATATCCTCCATTATGCTTCCATAGAAGATCATCTTTCTGATTCAAAACATAATTCCTAATTCAAATAGCTTTTGTACACTAAAATGACAAAAGTGCTGCTAGAAAAAAAAAGGGTCTACTAGATAATAATAATATAAAAAGGAGCCCACATTACAAAAGTCTCAGAAAGGATGTGAAACCTCACTTCCAAGTAATTATGAAATAAAGTCTGCTTAATGAAACTTCTGCTAAAAATGAGTAAATAGCACATGATCACACTTTCCTTCTCTATTTTAATAAAAACTCTTCAATGTAATGAGTTGACTTTAATTGAAAAATTACTTCTGTGATCCTCAGTGCTCACTACTCATCTCTTTCAGGATGTTTTCACTTGGTTAATTCAGAGTTGGGTCTTCCGTTCACCACCTACCTTGTTTTAAAAATATTATTTTAATGTAGGACTCAGAGTGTGTAATACCAATTACTTACAAAAACAAACAGGAGCCCTTCTCACCACCCTCTCCCACCTCCAAGCATCACACAGTTACAGTAATAATAATAATAGTAATTAAAACCACAATGAGCAGAGGCCATCAATATTTCTCTCAAGAAGCACACCAAGCATGCATCAGTCTTGTGGTATAGGACTAGTTCAGTACTCAGGAGATCAGGCTATTATCACAGTTTTTGTGTAATCTTTGGGATTTTCCTATTCAGAAATGAGGAATAGTGCTGAACTTCTCATTGTATCTTCTGCATCTACACAGTATGTTATTCTGAGCAGGTGCTATTTCTCATTACATGCATATGCAGTACTCATTTTGATGGCATACCCCTTTTAATTGAATCCTACAAAGAGCATAAATGCATACATAAAGCTGAACAGTACAGCTATGGGAACAGATTGGTAGGTGGGGAAAAACTCGAAAATAAACACAATAGGAACAACAAAGCAATCACTCAAGAAAAATGTCCAGACAATACAAGATGTGCTTAATAAGAAAGCAGATTGCAAAATACAGGTAGGAGGCCTGCGTTTCAACAAAGGGAAATATGAATATAAACAGTTCTGGTTCTTTTTTTCAACAGCACATTGCTTGTGTACACTATGGACCTCGTTTGCAGAATTTCTACACCACAGATGTATGCAGCACTTGCAGGTTTCATAGCAGAAATCCAAACACCGAATTAATTCCCCTTATTTATAACTTGTAAGTCACATACTAGTTTAAAAAAGCACAAAGTTATTTTTCTCTTTTTAATCCTCCAACAGTGCTCTTAATCCAGCAAACACCTACAGCGTCAGTTAAAGGTTCATTTATTTCCTTGCTGATTTCCTGTAAAACTTGTGACTCAGCGTGTCACCTGAGCCTGTTGCTCTGTGGACTGAAAGGACATCGAACGCTTTTGTAACCGTGTCCAGCTGCACACTTGTCAGCAGTGTAGAAATCATCGCTGAATTGGAGGTGATCATTACCCTGTTACCGAGCTCACCCCATGTATGACTGCATGCATACACACCTTGCTGAGCAAGATCTATTTCTGTCATCTTTATTCGCTGTCAATGGCTACAGTTTTTTCTCTATTCACTACAGAAGAATTTTTTTCCCAACAGTACTGTCGTTAACAATAGTCATGAGTAATTTCCTTGCAGTATGGTCTCCCAATAATTCTTTTTGAATATTATCTGCTTTCAATAAAGTGGATGCTTTCTTAAACGCAATCCAGACTCACGCATGTGTTGATTTCTGAATCAACAAAACTTGCTAGAATTACTTCAGAACTCTTCTTTTCACTTATAAATGTTGAAGTTTTTCAGTCTGAATATTTGGCTACTTAGCACGGTAGACTTATGACTGAAGTCCTTATGTGTTTAAAAAAAAAAAACGTCCTTTTTATAAGACTCCTTTGCTGTTTTGCTTCTGGGTTTTCAGAATACCTTTTGCTTTTATTTGAGGTGATATTCAAACATTATTTTTTTATATGCAATTGCTTTAAGCTGCTGCATTGTTGGACTCAATTGATCCTTATGGGTCCCTCCAAACTTGGGATATTATATGATTTAAAATGAGGAAGAGTTTTCTACTCTGCAGGTTCAAAAACACTTTATAAAAAGTATTTATTTCAATACTGTAGAGTCTAATGTAGAGTCGATGTAGAGACTATCTCTACCTGAAATAAGGGGTAAGAATAAATAGTAATCTCTAATCATTTTTCTTGGCACAATTCATTATTTTACAGGCCTCTCCTCAGTCACTTCAGTCTAGATTTCATCTTACAAAAAAGTTTTCTGTGCCTTTAATAATTTTTCTGCCTCCCTCTGAACTTCAACTACTTTCCCTTTGAAGATAAGATCCCCAAGGATGAATACAGCATTCATGGAGAGGATACCTAATTCGTCTATCATCTCTTCACCTTCTCTGCTCATTTGTAAAATGATCCTTTTTCTACTGCTGTACAAGTTACTATGTTACACCCATTTTTCTGAATGGATCCCTAAATCACCTCAAATTCATTCTCCTTTATGATGGAATTTGTCACTCCTGTTCTTTATTTTATCTTCTCCTCATTTGTGTTGTTTTTTGAAATAAAAGACTTCTCGTACAGCACAGAAAAAGACTCAGTTTTTCAAAATCTGATGAAGTCTTTACCACCCACAACAATTTCAGATTTTGTGCCATGGGTCAGGAGACCACGCTAATTCTGTGGTTGTACAGTATGTCTGTTGAACTCATTCTCATACTTAGGAAATTCAACAATGTCAGCTTGTTCACTACCTGAGCAGAAATACTTTAAAGGCTTTCTGAAAGCCTTCTGGGGTCAGGCACTCTAATTCTGAAAATTACATCCCTGATCATTAGGGCTAAGTTTCATCTGCACGGCTTTACTCCTTTAGCCATGGTGCACCAGGGCTGCTTGCAAAAGGGTTTACTGAAACAAGCACAAGTTCTGATGTAAGGTGTGTATAGAGACAGACTGATCAGGGAAAATAGGGAAAGATGTTGTTTAGAAGAATTAGCCTCTGATAGAAGAGAACTAAGTTCATTTCTGACACAGTTTCTGAAAGATCCTGTGCAAATCACTTAAATCTAGACTCACAAAGACAACGACATGAGCAACTTCCACTGACACCTGTGAGAGTTGAGCCCCCAGAAATACTTCTGTGGAATTAAGTCTTGGTTTTCTGTGTCTCCCCATCTGTGGAATAGGTATTCAAGCAGAAGAGAGTTTCATCAGAGGCAGTTCATGCATTCTCCATTAGTATCCACAGTACAGAAGGATTTAAATGTGTTGGCTGTGTGGAATATTACACAAATAGAAGAAAAAAGAGACATAGAAAACACATTTCAGCCCAAAGCTACATTGTCTTTAAAACAAGCAGCCTCAGCATGTCAGCCATCCGAGTGCCACTGATCTCTGCCACGTGGCTCTGCTAGGAAGATGCCAGCACAACACAGCTCTGAGAAGCATCACTTCACAGGCAAAAGAAAGACAACCAGCATGGGTGTAGCAAGCTTCTCTTTCTTTCAAGGCTTAATAGAGAAAAGAAATGTTTCTACATTTGAAAGAGAATCAAAGGTTTTCTGCCAAAACTTTGTTGTCATTAAGTTTCACGCATTTGATTTATTACCACTTCCTGCTGTTCTCATTTAAAGCCTCCTTTCCAGCAGGCACATAATCAAAATCACATTAAGTGTTCCAGCAGCTTGATTCTAGTGGCTATTTATAGTAAATAATTACTGATAGATACTTTAAGAGAAAAATAAAATCCTACACATGACAATAGTTTGGAAGATGCCTGTCAGTTTCAGTTGGACATTTTAGTATAGAATCTGAGGCTAAAGACAGAACGGAGTCACAGTTATTATTTTTAGATCCTGCTACATATTGCCTCACTTAGAAACCATAGTGCAGCTGCCTCCTAGCATGTCATAGAGATGTGAAGCCAAGTGAGACATTTTTGCTGCATCCAGTTATCACGCTGCATGAGTTATCTCATTAGATATGAAAAGAGTTTTCTCCATATGAACGCTTGGGGAGAGCGCTTGCTGTACGCTCAACTCATCAGCGTTCTTATCTAACAAAGAGTTTAAAATGGGCCTTAGGTTTGATGAAAGCAGTTTTTGAAAAGTCATACTTTGGAGTTCAGAGAGTTTGGAAATTCCACATTCCGCTAGAAAATAAAATGTGTGTTATGCAAAAGTTCAGTAACATACAATGGAAAGTACCCTGTGTGGGGTCAAACAGTTTGCGAGAACAGTTGGAATTTTAAGGCTGCAAGATTGTAAATTAAAGAGAAACCAATCCAGTTTTCAAAGAAACACATTAATACAGCATGCTTAGGGCAGTGCCAAAGTCTTTTATTTTAGGGCTTTTTAGGACTTGAGCCTCTCATTTCATGATTAAATTGTCAACTGAATGCATTTGATGCTAACTGTCTCAAGGCACTGAAACTGTGAACAAGCTGATGATTTAAGAAGACATCACAAAAGGCTGCCTAAGTGGCAGGCAGCATGAGCACATATGCCTCCAAGGACAAAGCTAAAGAAGGTTTTGTGTGTTAGCTATACTAATGTGAGAGTAATAGATAGCAGTATGAAGAGCGGAAAAGGAGATCTCAAGCTAGAATCAGCTTCACTGTAAACTTTCAAAAAGTAATGATGCAACTAAGGTTAAGCTGTTACTCCAGCAGAAGCCAGCATAAAGAATCCAAAAAGAAACCAGACATTTAAAGGTGTGTGCAAACTGGTGAGCAGCTGCGTTGTTGAATCAAAACAAATTACAGGCAACAGAAAAGCCCATCTGTGAGCACTGATACGTAAAGTACATGCTGCTGTTCCAACATAAATACAGGCAAAATAAACCATCAGCAGCACAAACTGGGTAGTGAGAAAACTGTCCTAACAATCCAACATGGGGATTTCTGTGAAAAGGGCACAGTCCTGGGAGATTCTGAGATCTTTAGCTCTGCTTTGTTACTGGTGAGCACACTGCCTGGATAAACAGGGAGACAAAGGCAGAATGAACCTCCTTATAAACCTCCTTATATCAATGACCTTTAATGAGAAGTAGCACTTGAGTTTTCCCAAGGCTGAAAAGAAGGTAGCTCGAACCCAGCCAGCTGGCAGCATCATCCAAGCATTACTTCACAGGAGATGCTGAACTTTCAGGTTCTTCTGAGGAAAGAGAGACACATCTGAATTTCACCAGCATACTGATGAGTCTCCTTTCTAAATTCTGAAGCAGTGGCTCTACAAGGCATCCTATTAAACTACCTGGGAAGCAGAATACGGCCTTAAGGGATGCTGCATTTCAAAACAGTTGATGATGACATACAGTTGTCTGCCAGTACCTGTTGCACTCTCTCTCAGAAGCGTGGTGAGGTGCACAAAGAATAGCCTCCGACGTATCAGCAATGTCCTTCATTCACCAAAGCAATAAACCACAATCAAATGTTCTTTTAGACGTTCGGCATAAAAGTGATGACTGGGCAACCTACATCTAGGGGTGAAGAAATGAAGGCACAACCAACACACCTCACACACAACACCGAGGGAAGCCAAACTTGGCCTGGAACTTCTCCAAATGCCATCAACAAGCAAACTTGGGGAAAAAAAACAAACTTCTATTATTTTTTTCTTGAAATGGATGAAATCTTGGTCTTACTGAAATGCAAAGCAAAATTCTCCATTTAACAGTGCTTGCATTTACTCTGCAGGAAATTAACTGTCAAGCTTTTGAGCATTTTGTCTTTTGGGTAACACTTAAAACATTCATCAGAAGTGCAGCAGGACACCAGCATCTCTGTTTAGTTTTCCTCTTTGTAGATAAAGATTGACAAATCTTCCACATTACTGCATTTATCTACATTTTAAGTAATGGAATAATAATCTTTTTGCTTTCCTTTTATTTTTTAGAAAAGAAATTTGCTACTGGGACGTCCTTTTTCCAGGCTGGGCATTTCATATTTCCTCATCTGCAGCTATTAGTAAG
Organism: Centrocercus urophasianus; assembly: GCF_019232065.1. NCBI lineage: Eukaryota > Metazoa > Chordata > Aves > Galliformes > Phasianidae > Centrocercus > Centrocercus urophasianus. Next base: position 10,024,189 of record NW_024884253.1, read on the forward strand.
TGAGGAGTGGCTTCAGATTGTTCAAGTACTCCATCACTTTCTGTTTAAGAACCAGGATTCTAGAAACAGACAAGTCAGCTGTCAAAAGACTGTTTCACAGATGTACTTGGCAAGACGCAAAGCCATTTTCAGCTGGCAATAGCTTGAATAAACATGTAATTCTACCAGAGAAAAAAGCAGGATTAGGATAAAGCTGTGATGAAATCAGGACTAAGCAGCATGCATTATTTAACTGGTTTTTGATGTTCAGCACTCTCTTCCAGAACTCAGAGCTCAACTCACTTCTGTTTGCTCTACAAGCTTGCACTCCTATAACGAGGCATCCAGTACGGAGACAAGAAAAGACTGAAGAAACCAGGGCAGAGTACAAAGTAAGGGACCTACAGTCTGAGCAAGTGGCACAGCGAGGAATGCTGGTTTAGTGCCTTGCTTCACTTATCATACTCTACAGTTTATAGGGCAACAAAAACATTTCCCCGATTGTGCAACAGCTGGACATTCAGTTTTGCTATTCGTGTCAGGAATATGCTTATACTCCTATTTTGGGAGCATTAACAAGGAAGAGACTAATAAGACTAGCAAGTGTGGAGTACACAGTGTGTGATGTTGAACAGCCAATTACCTAGCCAGCCACAGTCTATGCTACGGGTTGAGTTTGATTACGAGCAGGTAACGCTTCTCACAAGGACATTCAATGAGATGAAATCTTCTCTGATCATTCTGTGCAGCTGGAAAGGAATAAGCAAGTTTACTATCTGTTACTTTCTGGATTTATTTGGAGCACACAAAATATGCAAGGTGTTCTATGTGGAATTTTTTGCTCATGCAGTCCCAGATGAGCTCCTGATCAAAGGAAACAAAAGAGAAGAAAAATTCAGCTTATAGAAAATTCAATTAAGCAGCTTTCCTTCAAATAAGAGGCTTATTCACAGTGCTGTAAGAAGAAGCTGAAAATGCACACTACAGTGTGGATACAGAATCCATAGCTAATCCTATATAAATGCACCAAAGCAAATACTCCAGAATTAACAAACAATGTGCATTTTCTCTTGCACATCACATTCCACCAAGTATTTGTACTGTAAGCTGCTTGGAGCGGGGACCTGTCACTGTTAATTAGACCCTAAGAGTTATATACATTTAGGTACTGCATTTACAGATTTTTCTTCTTCTCAAGGTTCAAAGAGCAGATTTGAGTTTCCAGTTCTTCTATTAAATAAGGGTTACAGAATAGAAAATGAAATCACATTTTAATATCTGATACCTTTGGTTTGATTATTATCTCATTTTCTTTTTTAATTTATTTGTTATTTACATGAATGTAAATGACAGGCAGCATATTTCAGCGTTTCACATGGCAAGATCTCCAACCTGCTACAGCTGGACGACCTGCATAATACCTAACAGAGTTTTCAGGATCACATGTTCTGGACATATTCTCAGCTATAACCTACACTCACAGCCATCAAGGGGTGAAAATATCTCTTTGATCAAAATATTTTGCAGAATCACAAACTGTGTTGTGGACTGACTTACTGCCAGACTGAAGGAAGAATCCCTTGAGAGCAGCCCTGTGGAGAAGGACTTGGGGGTGCTGGTGGACGAGAAGCTGGACATGAGGCAGCAGTGTGAGCTTGTAGCCAAGAAGGCCAACTGTGTTCTGGGCTGCACTAAAAAAGGGGTGGCCAGCAGGGAGAGGGAGGTGATCGTCCCCCTCTACTCGGCTCTTGTGAGGCCCCATCTGCAGTACTGCGACCAGACCTGGGGCCCCCAGTGCAGGAAGGACGTGGAGCCCTTGGAGCGGGTCCAGAGGAGGGCACTGAGATGATCTGAGGGCTGGAGCACCTCTCCTATGAGGAAAGGTTGAATGGGCTTGTTTAGCTTGGAGAAGAGAAGGCTGAGGGGAGACCTCATTGTGGCCTTCCAGTACCTGAAGGGAGCGTATGAAAAGGAGGGGGAATGACAAAGGGCACCGGTTTTAAACTGAGACAGGGGAGGTTTAGGTTAGATATTAGGAGGAAGTTTTTCACACAGAGGGTGGTGAGGCACTGGAACAGGTTGCCCAAGGAGGCTGTGGATGCCCCATCCCTGGAGGCATTCAAGGCCAGGCTGGATGTGGCTCTGGGCAGCCTGGTCTGCTGGTTGGCGACCCTGCACACAGCAGGGGGTTGAAACTAGATGATCACTGGTCCATTTCAACCAAAGCCATTCTATGATTCTATGACTACAGAATCAAAAATTAACAGAAGGCAACATTTTGGGTGAACTTTGGGTTACATTTATTTTTTTCTTAGAAAGACATGGCAACATAAATACAAACTTCCTTAAAACTCAAGAAGAGAAAGTTAAAATCTTCCAGATGTCCAAATTCACAGCTAACTTGAAAACCAATTTTTTGAGGACAAAGAAAATGACTAAAACATGAACAAAATCATTTGTGCTCTTATTGTTCCCCCCATGCTGTTCACCACATTGAATCTTTCAATATCCAACTCTGAAGGAGTCAATCCAAAAGGAAAATATTTTTGAAATGCAATTTAAAATAAGAAAAGAGGAACTAAAGTGCAAACAAATCTCAGAAAAATGTAACCGTGAATGCAAGTTTTTCAATGAAAATTTTTTATTAGGCACTTCCACACATTACCTCCATATCCAGAGCAAAAAAAAACATCTGATGTGATCAGACTTTCCCTAGATATTTTCCTTTGAGGTTCCTAAGAGGATAAAACAGCAAGTACCAAACACAAGGCTCTTTGATGTACGAGTAAATCCATGATTGTTTATCTCGTGAAATCAACTTCTCATATAAATACGAGTCTTCACGGGGACGCAGCAAAGTGAGACTCTGTTCTAATTTATGTAAACAAAGGGTTTCCACTCCTGCAGCTCTTATCACCCTCCCATTCCACCTGCAAATCCATCACTTCTCAAGCAACTGCAGCACTCAGCTCTCACCACAGTTGCAGTATTCAAGTCAAGATCCAAACACAAACACTCCCCAGGGGAACTGAATACTCTTGAGCGTATAAATATATAACCTTCATTTTGGGCTAATACAGTCACGAGCAAAAGCATCTTTATGAGAATGATCTCAACTGTGAATGCTCTTTCAGAAGTAAACACTTTGACCAATAGTGGTCTGCCCAGCAAGGAAGTCAGCAGCCAAGCCTCAGGTTATTAGCAAATACAGGACATAACTTTCCATTAAAAATCGCACAGTAATAATTGGACAACTAGACTCAATGTTGGTCTTTTTTATATATTATGATTATGTTGTAAAAAACATCTATGACTTTTTCAATTCTGAAAGTTCCTCTATAGCTTAATACTATTTATAATAACTCAAATGCTGTTTATTTTTGCAGTGCCTTGTACACCTCTGCCATTCAAGAAATGTTTTTATGTTGCCATTTCTGGCTTCTAGGATTTGAAAGCTTAGTTCCCATTCATTAAAGAGCCTAGAGTCAAAGGTTTTCAGGCTCTGGTCTGGGAGACTAAGCTCTAATAGCAGCAAGCTAACCTTCATGAGCTTTAGGCTTGTTTTCTAAGGACCTCACCTTCACTGCTTGAAGCCTGCAATCCAAATTGGTAACTACTGCATTAGCAACAGAGAAATCACACAGACACAGTTAGGGCTGGATTCAGAGAACAGCTCCCCTGCAAGCAGGAAGCTCTGTATGAGGTTCCAAGTGTTCTGAGTTCCCCCTAATGCACTTCTCATTACTGAGCCCATACCACCTACTGGATTTACTGGCTCACCAAGCTCTCCTTGGAGACAGGTTGAGACTTCTGTTTGTCACAAAAATTTCACTACTTCCTCTTTTCTGCTTCCAAAAATAGAAAAAGATCTCTGTACTTGAAGATACCGGTCGCTTCCCTGGACTCCCCTTATACCTACACGTACGTCCCTTTTCAGTTTGGTTTCAGTTATAAAAATGAAAGACTACTTTTCTATTAAACCCTGCTCATTTCATCCTTTTTCTCATCCAGCAAAAACAAAACCCAAGACAGCAATTCAGCCTCTGAGTTCAGAAGCCAAGAACTGCTGACAAGTAAGATTTCAGTTTTCATTACTATGAAACATATGTGCCATTCATTACAGATGGAGCTTGCTTTCTACTTCTGGCCGGACCAATGCCCAAGGACACCAGCTCTGTCACTTAGGAAGTTCCATACAAACACAAGGAAGAACTTCTTTACTGTGTGGGTGACAGAGCACTGGAACAAGCTGCCCAGAGGGGTTGTGGAGTCTCTACGGACATACTCAAAACCCACCTGCATGCTTTCCTGTGTAACTACTGTAAGGAACCTGCTTCAGCAGGGGATTGGACTCAATCTCCACAGGTCCCTTCCAACACCTAAGATTTTGTGATTCTGTGATTACTACAGAAAAAGAGATCTATAATTTTCCTTCAAGCCCTAATTTAAAGCTGCCTGACAAAGCTAGTAGCAAATAAGGTAAATTATTGATATTTTGTGCTCCTTGTTCTTTGTATGACACACAAACAGGCGAAATTCAGAAGATGTTAGAAATTGTAGTGTTAGTAATATAGTAATATTAGGCTTATAATTTTGCTAAATGCTACTCACGTGGACTAAAACAGATGGATTGACTGAATTTCAGTCAAAAAAAAGTGCATCCAGTGCATTAACATAAAGAAGCTAAGGAAAATCATGCAGTTTTATCTCCGTCATTCTAATAGTTTGTTCTTTGGACAGCTCCAACGTCTCTTTGTGCTGAAATGGGGACCTGAAGTGAAGCTCAAATCATCTCTGTGTTGGGTAAGCATTCTTTCTTTCTTATAAGAATCTGTCCACTTGACAGATCAATAACTATTTGAAAACCTAACATCTGCTTATCTCTCCAAAAAAACTGTCCTTAGTAATACTGAGGTTTCATCTGGACTAGATGTGAGTCCAGAAGGAAGAAAGAAAGATGATCATTCTTTTGCCTAAACTAAGGCAACTACGTGGAGGAAGTGCCCTTCTGATCCAAATGGAGGAAGAAACAAGCCTTGGGAATGAAAGAGGAAGATTGGTAAAAGCAGCCTGACAGCGATGGCATACACAGAAGACTGGAAGGGAAAGGGAAAGGAAAGTTAGAAAGGGAGTTTCCTTATTCCAAATTTAGAAAAGGAGAGAATTGAGATGACCTATGAAACCTGACGTAAGACTGCACCCTGCTAGCATAAATGCTGAAGGCAGTGGGAACTGCACACCATTTAACAGCTCTGATAAACCAAGCCCTGGACTTCTCTAAAGATACCAAAAACATTTACGCTTATCTCTCTGGATTTCAGTTTTCCATCTGTTAAGTGGGAATAATAATAATCCTCTCATATGGGAAATGTAAAAACAATTTCATTAATGCTTGCAGATACTGCAGTAATGATTGCCACTAAATAAAGCACAATAGAACAGAGCAGCAACTCTGCATTAAGAAGAAGGTCGATTGGTCTTTGATAAACAACAAGCTAGCTTTTTGTTCTTTGTTTCTGTCTTGAGTTTAACACAAGGAAATCATTATATTTAATAACGTATAGACAGAAAGCAATGCCCACAGCAGCAGTAAGGAAAAGGCACTAACCTATTCCCAACAAGGTAAAGAATACAAAATTCTGATTAAGAATCAAGGCATAAAATTAAACCATGACTATGTAATGTAAAGACAATCTGATTGCTTAGGATGGGAGGCTGGGGGGAGCTAAAGTAATCAACTTCTAATTCAGACATTTTTTAGTTTTTCAGCTTGCCTGTGCAGCCTTCACGATAGTCTCTGAACTCTGTGTTATGTGCACATCTGTGTTCATGCTATTACTCAAAGCTTCTATACTAACACTGTGTGTACAGCTATATCCATACAGTAAATGATTTTCACTTAAACCAACAAAATATCTCCAGAACAAATCTACCCAATGTTACTGCATAAAAGCATCAAAAATTCTCGTACAGCATAAATTAGTCATGCACAACAGCAGCTTGAAAATATATTTTTCAATTCTTTTGAACTTAAACTAATCTTAAGACAACAGATGATGAAAGTACAAACAAAAGCTAATTTGTTTAATGAACTAACCGAGGAGGTATTGTGAAAGTATTGTGCAACCAAATGCTAAGCTAATTACTGTGAGATCAAATAACTGTTACCATAGTTACTGGACAGTGTTTTCCATAACCACTTTTATCTCTTCAATAAATCTTTGTGACGCAACAAATATAACAAGTTGACTGTAAAATGACTATTATGTTTCAAACAGCATTTAGTTATGACTGACCTGTCACTGTGATTGTGTTCCCTTATTTCTCAGAGGACAATAAAACACAAGTATCTGTTCAAGTTAATACTGAAACAGCGACAGCTCCAGCTTGGCTTTGGGACTGTGATTCATGTTGTTGATTCTAGCACGAGTCCTTCTGTGTATCAAACACATTTGTGTTGATCTGTTTGTCTTTCGAATATGAAGAACCAAAAAAGCCAGTCTGCTGTCTCATTTTCCCCCATTAATGTAACAGTTATTCCTTTATGTTGGTTCGTCTTAGATGATGCAGTGAACTCTACAGAAACTGAAAGCTGAAAACAAAATCTGGGTCATCAACAACTGCGCATGAAAGTCAACATCAAAAGCACACATTACTGCATAATAAAATGGAACACTGCTGCTCTGATTTAATGCCCCTATCAAAGACCAAGCAGTTGGCTTTTGTAAAAATTGTCCAGAATGAGTAAATATTTTATAATATCTACATTTTTATACATACAGTTACACCAGGGGTAAAACGTAATGTCAGGGTTAAACGTAATGATTGCAATTAATCTAAATTTGAAGGATCTTGAGAAAAACCTGCTTTCAACCGGTGAATTACAGAAACCAAAGACAAAGGTGGAGCAGCTTAACTCTCTGTGGTACTTTCTAAATTCAGTTTTGAGTACAGACTTTGAAATAAAATCACCAACAGCAGAAAAATATGTCTTCTAGCCCTTTCCATTAAACAGCAGTTAGCTGCCTCTCTGGTATTCTGCACTTTCATGTAGATCTTGCCAGCTCATGCAGGATGCTAACACAAAAGTTCTGCAAAGCAGATGCGGCTCTGAACATGCTTGTATTAAATTCATTAGAAAGTGACTATCAACTAAAGCTAAAAGTAAGGTAAGAGAGTTTTGGTGAAAAAAGTAGAAGTCTCCAATTTCACAATTTGAGAAAACTGTCTGGGATCTGTACATCTTTCTCCATTATTTTGTGATGAGTTGCTGTGGGAAAGGAACTTCTGTGAGCACAAAATAGTCTCACTGCAGTAGATTCCCCAGATTTCAGAAGGAGTGGTGAAGGTGAGGCTCCATCACCACCAGTTTCTCTTACTGCACCAACAAGGGACTGCAGGTGTTCAGGACTTGTAATACTGCAGGTTAGGGAGGCAGGAGATAGGCCTCACAGGAAGGGAATGCCTTATAGCTGACTCAGTGTTCTTGAAGCTGGAAGTGCCATTCTACCAGCTTCATGTGGTTAGGCAAACAGGAACACACTGCAAGTCAATTGTTGGATGTCAATTCAGACCAACCAGGTGCCAGTGCTCTCTCAATTATTTTCAAAATTTTCCATACATAGAAAATTCTTTTTAATATGTTCAACAAACAAAAGCCCTACTTTTGGCTATTTTTGGTATTTCTGTCGAGCACACTGACAAAAGATGACATTTAAGGCACAAAGAAATTCCAGTTATCAAATTAATCATAAAATAAAGAAACGCTACACACTATAAAGCTTGGATCTGTGCAGACTCCACAGTTTTCCAAAAATTGCAATAAGTCTCAAAACAAAGCCATTCCTCACAAAGGCACAAGCATCCAGCTCTTGTGCTGGCAGCATGGCTCATGGAGGAGTTGAGCAACCAGTGCCACCTTTGCCTTCCACTTGTTTTGCTGCTCATTGGACCCTCAGACAACCACAAGGCAGCTGGATAGTCGTGCTTCTCATCTGAGTCAGAAATTCATGTACTCTGTTGAATAATAAAATAGATGTATACAGAAACGTCTGATCAGGTGGTTAACACAGAATGAGGTAACCAAGAAGCAGAGCATAGAAGATAATAGCTTCTAAATTGAGATTTGAGAACAGCAGGGAACAAAGAGGAAATAACTTCTACAGAACCAAAGAAGATAATGACTTCCATTGGGTTGTAAGGGACACTGACGCTGAGCTTTGGATCACAAGTGAAATATTCATGCATTGCTGGGGTTTTTTTTCTCCTTTTTTCTGTTCCTGGGCCAGCCAGGATCTTCCATGATTAATTTACCTAATTTGAAAGTTCAGCATAACCACAAGCATGTTTTTCAATGCTTCTGTAACAAAGCTGCCATCTGGATATTAAATGCCTGCAATATAAACCGTCATTTACCAAAACTCTTTTTCAGGTATAAAATAAAGCACGTGTTCCCAGAATGAGTTTTTTAAGGAAGAGTCAAATTATTTAGTTACATTCATATCACCTCAAAACTGAGAAATTTTAGAAAGCTAAAAAAATGAAATAAATAATAACACACCCCGCCAGTAGCCTAAGCCTCCCCAGTCCTTACTCAGGGCAAATGTATGAGAACATACACTAGAGAAAAGACAAAGTAGCAGAAATTGCATTCAAATGAACTACACAATATCTGATAATTTTGCAGAAACTCTATAATGGCTGAGAAAGCTCTTTTTTCATGTGGATATTTTGGAGACAGAGACACTGCAGCCAAGATAAAATGCTTTGTTTGCTTGTTTTAACAAAATTCTTCAGTAGCGCAGATTGAGCACCATGCTGGATTTTAGCTTTGCTGATGTTAAGCTGAAAAGCATTCAGAGTATTACAGAGGTGAAAAAATGTACTCTGCAATTTCTGTTAATGGGAACAAACACATTTCGTGTTGTCCATGCTGCAGTTCTGAAGATACTTTTGTGGTTTTTGCTTCTTGTTACAATGAAATGTAAAAATTTACACAGTTACACAGTGCAATGAGAGACAGCTCCTCTTTCTCTGTGCATCGAAACAGTGAGCCTTTCAGCTATCATGTGTTTGTATGTTTTTGGAATTTAGTTTTCCAATAGTCCGAGAGCACAAAACCCTTAGAAACCCAGACATGGAGACTGCATAACCTCAGCAATACAAGCCATTCTGTGATGCCAGGCAGCCCTAGGAAGCAGATGGTCTTTTTCAGAGGGCAAAGGAGGTGAAGTGAGGAAGTTGAATGAATAGTAGTTGAAAGAGTTCAGACTTCAGCCGGTCCTAATACGGGCATTCCTAAGCTTTTCCTACCATAATCCCACTTCTAGGATTACAACCCCATTTTCACTGCAACTTCTGATATCATTTCAGAATCATAGCTTTTGATAGTGATCCTGAGGTTTTTATAAAGTTATATAAAGTTCATTAGTAACTCCAAAACGCCACACAAATACGAAATGAAAAACGTATCTCCTCACCCAGCTCCCACTTGCACCAATTGTTTAGTGAAGTTTCCCTTGAATTCTACCAGTGTAAACAAAGTGGGTGACAAGGCTTTGCATCTCTTACATAAATAGAGAATATTCTTTGTACCGTTACATAAAATTCATTTTGCAAAAGACTTTTTCTAAACCTTTGATACTACTTTACTTATTTCCTTGCCTAATTAGCTTTTAATCAAATGTAGATGTTTTCCCTGACCTGTTTTCAAAGCTATCTAATCCCTAAATCCCCCAGTTATGCAATCTTGAAGGATTAAACATTTGTCATGAAGGAGTCTGGATTTGTTTAGACTGAATAAATTTCAGTGGTCTAAATACAGTTCATTGATTAAATTGCATTCATAGAAAGCTGGCTCTTGTCACAGGGAGTCTGCCAAAATAGCTCTATTTAGATGTATGTGATATAAGCTTCTGCTCATCGTTAAGCCTACAAATCGTTTAAATGTGGTGCATCTTGGAAGAGAATTAGCTTCTTTTTATATAAACTTTCTTCATCCCTGCAAAAGTTTAACAATTATATAATGCATATATTGCAGAACCTGAATGCCAACCTGGTCCAAGCAGCATGGTATTAGGCAAAATGACAATCTCTTCTCCAAAGCACAGTCTAAAAGGCAAGACAAACCAGGTGGAGGAGACAAACAAGTGGGTTGGTCTGGGGGTGGCAGCAAAGACGGGGTAACAAATAATAGGATGCACAGGTTTTGCAGCCAATGGGGAAGAACAATCCCAACACACCATCTGCCCACCCGTAATTAGATTAGAGTTCTCTCCATGCAGTACAGCAGAGCAGTTTTGAAGAGACACGTGGAGGAGGACAGGACTTTGTCCTGAAGCTTCTCCTAGCCTTAATAAGGTGTCACGAGGGCAAGGATGAAGATGCTTAAGAAGTGGAAGATTGAGACCAGCAAAAAGGCAGCTGTTAAGCATGTGATGAGATAACATTTAGTCCACAGAAAGGACTAAATGGTCATAAAAGTGTATTCAGTTTGACTAACATAGTCAAAGTCTTAAAAGGTGGTCTTCAGAGTAGTTTAAGCTAACCAGTTTTCTTTCTCATTTACAACAGACTGAGAACTGCTATTTCCATTTTCAGTGTCTTAGCTGACAGGGCATAACCTCAACCTGTTGGCATGGAAGAGTCGCTTCGTACTTCTTAGAATGCACTGAGATCATCTGCAGTGAAATGAAGACATCTTTATTGGAAGTGTGAACACTAAGCGAGTGATGTAAAAAGAACTGAAAATGCATAATTGAAGTGCCTAAATATATCGCTCACATTCTTTGTGAGGCAACCAGAAGGACTTCAGGGTTATACAGGAACCTCTAAATGAGGAAGTTGAGATTATTTTTTTTTTCCCAGAGGTACAATGATCCTCGCTTGGGGTTCTGTCCTTCCAAAATAGCACTTCTGTCTGTGAGGACAGGAAACCGGAATACATAACTGCTGCTTTCACCTGCTCCAGAGACTTCTGGTTTAAACAGCTGAAGTGAGGTAGACATTTACGATTTACTTTCAACCTTTCTATGCCTGCAGATCTATAACTCACTCTATGGATTTAGATTCATGCCCTTAAATTCTGAAATGAAAATCTTGAAATTTCACTTCCAATTGATTCTGGTAAGTCACACTATTGTACAAGCAGGGTTAAAGAGTCATGAAATTCAGGTTTAGCAAAAAGAGTTATAGCACTGCAAAGTATCTACTAAATATAAAGATGCAAAAATTCTGACTTCTATTATGACATTTTCTGTAAATACAAGATTCTACAAGATTACATGGTCCTTTCTGGAAATGTAACTAATTTTCAGTTTCTGCTAAGACAGGAAAAACAGCTCGCTGAAATTCAGACTTCAGGATTGCAAAATCATGTAAGGATAAGCCAGATTTTATGAAGAAATTCAGGCTGTACTTGCTCATGGTCTGGGTGGATATCTCTAGTGGCAGCACTGAATGGCTGCAACCATTATCCTGTAGTATGTAACAGATAACACTACTTCAGGACAGGTACAGATAGCAGGAGATTTGCTGTATTTAAGACCGAATCTGTGGGAGACAGCTGTGTGCTTACATCTGCAGCACCACAAAGCCAAATACTGATCAAGGATTAAAAATATCCTAAGGAAAAGGAATGTAGAAAAATAAGAATACTCTTGAAAATAATGAAAACTAAGAAAAAGAAAATAAGGGGTGCCTTAGGTAAAGAGAAGCACTTCTGAGGCCATCTGAAACCTTAGAAACAAAAGGAACTCTGTTAGCACACGGGCCTTGTGCTGGGCAGCCTCCCCATGCCACCTCTAAACAGCTGCTGATCAGAACACAGCTTAATCAAAATGAATTACAAAGAAAAGCATACAAACATAACTGATGCTGAACAGGAAGTTAAACACAAAACCTAATTCAAGGAAAACTAGTTCATAGAAGTAAATCAACAACATGAGTTTAATAAAAGTAGCAGCAAAGGTTTTGTGTTTCATTTTCTTAACTTTTCTGAATCCATTGTTTTCCTTCCTAAACAAGTGTAGTCACTGTCCACAACCAAAGCAGTTTGATTTATTTACTGTGCAGATTAGACAGCATTTACTGTAGGCTTTCTACAGCAGTTAAAAGACTTGCTGGATTAACAGCTGAATTAGCAGAAACCACCCACAACACACCTTGTAGAATCACAGAATAAGAAACACCTCCTGTTGTTTCTACTTCAACAGCAGGCAAGGTTTAAAAGCCAGGCTTTAGGACTTGTCTTTGGTTACCTCCCCATGTACTCCCCACAGATGTGTGACCCTGCATGTATCTGGTGATACAGCACAGGGACAGTGGGCATCCAGACCCTCAGGGGGTCAAACCAGAGTGCACATCTGGAGGGGGCTCTGGTACCAAGCTGTTCTTCAAACAGAGAATCTTCTTTGCATGGGATCTGGTTAGATGGCACTGCCACACTACAGCAGAACTGCAGAACGCCATCCATCAGCCACTGACCAGAAAAGAAAAGACTGCAAGGCTGTCAATGAGGAAGTGAGCTATAGGCACTGTAAGGAGACAGGGCTCAAACCAGAAAATCCTATGGTGGGAATGCAGCTTGACACAAGTGGGTTGTGCAGAGTTACAGAAATGAATGCACACAGACCATGTAACAGGGTCTAATAAACAGGGTACCCCAAAAACATTTCTAAAAGAGAAAAATTCCTGCTTACATTCACCACACTGATAAATAAAAAAGACACACATTGTAAGAATAACAGTGCTGAGCCAAATCCAGCAGTGGCACTGAATTGAAGCCTATATCATATATTTTGCATGCACAAATGTTTATGTACAAACTTTGATTAGTTGACAATATGTTCAAATTCAATAACAGCACTTCAAGTGCTCTCTGGTAGTTCCTATGAAGAGAACTTAAAATACTTATTTCTGAAAATAAACTTTCATGTACCTCATCTGGAAGTAGCAAGCCATTTGTATATTTACTGCTGCATCAGCATTCTGTACTTCTGGTACCTTTCGGAGAGAGAGCAACCCCACAGCTTCCAGCTCAGCTCTTGAAGAGAAGCTAAGAAGTTCAAAGACTGTCAATGTCAATGGCTACAACAGGATCTGGGGAAAAAGAAACTCCCTTCACTCAAAATGTAGTCATTTAAAAGATGCAACTTCTTCATGTATTTAAAAAAAAAGCGTTCTAGCATTTTTGCCACGTTTACAGTCATTTGTTTCCATGTAAATATTCAATGTCACCCGAAATAATGTTGAAATGAAAAACCAAATCAAACATTTACAGAACTTTTGGGAAAGTTTAATGTACATCAGGAATGGCATTTGCCTCAAAACCGAGGATCTGCATAAAATCTTGGCATATTTTATGTTAGTGTGAAGGGCTTGCTGTGGCACATATTTCCCGTAATGTCTCATACAACCAAGTCCAAGCAGTATGCAAGGTTTTCCAGATTAAATTGTAGTGCTACATGTATGAAACATCCATTATTAAATAATTATTGTTTATGAATTAATTTCCATAAGGCAATTGCATTACAGTGTTACAACACTACCATCAATTTGAATAGAACTGTCTAGAAAATAAGCGGAACAGAATGCATCATTCCAAGCTAGATTGTTTTTCAAGTCTTTGGTTGTTTATTTTATAAGAGAATAACTTTAAACCACTTTCCTCCTGAAGACTGCTTTTTCTATTTTAAGCCTTAAATAATCAGTTTCATGAACCACCTGAAAAAAACGCATTGAGAAATAGTGCAAAAACATCCTTTTATTATAATTCCTGGAAAATATGTGACAGTCATTACCCATGACGAAACTTCTGTATTTACAAAGATCTAACTTAAATACTGTGTTGATCTCTGCTTCTGCCTCCAATGCTGAACAATCGGAATTCACTATGTTGCCTATTATAGATCAAATGCCATTATTTCAAGTTATAATGAAGATGGCATATAAAACAAATTAGAATCAAAAACATCACCTGTTAAAATTGAGATGTTATTTTTCACTAAGAACTTTTATACCTTTTATATCTGGATGAGATCTGCATTACCAAACACTGACTACATGCTGCACCACAGTGTTGATGATCCACTCTCAGAGGTTCACTGACCCAAAGAGACACTATCAGGGGTTATATTACTCAGCCACATGTCTTAATGAGAAACTTTCTCATTCCTGTACCCACAACCTCTGATGGTTCGGCTTACAGGCACACCTTTCTATGCATCATCCAGGCTGGTCAATGGATCGTGCAGATGGTCCAAGCACACCACTGCAGAGAAGGCGGGGAATGCTGTAGTGCCTTACATTTCAACATGGAGATGTTGTGCGCTTTTATGCAACTTCTTCTAAGGAGGGTAAGGAGCTGTAATTAGCATACATCATCTCTGTCAGTGGAGCTAATCAGGCTGAAAAATCCCAAGCGTTTCTACTCAGCAGCCTTGCTTCTTGCTTAGGAATTTTGAAGCTCTTTCTTGCTTATTGCTTACTCTGCTCTCAGACTTACTGGCACCATGGGAAGCTTCCTTCTTGGGTGGAAATGGGGGAGATGTTCTGTCTGGATGAGACTTTTCCTCCCAGCTAGGAATTTCATTTCAGCTACGGACTCTTGAGAAGACATCTGTTGATACTAACAATACAGACCACTGACAAGCTTGTGCTATATATTCAATTTAATTCTCACTGGATCTGGGGGAAAATTCTTGACCTTCATCTGTAATGAAAGATGAAAAGCAGTTTGGAAGCAAAGTATTCTAGGTGTCACAGCTGCCAGCACAGCCACAGCTCAGGATTATGGCATCCAAATTATGATTACAAACAGCAGAGGTTATGTGATCTGCTGGGGAGCTGCGGTCGTTCTGCGTTCAGATCTACTCACATCTGATCGGCTCAGACCACACGACTCGCAGCCTGGGATCAGCGCTGGCAGCCTCAAGCTTCTTCATTGAGAGCATCTCCCAGTCAGCCCCAAGTCTCTGAGCATACACTCAACACAAACAATGCAGACAATGGGCAAGGCTGCAACTGAGGATGGACTTACTATTCAGTTATTTTGAAAAAGCTTTAAGCAAACTTCAGAATCTATACTCCATTTGCTTTTACCTGCTCAGATCTGAATGTAATGTTCACAGTCCACTGAGCCACAGACAATCAAGAGTCAACTTTTTAAAGAAACCATCTACCTGGTCCTTTATACATTTGATACAGCAAGTTTCTTTCAGGTTTCTCTCTAAGTGGCCTTCCTAGGACCAACAGTAAAACATTCTTAATTGCAGCCCTAGCCTTTTCAGCTTGCTCCCTTTGATTATTGGATACTGTCTTCATCAATTTATCACCGAAGTTATTTTGAAGAATATATAACTGTTTCACATTAAGAAGAGGGTATTTCTAGCAGACTGCTTCATGTTATTAAAATTCAACCCCCAAAGTAAGTCTGTGTGTAGTGAATGAGAACAAAATCAATTGTAAAAGCCAAGAATTAAGTAATTACATTACTTTTCATATTTGTTCCCATATTAATACGATCTAACTTTTGCCTTGTAGTTATTTGTTCCAACAAATTATTTTAGAAATCGGGGATCCATGAGCTTATCTCACGTAGATTTAAAAACAGTAGCAACAAAATGAAACAATAAATGATTTTGTTGTATTGATGTCAGAATTGTATTGTATGATGTCAGATTGTATTGATTGTCAGAAATGTAATTAGATACCAGAAAATGCATACTTTTAAGGTCTGCCTCTTTATACCAAAACATACTGATTTTTTTAATAGTTGACTGTATTGCCACTGTAAATGCAAACCCTAAGCAGATTTAGACATCATAAGACTAAATAAAATACAGAAAACCTAAAAAGCTTCTGAACTAGAAAACAGTTTAAAATGTCCAGGACGAGATTTGCTATGTAGAAGTAGGGCACTGCACTATATCCCATTCAGTTTTTAAGTGAAAAACAAGAAAACAAACCAGCAATCTCTCTTCTTTATTGAAAGGTCATTGTAATGCAATAGGACACTGTAAGCAGTTGTGAAATTAAGCCCTCCAGAACCTGGTTGCAACTTTGGAATGTGACCATTGTTGTGCAATGGAGTTTGTCACCATCATATGAAAAAGCCATTGGGAAATAAATCTTTTGTTTACCTGCTCATCACAGATAACCATCAACTGATTCACATTCTGCAGTGTTTTACTAAGGTCTAAGACAATACCTGAACTGAAAACATCATGACCTTTTTCTTTAAACAACATTGTTCAAACAATTTTGGTTTAATTTTCACGCATCCTACATACAGAATGTTCTCCTCTTTTTTTCTTTTGTTCCTCTTTGAAGAGAAGGTATGTCAAGAGGTTCACTTCTCAGATCCTGCTACCTATTTTTATCAGCTTAAAAATACAGTAATGATGCTGTGTTAGATACCCAGTATCACATTAATCATGCTGACGTCTCAAGCAGGGGCTTGACCTCTGCTCAGAAGAAACAAGCAGTAAAAGCAAATGAACCCACATGTAGAGACATCTTTAAAATGTATTAGCACATTGTTCTAATTATGCTTGTCATTCTCCAGAATTTTGAAGAATCTGAGGGCATATGTACATAGGTAGGTGTAAACAGAGCTCCTTCGCCCATTCCCTTGGGTGAACAGATGGAGACTGCTGCTGATTCAGAATTTGTACAGCCACATTTGCATGGCACTGTGCTGGCTAGATGTAAAGACAAGGCAGGCAGAGGAACTCAATGTGTCTGTACACGCTTGCAGACACTCACACTGAGCTGCATGCAGACTTTCCCTGATATACCGAGGGCAACTTAATAAAGATGATAACCAAGCTTCCCAGTCAAGGAACCAGAGCAAAATGGGGTTGGCCTCTTTTCCCAGGTAACTAGAGATAGGATGAGAGGTAATGGCCTCGAGTTGTGTCAGGGGAGGTTCAGGTTGGATTTTAGGAAAAATTTCTTCTTCAAAAGAGTGAGGCATTGGCACAGGCTGCCACCAGGGACGTGATGAAGTCACTGTGCCTGGAGGTGTTCAAGAAACACTGAGATGTAGCACTGAGGGACATGGATTAGTGAGCATGGTGGGGATTAGTTGACAGCTGCACTAGATGATGCTTTAGTGGTCTTTTCCAACTTCAATGATTCTATGATTCTGTGATACTCCGAGTTTATATAGAAACCAAAGACATGGCTCCTAAATGATTCCTTAGATTCCTAAACGGGGATTTCTGGACTTCAATGCTGATGCAAGAACCCAATTTTTAGAATCTTGAATTTTTCAACTGACACAGTTAGCTAACTAGATCTGAATCCGAAATACAAAAGCTAGGTACATCTTAAAATAGGAGCTTCTAATGTGCATAATGAATTGCGTTTCTCCTTGCTCCCATTTCCTTCGGTGGCTTAATTTCTCTAAGGGTAAGGAATTTCATGACTGGAAGATCTCTTCAATTGCAAGTATCTGTGAACAGTCACTCATCTTCAGTTAATTTCAGGGAATTTTGTCCACTCATAACTGCCACCATTAATACAAAAGTCTTGCCATAAATTTTAAGAAATGTGGAAGAACAAAAAACAGAAGCGGTGACATCTGCTTTTAGACTAATGGCTTTTGAAAAAGAATTGGGCAGCTGTTTAGAAATGTGCAGCCGAACATACAGCCTGTTCTTCTCAAATGTGACAGTGATTAACAGTCAGTCCAATGATGCTGCTGGATCCTGTATGACTATGCATGTGAGTCAGCTTCAGACACAGCACAGTAATAAGTGCTATATTTTAGATTAAAGGTTCTTAGGACAACCTCAGTCACTAAGGTTGATTCTACAGAGGTACAGTTACAAAAAACCGTGGAACAAAGAACATTTTTTTCTTGTCATCTACATCTCATGCAAATACTACGTTTTATGTCAAATTTTCCTAAAAATAATTAATAATATTCACAAAGCAATAAGGAATTATATTCTAGGCATCCATGTCCTATATGTGAGTAAGAGTTCTTCAGGTTAGATACACCTGAAAAAATCAGTTGGAAGGGTAGGGAAAAAAGCCTTCATTCTGCCATTGAAGGAAATGCTGGAACTTAATATTTCCATCAAACGCAATTTGTTAGCGCTTTGTTACTCACTTTTCCATTGACATCTCACAGTCATATTGGTTCCTGTACTGTACTTCAAACACCCCTGAATACCCAGGATAATGGAGTAAGGCGGGCATACTCACAGCCTGTAGAGGCTGAGTGGGTATGATTTTTTTCAGCACTGTATATATGACTTGTAGTTTAAATAACATGTTTTATTTGTTCTATCACTTGAAAATGTGAAAGAAAATCACCTTGAATTCATCACTTCTACAAAAAGTTACTGGAGAACCAAAAGTATTCACCTGTCACTTTAAGATCCACATGTAACAGGACACTGGTTTCATTTCAGTACTCTCCTTCTTACGTATTTATGGAAAACAGTTAATGCTCTATAATAAAGTTCACATTCAGTGATAGACTATCCTGCTCCTGTGAGCCTAATCTTGAGCTCTACACATCATCTTCTGTTACGTCCTAAAGACAAAGACTCCACGTCACTGCCCTGCCCATACTCTGTGTTGACAATTGTGAACGCATGCACAGAAACACACACACGTTAGGGGAACAAATTGCTCAGCTTAATAGAGACATCACTTACACAGTGTGTGCAGAGATGCCCAAGAGATATCATGCCTTAGGCAGCTTCAATCTTTCTGATGATCCTCAGAGCAGAAAAGCCTCCTACACAGAGCTGTCTTTTAAAAGGCACAGTCTTACTGCTAACATAAAGTCTCGTGTCTATATTCTGCATAGCATGTCTGGAGGTGTGGCTGAGGCACTGCCTGTTCGGTTGCTTTGAAGAGATTGCTAAAGAGCATATATCATGAGTAACTACTGAAACCATTTTAATAACAGTCATTTGGGGGTCACTGTCAAAAAGGTAACAGAAGAAAAACCCAAAAGGATGTCCCTCTTTACACTGATACATAACACAATCTTATTTTGTACTCTAGGAAAACAGCATGGTATGACTGTTAGTCAAGAAAAATTACAGAAAAACATCTTTAATCTTATTCTACTTAAATTTTCTGAACAATTTAAACTCTTAAAGAATTCTCTTCAGTGCAGTTTACTCACAAATCCGCATTAAAATAATGCAGAACTGTGCTTATCAGAACAAAGCCACTGCTAAGCTTAATTAGTCATTATTACTTCTCTTTTGAGTCATTGTAATGATAATTTTTTATAGGGAAATCACTGCGAGACATTTTTGAAGATGTTCTAACAGATTAGATAGAGAAAAGGCTTAAAGATCCTGTAGCAGCATGCATTATTAAATGTACAAACGTACTGAACAGTCTCCATTTTCATCATCTGTGGCTCAAGGAAGAGGTAGATAGCAAGCTTTTAAACCATGCCCACATGTTTTCAACTTACTTTATTGATATTTTAATTTGCTTTCTGGTAACTCCTCCGAACACGAGCAGAGTGTTACATGCTGAAAGCATTACATTTCTCTACAACGAATTTCTTCCTCTTCAAAAGCCATGCAAATAATTTTGAAATGTAAAAAAGAAATATGGAAAATATTAAAGGATGCTTAGTTTTTTTAATCTGTTGTCCTAAGAAGTGACTTGCAGTTAGAAATGACATTCAGCTGGAGACAAAATGTTAGCATACTGAGGAGTGATACTCAGCCCTGCCAGTGTATTTCAGGATATCATCACATGGTTGCCTCAGCAAATTGCTTTTGGTTTCAGCCCTCTCTCATTACCCCTTCCCATCTGACTGAAATCAGGTGATCTTTCCAAGGCATTCCCACAGGCAGCCAGCAAGCTACTCGCTGGCAGACACCAAGCACCATATTTAGGGTGTGCCTTTTAAATACAGAGGCCAATAGGAGCACAGTTGCCTCGTTTTGTCTGCCCTGTATTGCCGACTGACTTCCCATCGTAAAGCCTCTGCCAACCAAAGGGAACACGTTCTCAAGCACTTTCTATACCGATCTCACATATGTCTCTGCTGAGAATGTAAATAAATAAATTTTAAAAAATATTAACATGTTTAAAATCCACGTTACATAATTGGATAAAGTGTAATTAACTTTTAGCATCCATGCAATCACTTCGTTATTGCAGCTAAAAAATAATTCTCAGAACCCAGCTCTTCCAGAATCTCCAAGAAAAATACTCTCTGTTTCACCATTTTCTGATTCATTCGACTTTGGAAGCAAAATAAACACACTGCTGTGTTTAATATCGTTGCACAAGAGAATTCACAAGAATGAAATGTGTTCAAAGTTCCTAGAAAAAAATGTAGCAACGCAGGCTGCCAACTTGTTCAATGTCAAGCTCTAGGCAGTATAGCAGGACTAGCAGTAAATGACTCATAGTGAGTCACACTTTAGCTATTTTTGCTTTTAAAGTAATGCCAGGCGCTGTGTTAATATTCAACCCAGAGTAAATTTAGCAATGCAAGAAAACAAGTGTTTCCATGGCTGCTCCTTCACAATGTTTATGGTATATACACAGCCATTAGGCACAGGAATTAATCCAAATGAAGAGTATGGAAATGTTCCTCTTTCATTTATGACTAAATTTTGCTACACTGGGCTTCATGACTCACCCAACTTTAAGGAAAATGTAAAGCAACAGCAAGCAAACCATCAGTGGTACGAATAGCGGTCAGCAGCCACTGCTTTCCCCTGAATGACCGCCTGTACCATGCACACAGCTGACCTGAAGCATGCCGGCCTATCAGCAGCCCTGTAATCAAACACTAATGCAAATGAACCACTTTGAAGACAATTACGCTGCAGATGGTTTTTTAGGGCAAAACAAGACTGGTCTCACTAGTGAAACTGAATCCAACAGTTGTGGGTAACGAGTGACATGGCACTGAGGAGGAGCGAGCATGCAGGAAGCTACAGGGGAGATGGAGCCTTTGTGGCATCATGTGGAAAGGGAAAGCACTGCTGAAAAACCAGGAAGGATGCAGATTCAGGCTGGGGAGCAGATGGGTAAAATGAGGGAAGTGGTAACGATAGTACAACAGAGCTGGAATGTAACTGCCCGCGACTCAGCCGCGATGTGACAAGAGCCACAAGGCACACATGCTGCAGCTATCTGCACAGCGGTGTTGTTTAGATGGGCAGGTATTTGTGGAATTGTGGAGTGTGAGCCCAGCTATGCAGACAGCTGACGTGCCATAACAAAACTGAGCTGAAGAGCAGGAAGGGAGAACTTATCTGTGTTGCAGGTGAGCGAATAATGGTGCTGCAGCAAAGGTTAGGTGAATACCGCTGCCCACACTAATAACAGAGCTGCCAAATGATTACGTATGATTGCTTGTTAAACTTTTTTGTTCCCATTTTAATACAGTGATTTATTCATTAGTCTTAAATTGCAGTAATTACTATTTTTACTGTAGAGGCTGATAAAGCAATCAGGAAGCTTTTACAGTTTTCGTCTCAAAGAAAACTCTCATCAGCTTTTCTGTATAAAGCCTTTCATGCTACTATATACAAGATTTTATTTTTCCTGTTTTCCTATCTGACTGTAAACTAGTTACTTAGTTTGGGCTAGAAGTTTATAGATAGATCCTGACAAATTGTCTTCCTGGAAAGATTTCTTTCAATTCCATGAAGTCTTGAGTTGACCCATAAACATTCAATTAGAGAGGCGGGAGAATACTTAAGGCTGGACCAAATCCAAAGAAGTGAAGCAAACTACCGACACCGAAGTTCAAAATGATGAAAAATCCTGTTCAGTGGCCCCCTAGGTCCAAAAGCATCTAAATCTGCTACATCTCTTTCAGATTCTCCAGGGATCTAATGTTCAAACTACTGCTCTTGCCCAGAGCTACCCCAGTAATGAGGAATACAGCTTTGCTCTGTAAATCCCTTAGCTCTTGAAAGCAGGCACAGCTCCACCCAGGTGGATAAAGAGAAGGTGATAATGGAGATGTAGTAAGCCCAACCTCCTGCTCCTTGCTGAGTGAGCCAAACATGGGAGAGTCATATGCTTTCCTTCTCTTGGTTTTCCTTGCCCCCTTACTCTCCCAGCTACACACTGTGCAAGCCAAAGGGTTGAAGAGTGCCCTCTGCAGACTAGCCTAAATCCAAGGGGTGGCTTAAAAGCATTTGAGCAACTCTATGATGTCAGATGTAAGGCCCATCCCATCCAGCAGTCGTACTCTGATGAATAATAGCAAATACCTATAGAAGGCACGAGGCTGGGAAAGCCTACAGCAATGTTTTCCTGGTATCCTTGCCAAGCCGCCTGTAATTTCATCAGGGGATCCTGGAGGATCCAGAGGAGCCAAAAGTGACATCTTCGCATTTAACAGCCCATGAGTGAATTTTCTAATTATTTGCTTTACTTCCTGGCAACAGCTGCAGACAAAATGCTATTAGATAAAACAAGCACTCCCACCACCGCACCACTGACTGCTTTGTCGTTGGGTGACTCTTCTCTCCCTCATGAGGTATTTTTGGTGACTGCTAGAACACCTGTTAAGCAACTTGCCTTTAATCCTGCAATCATTCACAGCAAGTCCAGTAACACAACAAATCTGCATCCATATTTGAGATGCTAAGACATGATAAACCTATCCACACGTGTAAAGTCTGATGGTGTGTTTCAAATGAGCGCTCATAACAGCTGAAAGGTGACGAGCCTCTCCTCAGTTGTGAGTGAATGTCTGAACACTCTAAGCCTGCTACAGAGTAAGTACAAATGCCACCAAAGACGTTTGTCTTCTCTGACTTTGTGTTAATGGTGACTGAAAGCAGTGTATCATAGGTTACCCTACACAACTACCACCTGAGCTCACAGACAACGTCAGTAAGTGTTTGAGCACCTGCAATTCCCCAAACCGCAGATCAGAGTCACGGTTCACTTCCCCTCCATCTACACTGTATATCCACTCAGTCTTACGGTTAAAGCCCTTAATTCACTCCCTTTGTTTTACTTGATACTTGGCACACTTTTAGCTATCATGTGCAATACTATGATTGACATAGAGATGTAAAGTGCATTATGCTGACAGAATAGATTCCTCACTGAACAAAGTTTTCACATAGATGTACTCTCCTCGTGGGAGTCGAGGCACCTCGCTCAGGGCTCTGGCAGTCAGCCTGAGGTCCTCAAGCCTAGAAGATGGGTTTTGCAATCCTTTTGTGCTTCCCCAGTTCTCTTCAGCTAAATTTGTTTAGCACATTTAGGGTAGCGTAAAGAAGATTTCCAATAAACTCAATGGAATAAAATTCAAGATGGAAAGAAATTGTGCTTTTCATGATTTCACTGATGTCTAAGCCTAAGGAAATAAAACAATAAGGTTACAAAAAATTACAGTAGGCAGCCAATGCACGCGAACTTCTGATAAAGAATTAAAGGATGTTTATTCATCTTCCTGCACGTTACGAGTTCACATGTTACTGTATGTTTCAAGTATAAATCAGGGAAATTCCATTGACTTCAGAAGCTACACAGATGCTTAAGAAACAAAGATCTAGTTTAACCTGCAGCTCTTCTGAAGAAGACTCCGAAGAGCTACTTGGCAAATAGTTTCACAAACCATAACAACACCAAGTGTTTTGTTTTCTCTGAACTGGAGTACTCTGAAGTTACTATGCATGTGATATGAAATGATGAATTATTATTTAGTCAGCATTATCTCAGATCTACTTCCCTGTTCTTCCTCAAATGCTTTTTCTGCTGGCACTCAATCCAAATGCTTTATTTGAGAGAATTCTTGTAGAATTTCTTTTGATCTCTGTGCATACTGATTAAAATGAACACATAGGAAAGGCAAAGGAAACTACTATCTCTTTGTGAGTAAGACAAATAATAAGTATCATAAATGAGTGATTAATACAATGTTCCGTAAGTTTAAATCTCTACTGGCCACGATTTGCCTCCTCAATATCCTCCTCAATATCCTCATGACCAAAAGAGAACCTTTCAACTCAAAAATCTTTAAGATGCTTTTTTCCCTTTCTGTTTGCCTCCATCTCCTTGGGTTGTTATTCACTTTCTTTTCCATGATCACACTTGAAGTTTAAGCTGTAAGCTCATGGCACAAGCATGTAAGTCCTCCATTCTCTGTCCTTGAAATTTGTATGAATGACATACAAAAGACAAAACAGCGAGAAAAATTGTGGTGAGATGACAGAGGCAGTTTTGCATTTTCATTGCCCAGATTTTTACAATAAAAATAATATGTGCTATTAGACCATGAAAGAAGTGAAATTGATTATGTTTTATTACGGGAAATCAGATTTTCCATACAGTATAATTCATTTATTGAAGTTTTATTGAAGTTTTCAGAATTCTATGGGCAAACTTTGAGATCAATTTCTATGCTTCTTACTCATCTGTAATTTATAAAATATTTCTGATGAACTCATTTATGGTCACAAGACATAAGCTTTTAAAAGTTTCCATGCTGCAGGAACGGATTATGATGCGGTCAAGAAATACAGGAACTGACTGAATTAAGCTGGACACCACCAAGGGAAAAGATCTATATAAGCTGTGCAGTGCTGGCAGAAGAACAAATACGCATAAGTTTCACCAGAGATTTGCCTTCCCTAAATATTTCTCACCACCTGAGTGAAGTTCAAAGGTTCTTTATTGCTTTTCCACTAGAATTTAGAAAAATTTAGATGATGTGATCGATTGCATTTTGTTAGATGATGTGATTGACTGCAACATCAAGGGAACTGAATCAACATC
Source organism: Centrocercus urophasianus (assembly GCF_019232065.1). Lineage (NCBI taxonomy): Eukaryota > Metazoa > Chordata > Aves > Galliformes > Phasianidae > Centrocercus > Centrocercus urophasianus. The sequence continues at coordinate 10,048,918 of NW_024884253.1, forward strand.
CAGAAGCTCCCTCCCTTCCTGACCTGTGTTCTTACAAACGGTAAAAATGCCATGCTGGTAGCCATCAACGTGCTCACTTAAAAGAGAATTATCTGATGACAGTAACAATAAATTACTCAAACATGGTATTATCCCTAAGAGTATAATAATAATAAAAATCATTTCTATGCAACACTCCATTTCCTTTCTAGATTTTATATACTTTGGCGCTGATCTGAAAGCAAGAGTTACATCTTGCAGAACTTTTGCAATGCAGTGAAACATAGATCTTTTAAAAATATGTTTACAGATCAGATGAGAGACACAGAGATAAAAAGAGTTTACCCTTAAGCGTTCACTGATTGGAAAGGCAGATATTTATAATAAGAAAAGCCTACATCTGATCCTCCTCCTGATTTAGATAGCCCTCTCTGCTGCATGCTTTTACCATAGGGCTAAAGGGGCGATGTTTTGACACTAGTTCCTTCTGCAGTAGTTTCCATCTTTACATATATTTAAATGCACACTGAACACAGAGAGGAGGAGTCTGATGCCAGAGACAATTGGTCAATCACATACTTTGGTCAGTCACTCTAGAAATGGTCCCTTTTTGCATGCTGTCAAGGATACCAACATTTGATGGTAATTCTGAAGTCTGGATATTCATCTTAGGTACTCCATAACTGCTAATGCTGTAGTATCTTGTTTTTCCAGCTTGTTTCTCTCTCCAATAGCTCAGTGAAACAGAAGGTTTGTATGTCAGATGTAATCATCATCACTCTAACTCATTCCATTTCTTTCCCGGGCGCTGTACTCCCGGTCCTTCCTGAATGAGCCACCTCGTTCCTTCCAGAAAAATATCTTGACAGGAGAGTCCCTGCTAGTTTCTCTCTCTTCACTCAGGGTGCTCCTCTAACCCTATCCAAAAGTCAGGTCTCGTTCACACAAATGCCTCTAAACATCTTCATATCACTCCTCAAGGGCTGCAATTTGCTCCCTCAGCATCACGCCACGAAAAATTTACTCTGGCAGGCTAAAACACAGTTATGTTATTACTTCCAGCTCTTTGAACTGAAAAATCAGAAAAAATAATAATGATAATCTAGTGCTACAGGAGAGCCACATTACAAAAGATGGCAACTGAACATTTTGCAGAGTGGCTACTTTGCTCCATGGGGCACCAGCCCTGAGCAGCATAGATCCGAGCCAATCCACACTCATGACTCTCTCCTTAAACAATCCACAAACACAATATATACGTAGCTGAATTTAGACACAGATGTAATGTTCAGACTCACAAAGATTCTAGACACAAAACTCCCAGTGAAATCTATGCTGCTTTGAACTTATATGACCTGAACTCATACAAAGACTGTAAGAAAGCAAAGAAATGAACCGAGGTCTCCTAAACTGCAAGCTACCTTCTGAAGTCCTACATCAGCTCTCATTTCTTTACTAGTTAAAAGGCTGTCTACAAGGAACTTTACATAAATGACAAGTGCATATCCCACACACAGCACTGAACTGTCATAACACCAATCCCACCTTCAGTCAGCATTTTCAACTTGGGTGCTGCAGTTGCTCAACTATAATTAGTAAAGGGATCTTAAATGATTATTTTCTATTAACAACACAAATAAAAAAATAAATTAACCTTATTATTTAGCTGATCTTCTGCCAATACATGTAAGAATAAAAATGAAAAGCAAAGTATAGAGATGTACAAGTAACAACTCTGTACAAGTAACTTTTACTCAAGTTTCTATTTACTTATTCATTTACACAACTGACTATTTACTCAAGTTTCACCTCTGTTACATGGTAAGGAAAAAAATTAACCTGCCTACCTCACTGTGATGTTGTGAGGATTATTTGAATGAAATTATCATGCATTATACCACACAGTGTCATGCTGCAGCTTTTCTTCTTATCCTACTAAAAGTATATAGAGGACTTTCAGTTTTACCTAAAGTCTCTAAGAAGACTGCTTTAGGAATTTAAAGAGAATATCTTTCACAATGTTGTCTTTCTGTAACCCAAACTGAATCAAAAGTAACATTTTTCACATAATTTTCACTCAGCAAATTCATGGTTTTAAAATACATGCATCAATGGCGTATAACGGTGTCTACTTGAACATTAAATACTGAAATCTTCTCCTCTGGAAATATCTGCTGAACCCATCTTATGAACCCATCCTAGAAGAATGTTAAATCATGACACACACATTTTCTTTGCAAAATCTGCCTCGAGAATCTGTTTCCTTAGTAGAAAGGGCACAGAAGAGCACTACAACCACACTGTTGCTACCTTCTAAAGTATATTACTGGTTTCCTACGACAAAATAGCTGCCAAAACCAATATTGTGTCTCAGAGTGATTTGTTCCCTTAAAAAAAGTATCCTTGCACTTGACAAATTCTCTCCTTAAATTGCTTGGCATAGCCAGCAATACTGTCACTCACCCAAATCTTAGCACTTTCTACAAAATGACTGCTAACAAAGTATGCATCTGTTGGGCATTTGTGCAGGAGGTGGTTAGCAGGGGTTCCAAAGTGCATGTTGCCAGCTACTATAACAGGGCTATGAAACCTGTCCCACTTTGTGCACTGAATGTGAAACTAAATAACCTTCAGTAAATACTACAGTGGCAGCCGGGGTCACAGGAGTAAAGATTATAGCTTCTGATTAGTTCTTTTCACAGGGTATCAGAAACTTAAACTGATACATACAGATTAAAGACAGCACTTACTTTCATTTTGTGAAGGCAAAATTCTCATACTCTGTGCCAGAAGATGCCTTTGATATGTATACTGGCATGAAATAAAAAGACTTGCTAATGCAACATTAAACACAAGGGGGGATTTTAAATTTACAAAAGATACTAATGCAAAGTTACAATTCCTACAGTAATCATGACTTAGTTCCTATAAGTTCAGTCCTGTAAAGTTCTGCTCTGTGGTTACATGCTCCAAGAAGGAAGTGAAACACGCCAGCAATTTCACCCTTTCACCCATTTCAAAGGATATACTTATGCAATTTAGCTTAAGGAATTTGCTTAAATGTTTCACTTAATGAAAAGTAGATCACTAAGCACATTGCAGACCTGGGACCCTTACATTAAGGAGAGCATCAGTCATGTAAGGTTAAGGTCAGAAAAAAAAGTTTGTAGAACCCATGCATGCCATCATTTTGAATTTTTCTCCTATTACCAGATTGAGCAAATATGCTTACAAATGCTATATTATTTGGAAAAGACAACGTAATCACAAGAAATGGTTAAAAAACAAATAAACAAATAATAAACAAAACCTCAACAAATACAAAACTTGTATTTTTTTGCTTACAGTCTACTCAGCTTTGAGCAGAAGAATGAAACTGTTTTCCCTTAAAAATAAGAAGTGGGCATTTAGGCATGTAACACAACTCTGGAAAGAGACTTCAGAGAAATCACTTGTTCACATAAACATGTCTGACAGTGTTTTGACACATACCATCAGAGGTGGGGGTTTTGCATCATTTTGCACAAATTCCAGCTAAAGCAGCTGTACAATAAAGGCTCACAGATTGCCTGCAAACTGTCTGAAAGTTGAAGAGAACAGAAACTGCTCTAAGGCATGGTATCACCTGCTGCTGCCAGAGTTTAAAGTGGAGGTCTCCTTCCTGCAGAACTGCCTAGAGATGAGGACAGTCTGAAGGTGATGCAGTGCCTTTTCCCTTCCTGAGACTTAGAGCTGCCTCCAAAGCAAAGGTCACTGCTCAGGTGGCAGGTAACAACCAGGCAGCTCACTTCCCCTTTCATTTACTGTGGCAGCAAATCTCAAGAACAAGATGGAAAATGCATTAGCTCTCTTTTCTGTTAAAGCAAGGTTATATTTAACTGCTTCACACTCCACATTGTACCTAAAATCCTTATGCCAAGTTAATTTCCAAGTAACAAGACGATGTGAGAACACAACATGTCCCTGTTCAGCTATTCCAGAATACAAATGTTAAACCCTGCATAAAAGACATGCAGGGATTACAGGTAACTCACCACGGGAGGTAAATTATTTTCGTACCTACCCCTCTGCCCCTTCGAGGTGGAAAAGGCTGGGACAAAGGAAAACTCCACAAAAGTTCATCTGAGAAAACTTGATTGCTGTTCTGATATTTCATCTGAGCTGGCAATAAAACCAAATCCCAGGAAAGAGTAAAAACTGGACTGTACTGCATTTGTGCCCATAGTGCTTTAAATGGGTCAGGGATTATGCATGAAATTGAGCCCAGATCTGAAAAACTTCAAGTTGAAATGAAAATATTAAACAGGTAGCTGTTGGTGAAGATATTGACATACATAATTCACAAAAAGTAGCTTTAAAGTGTGTCCCAGAGTTTGCAGACACATTATAATAAACTTCATGATGAGATCTGTATTGATGAACCCTTATGAAGACATGGATCATGTTAAAAATTCAGCAGGGTGACCTTCATGTTCTCTTTAGAAAAAGCAAAACAAAAAGCACCACGTAACAGAGGTGCTATAAGGTAAATCAGCAGTTTATTGAAACTAGCCAACATTACAGATTTCAAGGCCCTTCAGCTCAATTGGTATTGCAACGCAGACATTTCTGCCTCTGAGCTCACTCTGTACAGAAACACTGCCTTCTATTTGGCATAGGTGGTATCTTAGATAACACTGACAGTGTTCTATTGCACATATCAGTATACTGATTTACTATGTAAAGGCCAACTGAGGCTTTTTACTCTAGATGGAAATCGCAAGTCAGTTTAGCCTCTCACAGAGGTGTTAAGATCAGTGGCCATGATCCTATAAGATGTGAATATCTGTAATTTTTACGTTTGTGAATAGTCAATTCTGTGTTTAGAATTTGAGGCCTTTTTAAAGGCTAGCCATGAGTGGGGAAAACTCACAGAAGGAAGGAGAAAGGATGAGGGTAATCATAAGAAGATCGCATTACTACATGAAATAGAGAAACCAAGCAGTCCTCCTGCTTCCAGGACACTACCTCATATGGAAGCAAATTTATATGTGTAAACATAAGCAGACTCCATTGATCTTCAGTTACCCATTATTACTCAAGAATGTCTGTTAGCTTTCCTGGAGCATTTTTGAAGAAAGTAACTTTACAGAGGATGAAGAGATTATTCAGGCAAAGGAGACAGCACTGAATGCATGTTTAAGGCAGTACAATTGGGCTTACTTTGAGAAATTTAACTCATCTCTCTTTGCAGACAGAGGTAGTATTTAGTTTACCATTTCAAGAGAGGGTGGGCTGAACCAGATTATTTACTTGAATCCAAGATTATTATTTTGAATACAAGAATACTGTACCACATTCAAGACTTTGTGAAAATCAATGAACTCTTTCCCATTCAACCTTCTGAATCCCGTTAAAGACTGCAACAGAAGAAAATCTGATGGTTTTACCTTATCAGAACCAATACAAATCCTACTAACCCTAAGCTGACCAAGCTGATGAGCAGTCTGTGTATCTAACACAGTTCACGAAACACAGAACATCAGTCCATGCAATATCTTCAGGCATATCCTGATGGCCACTGTTTGATCTCTATGCACAATCAAAACAGAAGTCCAAGTTGCTAATAAGACAGATTTGGATTTCAGGCGGTAGTAGTTTGATGATATCCTTGTTTCTTTTATTTTTTAAAAAAGAATAATTCTTACCGTGCTTATTTAATTTGAGGATTTTTCATTGGGTCTGCCAGTTACAGCTCAGTCACACAGCCTGAACTGACTGTATCACTAGGGCACACACCCCCTCCTCAGGCAATTACAGACTGGAAAGTAAATCCAAAGTCAGTTATCAAGATTTTATCTTCCCAGTTACAAACACCTGGAAATTAGGAATTACAACATGATGGCAGGGCAGTAATAATTGCATGGTTATGTAGGGAGTGAAAATTACACTTTTTTTGTGGTCTGCGACTTGCTATGTTCATTCTTAAAGTAGTGCCCAGAGTTCTATTAAACTCAGACATCAGTGCTAATACTCAAATTCAAAATCTGGAAAAACATAAAGGTGGGAAATAAATGTATTAAGCCCTCAAGCACTACTTCTAGTGAGTGTTGAGATATCAGATCTAAAATTCACCTTGTCAAGCATGTCCTCAGACTGCATAAATCTCTATAGGGAAGTAATCGAAAGTCCAGTGAAGTCAGCAGGAAAATTGTTTCCGCTAGTTTCAGTGGGTTTTCAGTGGCCTCCAAAAAAAAAAAATGCAAAGGAGAGCTACAGGAGAGAACCCAGAATATCGGTTTCCAATGCTATAAATCATTAATCTATGGCTCCTGAAGTTCCTGAGATACCAGTTTATGTTGAAATCAAAATGTGGTGTGGGAGGGAATAGGTACAGGGGTCAAGGGACAGTAAGCAGAATAATATGATTTCAAAACATAACCACGATTGGTGAAGAACAGCACAAGTAGTGTTAGAGCTCGTGAACTTTCCCAGTAACAGTAATCTGAGTGATTTTTTAATAGCTGCTATTTGTGCAGGGCAATAAAAGTATACTACTTGGTTGTATTGCATAAATACTAGAGCTGTTAAGTCTCCAACACTTCCTGTAACTCAAGCACAAATAACTTAGAATTTTTACACTTGATGAAGCTATGGAAATTAAGAAAAACATATTTTAATACACTGCAGTATTACACAGTGCGTGCATAGAAGTTGTAAACCTGAGAAAACACACAGTAAGCATTTTCCAACAATATAGTTCTTCTGATTAAAGCAAAGGTCTTCTTAGAGTTGCAACACATCCGAGTTGTGAAACAGGAGCAATTTGTTTAAGTGACAAAAGAAAACAGCTTACCTAATCCTTTTAGAAGATCCCATCAATTAAAGAAAAAGCCCTGTCTTCAGATGAAAAAGCCCACCTTACAAAAGGGGATGTGAAACGAGATTCCCATGGTACTTGTATCCAAGCAAGGCAGGAATTGCAACTCTAACTAAAACTTCCTAGGTAGCTACATCAGCTTTCTGCTACACAGATACCAGTTTAAGTAAGTTTTCAATTCAGAACAGTCACCTCAGCTCCAGCCACAACTGGCAGATCTATACGTTAAGACATTTAGTACATACGTCACCATTTAACAATAATCTTTAAAAAAAATAAGACTTACATTGTTTTTTCATGTCTTTAAGTTGATCCTTAAAATACATATATTTTTCATTTTTTTCCAAATCCGAGTCACTGTTCATGCTCTCCAATGCAGTAAATTTTTCTTTTACTAGTGATTTCAGATCTGGTATCTTTTCTGGTTTGTCTTGTTTTATCTGTAAGGAACAAGAGACAGAACACTGTTATTCGCTGTGACACACATGGCAATATACAAATGTTTGCCAACAAATTCGTGAGCATAATCTCCCTTTGACGCCAGTTAGGGTTCTGCTATGAAACCATGAACTGCTGGTAATTATTTATCCAAGAAAAACTAACTATGAAATGTATAGACTGTCTTCCAGTGTCATTTAACTCAGATGCTGTATGCAGAGCATATCTTACTTTAACAATAAGGACAATTGAACCTCTGTGGTCAAAGTTACCTCTGTGGGTGGCAAAGGTCAACAACAACCAGCACAGCATTGCATGTGAATGTAACAAAGAATCTAACTCTGTCCTAGAGGGTAAAAAGATGGCTGAAAAATAGAAATTAAAAAGAAAGGAAGAAAGGAGGAAAGAAGGAAAGAAGAAGGAAGGAAAGAAGGAAAGAGAGAGAGAGAGAGAGAGAGAGAAGAAGGAAGAGAGGAAGGGAGGAGGGATGGAGGGATGGAGGGAGAGAAGAAGGAAGGGAAGGAAGGGAGGAAGGGAGGAAGAGAGGAAGGGAGGAAGGGATGAAGGAAGGAAGGAAGGGAGGAGGGGAGGAAGAGAAGAAGGGAGGAAGGGAGGAAGAGAGGAAGGGAGGAAGGGATGCAGGAAGGAAGGAAGGAAGGAAGGAAGGAAGGAAGGAAGGAAGGAAGGAAGCAAGCAAGCAAGCAAGCAAGCAGGCAAGCAAATTCTCTAGTTTTGCTTGCTTTAATTCCCTTCTCATCATTTTTTTCAATCAACTCTTCAGAGGCTTATAACCTATATGGTGACTGATGTAAAAACAGCAGAATATGCAGTACAGATAGCTAATACAAAATGAAACCACCTCAATTTATTTGTGCCATGTGAACAACAAGCATTAAGCCATACAGTTAGGCAAAAAGATCGCTACTTTAAAAGCACTTCCTTACAGTAATTGCCTCTGGAATAAATGAAAAATTTGACTGCAAATAACAATGGAAGTCATGACAGAGGCAACGAAAAGCTACTCTAAGAATGTAAAAGTATTCTGGGAATTCCTTAAAAAACAATACGAGTTTTCCCTTCTGCTTCTCAAGCCAATGTTAAATTTGAGGGCACTGTACCTTTGCTAGGTCTTCATATGAATTATAGTGGTGGCCTGGGGACAATGTTATGCACTGGCGGCCAGCAGAAGCACAGCCTCTGAAAGAAGGCAGCATCTATCAAATCTGTAATCATAAACATTTTCTGAACCAAAGATTATTTCTACTCCAGCCTATACAAAGCATAGGGCAAAATACATCCGTCTGAAACAAAGAGGTAATACCATCTATGCTCTTCTCCAGCTGCACACCTTAAATCCTGCCCCTCACCAGACAGACAGCATAGAGCCCACTGAGGAGCCTTTAATTAAATTGATTATGTGTTCCACCATTCACAGAGAGGCAGGGAACCCTATGGGATACATTTTATAATAGGAATTCCACGAACTATTAGTATTCTTTCAAGAGCAAAGACAGTTTGTGCATTTATATCAGGTAGGTGCAAGTTATGGCAAGGATAAGAATAAGAAAAAAACACAAACAGCCAGGTGACAGTTTGCAGTTTTCAAAGGTGCCTGGAGACAAAAGATCACCAACCACAACACCCATCTGCAAATGGGACAGACACTGTACAATAAGCGCTAAGAAAGACCAGCAGCAGCATCACAGGTGCTCAGACCGCTGCATAAAACCAGGCAGCCTCATCCTCTGACACTTGGCAAAGACAGCAAAGAAAAAAAGCCAACCTATGCCTCGGGCAATGGGGCAATCATATGCACTCGAATGATTTGTCTGTCTCAGCACTGCTGCAAAAGAGAACCCACCGTAATCAAAACTAACATTGTTCTGCACTCAGCTGCAGAAGAAACTTGGCTGTCAGCTGTATTCAAACACAGAAAGCATTTACTACATCAGAATACATTTTAAATCCAACACACGATAAAATAAATGATTTGATTTGGACAGCACACAGTGCAGATACACTCCTTCCTGCCACAGCTCCTTCAGGCTGTTGGTACAGATGTTCTCTCCCTACCACCATGTCTGAACAAATAATACCCAGTCACTACTCTCATCAAGAATGAGAGCACTATGACCAGATAACATGTACAAGATCCAGCTGTGCATACTGAAAAAAAAACAAGTTTCCAAGTTGCCAATACTCACACAAAGAAAAAAAGAAACAATCTGGATGTTCATTACAGATGTCTATTTATCACAATGTCAATTAACTATTCTCCATAGGGATTAACTTTTCACATCAAGACAGTTAGATCAGGCTCTTTATATCTAGTTCTTGACTCGTGAAAGATTTCAGTATAGAAGCTCATCAAGCAGTGTCTCCAGTAATACCCTTGAGTCCAATTTCCAGAATTAAAGGACTCAACACACATGAGCAGAACAGGAAGCAGGAACCGTAACTTACACCATTATGTTAGCAAAAAGGACAGATGTTTGAGAAGCCGCACTGTATGTATGCAAAGAAACTTTGGCCCTGCCACTGTGGGACTAAAAAAAGGTTCATGCAGGCATCTACACTAACCTCAAGGGACCCACTGCCTGCAAATTAGAGTCACACAACTCGCTGCCAGATCCTAGAAGGTAAATGCATGTCATGTTCTTAAAGGCAACATGAACAGATCCCCAGTTGCCAAGGAAAAACTGTCATTCATACCAGTTATTTTCCCATCAGCAGTATGTGAAGCAGTAAAGACAGTCCAGCAATGCAGCACGCATGACACAGGCTCAGACAACCACGTAATGTAGAAATCTGTAGTCAGATGAGAGAGATGGTTGAAGAACACTCCTTCCTGTAGTTTAACTTATTTCATGTGTTTACAAGATTGAATTCAGTTTCTGTTCACCTCCAGATGATTGCTTTCATTAACATGATTAACAGGGACACCATCCCTGACCGCACTCAATACTGCATTGTCACATGCTATTACTGAAATGCCAGGTAGACCTTCTGGAAGGTCTGCATGTCGTAGGTGAATAATAAAGCATGTCCACCCACTGTAATAACAAGTAAATACGTTTGCTGTGCATGAGCAATTTCTCTCTGGTGCCGCATGTCCTACTCCATGAATAGGTTTAAGAACAGTCTCATGCAACAACACATGACAACAAAAGGAAAAAAAAAAAACATGACATCAAACCTAGCTCCTCAGAGTGGGGCAGAATTGCAACATCTTACACTGCATCAGCACACCACACTTACAGGTACATTCCAGTTTTCTTTAGTTCTCACCACCCACTGCCTAATGTACAGATTCATGACAGAGGTAGTGATGAGATCAGCAAAACAAAATGAAGGAGGCCAATATAAACACAGGATATGGCAAAGGGATGGAACAGAACTGTCAGTACTCAAGGTAACAAGCTGGGGTCATATTTTTTTTATTTCAGGAGCCTATCAGAGAGATGCTCACTAGCAAACCTGAAGCCATCAGTATGTTCAATTTGTCAGTAAAAATTACTTCACATGGGAACCATGAAAAGACATGTTAAGCAAACGGCTGTTCATTTAGCAGCACTGTCAGCCAAAACCAGCATGCTAAGCAACACCTTGCAGTCATTAGTCAATCCATTGAGAGTTACATTGATTTTGAAATGGGGTGGAGGCATACACACCCTATAAAACATCCTGGAAATGACATATAACTATGAACTGGGAGTGTTAAGGACATATGGTGAAAAGAAGTATCAGTCACAACAGCTTGTTTACAGCAAAAGAAAAAGCAGAAGGATCTGCTGTGACAGTCCCAAAGCAGCAATGAACCACATGAGTACTTACATGGAAGCTCAGCAATAAGAAGAACAGACATGTTATATAAGATCATTAATGGTACACCATACATGATCTAACAGCATTTCTGACAGGAAAACATATTGAGAAATACAGCCCCAAAAATACACTGTTCAAGGAAACACAGCCATGATTTACTTATCAAAAGAAACATTTGCTCATGGAAATAGCTTATTGTGTTTTAACGGGCAATGCTTATGAAATGAGCCAGCCCACAGCAGTTCTCTGACTTCTGTCAACATACATCCACAGGAATGAGCCTTGTTTTTGTAGATTCGTTCACTGGCACAACGTGTGTGTTAAATACATAAACAGTTAGACTGCCTCCAAAAATCCATTAGTCAATCTTGCACAATCTTAGGCTTGCACAAGCCTAAGAAATTTGTAAACTCCAGGTATTCTAAGAGCCAGTCTGGAGAATTTTCAGTTCATCAATTAGATCAGTCCCAGAGCCAGTTAGGTCACCGAATCACAGAATGGCCAGGGTTGGAAGGGACCTCAAGGATCATAAATCTCCAACCCCCCTGCCACATGCAGGGCCACCAACCTCCACATTTAATACTAGACCAGGCTGCCCAGGGCCCCATCCAACCTGGCCTTGAACACCTCCAGGGACGGGGCATCCACAGCCTCTCTGGGCAGCCTGTTCCAGCACCTCACCACTCTCATAGTAAAGAACTTAAATGTCAAACATACCACTGACTAAAACTGGACCAGTTTTCAGCATTAATCTACAAACAATAAGGGATCGGTGCCTAAAAAGGCACTAATTAGCATAACTGCATGCATGCAGCATTACAGTGTTAAGTAATTTGTTCTTCCCAGTGTTAGATCTCAAAGCATTTTGCAACTATTAAAGAATTTAGCCTCAAACATCCATTGTGACATACATACTATCAATTCTATTTTACAAATAGTAAGACTGTGGCACAAAGAGATCAATAGCTTAGCCTAAGGATGCACAAGAAGACTGTGGCAGAACTAAGAATGAATAATTCCCAGCCCTCTACTTTGAGCACAAAGCCATCCTTCTACCTTCCCTTTTAATTGAGGGAAAGTTTGAAATAATACATGCATATAAATAACGTTACAACAGCTTGTGGCTGCTTGGCAAACTTTGTGACAAAAGGGTGGCATTCTGTGTGCCACAAAAATGCCCCATTGGATTTGCACTACAGTGTCTCAGCATGTGATGCTCCATGGTTATTCCCTAGCATTTTCGTCTCTCTTGAACCCTTCTCTCTAAGTTCTTTAGCTGCATGTCTTATATCTCATCGCTGCTCTTATGTACTCTTTCTCAGGGTCATTTTTAGGTCCCTTAGTACTGAGGAATTTGCCATTTCATTGAAATTTCTTGCCACGCCTGAACCACGGTGGCATTTCCTGTACAGTGATGCTATCTTTTCAAAGAATTCCAATTTTTCTCCTTAATCATTCAAGCCACATATTAGTTGTTCCCTGTAATTTAATCCCGTTAAGCTATGGACTTTTAAAGTTTAATTTACGGATATTATTGGCACTAGGTATTTCTGAGGCTAAGAAACAATCCTGTTTGCCAATGACCTTTTTAATGATCAAGTCAGCTGACATGGCAGAATTTCTTCATTTTCCAGATTCTTTGTTGTTTCACTTATGAAAGGGAGGGTGATTACTCACACAGTGCTAAGAGCTCTGAGGTTACCTAGATGCTTATATCCTCTTGAGACAACCCAAAAAAGTATAGGCTGACAGCCTCCAACTAACTCTAAACCCAAAACTCATAGTACTTTAGACTGCATTTACACTTCATCCATGTGTTTGTGCATATGCTTATGGAACACTGATAGCAGTTGTGACTTCTGAATAGAAAACAAGTGTCTCATTGCTTCTGCTGGGAGAGAATGTCTTACCTCTGCAGATTTGATATTGTACTGAAACACCATCAGCATTTTTCATACAGGTGACGTCAGGTAGTTCAGGACTTTGTGCGACCAGCCAATGAAACCTTTCTAAGATTCAGTTTGGATAGCTTGAGTAACTCGCACTTTCTGAATTGGTATAGCTTCAAAAATGTCTGGATTCAGACATACATTATTTACTTCAGAGAACTAATGCCAAGAATTCGTTGGCTATGTAAGTATGGACATGGACAGAAAAGCCTTGGTGGACACTGTCATTAGATAAGAATAACCATTCTTCCTTTACTTAGACCTGCTATGCAAGAGAATCAAACAAAAACGCACTGTACATTTCTTGTTTAACGATCCATGTGTCCTATTATTTCATCCCTACCTCAGTAAATAATTTCTTATTACAAATATGCAGGCTTTCAACACACACACTTATTTCACCTCGGGGCAAGTCAAAGTTTGCTGTGATTATTTATTACAACCAATTTTTTTTCACTGAGAGGGAAAATAACATGGGAGCTAAGTAAATTTGTGGGTTGAGTCACCCCTACTCTTTGTGAATCATGTGAGAACCAACTCGAAGTGAGTCACCACTGTAACTGAATCAGGCTGCAAAATTTCAGCTTAACCTAAACAGTCATTTATTATTCTTCAATGGCTGGATTCAAATCCTTAGCAAACATCAGATCATTTGTTGATGCACAAATAAAACGCAGCTCTTGGAAACATCTGCAAAGGCAGTCAAAAAGGACATCATCATTCAGCAGCAGGATCAGCACTTGTTTGAACACGGCTGCTGCAGTCAGGATCGCCTCAGGGCCCACATCTGATCCAGGAGATTCAACACCTCTGCACACCATGGCTGCAGGGCCGGGACTCTGGTTGAGCAACACCTTCGCAGACAGTTGTGAAATGCCAAGAGAGGCATATTTATGAGGGTTGACCCATACTTATGACACATAGTGCCTATTAAACAGGGCCAGCACAACAGAAAATGGCTGTCAGCACGTTTCAAATAGCCCCAAACTGCCAAAATAACAGTCTAAAGGGGAAGTAGAGTTGCCGGGGTTCAAAAGCAGCATGCCAATACGGTGGCTGCAGCTAAGGTACATTCTCAACACAGTTCCTTTTCCCTACTACAAACACAGCTGGAGATGTTTAACCTTTATAAAGAAAGCAAGCATAAATTCTGTAGGCTTATGCTGTACATACAGGGGTATATCGAACCCTAGCTCCTCAGAAGTCATCACATGTGGGAGCCATTTTGGTAAGCCTAGAAATGGCCTTCGGCCCACTCTGTTTGCTTTCTTTCTCCTGTCTGGAAAGGAACTGAATATACAGAATGGAATTAAAGTGAGCACCCGATAAAGGTACAAAATTACCCTGTTACTTACTATGGCAGAGACAGGACTCTGAACATCTTTCCGTTTCTCTCCAAGACCCCCAGTGTCTTGCTTTGCAAGAAAAGGGAATTGCATTTAAATACCAGTACTGGAACCATTTGTTACCAATACTGTAAAACTGGCTTGTAAAGACAGCAATAATTGTGTTACAAATGAGATTTTCCCAAGATACTAAAGTGAAGAAAGTTAGTAGATATTTATCACAAAGAATAGAATTCTGTCTTCACCTTGTTTCTCTCTGCTCTTTCAATACGTGATGTATAAATACACAAAATATTCCAGAGTATTTAGGAAATATTTATGAACACATCTAAGAATTACGGCTTAAGACAGTTGAACACTAGTGTAATTGTACTGACTTCCTCCCTACCTAATGCTCTGCCACAAAAAGAGTGTACATGCAAGGTGTAATAGAGATACAAAACATCTTGTTCTAAGCAATTTTGCCTGAGCAAAGATTAGGGCCTTTAATAACAAAAATAACTATATTTATAAAAATGCTGCCTTTCCAGCAGCATGGTAGAGACTGTGAGGCAGATGGTGCATCTCTCTTAGCAAGGCTGATTCAGCAAGTGCATTGGGCTGTTGAACCAGTTTACCAAGTTGCTGATTAATTCATATATTTAGAAAATACATTAACATGGATATTACCTTTTTTTGTGTGTGTGCGTTTAATGTCCTACTCAAACTGATGAGAATTTAGACATTGATTTCAGTGGGAGAAGAAAAAGGCCCTAAGGTGATTTCAGATTAACAACTTGTTTACTCTTGCATGGTGCTGCCTGGTTGAGATCATTAAAATCCATGTTTTCCATAGTGTGAAAAGGACTAAATCCTAAAACAAGCACAATTCAGTGTTATCTTCATCAGCTCCTACAAAATCCTGTTGATTTATATCACCTGTGAAGCTGATCCTTGATTAAATACAAAGTGTGACTTATCCTTTGGAGAACTGCATACATTATGTTCATTAAAATCAGTTGATTTTCTAGAGGTGTTTCCCACATTCCCCAAGTATGCCTTCAGTGAAAGTCAAGCTGAATTTTTTCAGTTTTTATTCCTTTTGAATCTTTTTTGTTCCAAGGATTAAATTCTTGTCCCTCAGAAATTTTTTAGTGACGGCATTTCTTCTTCACACTCGACAAAACAGCAACGTTAGTCTTGCTGTCATTTTTCATTAAGATTGAACATAACCTTTAAACCTGTGGGAACCAGCAGCAAGATTTCTAAGTACAGACTCATGCTTTACTTGAATTCACATAAGTTGAAAAACATATATCCTGTTTGACACTTACAGCTTAGACTCACTGAATTAATATATCCATATAACTATCAGGATCGAGATTGGCAGTAAGTCCAACAGATTCAGCTCTACCTTTAACACTGATTTCAGCAATGGTGCAGAGCCACACTAACCAGAAAGAAAAAGATCGCTGAGTGTGAACTAGAGTCTGTACCTAGATTTACTTATAAGCAGATAGCACCTACCCTGTACCTGCAATGGGTGCAAAAGTGGGTGTACCTCGCTTACATGACAGTCTTAGTTTGTGCCCTCGAGCCAAATTGCCTTTATTTGCCTTTTATTGTGAATGCCTTAGAGATGAATCTCTCCCTTGAGCCTTTCCACATATCACATTCTTCAATCATTAATAATGTTTTCCTATCTGGTTTCCTATTGGGACAGCCCTCCGTACAGTAATTAGCCACTAAATCCCAGGTCTTATTTCCATTATTATCCTTCTTGATTTACCAGTTCCAGCTGACAGCTTGCTTCTCTTTCCTTGTCTTAGCAAACACCATGGGCTTTCCTAGTACACACAGGAGTGACAGGTTGCACAGGACACTCTGGAATGCTAAGATACTCTTCACTATACAGGTCTCCCCAGTTCTTACAGGCTTCCTGAAGGCCATATAACATCAGACAGATAATGATGTTTTTAACTGCAATTCTTCTACTTCTCTCTGCTTACAGATCACAGAATCACAGAATTGTAGGGGTTGGAAGGGACCTCAAGAGATCATTGAGTCCAACCCCCCCCTGCTAAAGCAGGTTCCCTACAATAAGTCACAAAGGAAGGCGTCCAGCAAAGTTGTGAATATCTCCAAAGAGAAGCGTTATGAAACCTGAACAGCTATTTTATTACAAATTATTACATGGAGTTCCTTATCTTAGCTCAATACCAGCTTGCTGAAATACCTTACTACTCTCTGCAGTAAAGGGAACTTCAAATTTTGCAAATACAGTAATAAGTTCTAATTAAATAAATATTACTGACAGCAATACCTAAGTGTAAGATGGATAGGAGATGCAATCTGATAGCTGAGCATAGAACAGAGAGCACAGAAGAGTTTTTACAAATTCACAAATTTCCTTTCTGTTATCTTCAAACTCAATAGATGTATTTTTTAATCTTTCACAGCTTCTGCAATGCTATCAAATTTGTCTCCCCAGAGGCCAAAGACCTCTCCTGATCACGCCTCTCCTGTCATTCCAAATTCTTCCTCGAATTTACAGTCCAAACTCTTGTATATAATACTGGGTTTTGAACTCATCCTTCTTGCCTTATTACAACGCTTTTCCTTTTTTTTTTTTACCATGCCTTTTGAAGATCTCATCACTACTCACCACAATTTATCAGTATTGCACTTTCCCATTTATATCTATCAAACTCACTTTTCCTTCGTTTCTCTGATTCATTCACTGTATATCACACACTAAACTGATTCCTCTCTTATTACTAATTACGGGATGCCTCCATCCTTCCTTTCTACATTAGATTCTCACCAAATTCCTGTGTCACTGGCAAAGCAGCTGGGAAGCAGAGGGAGTGAGTTTGTGCCTTCTGCCATGCAGGGCTCACCTGTGTCACCAATAGTTTATGCTGAACCTGGAACGTATTACATTATGTGCTCTCCAAGTGCAGCCTCCAATTGTGCAGTTATCTGAGAGTGTTTTGTCTTGGGAGTGCTATTGCTGCACACTTCCACCAGTGGAAGTCACAGAATCACAGAATCACAGAATCACAGAATGGCCAGGGTTGGAAGGGACCTCAAGGATCATGAATCTCCAACCCCCCTGCCACAGGCAGGGCCTCCAACCTCCCCATTTAATACTAGACCAGGCTGCCCAGGGCCCCATCCAACCTGGCCTTGAACACCTTCAGGGACGGGGCATCCACAGCCTCTCTGGGCAGCCTGCTCCAGCACCATCATCTCAAGTCGTCTCACTACACATAGAAAGTGAAACAGTATGACTTATCTTAAAGAACTAACCTTACATAATTGCATCTCACTTTTCAATGGGGGCTTGAAAACACTTAGAATTCAACTTAAAAATAATTATTCACTATAAATCAGATTTCATCCACAACTCAGCCAACCACTTGCAATTTTGGACAGAGTAACTTGACATTTACTCTTATCAATTTGCATCATGATTGTGCCTCTTTGTTTCTGCCTTCTGCCATGCAATAAACAGTCTTATGATAATACTACCTCCTCCTTCATGAGTTTCTCATCTCCACTAACCTTTCCAGTATATTGTCTTGTCCAAGGAATCTTAGTTTTGACAGCAGACACCATCTCTACGAAATAAAGGGCAGCTGATACCTACCATTGTTTTTAAGATCTTGACAGACTCCAGTGATGAGGAATGAGGAATGTTATGTAAGATACTATTTACAAAAGAGCCCAAGAACAGGACATACAACTCCCTGAGGAAGTTATGGATTACAATCAGTAAACAGATAGATCATTAGCTGGTCAGTCATTTCATTGTTCACATGGAAGAGAGAATGAGACGTCTACTGAGACATAACAAACGTGACAAAACTGAGAAGAATACTCAACTCACCAGCAGAAGAAAAAAAAAAGTCTTCTGCAGTCACTAACTCAGAATGGAATAATTAAAAATCCCACTTCAGAAGCTACTGCTTTGAAGTGGAACTGCAGATCTCTATTTGCATATTAGGAACGCTTGTGTAGATTTCCATGCTCAATCTGGGTATGAGATTGCAGATGGGGATGACAAGACTCTGAATTAGGACAAATCAAATGGATGCAGACTCATGAAATCCTGCAGAGATAATTATAAGTCTTTCAAGATGATGTAATTAGTACATTAGCATGGTTTCCTCCTTTAGCTGTAAATAGATTTTTAACAATGTGTAAAGCCTTTATGTCTAATATATCAGTTCTGTTAAAAGCCTTCTTTGCCCTTCTGTTTGGTCTGTCAGCATCATAATAAACTCCTACTTTATGGCAAATCATTAGATTCACAAAAAGACTAAGTTGTAGCAGAAATGTGAATTTGCCGCACTTAAACTTCAGACAAAATGATATCTCATGCAATCCCCTCCCTAAATTAAACACTAGGACTTTTTATAAAATAGATGAAGAAAAGTAAGTGTCAAAAAGCAGCAACTGAAAAAGTCATCTGTCTAAGCAAAAAGATGTCTGAGCAACTCAGTAGGACAGGGAGTCCTGTTCCTTTAATGGGGATGGGTGCCTCCACCGCAAACCCTCTCCTTGAGTCAGATGCCTAAGCCAGCCAAATCCTTCCTCACAAACAACGATGAGAAAGACCCACATGCTATCAGATTTAATATCTAAGTGGTTAAAACAGTCATCAGTAAGGTAAGTGACCCGTTTTCAAATCTTTGCTCATCCCATGTGAGTTGTCCCAGCCCATAGGCTATTAGGTATTCAGGGGTAAGACATCTCGGTCTCTCCTGTTTGAAGTCGTTCCACTTTGTATAACTAATTAAAAGGTAATTGGAGCAAGTACTTGAACCTGACTCTCCCACATCCCAGGTTATTGCCTAACTATTCAGCTGAAGAATCACTCTCTCATTTTGCCTCTTAAAGATTCTTAAATCACGTAAGCACTTCTGAAAACCCTATTCTCAATATTTCACATACAAGGATTCACAGAACACAATCACATTCATTTCAGAGTTCCTACAGCACAGACCTCCAATTCTTCTAACACACAGTACCAGCTCACTTGTTCAATGGCAAAAGCTAGGCAGTTTTTGTTTGGTTGTTGTTGGGGGACAGATGGATGCTACTTCAAATATTTTATCATAAGGTAACCCATTTTTGCAAGTACAAAACCAACTCTTCCTGTGGGTGTTGATTTCTTGCTTGGAGAAGGCAATGAGAAGCCTCCAACAGTATTCATAGATAGCAGAATAAAGGAGCCTTGGTCTTTCACAATGATTGATAATCACTCTTTGGATTCTAAAAATACAGTATGGGCTTCAGACAGAGCTGATGTGATGAACAGATCTCTGCTCTAAAGTGCTCACAAAGTAAATGACGGACCTGGCAGACAAGCAACAATGCAATATAAACCACACATCAGGAAAAGCACAGATTACAAATCCAGGATAACCAAACACAAGTGAAAGCTTGTAAGGTATTTCAAAATAATGCCAGGCTGGCGTAACAGGTGTTTGTTCAAGGACTGAAAGGGCATAAAGAGCTGATATAAGAAAGATTGCTGACTAGGGAAGAAATATTTCAAGAAGTGCACATGACAAAGGAATTCAAGGAAGGCTGTTCAACTGAGCGACACATGCAATAAATGCAAGCAGTTATCCAGCACAAATCTTTTTTTTTCATTGTTACTCTGGGTTACATGTCCTATATGAGAGTTCAACAAAATAAAACACAGAAAAAAAAAACAAACAGAAAAAAACATATCACTCAACTCACAGCAAGAAAGCGGGGAACACTGATGTAACTATTCTGCTTACGATGTTGGTAAAACCTTCCCCATGAACAAAATTCCAGTTTCAAAATGTGAATTAATGGCAGCCTGAGAGGAGAGAAGGAAAAATTTTAGAAGTGTTGGGTGAGCAGTGGCCTAGGAAAACTAAGAGTCCAACAGTGAATTGTGAAATGTTACATGTGACAACATCACACAGCAAGAGGGGAAGATCTGATTCAAGAAAACAAAATTTTGGCTGTGTAAAAACATACTGGTTCATTTATGGCTTACAGAAATGTTTTTGTGATACACCACTCCCAGAGCCTTCAGCTTACAGGAGCTCTTTGCCATAGCAGAGGCTAGTGGTGACATCATGCCAGCACAAACCAATGCTCAGAACAAAAGGTTAAAGTCTTTTACAATACTTAATTTCTGAAGAGATCTTAACATTTAAATGCACCATTACAAAACAAAATGACTCAGTATAGATGTAATACAGATGTACCAAAACTCATTAGTCATTCAATAAAACAGGCACCGAGGATTTACTAAAAATACTTCATAGAAGAAAAATAACATATATTTACTTCACTGCATGGTTGTTGTGGAAAGCACAGAAAATAAATGCTACATAAATCAACAATCATAAATAATTTGTCTGCCCCTAAACTAGAACTGCTAATTCCATTCGTAAAGCAGCAGAATTAACTCATCCCCAGATCCCAGCTCTGGCTTTGAACAGCAGTGCAATAAGCAGCAATGCATGACAGTACCAGCAATCACAAGGCCCTACACAGCAGGAACAAAAGAACTAACCGGCAGTGCGAGCAGCTTGCTGCCAGGTGACAGTCTCAGGAGGGGCAAAGCTCTCCTGCATCAGTTTCCTGCCCACCAGGGGAGCCCCAGCAGCAAGGAGCCTACCATCGGGACGTGAATACAGAAGCAAAGCAGTAAACTTGGCAGACAGACTGCGGGGAGAATAAGAAATCACAGAGATAACACTGCCACATCAGGGCTGACGCGAGGGAGAACAACGGATTTGAAGAAGTTTCTCCAAGGCACCAGGTTGAGGCCAGTAGGATAAGAAGGAAAGCATGACTGAAGGAAGAGAACAGGAACAAGCAGAGTGTAGAAGCTGGATGCCAGTGACTTCGGGTAACAGGAATAAAGCTGTTTCCTTCTCCAGCTGCGCCTCACAGTTTAGAAAAGCAGTGGGTGTTTTGGGAGCAAATATTGAGTGGGTATCTCAAGCCTTTGGATTATTCTGAGCACTGAAATGCAGCTGTGTTAGTGACTGTTGATTATCCCCCACGTGAGACAGATGAATTCAGCCCTGCTATCCAGGCAGGTGTGCTCCTCATCCAGAGCCAAGGTCACCGACAGTGCAGAGAGACTGTCATCATTTATCCAGTCTCCCAGATTTTGCCACTTGCTGTTAATCCTTGTAGAACAGAAGTAACACAGCCAAGGGAAATCCCAAGAAGCTCAAATGCAGCACAGAGATCTGAGCAAACATGGGATGGCGGAAATCCCAGTCCTGCTTTCTTCAACTCTTCTAGTCAAGGGAGAAGTTCGGCTAGCAGATGTAGCCAGGAGACTGATGCCATGAAGGACGGCTATGAAGATAGGGAAGCCACCTGACAAAAAATCCTCTGTGAAGAAATCTGCTCACTTAGTGGGGATGGCTTTAAATTAAATTCGCTGAGGGATGGGTACTTATGCCCAGAGGTAAGGAGACAGTGCATATGGAGCAGAAAGAATGTGTGAGAAAAGCCTAGAAGGGAAAATTACACATTCCTACTCGGAAGGGAGGGCTTGCAGAGCCTTACCTCCAGAATCTGAATACAAATGCACAGAGCTTGGGCAAGGTTTGGAAACTAATGCATCAAGCTTGGGCAATGAACAAGAAGAACTGGAAGTCCGTGCAGAGTCAGAGTTGCGATTGTGATCAGGATCACAAAGATGAAATGGGAAACCATGCATGACTGGAAAAGTGTCATAAAGACTGGTCAAGAAGAACAAGTTGTGAGAAGGGCAGCTGCACTTTCTTACAGAGTATCTCATTGTCCATGCGGAGTTCCAGTGTAAAACAGATCCACCAGGAATCTTACCATCAAAAGCAAAGGCAAGAGCAGTACTGGTCACATGGCATTGTGGACCTTTCACAGACCACATGAACAATGGGAAGAAGTGGATAATCTAAAATAACCCACTTATTGGAGTTGATACTCCTTGGAGATTTCAACCATGTGAGCACCATGGCATTGTGCCAGCATTCCAGAATGTTTCCAGACTGCACTGATGATAACTTTTCAATACAGATGCTAAAGAGACCAAACAAGGTCAATACTCAACCAGTAAGCATAAACGGAAGAACAAGTGGCAAATGCGGCCACCAATATTAGCTTGGGAGCAGTGACCACACACTGATTGCACTGAGGATCCAGAAAAAGACTGAGAAGGCAAGCAGAAGGTGTAGGATTCAGGACTTTAAGCAACTGAACCTACCAACTGTTAGGAATCGTTTAGCTGAAACTCCTGGGAAACTGACACAAAAGATGCCAACAGTAGGTGCTGAATTGTAACAGAAAACTTACTGACAAATCAGGAATAAATCATCCTGTTGTAAAAGAAGACTAGGCATTTCAGTAGAAGGCTCACAGTCAAGGAGCTCCTTAATGAACTGAAATGCAAAAGAACAGGCAACAAAAGGAAATACAAAAGCAGTGCTTTGATGCTTGAAGACAAAGCCAGGAAACCCTAAAGTATTTTTTACAGTTAAAACGAGTGATGGCAGCAAGAAGAAATCCTGTAAGATCAGAAGAAATGTGGGGAAATTAAAGAATGAGGTACACAGAGTAGTGATCGATGTGTTGGAAAAGGCTGAAGTACTCATCATATTTTTGCCTAAATCGTCAGAGGCAATGATTCCTCCTAGATTTCCAGTTCTACCAGGACTGGTTGGGAAGGAGCAGTCTATGGAAGAAAAGTTAGGAATGAGTTGAAGAAGAACACTAAATGTATTCAAATCCATACTGCTAGACAAGAATCATCAGAAAGTGACAAAAGAATCTTAGAATAACCGAAGTTGGAAAAAACTTCCAAGAAGATCTAAGTCCAACCATTCACCTATCACCTATGTTCCTTAGCACAACTTCTAAACAATTTGTGAACACCTCCAGGGATGATGACTCAACCATCTCCCTAGAAAGTCCATTCAAGTGCCTAATCACATTTTCAGAAAAGAAATTTTTCCTAACATCTCACCTGAATGTCCCCTGGTGCAACTTGAGGCCATTCCTGCTAGTCCTATTGCAAGAGAAGAAGCCAACATCTACCTCACCACAACCTCCTTTCAGGGAGTTGCAGACAGCAATAAGGCCCCTCAACAGCTTCGCTGTCAGTACTTGAAGCATGGCCTCACCAGTGCTGAATACGGAGGAATAATCACCTCCCTACTCCTGCTGACAACACTTTCTGATACGAGCCAGGATGTCATTGGCCTTCTTGGCCACCTGGGCACACTGCTGGCTCATATTTAGCCAACAGCTGATGAACATCTCCAGGCCATTTCTCCACACAAACTTCAAGCCAATCTGACCAAAGCCTGTAGTGTTGCCTGGGGTTGTTGTGGCCAAAGTGCAGGACCAGGCACTTTGTCTTGTTGAACTTCATTCCACTGGCCTCAGCCCAATGATCCAGCTGGTCCAGGTCCCTCTGTAGGGCCATCCTACCCTCACACAGATCAAAACAGTTTGGTGACATGTGCAAACTTACGGAGGGTGCACTCAATCCCCTCATCCAAGTTACCATTAAAGATATTAAACAAGTCAGACCCCAGAACCAACCCCTGGCGAACACCACTTGTGCTCAGTCGACAGCTGGATTTAACTCCATTTACCACCACTTTATGGGCCCAGCCCTCCAGCCAGCTTTTCACCCAGCAAAGAGTGTAGCTGTCCAAGCCATGGGTTGCCACCTTCTCTAGAATACTGTGGGAGAACTGGCTGATGTGACTCCAAGATGCCTTGTCAGTTACCTACAAAAAACATAACTATCAGGACAGTTCCATGACATAAGGAAAAACTTTTTTTCTCAGAGAGTGGTCAGGCACTGGAATGGCTGCTCAGGGAGGTGGTGGAGTAGCCATCGCTGGCAGTGTTCAAGAGGAGTCTGGATGAGGAGCTACGAGACATGGTTTAGTGCTTGTGGTAGCAGTGGTAATGGGAGGATGGTTAGACTAGATGATCTTGTAGGTCCTTTACAACCTTGTGATTCTATGATTCTATGACAACAGGAGAAAAGCAAGTGCTATCTCTGCCTTTAAAAAAGGCATGAGAAAGGACTGGGGCAACTATAAGCTGATTAGCCTCACCTCAGTCCCTGAAATGATTATGTACCACATCCTTTTGGAATGCGCTTCCAAACATGCAGAGAACAAAAAGTCAGTCAGCATTAATCAAGATGGACTTACAATTAGTAGATAGTGCTTGATCAACCTGATTGCTCTACGTGATGAAATGACCTGCTAGGCAGACATAGGGAAAGTGGTGAATACAATCAAATGGTCTAGTCAGTAGATTGAAAATCAGTGGGATTGCTCTGTTGAGAGGATAACACCTACGGTAAATCTTAGTTTGACATCTAACTGGCAGACAGTACCTAGCAAAACACTTTACTGCAGAATCAAAGAATAGAATCACAGAATCACCAAGGTTGGAAAAAACCTCCAAAATCATCCAGTCCAACCACCCACCTACTACCAATATTCCCCACTAAACCCTGTTCCTCAGTAGAACATCTAAATGTTTCATGAATACTTTCAGTTACGGTGACTCAACGGCCTCCCTGGGCAGCCTGTTCCAGCGCATGACCACTCTTTCAGAGAAGAAACTTTTCTTAACATCCAACCTGAACTTCCCCTGGCACAACTTAAAGCCATTCTCACTAGTCCTGTTGCTAGTTATGTGAGAGAAGAAGCTGATTCTCACCTTGCCTTTGCTGGAGTCTAGGTAGACCACATCAACAGCCTTTCCCTCATCCACCTGGATGGTCACTCAATCATAGAAGGAGATGAGGTTGGTCAAACAGGATCTGCTTTTCGTTACCTATACTGGCTGAGCTTGATTCCCTGGTCGTCCTGCACATGCTGTGTGATGTCACTCAAGATGATCTGTTCCAGAACCTTCCCTGGCACTGAGGTCAGGCTGACACGGAGAAACTGGAGTTTGCAGGGAGGCAAAAGCTACTTGCAAAACAGTCACAAAATGGTGGACCCAAGCTTTTCTCAGCAAATGAAAAGGTATAAAAACACATTTTTTTCTGAAAGTCAACTTAATACTTTCTTTTAAGAAAACAAACAAACAAACAAACAAATAAATAACATGCTTTGTGGGCTCCCAGTTTTCTTCTGTAAAATGCCACCATGCCAGAACTTTGTTGATCACATTTATAGTCCTGGTTGGACCACCTTTCTAGTGTATAACACTGCTAATAAGTATATAAAAGGCATTTTTATGTTCACTGATCCAAGAATATCAAAGAGTGTTCTTAAAACTTTCAGATTGTCATCTATTAAAATACGTAGAAAACCTACACTGTATGGATCCTAACTGCTCAGGAAAACATTTCATCCCATGTGGTGTGCCTGAGATCAGAGCAGGTACTGAAGTTGGAATTCCATCACGTCTAAGCGGCCCCGTAAGACACTCACCCAGGGCTGTAGTTCATCTTCTCTCATCAGTGCTGCATACCTGATTCAATACTTTGAACAAGTTATTAAGTTTTTCTTGGGCATTAAGGGAGAAAACTGGCTACATGACAAGGATCTAGCTGAAGGCTTCTCTTTCCTTTGGTCCAAGTGGGTGTAGCTATGCTAACTTCAAGGAGGATTTTATCTGCTGTTACCTAATTATTAAATGGTTTGTGTAGTTTTATATGACACGGATTTGCAGTGAGCTTTCAGATTAAGAAATTTTCAATTATGTAACAATGCCCTGAGCAGGAGATGTTCATTTACTCATTTTTTAAATCATCAAATGTAAGAGCAAGAACACAAAGATAAATTACTAGATACCCTGAAAATGTTCTATTTATTACAATTTTGGAGGCGAAAGGTAGTTTTTAGATAGAACTATGTTCCCAAATAGGCTTGAAATAGTGCAAATGTTATTCCTCTAAAACCAAGCAGCCAGCCAGCCAACATCAATTTCAGAATGTGGTAGTGCATGTATGTTCTGTATTTTTTACATAGTTTGATTTTTATTGCTGAAAGATGTGAGTAGTGCATCAGACCAAAGATCTACCTAGCACATTCTCATCATTAACACAGGCAGCTGCAAAAACCTGGAGAAGGAGTATAACAAGAGTGATGAATAAAAAGATATCCAGCTGTTCCCCAACATATATTTCCCCTACTCCTTGCAACCTGCACATTAGGGGTTTCCCAGGTCTGTGACTGTATTTGTATCTAATGGCTGTGAGTGGTTCTTTCTTCCATGAATTTGCCCAGTGGATTTTTGAACCCTTTGATGCTTCTGGTCTCCATAACATCCTGTGGTAATTAATTCCACAATTTAATTATTCACTATGTAAAATGTTACTTCCTCTTCTGGTTTAAAAGCTGCTGCTAGATAATTTCATTAAAGGGCCCTTTGTTTTTATATGACACATAATGAATAAGCATTTCTGTTCCATCCGTGGCTGTACATAATGCTATTATAGTCATCTCTTATCTGAAATAATTGACAGTTTCTCTTCGAACAGAAGTAAAGCCACACCTGTGATCCTCTGGGTGCTTTTTACTTTATCTGGATTTTCTACTTACCATAAGAAATTGTTCTTCTATTAACAAATTAACGGACTTAAAAGCACTGAAAAGAACGCTTTAAAGTACTTATGAGTACTGTGGCTCATTTGGGGCACTAATACACTTTAAAACTATAATTTTCTATGCTGTGTGTAGAAAGCTGGTTGATGGCATCTGTCTGTATATATCTTTTTAAGACTGACTGATGAAGGAGGCTAGGCATATGCAAACTTAACTGGTAGATTAAAGAGGATGACTAGTTACCTTCAGGACTAATTAACTCACACAGCGTTAGCAGAGGAATACATCGCTATAACTGACTAGGACAGTACTGTGCAAATCTGACTAGTAGGTCAGATTCTTGTAAGACGTTGCTCAACAGGATCTCTACTGTTCTGTTGGATTTTGTCTGCCAGGCGATATCATGCATTGCTGTGGGTGGGGAAGAGCCAGTGCTTCTGTAAGCCTTCTCCAAGCGCATGCCATCTGATTAGTAACAGCCAGCTCCAGTTTTGGCTGAAAGAAGAGGACAAGAAAAGGATTCTAAATCCTCAGGCTGTATGGGGGGAAGCAGGGAGAGAGGAAGTGCAGTTGCCCAACAGAACAAATACAATCAATATGCCACATCCAATCACGTAACATTCAACAAGTCTTTATATTGGGTACTGCACTTGGGACATAACAGCACACACGTGGGGCAGAGTGGCTGGAAAGTTGCCCAGCAGAAAAAGACCTGGGGTACAGCTCGACAGCTGGCTGAACATGAGCCAGCAGTGTGCACAGGTGGCCAAGAAGGTCGGTAGCATCTTGGCCTGCATCAGAAATAGCATGGAAGCAGGACGTGGGAAGGGTTTGTTCATCTGTACTCACGGAGACCACACCTCCAATACTGCGTTCAGTTTTGGGTTCCTCACTATAAGAATGATGACGAGTTGCTTGAGTCCAAACTCAAGCTGCTTGTGCAGACAGCAGTAGTAAAGCTGGTGAAGGGATCAGGAAGCAAAAATTATGAGAAGCAGCTGAGGAAACTGAGGCTTTTCAGTACAGAGGAGGCTGAGGGGAGAGGTCAGCAATCTACAACTACCTGAAAGGATGTTGCTGCAAGAAGGGTGTTGGACTCTTTTCTCAGGTGTCAAGGGACAGGACGTAATGCTGTAATGCTCTCAAGTTGCACCAGAGCAGGTTTAGCTTGGGCACTGTTAAGGATTTTTTCACCAAGGTGTTCTAGCATTGGAATGGGATACCCGGGGAAGTGGTGGAGTCTGTGTCCCTGGAGGTACTTAGAGATATATGGGAGATGGCACTAAGGGTCATGGTTTACACATGGTTTAGTGATGGGATGATGGCTGCACTTGGTGATACTGAAGGTCTGTTCTAACCTAGGTGATTCTATGACTCCTGGGTAAAGAGGCGGTGAGGAGGAGGGCTGTGACTCCTTTAGTAGAGTTTAACAGTGATGGCAAAGGTGGGTTTTTTTTAGGGAGCATAAAGGTGGTGCAGCAGGGATTTTAATAGCTGAGTCCAGAAACCCTCTGTTTCAATACCGTTTTACTGAACTGGACCAAACTGCCCCTAGCACAGGCTGGCCTTTACCTGTATCCCTTAATCACCTTCAAGTAAGCATAAAAATATCTATGGAGAAATATTTCATTCACAGCCCACACATCACCATTACAACAAT
Organism: Centrocercus urophasianus; assembly: GCF_019232065.1. Taxonomy (NCBI): domain Eukaryota; kingdom Metazoa; phylum Chordata; class Aves; order Galliformes; family Phasianidae; genus Centrocercus; species Centrocercus urophasianus. The sequence continues at coordinate 10,077,534 of NW_024884253.1, forward strand.
TACCACACACCACAAAACCACACCCTGTGAGATTGCCCTGCGAGAGCTGCCATCAATCCAGAAACCCTTGTAAACTCACCTTGCCCTACACAGAACGCACACAACAGACTGCTGGGGAAAAAACAGCGTAGTAACAGCTTTGAACAAAGGATGAGCATCTAGTTGAACGAACGCTGTGAAATATTCATACTGAAGCAGTGGCAGTGCAGTAAGGCACAAACATATGGAGAAAAAATAGTCAGAATTAACAGTAATATCACATTCCTGTGTGTTTCTGGAATTTATCAGATGCAATGTGTGTTAGCATTAATGTGAACATTACACTTTACATGGAAGTTTCAAGCACAGTGCCTTTTAAAACATCCTTTAGCATTAATGCACAAATCTAAGGATAAAATAAATGCTTCAGCTCAGGTTATGTACTTAGTTAAATAAGATGAGAGCCCAGAAATTAGTTCAGCTTGCCAACCTTTATTATCAAGCGCAGTGTTTGTAACCCACAGTAGGTCATCAACAGCAGGGCCACACTTGGGAGATACTGTGCCATCTGGTATTGATTTCTGGCAGGATTTGGGTCTTCCCTAAAACCTATCTATCTCAAGCTGGAAAGATAATTACATGTATACACACTTTTAAGCAGTATATATTTCTAATTTTAATAGGCATTAAAGTAGGCAGAGTTGCATACTGCAGCAAACCACAAAGAAGTCATGCTCTTTCTTTTTTTCCTTTCCAAGCACTAACTCTCATCGACAGGAGTAAAGAGAAAGGTGAGAAAGAAAGACAGTTCAACATTTGCAGAACAGGCTGAGCGCAAGCGCTGAAAATCCTGAGAAAGTCATCATTTAGTGAAATAAAAGCAACCACACAAAGCTGCTTTTAACCTCCCAACACTAAAGAGAACAACAAAATGCTCCACAAACCTTCCATTCTTCCCACTGTAGCAAAGGCGTTAAATATGCAGTTCTCTAAGGGATAAACATTCAATACAATGCATATTACGAAGTCACAGGAGTACAGTACATTCTGAACCATTTCTCTGAAAGAGTGGTCAGGCACTGCAATGGGCTGCCCAGGGAGGTGGCGGAGTCACCAACCCTGGAGGTGTTCAAGGAACGTTTGGATTTTGTGATGAGGGACATGGTTTAGTGAGAGCTATTGGTGATGGGTGGATGGTTGGACTGGGTGATCTTGTAGGTGTTTTCCAACCTTGGTGATTCTGTGAACTACATGTAGTATCTTACATGCACACTCCTGCTGATATGCGGCATTGGATAACTCACCAAACTCCCTAATAACATAAGCTATGAGGAAGCTACAAACGAGAGTAACAAATTCTAACAGATCTAAGTGACATTCTTTAACAAAAACAAAACCATTCACGGTAGTATCAGCACCAAAAAAAAGTGTGATTTATTAATGCTGTAAGCAACGCTTCATCTGTGATTTATCATAAAGCTGCTAAGAATTTAGCAGAGGGAAGATCTGTGAAACTTAATACTTCTATTGATAAGGTCAGGAAAACATACGAGGAGAGAGCACATGTTTTTAAATGAGTCGTCTAACATTTAAACTTCGGAGGAGGAATATTAAAATACGCACAAACTATCTGGAAACAATTATACTAATTAAAACAATACTGAACATTTGGAGAGAGACATTTTATGGAAAACATTCCAAACTTGTCTCCCCAAAGACACTGATCAAATTGGGTGTGTTCAATTAACAGGAGAAATTAATTTCAAGTCAAAACCCCCCACTGCTGGGAATCATTCAGCCCTTAGCATTCCCCTCAACGGTGGCCCCAGCATTTAAATCCTTGTGCTGTCAGCAGGAGCTTTCTAGATGAGGTGGTTAATTTGAAAGACTGTTTTCACTGCTGATCAACCGAAGCTACGGCTCCACTGTTTCCAGCAATAGGTTTCATCAACAACAAAAAATAATAATCCCTGATGGGAGATGAAGATGGCCTTTTAATTTGCACTGGCTGTCTACCTCAACACCTACCCAATAGAACATTTCATAATTTTATCTCCCTCCACTAGAGTAAGCTCAGCCAGACAGCATTAACTCATGTTACCTCTGAAACACAGACATTGCCTAGAAAAGCAGGGATTCAAACCACAGGGACTTTCAGTTGTTCTCTGTTCTGACCCTCTGGAATCCCAGAAACAGTTCAGACTGCCAATTATAATCCCTAGCGTTAAAATAAAATCATAACAAAGCAAAACACAAATTGCTTTGAAATCTTCAGATAGAAAAAAAAAAAAAAAAAGCCCTCTTTACAGACTGAGATACCGTTCACATTTCACAGATGTGGAAACAGAGATCGTGGTTGGGCTAGATAGTAAATCCAGTTTCAGTATGTGTAGAACAAGATCAAAAACACCACAGCTGCTTGATGTACTGATGAAGCACAACTCACTCTGCCAATTCTAATTTTGCACTGAATTATGCCCACCAGGTAGCGTCCGTCCTTCTGCAAGGAACACGCAGCCAGCAGAGCGTGGTATCTTGTGATCTGCCTTACTTGATGAAAAGTCACTACCAGGTAGTTTGGTACTGCACAAAAGTGGCATTAATGAACACAGGACCGTAGCCCATGGCACAGAGCAAAGCAATTTGTCATGGTCAACCACATAAGCTCTCAGCAGACCTGAAAACAGTATCCAGTCTTCCTTCATCCCAGGCTAGTTTGCTACCTACAGGACAAAACCACTGCCCATCATGGCAAATATAGATTTCAAATTAAGATGGAGTCCTGAGGATTTCTTTTGCAGATTTGTTCTAATCACTCTCGCTGCTGCTACCCCATCTACAGAGGTCCCAACTTTACATGAGGAGCACTTCTTTTCACCCAAATCCTCACTCTGCAACCAGCTTTGGCCCTGCTTCTTCACCCCTACCCACGAAGCCAAGACACATTTCAGCAATACAGAGTTGACACTGCAAATATTTAAGAACATGTTTAGCTTGACAAATGTCACCACAGAGAAGTCAAACATACAGATGTTCATGCACAAGGGCTTCCAGGGTTAAGACTCCAAAAAGCAGGGCATGTTTTTATGCTTGTTACGAGACACTACTGAAGATGTGCTGTATAACCCACATAAATCAAAGAACTCTACTCCTACTGCTTTATATACTGCTTACTAGACAAGTATTTCTACTGCGGCTTATTAAATGTGGACTCTCAGTGTAATATTGTAATGAACTATACACATGAATTACCAACTCTTGGGAAATAAAAAATCGGCTTCTATCAAATGCTTAGCCCAACACATAGAGAGAGACACAAAAGGTAAAGCAAATATTAAAAAGTAAACACTAGGAATGTGTTGAAATGCATGTTTGTCCCAGTTTCTGCAGGAATTAAGTACACAGCTACAATAGGGCAATACTGTCTGAACCGCTGTTTGGAGACTACAAGCACTGCGCTATTGATTATAAAACTACATCAAAGGAATTGCAAAGAATAAACTTAAAAATGATAAAGAATTCCAAAGCCATGAAGTGCCAGGATTAAGCGTGTCTGCAAAAGATTTATTAAGCCTTACGGCATTATACCTATGAGGAGGCACAACTACAGTCACATACTGTTTCCTTCTTGTTGGCCTGTCCGAGACATGAGAAGGATTTGGCACAATGCTCTTAGTTTCTTCTATAAACGTCTATAAACTTCCATAAGATAGACTGAAATGGCTTCCTTAGTAGATAGCAAGTCAACAAGCAGCAGCAAAGAACAATTTTAATTAGCGTCCAGTGTACCAAAATAACAGCCATCCAGTGTTATAAAAGATTTCGTAAGAAATTTGAAAGAAATTCCCCAGAAATCTATTTGCTTGATGGGAGAAAAGCATTTTTCACCAAAGGATTGACCTGTTGCTGCCGATGGTGCAGTTCAGTATACTACAAGTGAACTTCAAGACAGACTCATTGGCTTCTACAATGACAGTCAGAATAAACATAGAGAAGGACTGCAAGAGCTCTTTTTACTTTTTCTACCAGCTCAAAGAAGATTTCTCCATTTCAGTAAAGCTTTTTGCATGGGATCAGACTTCAGAGACATCTTTCTCAGCAGCATCTGTGCAGCAGAGGACTTTTTGGAGGAAATGCGCAACTCAAAATTGTCAGGACAAGCATATAATATTTGTGAATTAAGAAACATTGATGCACTGCACGTTTCAAACAGCACAAATGCTCTGAAGTCAGCTGGAATAGTAAAGGTCACAGATACAGATACAGACATCACCTGTGGCGTTTGCCCTAAAGTGTGCTGTCATCATGACAGTGCAGCAAGAAGAAAAAGAAAAGCAAGGTGCTCATTAAGAAAGCATCGGTGTCAAACCAGGCTGCTTCTTGAGCCTCTGTCAAATCCAGAGAGGCCCTAGGAAGTTTAGTGTCAAAAACAGTCTCAGTGGCAGCACTTCAGTGGCTATCACATGGCTGAGCACTGTGCAGTGCATTAGAGTCCTGAATTAACTTATATATATCTATATCTATATATATGAGGGTTTCATAGTCATCCTCTTACTTAGCCCTACAGAAGACAAAGCAACAATGTGATGCCCAGCCTGTTAATAGGCAGCTGGTGTCGCTGATGATACTTTCAAATCTCTATCATTTTGCTCAGACTAGAGAGGACTGCCCTAGTCATTAGAAAATTATGTCCTAAGAGTCCTAATCAGAATTCTTCTGAACAGTTTCTGTGTCAAACAAAGCCCATGGACTTTCCCACACAGTATAGTTTTACGTAAGATTCTTTCCTTTTCTACACATGTACTTAAATCAATTAGAAGCTGCTTCTCGGAACGAAGACAGCCTGCATCACTGAAGGCAATTAAAGCTCTGCAGGATTAAAACCCATACGCTCTGGGCCATATAGACCACAGATCCCTATACAAAGTGATCTGCTCTACAATACGGACAAAGCGAGCAAGCATCTCCTCCATTCACTGCAATGAAGTTACTGCTCTAAAAGGGAACTATTACCAAAAATGCAAAACAAATGTTAAGAGTTGAGAGTACTTCCTGCCTATTTCGTAGAGACAAAACACTGCTTGTCTTTGTCAAGGGAAGACTGAACACTTGAAAAAACATAACATCACACAGGGCTGAATGGAGCACCCAGACTTCAACTCTTGTGCAAGATTCACACCTATGCAAGCTGTATGCTCCCTTACAGACAAAAGCCAAGAAAACAAAAACACAAAAAAACAACATGTTTAATTCAGTTCCTATGTTCAAACCATAGCCATCCTTGATTAACAAACTGAGCTCAAGTGCTCACATTGTTTTCCATGAAGGGCAATCAAAGCAAAGATGACATACATCAGCAGTCGCTGACAGGCTGATATATATGTCACTGACCTAAAACAGCATGGGAAAGCTGTGAAAGAAGGGATAAAACCAAAGCATCAACAAAGCTTCTAATATCCTCCTCCTTTTTTTCCCCTAACTTAATACCACAGCTTTCTGAGTGTTCTTTCAGTCAGCCACTTAGTGATCCCTCTACACGAATTCGAGACTTCCCAAGCCCACACCCTCTACCCTTCTATCTTTCTCTTCCTGTTCTCAGCCATTCCTTAAGTATGACCCTTAAAACTTTTCTTAAACACATCTCTTATGTTTTCCTTCCACATCACTCAGGTTTAGATTTCAAATGTGCACTGAGATTTAGCAAAAAGAAAATACAATACAAGCAAGACAAATGCTTGTTTGGCAAAGCAGAAACTTATAATAAGAAGAACTAAGTCAACCTGATAGGAATGGGAAGGTGGTTGGACTAGATGATCTTGCAGGTCGTTTCCAACCTTGTGATTCTGTGATTCTGTGAACCTTGCTAGCAATGCCACCACCAAACTCAATGCTCCTCTCCTTTGCAGAAGGCAAAAAAATGCCAGATTCTCTTTTCCTGCCAAATTTAATGATGACGATGATGATGATGAGAGATGGGAGCGTAGAAGAAAAGAGAGGCAGGAATAATGCTACATTAGGAGAACTAGTTAAGTCTTCCCTGTTTTCTAGACAGATCTAGAATATCTTGTGATTTGCTTAGAGAAATCGGGGAAGTTCAGAAAATTTACCCCAGCTCTTGCAGCCCCTCAAAGAGTCAAATGCTTGAAAAGAAGAGTGAGCAGTGGGAGCCCGCAGCCAACACCCTTTCTAACCTAGAAAGCAACGAGGGAGCAGGCACAATATGCTGGCACTGAGCACCTGGGAGCTCTCCCAGGGTAGGGAACACTTGAGATGGCTAAGTCACCCTGGGTCCCAATCACTCTGGTGCACTCCCACACATAAAGCAGTCAGCAAGACATACTCCAGCCCCATCCGTCTTTCTCTTGCTGCTGTTGCTACATGAAAAATATGAGTACTGTCCTGACTATGCTTGGAAAGGACCCAAACCTTAGGTAACTTTTTAAAAATATATTTGTTAAAACTCAAAAAGGCAGCAGCAGTAGGAGTCCAATCATTCCACAGGTACAAGAAAATCCAGTGGCACAGGGAGTTTCCACAGACCAAGGGTTTCCCACAGCCTATTGTTGGAAACACTGCGATTCAATTGCTCATTTCTTACTCAGCGGGCTGCTGATTCAACCAGAAGATGCTGATATGTTTCACCTTCTGCATTCTACCGACTGCAGTACAAACCAACAAAAACTCAGCTTTCAAGAACATGCAGCCATATCCCCATTTGTCATTTACATGACATACTTCTTTTGTGCAGTATCTGCTTGACAGTCATTTAAACGTATGCATAATGAAATAATAAATCTGGGATTTTAACTGATGCTGTCTCCTTACCTTTCTAACTTCCAGTTGGACATGAACTACAAGCAGGTGATTAGAAGGTAAAACACTTCCAGATTCACAGCTGCCTGAAGAAACTACAGATCTGATAAAATGACAGTAGACAAACTCACAGAGTAATTAGATAAAGCACGTTTTCCAGTTTGAGACAAATACTGTTAAGACAGTATACAAAAAGCAGTCAGGTTATGAAACCCAATGACCTGCTGCAGCTTCCCGCAGAATGCCCTCAGGCAAGGAGTTCAGATGGCACCAGGGAGCAAGCCAGCAGAGGCTATTTTAAACCCAACCCTTTCTACACTACCTTCAGGTGCTGCCCTAAATTCAGCAACAGTATCTTTGTTTCCCAAAAGTAAATTTGAAATTGGTTTCTGACAGCTAACTGGAAATAACTGTACAGTTCTGAAGGCATTGCATACAGCTGTCCTCCAGCACAAAGCACAGGCTTTTACTATTTAGAGAACAATTCCTATATTTGTTCTACTTCATATATATTGTTTTACATTATACACACTTGTTTCTCTTTACACTCAAAAGGTTTGCTCAGTGTACTGCCAGTGGAAAGCACAGAAAATTCCCAGTGAAGTAGCGCCCAGAGATAGGAGAAGTGTGGCTAGAGGCTGAGATCAACCCTCACTGGCTTTATAATCCACACAGACCCTTACATGTGCTAAATGTCTTGGAGCTGCACATTTAAAGTCTTAGGAATGAACAAACAGAACAGGAGCTTGTTTTAGCAAGCAAGGATCTATGACACAATATGAATGAACTAAATGAGGGAGGAAAAAAAGAAAAAAGAAAAAAGAAGATCAACCTTCCAGGATTTTTATTTATTTATTTTTACAAGAGTGCAATTTGATGCATGACATAAAAGTCATGCGTGTATCATTGACCTACATGGCCCATGTTACTGCTGCTGCAGCAAGCATTTCAGCCCATGGATAACTTGAAGACTGTGAGCAAATGCGTGTCAAGTAAGCAGGGTTTGAGCGCTTTGCTAGTTAAGGGACAGGTCTTTATACTCCTCATCTTTATAATCCTAACATGAGATTACTGAAAATTCTTACTAAAGTGTTTCAACAACACATCAATTAGTTAACAGTTTACAATTAAAATATAAACCTACCATGTTTCAGTTATACACCATTAATCTCTAACGATGTGAGGACTATGCTATGTTTTATTAGGAAAGCTTTAAGAATCATTGATACTTCCAATAAAAGGGAACAATTCTTAACTGTCCCATTCTTAAGAAATATAAGCTAGGAGGACTGCAGCTAAGGTGATGCACGTTGAAATACATATTTAAAGGCTACATGAGTAAAGGCATACAGTGAGTATGCTGTTCAACATTTGCTGATGTAGACACACTTTCCAGCTCCTTTTGAACATGTAATATTTGATTATTTGAATGGTTATTTTTCAGCCAAGCATCTGACTCAGGATGCTTAAAACTTAAAAGAAAACCTTCCTACAAAAGAAAATATTCAGCCATTTCTCAGAACAGAACTAGTGCAAGGCTGCATAGCTTTTCTCTCCTCCTTTCGTTTTAAAAAGAGCAAGAAAACTAACAAACAAACAACATGACATGCTCCAATGCCTTAATGCTTTGAAGCACAGATTTCTTGAAGGGAAATTAGGGACATGCTTCTGCTTCCTCCAGAAGTCCCTGTAGAATTGATACCCGAGCGTCTATTAGCAGAATCAAAATGGGTTACTTTGAAAGATGAGTTCTCTAAGCATTGAGATAGGATAGGGTATGGTAGGGGTAGATTAGAACAGTTCAGTTGGAAGGGTCTTTCAGAGCTCCTCCAACACAACAATGTGACCACTTCAGAGCTAACCAAAACTCAAAGCACACTACTGTGGGCAGTATCCCAATGCCTCCTGAACACTGACAGCCACAGGGGATCAACCACTGTGCTAGGAAGCCCATTCTGGTACCCGACTGTACACACAGCACAAAAACTTTTCCTAATGTCCAGCTTAAACTTCCCCTCATGAATCACAGAATCATTAAGGTTGGAAAAGACCACTAACATCACCTAGTACAACTATCAGCCCATCATTACCATGCCACTAAACCACGTCCCTCAGTGCTACATCTACACGGTTGTTGAACACCCCCAGAGACTTCCCTGGGCAGTACATTTCAATGCTTCACCACTCCTTCTGAGAAGAAACATTCAACATGAACATCCTCTGGTGCAACTTGAGGCCTTTCCTGCTTGTCCCACCACTGTCACCTGGGAGAAGAGGCTGAGACTCACCTCGCCACAGCCTGCTTTCATGGAGTTGTAGAGAGTAATAAGGTCTCCCACGAGCCTCCTCTTCTATGACTGAACAATCCCAGTTCCCTCAGCCACTCCCCATAAGATTGTGCTCCAGATCCCTCGCAGCTTCGCTGCCCTTCTCTGGACACATTGCAAGGCCTTCGTGTCTGTCTTGTAGTGGGGGAACCAAAGCTGAACACTCCAGGTGCAGCTCACCAGCACAGAGTACACGAGGACAATCACCTCCCTGCTCCTGCTGGCCACACTATCGCTGATACAAGCCAGGGATGCTGTTGGCCACCCAGGCACACTGCTGGCCCACGTGCAGCCAGCTGTCAACCAGCGCTCTCAAATCCTTTCCAGCCACTCTGCCACAGGACCATGGCATTGCCTGGGGTTGTAGTGACCGAAGCGCAGGACCTGGCACTAGAGCTTGCTGAACTTCATCCAGTTGGCCTGGTCCCTCCCATCGATCCAGCCTATGCAGGTCCCTCTGGGGGGCCTTCCTGCCCTCAGGCATCAGGCAGAAGTGAAACACGCTCTCTGCATGCGTGGATCTGCCTCTGTACCTGCGCTGCCGTGGCCATGGCGCCCCCTTGCGGCTGTGGCGAGCGGAGGCGGCGGGCCCGGGCCTCCTCTGGGCCGCGGCATCCGCTGATGAGCGCAGCTCGCTGGAGAGGAGCTTGCGCAAGCACCCCTGGGTTCATAGCACCTCTTGTGCAACTGCCGTGCACTGAGCTGGAAACCACTGAAAATACTGACATGCTTCGGCTCTTGCAAAAACGAGGGTTCAGGCGGCAAACTGGGAGAACAATTAACAAGCTCACCCTTACTAAGCATCTGCAAACCCACGTGGGCCAAAAGACTGTGGAAACCAGGCATCGTCAGTCCCTCTGCTGCCACAGCCGCTTAGTAGTCCCTGAAATGGGCCACCTCCCTCACTGTGCCACCTCCATCTTCCTCACAGCACGGAGCTGCCACCACTAGAGCCATGGCAGCACCCACAGCCACGCTGAGTGCCGCAGCGCTGCTCCCCCTGTGCTGTCCTTGCTGCAGTAGTGTGGAAAGCAGCAGCACACAGATGTGTCATTAGGGGTGAACAGCTAGACTGCTGACCTCAGTATTTTATACTGCTCAAGGGCCTATTTTTCCCGCTATAGCACTTTGATGTAGAATTTGTATCAGGACAATACTTAAATAAGGACATAGTTTAGTAACCTTTACAGAAGTTGATAGTTTACCTGATCTACCGTTTCTTCAAACGCTCTCATGTAATGATTAAGCTCTCTGTCCAATGCAGCATACTCTAACATGACATTTTCCATACTTCTAACATCCTCTTCATCATCTGCAAAACAAAGCATGTTGCACATGGATGATCAGCTGTACACATTTCAGGAGGCATTTTTTCTTTACAGATGGTGCTGTTAATGCCACAAGGCACAGCAGGTGTTTCTAAGCTCCTCCAACACATACTTCTTTCCTATTTTGCAACCATAAACCTTGACATTTCTTGGGTAACTTGAACAAACAGCTTACTCAGAAGGACACTTCCCTGGTTTCATGTGAACCAGAGAGAGTGTGTGTAATTTCAGCTACCAACACCTAGTCATTAGGCAATCAGGATATTTTCTGCAAAAGCTGTATTTCATGACTCATCACATTGCTTCAGAAAAATTCACAAGAAACTTAGATGCCCTTTCAGTGTGGTATAGTCCACAGCTATAGCTAGACCCTATTGTCCCCAATAAACACAGCTAACATGAAATCAAAATTGAGACAGCATTTTATAAGCCAAGCCATAAGGGAAAACTGAGTAACACCGGTGAATCAGACAGTAACATTTTAATTGCCAGGGAAAAATCAATGAACACACAGAACATGTGCTTAGCAATTCTCATCCACTTCTATTCTCTTCTTTATTGTCCCTACTGTCACTCCTTTCATCTCGAACTACACCGCTGCTTTCCCATTCTGACGCTGCTGTGCATCTCCTCAGCTGGACAAAGACTCACTGCAGGTGCCACGGGCACAGCACTGCCTTCTGACACAGGTGATGCCAGCAGCAGAGGACAAACAGCCACAAGCCCCTAACCTGTTCAGGAAATTAACTACATTTCTGCCTTCAGGAATTAGGATATATAAATTTCTAATTCTCCTGCCCCCATTTATTCCTATCTGCACTTTCCAGGTACAAAGAAAACCATGAGATGCAGCTGGAAGCTGCAATAGAGCCCACAGTCCTCATGCAGCATTAGGAAAAGCCATTTAGTGGAGAATTCTCCTTTACGAGCAGCTTAAGAGCCAATCAGCACTGTTATTTTTAGGAAGAAAATCACAGTATAGCTCTTTAAATTTTGTGCATGTGTGTGCAAATAAAGGAAGATCATTTCCTATTTGGCAAGCTAGTGCCTTTCTCAAGTTGCTAACTGCATTTGCATGTTGGAGCACAAAAATCTCTCAGAGCACAAAGCTAAGACAAAGCACTGTCCATGGCCATCCCAGCTTAGCTGCAACACTCAGGGCTAGGAACTGCATGCACACTTTATGAAACAGTGATGGATCCCAGAGATGGCAGGAAGAGTGTTAAGATACACTTACCCAAAAAAGTTATATAATAAGCTGTACTATTTTGTGAACATGGCAATTACAGTTACGATGTTTCCCTTAATTATACATAAACTTGGTACATATCCATTTTCCATCAAGTAGGTAAATGGATAACACAGACAGAATTTTGGCATCCGTGCAACATTTCCCTCTCCCCTCTCCCTTCCCTCCCACTCAACTTCCATATCCTATCTCGTAACTGTGTTCAGGCTCTTTTTCCTTCCTGCTAGGATGCATATGAAGTGTCTCCTTCAAGGCTGACATAAATGGCACTCCATGAATCACAGGAAAGGTCTGTGCAGCAAGTAACTGTCATTCTCCTCCCATGGCCAAAATGAATCATATCCATGACATAAAGAAACTACAGTGGCCTAAATCATTTTCTTAGGGGAAGAAAAGTGCATTGTTAAACACCAAGAGTATAATAAAGCCTAAGCTCAGATAGTTTTAGACAAAGAATAATAACACTTCAATTGATCTTAATGCACTCGAGAAATGCATTAAAATAAGGCACAAAGAGATGGAACACAGCTCAGGCAAGAGGGACGTTATCTGCAAAGACATTCTACCCTACATTCTTTATGTCCTGACGGTTCTGCCCATCTGCCAGCCTGCTTTAAGTCTCAGTGATGTTCACAGTCATCTCTATGCTCTTGATCTTTCATGCATATGAAGGTACATATGTTATATGTACTGTTAAAACTCTGAATGTTTCTGTCAGTAACACATGCTGACAGCTTGCCCTGGAAGGTACTACATATGGACAGGTGAGTCTGATGAACCGTATATACGTCAGTGATGTCCATCCCCTACTTCTGATCTTTGACAGATACTGGAGAACGTTTTCTACCTGCAGATCAAGCAATAGCTCTAGTTATTGAGAGCTAGGAGGAAGTCTCCCACCTTGTTGCCAGCTACTCATGTGCCCAGCTCCCGAAGGAGATTTAAAAGAAAACTTACATTACAGGTTGTTCTGTTTGACTTTAGAAAACAGCTGCAACCCTATACTGGACACTGCAGTTACCCTATGCACACAGCTCCTCTGCTCCTAGCTCACTCCCCTGGTGAGCTAAGATCTCTTTGGCATCCTGGTAAGAAGCTAACGCAGAACAGACCTTACATATATCTGATGAGAAGCTGTGGGTTTCTTTATGAGGATGCAAGGTTTTACAGTTCACCATGGCAGGAATCCCAGCACGTTCAATGTTTCTTTATGACAGATACTGCCATAGATCAGTCAGAACACCCCAGCTGACTTGGCCTTAACAGGAAATAAGAAATTAGGAAACATTTCACTATCTATCCTGATTACCACCCCCACAACTCACTGTCCTGAATTCCACCAATCCGTTAACACAACTAATGCACTATAAGCACTACAAGAAGAATCAAACTTTAGTGTTGATATTAGGTTCTGAAAGATTCAGATGGCATTGCCCACTGCTCACTCTGCAAGCCCCCCCTGCTACTTTTGTTTCAGTTGTCAGGAGGGCAGTGGAGATTCCTGGCGAAGAGACTCAAGGCACGTTCCTTCTTCCATCAGACAGGGACAGCGTTATCTGCTGAGCACCCTCCAGCCAGACTCCAGCTGCAAAGCCAGCTAGCTCTCCAAAGCACTCAGACCTCTCACTCCACAAGCCAGCCCAGCTCAACATCAAAATCAAATGCTCTGCAAGTGCTGGAACAGGGCCACTGTGTTATCTAATCAAACTTTATTCTAATCTTGTTTCTAATTTATATCTAAGGAATGCATTCTAAACTCTCTGCATATACTTATAGCTACTGCCACAACATACCATCAAAGTTGCATACTGTAGTTAAATCTCCTTGCTATCTAGGCTAAACACGTTGAGTTCAGTAAGCATTTCTCTACAAGTGCTTACCCTCACCGCCCAGAGATTACACATTTTGCAATATTACATCTTTTACTCAGAAAGCCCAGTTCAAAGCTGTAATTTTTATTTTTCAAAGGCCCATATGCATCACATTAAAATTAGCTGGCTGAATATCCACATCTCACAATTATGAATTTAAGTGCATGTGACTTCATGAACTCTTCTTATAATGGAAAGAGGGCTATTAAGCTGAAAAGTCTCCCTGAAAATTGGGTAACAAAACGTAAAGACCAGCAAGAGTTCCATTTCTCTTTCCAAGTAAGAGATCAAACTGGTTATGCTCAGGTGCCTCACTGCTGATTCAAACTGTAATCAATCAGGGCAGTTACACACCATGAACTCAAGGTGCTGAAACAGAAGTTACAATAACAGGGTAGTCAAATCAGGACTATTTTTACACTTCCTATATTAACACTTGCCTAAAATGACAATATTTCACCCCAAACTTACACCTGAATTCATATTTATTGTTCATTTTATTTCCAGGTATGCATCCACAACTTAGCAAAATTGCTAAAGATTTTTCACAGCTATCAATTTTTTGTGCAAATGCTACTAACAACATAATTATTTGCTGGTTTATGGTACAAGAGCTGTCCTACAGCCAACGCATACCAATTCAAATAATCATTCTTTTCCAAGCAGACTATACAAAATGCAAAACCATGAAATTATAGGACGGCTCCAAGCCTCAAAATATAGCAGTACTTAAAATGAATAGCTAGGGACACATAGAATGAATTAATGGCAGAATCAACATTAATCTCTTTATGCTGTTGGCTAACAAAAACCAAAGCTGTCAATTTTAAACAAAACAGATGGAACAGAATTGCCAGGTCACAGCCTGGGCCAATGACTGAGCACCAGGTGAGAAGGTGTAGCTAAGCCAGGCAGCAGGTGCAAACAAAGCACCTGAGTAACCAGAAGGGTTGGTGCCTGGATCCAAATCTCCTCACCTTCATTAGAGGGTTAGCAGCTGAGGAAGCAGCACTCTCTGGGTAGAGATCATGCTCCTCTTGAGCTATCACTGGAAGGGGTTTTCCTTCTTTGTGACTTGCTATTGCTCCATAGTGCCTGTATTCCATTAGAAGGCACCATCATTGCCTTTTTTTTTGCCATATAGCAAGACACTGTGAATTCTATCTCTTGCACTTCATATTAGGCTCTTTTTAATTTTAAGGCTATGCAATGTTTTTACCATCAGGCTCTGCCACTGTACAAGGCAAAGGAAGAATGGTAAACCACTGCCTGTAGATTTCAGACTTTTAAAACATACATAACACAGACATCTGTCACTTGAGCCAACAATGATAGCAATAGTCTTCATGTGCACCAGCAGCAAGAAAAAGCACACGCTTTGCCAGTAGGCTTCAAGTAACTGCTGACAGCAGAGGAATACAGGCTCTAGAGCTTCGTGATTTAGTTCCATCTTCTGGAGGAGAATGTGCATGCTCAATTCAGGATACAGCTAAGCATTTTTGTTGTTTTTTTAGCAACTATTTCATTTTCAAAACAGAAAAGTGCAAAGACACTCCCTGCCCCTGCTCCCCTCACTCTTGTATCTAGTTGATAACTCAATTTGGATAATACATCTGGAAAAAAAGAAATCAACCAACCTACACTTTGTGAACCTTTCTAAACAGATGCACAAAATGCTTGGAGAAGACAGTAGACAGATGTGCCCCTACTTTCTAGATCCTATGCAGGACACCACAGTCATAATTCTCTCCTCTGTCTGTACGTTCTCGAATCCTGCCTTGGTATTCCAGACCACATAGACCAACAGGAACTTAAACAAGAGGCTGTTTCTACAGCACTGTGGGTGATTCTCCAATTTTTCCCCTCCAGGTACACAGACTTCAGAAAACTCTCACTGAAGATTTCTACTCTAAGCCTCACCCCTCTAACCTGTAACACCTTTTATTTATTAATACAGAAAAATGGTACCGAAAATGGAAAAAACAACAACAACAAAACCAACACAGAATTTAGAAGCAAGACACAAGAACAGCAAAAGGCCAGAGAAAACTAATTTAATCTCCTGAATGTAGGTGTCCTCATGTGAAAACCAAATAAACAGTTGAAACTGGAAAGTCCAGGCAGTGTCAGTGAAGACCTTTGGATAGGGAACTAACCACTGCTTTTAGTAAGAGAAGAACAAAATACTGCTGATCACAATGCCAACAACCAGAGAAGGAATGACAACTGGTGAAGTAAAGGGAACTCAAGCCAGTAATTGCAAAATTTCCTGTCATTGAACAGTCAGAAGCTACTTACAGCTGAAATCAGTCCTAAAGACAGCTCCAGATTCTCAGGAAATGCCTTAACTGGGCTGCAGTGTATTTCGAGCTGCATTTCCCTCACTGCTCTCCGATGAAGCCTTTCCACTTGCATAGAAAGCTGTCACACACAGCTACAAACTGATGGTGTAAGAGTGATCTTACAGACTTATACCTTCACCTGTCAGCACTCCAGTGAAAAGCTGGTACGTCTTCCAAAATGAAATATCCATGATGGAAAGAGAAATTAGCTCTTGGTGGCCCTGCTTGAGCAAGCGGTTGGAGATGATCTGCAGAAGTCCCTTCCTGCCTCAACTGTTCTGTGATACTCCTTGATATCCAGCAACCTTTATCTCTAAACCATTCTTCTGGAAGATAAATGAAAGTGAGTTCAAAGCTACAAATACCAGTTCAAGTCTTCTCAAGCAAAGAAGGAATGTGAATCCAAGTTCCCTACATTCTATCAAAGAAAAAAATCTGAATAGCGAGAAGAAAAGTGAGAGGTGCATGGGAGACAAGACTACTTGTAACTGCAAAGGAGAGACCAGCAAAAGAAAACCATCAGACAGTGCCCATGGTTCCAGCTGAACTATCAGCTGTGAATGGTTCCTAAAACTTCACATTTTCTATTTGGCTTTTGTTGTAGACTTCAAATCAAATTACAGTACTTGGCTTCAGATCATCAAGCAATCAAGCATTTTGCTTTTACCTAAATCAAGTCTTCAGAGGTTTTATTTTGCAGAGGAAAGGGCACTGGTTTCCAGTCTGGATTGAAACATTTATTTTATTTAGCAAATGACTGGAGGGAAAAAGAAAAAACAACCTCTTCAATTAGCCAGTATTCCAGTATTCTCTGATTAATTTTCTTTTCTTTATAATCTGTAAGATGAGCCAATAGGATCTGTTAAATTACAAACTGCTCCTGACAGGAAAACTCATCCTGTGTTACAAGTCATTTCCCTGTAGGCTGTGACTGTCTGAAATGGGAAGTGACAAGATTCAGTGACCCAGGAGTTTCCTGCTAGTCCCATGGAAGTGACACCCAAACACATCACACTGCAGAGTCAGAATTTTCACGGAAATGGACCACGCATGATGTCTCCTTTCTGAATGCCCAGTTTGAAGCACCTCAAGAGGCCAGCATTTTCAGGGAGTGGGTGTTGCACGTTCTGAAAACAGTCATTTCGGAATGGGCACAGAGAAGCTGAGGCACCCAGTATCACTAAGCACTTTTAAGAAGAACTTGCTACACTATTCTGCAATAAAGTAATCACGAAACTTGTGTTCAACATGAAACTCCTTAAACCCCATTGCCAGTAGAACTAGGCCAGCAGTCCTTCTGAAAGTTACTTCCTTACAGTGCTTACTTTTCTTAAAGATTATGAGGGGAAGGCCAAAAAGTCATAATGATGCAGTTCAGACTTGAGAGCAGTAATGAAGATTTATCTTACTGAATATTTCTGCCACAGTATCCACACAGATAAGAAAGGACAACACCTCCTAACTCCTATTGACACTGTGGTAATACCTAATGAAACAAACAGGGTTCTCACAGAGAGTTTGATTTAGCAAACACTCCAACATGAGCTGACATACTTTACTGTATAAAATCCAATTTAAACTAACTATATAGTTAAACTATAAAATAGAGTTTAACTTAGACTGAGAGACACAAATAATAAAAAGACATCTTCCACAAGGTAAACATAGTTTGCTGTGGGAGAGAAACAGAAGACCTTGTATCATATGTACATATTTTGTACTATTGTAACCTCTACACTGGATGCCACACATATGGTACCAAGACACAAAGGCAGGCAGTACAAGAACACTTACTCAAATGAAAATGGATGCTTGCTCGACAATATACTAAAGCCCATGAAGTCAGCAGGCTATTTTGGTCCTGACCAGCACCTCTTTAGGACCCAAAGGAACGGGCGGAAAGGTTGGGCGTTAGGAAAAGGTCACCCACCAGAGGGTGGTCAGGCACTGCAACAGCTCCCCAGGGCAGTGGTGACAGCACCAAGCCTATGGAGCTCAAGAAGCATTTGGACCATGCGCTCAGACATAGGACTTAAATGCTGAGTGGTCCTATGTGTAGGCAGGAGTTGGACTCAAATGATCCTTGTGGGTCCCTTCCAACTCAGGATCTTCTTTGAATTCTATGATACACTCCCTACTAAATTCCACAGACATGGTGACATTAATCTTTATTTTACCAACTAGCATCTATGTGGTTTGGCAGAAAGCCAATTTAAAGTTAACAAAGACAGTCTAGCTAGTAGATAGGAGCACTGAAAGGAGGATAAAGCATTTATGAGACACAGGAGTTTGGAGATGCATCTCAAGCTCTTTCATAGTCTTGTATCAGTTTTCTGGTATCAGAATGGCTGAGGTTGGCAGGGATCTCTGAAGGAGATCCAGGTTTCTCTCGGCTGGGACAATATAACTTTTCACACAGTCATACAATAAATTCAGTCAACAAAGCAATTCAAGACAAAAATAGTATTATGTCCTCCCCAGAACAAAAGATCAACAACAAAAGCAAGCCCTCCCCAAAACAACAGTATTCCTGTAACTGAATTTAAATTGCAGATATGCAAACAGCTCTACCAGCACACTTGAGAAGTGGCAAACTGTGGCACAGTGGAGCTTGGAGAGGGGATAAACTCCTATGCCACTTGTTTGCCAAGAAATACATAAAGGAACCACACCTGTTTTTTTCTAAGCAAATACAATGTGTACTTATTTGTTATCTTCACACAGAAATCTCAGCCCAAACCATCACAAAATAAAGTTTTCTAAAATCTTCTATTTTCCTAACTATATATATACACCCTTCTGTTCTCAGTGGATTTCAACATACGTCGAAATTGAGGCTGAAAACAACATTCACTAATAATTAGAGTGGGAAAGGATTTTCCTATGACTAACCAGCTGCTTGCCTGTGGAGGCGTGGGCACGTCTGCATCAGACCACAGAGCTCAAAGCCCAGAGCTGCTTACTGCTGACCCAGCCTTCCTGAGAACCAGAGATGGGACACCTGAGAAGACTGAAAACCAGAGTCCACTGCTGTCCTTCTACCCAATTTCTCCATTCTAAATTTGATATTGGCAAGATAAAAACTGGGACAAAAATTTCGCTTCTGGAAATAGGAGTCGGACTCCATGATCCTTATGGGTCCCTTCCAACTCTTGTTATTCTACGATCCCCCTTAACTGCTCTTTTTTGATCCCTCAGAACACTTTCTGAAACTGCTACTTAAAAATAGACAATTTTATTTCAAGACTTGTAAGAGTATTTTCAATTTCCAGAAAAAGTTCACAAGCTGCTGCATCCAACACTCCCCCTGTAAAGGAATATCAGCAAGATCATTTTCTTCATTTCCAACATATTGGATTTTTCTTTTAAGAAGCACAATTTCCTCTATATTAACACAGGATTTCTGCTTGCCAGTCCCACTGATAGAATCCCCCCTTTTTTCTTTACCAGTCAACAGTTAATGCTTTTTGTTGTGAATAACTGATTCTTCTCTTAAATTGCACAAGTGAAAGTACTTTAGGGTGAAGTGCAGATCTGTCTCTAAAAAGTATATTTCTTATTATCCAACTGTAAACAATACCATAAGGATCTTCAAAAAATAAACTTGGCTTCTGTTAATTAATATTATAGCTCTCAACTCAGAGAAGCTCATTCAAGCTGTATCTTCCATTAAACTAAATGTAATAGTTTCTTAGACTTCCATCCTAAACTGACTTTTGTGGAAATGGGAGGAAATGAGAAACAACAAGCAGCAAAGATAGGAAAACAAACCTTTTTCACCCACGCCTTTCCAAATTCTCAGATACACTGCATTCTGTCCAGAACTGGAGGCACTTTAGCTCTGAGCATAAACTAGCAAGCCCTCATCAGAGCTTATTAAATCAAACATGTTTCAGTAAATGCCACTATCTTAGTTCTGGGCTCAACAACCGTAACATTCGAGTCCGGTGCAGATACATCAGTTTCAAAATCTAATTGCACAGATGCGACACGCTCCTTGTGGCACCACAAGAAATTGTAGTCACACGATGCAACGTCAATGGCTTGGCTAGAAAATAGGGCTGGGACACAGAAAGAAGTATGAGAGAGTCAACAAACTGGTTCTGCTAAATCTCAGAGCTGTGCTTTCTAATACAGGCAAAGCTCTAATAGCAGTGGGCAGGAATAAAAGTTACAGAAGATATCATACAGGAAAGTAAAACAAAGAAAATCCTTCATTTCAGGGGAACTCTTCACTTCAAGACAGACAATCCAGCACTGCCTTACTTCAGCTTGGTTTGTGCCCATAGTTACCATACAAAAGGAACTCAAAATTCAAGCTAAGTGTCCACAACCAACTGCAACAGCATCATGCAGACACAAATGAATGCTCTTCCAGCACTAAAATTTTAACATTATTGACCTAAAGTGAAACAGCTGGAGGAGGAGAAATGCCAAAATGTCTGCCTTTTAAATGTCAAATATTTTGATTAGAGACTTTCAAACATGACTATTTTTTTCCCCTGAGCCCACACAGTCTCCCATTCTAAGTTCTTCTGCTTCAACAACCTCTGGCACTACTGAGTTGAGAAGCCAAATAAGTTTATCAGTGGTCCCAGACACTGCAAGAGTGAACACTGCAGTTACCCAGCAGGGACCAGCCTTACCCTAGCAGCAAGTGGTGCAAGGTGGAAAAACAACGAAGTTGTATGCTCAAAATATTTAGAAAAATCTGGCTGGCGTTATGGACAGTGTGCTAATACATCTTACCACAGAGCTGATGCTGGTCTGCACACACACTGGAACAAACAAGAGATGAATCAGTTTCATAATCAGTTGTAAGTAGAAGGGTTTGTTTTTAATATCAGAAACACCGATCTGTTAGAATTTCAGAAACTACTATTTCTTGGGAAGGTTGATAGAAATAGAAACCAGTACCCTCTCCAAAGCTAGCTGTTACATCGATAGATTCACATGCTTTGGGTATTTTCTTGTTTCTGTTGATAGTAGGACACCAAGGAGGTTGAACTACAGAAGCCTAGAACAGCAGCCTCACATAAGCAAAGGTCAAGAGATGTTCCCAACACCATCCAATTCAGCATGCGTCACACATGATACGGTACCCTTGAAGCACCATGTGGCAACATCAAAGCTAGGGCTTTGAGAGTCTCAACATGACTTGAACAAGAAAGAAAAACAAACCACCTAAAAAACAACCCACAACCTAATCTTCTTACATAGAAAAGGCAAAGGCAAAGTATGGTCACAAATGCTATGCATAACGAAAACCAGCGATTCATTTTGCCTCTTAGCAGGCTTCCTTTGCTTTAAACCTCTTCTGTGAATCTCTTCTGGCAGATCTCCCTTTTCTGGCATGAATCACAGGTATGTGGCATTCATTCTGTTGCTTGCATACTGGTAAGTGACAAAGCAAAATCCTTCCACTGCTAGAAATTCATTTTTCACCAACTTCATACAAGAATTTCTCCTGCTATGAGGACCTGCTGCTTTGTTAACAGAAGGAAAGCACACACCTCTGTGCAAAAAAGAGCAACGCAATTCTGTATCCGCAGGTCTCTAACACAGGCACAATGATCTTGAGCAAGAATTTGTTTTGTGGCTTAAAGTACACTGCAGATCATGATCTCTCAGTATTTTCTTTAAGTAACCCAGTTAGTTGATAGAGAAATGACTCTGTAGAGCCTAGTGGCATTTAAGGGGGTGTGGTTTGGGTGTTTGTTTTTTTTTTTTTTCTTTTGTTTTGTTTTTAATAAGAATATAAATTGAGACTGACTGTGGAAATGTTCAGTAATCAGATACAGGAAGGCTCCCTCTGTTCGGTACTTAAACAGAATTGGAGAACTATCACATAGCTATGAGAGATTGTGCTTACAAAATAATTAAATCCAGAACAGTATCACTATCCTTGAGATTTGTGTGGCTGAAATGTATTAGTTCTGAGAAGTTCCACTTGCCCTTATATTAATAAACTTTTGAATTTGAATTCTAATTTGGTCTTCTATGAAAGTGACTGGGCCAAACCTGTGCACTGAAGTAGGTATGTTCAGTGAAAGAGAAGTTTTCATTTTTAAATAACAGATTACCTTGAGACACTGGGGCAGACCGTACAGCTCCCATAAATAACAGATAAAAGATGACTCTAAAACTACTGAAGAAATACAGAATTTCAATGAGTGATGGCATACCTAACTCACTCAAAAAGCAGCTGTGAATTAGATTCACACCCACAAGTAATAAACTTTAAAGAAAAAGTCTTGTGGAAATGTCACATTAATCTACCCATATAGAAAAAGTCTACTCACCCACTGCTTACTAAGATGATTAGTAAGGAAATCACAAGTTAAACTTTATTCATCTGCTTAAAAAAATAGGAAAGAGTTTACAAGGTTGATTTAACTCACAAGATATTATTGTCACTTGACATTTACATGCAATGTATAATTCCATTCCCACTTACAGTCTGGGGAAAGCCTGTTAAAATACTTCCTTAATGTGTGAACACTTCTTTGAGTTGTGTTCTTTTTATCTGCCACCTTCTCCTTAAGCCAGCTGGCTCCTTTTGTTAAGCCTTTTTTAATAAGAAAGTTCATTACATGTAATTTATGGAGCGGTTTGAGATTGTCATTTCCTATTGAATGCTATAGCACATGCTATTGCAGAACACTATAGCATTTGTTGATAGTGTCAGAAAATCAATGTGATTTACACATGTATATATCCTCAGTGAGTCCAATTCAGACTGATAAAAAGACAAATGTGTCTTCTAATTCAAGAGCTGAATGGACATGGTCCTGGGCACCCTGCTCTGGGTGTCTCTGCTTGAGCAGGGGTTGACCCAGAGGACCTCCAGAAGCCCTTTCCAACTCAGCCATTCTGTGATTCATTTTAGCTATATGAACCTGTTCTCCTACAGTTTATATGCCAGACTACTCTTCCTATTTTGCAAAATTGTAAGAGCTTTGTGGAAACTACAGAAGTTGCTTACATGAGAAACTTCACGAGGAAAGCATTTCAAAATCTTTTGTCATTTCAAGTGCAATCAGTGTACTGTCCTGCTTAAACCTTCTGCTGTGGCTTTCTTATTTCTTACCTCTCTTCTCCTTCATGATACATTTATTTACTGCTTGCTCCTCTGCAACCCGTTTCCCCATTTCTGCTCTTTTTTACTAGCCTGCTTCAGATTCCTTCACTAGCTAGAGATATCTTTCTGGTCATCGCAATCCTTGGGGTCACCTCCTACTTTCTCACGTCCTCCTGTATAATGGTTTATGGCCTCTTTCTTACTGGCATTATTGGAATAAAGGTCCGTTAATACACACAAAAACCTGAACCAACAACAAAAGTAAGACATAAGCTCACTTGTCATGAATACTAACTGCTGTGTACTGCACAATTTGGGAACTAACATAAACGCTGGCTAAAATAACATCTGGTCAACAGCGTGAATGCCAGCAGACTGTCTGGCTACTGCTGTGTGTCCTGCACAGAAAGTTGTGCTTCACAATGCCCATGATGAATGACATCAGAAGAGGTACAGGGATTGTTCCCTGTACAAATTTGCTGACAACTTTGCAAATGTGTTCTTATCTTTATATGGCACATGCTGTATAATTTAGGGTCTTTCTAGATCAACAAGACTAAATCCTGCTAATTGCATTTTTCTTCAATAAGCTCTTTTGGTATTTAAAAGAAAGAGCAACACAGATTACTCAGAGGCTGGAAAGCATAACTTAAATCAAGACCGACAAAAACAGCTTAACGTGGCTAGTTTCAGTAAGTGATGCTAAAGGTGTCTTGCTCGTGACCTCCCACAACCATCCTGCAGATTTCTTAACATAATGGGCTCTGGTAAGCAAACAAAAGCATAGTTCAGTGGCTGAAAACTGAAACAAAGATAACGTAGAATTAGAAGTTTCTCTATCAACTAGAGTACAACAACATACGCAGAGATAAGATAGATTGTCTTTCACTTCAACTGACTTTTTCCTAGACCATGGGCTTCAGTGGTTGTTTTTTTGTTGCTGCTGTTTGTTTTTCTTTTCCCTTAGCAGCAGTGTATTTTTGAATCAGTAAATCATTTTGTCTCTTCACATTGTATTATTTATTGACCCACTAATAAAAAGTCAGGCTATCCACCCACAGACATGTCTGAAGGATCCACTCAAAAAACTAATCTAAGTGCAGATCTTCACTTAATCTCATATGCATGCTTCAGAGATGCAAAAGTGTTTTTTTTTTGTTGTTTTTTTTTTTGTTTTGGTTTGGTTTGGGTTTTTTTTGGTGAGAACTATTGGTGATACGTGGATGGTTGGACTGGATGATCTTGTAGGTTTTTACCAACATTGGTGTTTCTGTGATTCTGTGAATATTGAAAATATGGTACTTCTTATTTGCTAGGCTGTTGGCTTCTGCTTCCTTTTTCTCCTTGCAAACATAATTTTTTGGTGGCTACTTAGCTCTCACCTTTCCCAACCACCTACTCCCATCACACACAACTGAAATTCTAGATTCTTGCAACATTATTTTCGCAAGCATACAAGACATAAGAAACAACAGAAGGGAATATCTACACAGGAATATGCTATATTCAAACATTAATACATCTCAAAACACTCCTGACATCTCTCTTTAAAAAGATAAACTGATGCCTGGTGAACCTGAATGACACGCCCAAGGCCACACAGTGGCAGCACCAGTCTAGAGAGCACAGCTGTTCCTAGCTTTAAGGCCCCAGCAAAATCACACCTGCATCACAGTTGTTTTGCCTCTTTCATATAATGCTACTACGAGCTCCTTGTTCTTCTTGAGAGAAATGAAAGCACAAGAAGGGAAACAAAAATCTATCACAATTACAATTAAAAATATTCTAAACCTACAGTTCAGGCAAACAATTTCTGCCCGTCCTACAAAGGCTGACATTTTTCAGATGGGCATTCACTGACAACAATTGTAAGAAAAATGTAAGTCTTGTGTGTGATTCTGACTGGATGAAGCACACATTCCCATTTAAATTCTTCAAATTAGTGCATATTGTAATCATTCTTCACTAGAATGTCAGTATGCTGTATAACACTGGTGTAATTGGAAATATGTCATAGAACTTGGATTTGAGTCAGAGTTAAATTTTACGTTTTCTTTTATAAATTATTTTTAGATGAAAGTATTAGAAAACCTCCTAATTAATTCTACCTGCACTGATAGAAAAATTATTTCTGAACATCAGAAGAGTAAGGCTGTAAAGTACAGCCACAAGTCCTTGAATTCTTGAAAAGATGAGCAAAAAGGAAATAAAAGAAAGGAAAACAAAAAAAGAAAAACAGAGGCTAGTGCCCACGGACTCTTGGTAGGGGATCAGGATGATGGTTTCAGAATGCTCATGTCTATGGCAGGGCTTCCTTAGCGCCCTGACCGAACACTAAGAACACATCAGCACCTCTTAAGTAAAAGTAAGCACATCAGCTTGCTTTTAACTTAGATAAACCTTTCCCCTAATAAAAGAATTAAGAACAAAAATATATAATTTATTTATTTACTTAATCCTGAATGTTGAATGTTGACAACCACACATGTATTATATGTTTAAACCTTCATGATTTCTTCCTCCCTGCCTAGTTAATTAGGCAGACAATTAGATCACTGAAAATAAAATTCTGATCTATTCAAACTGATAAAAATTTAAGCTTTCAGAGTGGGTTTTTCAAAGCCCACACTTTTTTCTGTATATGCGTATGCCTCTACATTTAATCAGAATGTAGCTGTATTTTCTTATTGCCATTTTTCTGTGGCAGAAATATGACGATAAGAAAATGACAGATTAATATACTACAGAGAATATTTTCATACAGTAAATTATTCAGATAAAATATTCCTCTCTGGCTTTTGTTCAAAGAGGTTGATTTATCTTTGTGCTAAGGAGCCCACACAAGACCTCTGCAGTATTTCATAGTATCTTGAAGCTGAAAAAGACCATTAGGATCATCTATTCTGATCTCATGCATAGTAGAGGCCAAAGAGCCTCACCCAGCAATTTCAAGCATATAACTTACAGCCGTAAGCTTGCTCATTCTCTCAAGGTTAACATCACTGGTGGGCAGCAGGTCTGCAAAAAGGTCTATACAGCATTTAAATCCTACTTATGATCTATCTTGCAAACTCCTGAAAATTTACGGGGTCTAAGACACAGAAATTTATAGTGACGACGGGTACATGAGGTAACCAAGCAGGTAACTCCAAACTCATTGTGACCTTTGGGGGAGAAAACTACTCACTTTGTTAGGAAATTCATATGAAAAAGATACAAACACACACATACATATATGTATGTACCTGAAAACGGACCCCATGGGAAAACCACCTGCTGAAACCTGAGAATTAAAAATTGTGGTTTTCTGACAAAAACAAGACTGTCCCAAGCAAGACCTTCTGCTCAAGTGCAAGCTGCCAGTGTTACACAGCTCCACGGGAAAGCATTGAGGACAGATGCTTTAAATTGAGATTGGATTTCACTCTGAACAATGCTCACCAGTTCAGCCACAGCATACCAGCTTTGGGCAAGAATAACTGGATGAAGTGTACAGATCTATGCTGTGTAGGAAATCAGACTGGTAATACATGTTGGTCTCAAACAGCTTCAGCTTTAAAAAGTCTATGATCTGATAGTAGTAATTCTCTCTCCCCACTGTTGACCTTCATCCTCCATTTATATTTTAGTATTACCAAACGCAAGAGCATGATGATACAGCACCAACACCTCTAAACCCATTGAAGGAATGAGGTTCTGCAGAGCTGCTGCTGACTACAGCAGGTGAATGAGTAACGGGAAGGGCTTGGGAAAGCCTTTGCTGCCACCTAATGGGTTTCTTTTTCCTTCGAGAAAAAGTTGAGAGACAAAGATAGGTGGATGCATTCAGCTTCTAGAGTACAGAATAGGCAAAAAGAGGTAATGAGACAGGAGCACACTGCTTAACACAACCACCTTCCCCTCACTGCACGGCGTTCTTTTTACAGTCAAAATTTCAGCCAGGAAATAACAACAAGCCTGTATATTTCTTCCCACCCTGTAAGATGGTCAGGGTGGTTTTACGGTAAATACAAAATAGCTCAAATCTCCCATTACAAGTCATATTTTTCCAGATTTTGGAACAAGGTGTATTTCCAAATTCACAATTTTTACACAGCTTCTCTGAAGGTCAGCCGTCAGAACAAAACTGTATTCTAGCAATGGGCTCATCAGCCTGCTCAGCACCTTCTGCTAGAAGTCATTTTTCCATTGCAATTACTGAGGCACAAAAGTAAGTTAAAAAGAAAAAAAAAAAAACAAACCCAAATTCTCTTCTCAGAGCATTGATTGAAGAGCACAATGCATAAAAATGTATTTTTTTATCTTACTGTACAAAAACCCAGCCATCCCTTCAGTTTCCAAATAATAAAATTGCTTGAAGAAGAAATACTTCAATATGTGATGCCATTTAACTTCAAGAAAACACATGCATCTTCCTTACTGCTAGTTGAAAGGTTATATACAGATAAAACAATCCGCAAAGCACAATGTAACATGGGACACATATTTCCTAAAGGATGAATTTCAGGAGGAAGATTTGAAGGAAAGAAAAACTGCACAGTATTCTTGAGAAAGGGAATCTGAAGCATTTTATCTCAAATACCCCAAAAATACAATTATACCTTAAACAACAAGGGAAAAAAACCTTCCCAAGACGAAAAAAGTCTATTCAGTGCCCACACTATTCTTGCTCCCAATTAGTACCACAGACACAGGTGTAACAATCAAGCAGACCCATTAATAAACAGCTTCTGGAAGATAAATGTGCAGGGTCAGAAACTTCCCCAAGGAACGGCTTTCTACACTGGGGGAACTCTTACAGCTTCCAACAAAGCCTCTGGTAGTGGCTCGCACTGAAGGTTGCTCAAGTTAATGGATCACGAGTCTCCATTTCCTACCACACTTTTTCACAGAGCTAGAAAAGTTTTTTTGTAAGCAACTGCCAGTGAAAAGCCATTAATCTCCAGCATGGACTTTGACAGACTGCAGCTGCGATCTCCACAAAGAAAAAAACATCCCACAGCCCTTCCTCGGAATTTACTCTAGCCTAAAGACAAAGTAAATTCTGACAGACTGAGGCGCACTCTTGGGGATTTCAAATCCAGGTAAGATTGCTGCTCCGCATCCATAAAGATGTAATGGACTATTACTGCAGAGTATATAGAACTGTTTGCTATTTCCTTCCCAGGAGTATCTCAACAGATGTATGTGCATGTATGGCAGTTTGCAAGAGAAAAACAAGACCCGATTCCTCATGCGCAGTCCCTAGAACTCAGATCAAAGTTTTGTCCATTGTAAGGCCACAGGAAGACAGCAGTCTGACAAAAGCACCGTTCACATGCAATGGTAGCATGTAGGAGAAAACACCATATCACAGCTTATCTCCCAGGCCAAGGACAGGTAGGGTAACAAGTCAAAGTTTAGTCTTGCTCATTTCCTCACTCAGCAGACCTTCATGTAGCCTTCTAATCAAGCAGATTGCAAAGTGCCATTCTAGCCAATAAACTGTAGCCTTTTCTAAGGCCACGTACTTTGGTTTGCTTATTTTTATGAATTATCTCTATCACTGTGGAAACTAACAGAGCATGAGAATTTTAGGAGCACAAATTTCAGTGGGATCACTTCTGGATCCCAGCACAATCACATCACGGTCACTTCGTACATAAGAACTTCTCCTGTGTTAAGACTCGTGTTATGACACTGCAGGAGTCACTGCATGTGAATTTTCAATGGAAAACAAGCTAGAAAATAAAAAGGACAAAGGAAACAGCTGAACCAAACTGTTATCTAATTAAACACAGGCAGGCATTCCATCTTTATTACGGAATTTGCACTATTCCAAGCAGAAGTTTCAGGTCTAAGACAGAAATCTCCACAGAAATGATCCCTGCTCTCAGTGATGAACGAACTTCTGATCTTCAGGTCATTCTGTTATAGGTTGCTGCAACATCTTTAGCAAGACACTGCATGTAAAAATAGAGAATGTTCTATAGAACTTTGTGAATCAACTACCTATTAAAAGGCTGCCAATAATTTTACAATGCTAGGCTGACCTGTACATCTGTATTCTCTACACTTCTTCCTGCTCCAACAAGAGTCTGCAATGTTTGGAGTGATTCCTGTTTAACTCCACTTGAAGACAGCAGCAAGAGAAGTGCTGTAGGAAATCTCACAGACCTAAACCTACATTTAAAAGATCCTACTTTACCAACTACTTTCAGACTAGTATTTAACGGGAATCAAGACACAAGCAGATCCCAAGCCATTTGGTGAATAGAAAGCAGTCAGTAAAAGGAGGCCATCACCCACAGGGTGTACAGAGACAGCAAAGGGAAACAGAGAAATGGGATGAGCAGCCAGGACTGAGGGAAGCTGTTCTGGCAGAAGGAGCAGGTTATGCAATAGGAAACAGAGCAGACAAGCAGGAAGGAAGAGCCAGAGCTGCAAAGAGCTAACTTAATCCAGGGCACATGCCACAGCGTACTATCAGTAACACTCTGGAAGTCCCACGGGGCTGCCCTGTACAGAGCAGCAAGCAGAAAAATCCTTCAGAGTGTGGAGAAAGAGAGCAGAGAGGATGCGGGTGAGGAGCTCTCACGTAGATGCTGACGTTGTGACAGGAAGATCACTGCTGTGTTAGACAGATGGCAGGCAGCCATATGAGCAGCTGGCCATGACATTTTAAAGCAGGTTTTTGAGTGAAAAAAAAGAAGTAGCTCATTTTTTTCCTGTTAAGTAAATCAGAGTTGAGGTGGAATAACTGCTTTGCACTCACTTATTCTACAGTCCAGGGCCTCAGTACTTTCCAGTGGGAATGCAATGTGTAGTTGGAAGAAAGTTCTAGACATTAAGGAACTACTTTGCTGTCTACTTGAAAACCCATTCATATAATTAGGCAAAGCCCTATGTGCTAATGCTTTAAAATGCTTTTTAGACACTTCATGCTTATCTATATTTATCATCTTGTCCATAGTTAGCATACTCTCCTGTCCCTCCAATTATCTCCCAATTTGTTTTGGCCATTCCTTTCAGCTCCACATGGCTTTGGCTCCAGACCAGAGACAAAAGCAATTACCCCTCAATTATCCGTTTAAATAGCCAAGTGCTGGGCAGGAAGCCAGGAGATGATGATGAATTAGTCCTCTTTCTTCTGATACCTACAACTCTGTGTACTTCATAGTCCCACATTATTGAGAAAGTTCTCCTGCTTTCAAAGAGACAAATAAAACACCATCCTCAGCAAACTGGCAGAATTCCCACCCAAATCCTCCGAGCAGAACTGGGAATGGATGTCTGTCTTTGTCACGCACTTATCATTCATTTGTCATGCACAGCATTCATATCATGATCAGCACATCAGACAATATGTATGGCATGTTATACCATTTAAAAAAAAAAAAAAAAAAAAAACAGAGAAAAAGACTTCTACTTATATCCTTATATTTGCTTATATCCAGTGTTTCACATGGATGCCCTTTCTACCTCTAGAGAAGATTTCGAGTTTAGGTAAAGACAGTTCAGCCATTTACAGAAGTGCATCAAGCAGTGCAAATAGCTGTTGTGTGCAGAGGTGTTAAGAGGGGGCTTTTTTCAATCACAATCACATACAGACAGCTCAAACAACAGATTGAGGTTAAATTTTAAAATATGTAAATTACAGAGCTTAGATGATTTTGTCAGAAATCAGTTGCAAATGCAAATAATGCTACCTTCAAATTCCCAAAGGTGTGAGAATGTGCTTAAGCTTTAAAATGCGCAGATCCCTCTGAAATTTGAAGGAAATTTCTTTCCTTTGGTCTTGTGCTGGACCGGACCACAGAAAAACCAAAAGTATTTTGAGTACAGAAAGGACACACTTAAACCGAGTCTGTGCAGCTTGTTTCACTGCTTACATGGCCTTTTATGTAGCAACATTTTAAAACACTTGCATAACACAAGGCTATTTTTGAAAAAAGGAGAAAACTATGATTTTTAGACAATATAAATGATTAAATGGACAGAAATCAGCTTCAACTTACAACTGCGGACTGCAAGCAAATGTCAAAACAATCACACAAATGAGATGACTGAAACTGCTTAGAAATTTGGGATATTAAATCCTTCCAATATTCCTGTGGAACGGGTAAACATTGTTTTTATTAGGGTTATTATTTTGCAGAAAGAAGGAAAATTAACACATCCCAGTATGCAGAGGATTAGATTAACTGGCACATGCTGTCTCACAGTTCAAAATGTAGAAACATGATGAAATGCTACAAATCTTTATATCTTCAAAGTCATTTCAGCTGTTATTTCTATCAGTTAAACTGATTCCCTCTTTTTCTAGATTTCTCACACTGATATTTATTGCAGCTTTTATTACATCTTTGAGACTAAGTTCAACTACAGCAACATAGCATCAGTATGTACACTGGCTTGCAGCCATGCCACCTTCATCCAGTAACAGATAAAATCCATTTCAGAAGGACTGAAGTGAGTCAGTAGGAAGGAAGATGGCAGCTTCCTTAAGGGAAATATGATGCTAAGAAAAAAGCTAAGTTCATTTCAATAGGTGGAATTCTCCAAAGGAAATTTCTATTCAAATGTAAACCCAGTGCCTGATTTTGTTCTGAAACTTTCAAAGCACATGTCAACATAAAGGCATTAAAATCCTATTGTCTTTATCCACGAGTAAGCAATTTTAATCTGATGTCCCTGACATCCAACTCAAAACTCCTCTATATTTTCCAGTTGTTTTTTCCTGCTCTTTTAAATTAGCTAGAGGAAAACTTTCTCCCTTCTGGATTATTAAGCAGTCTACACAGCAGTCTTTATTCACCCAAAAGATTTTCGTTTCAACAATTGCAGACTAATCCCTGGGACTACAGTTTACCTCCCGAATAGCTGAGAGGCTTTGCCTGTGCTTGCAAAACATCTGAGGTCCTCTGAAGAAAGGTTACTGTAGGTTACAAGGCTACTATAAATCTTGGAATATCCTGAGTCAATTCTTGCCCCCAAGTTGGCATCTCTTCCTATCAGCAACCCTGTGGGCTTCATGAGCTAAGAAGCAGATTTACTCCTTTGTTCCACCTAACACTACCACCATCTGTTTCAATAGCTTAAGTTCACAATTGTTCTGAGGGGGTTTATAGCTTCCATAGCCACTGTAAGAAGGGTTCTTTGTTCTCTGGATGGTTTAACTGGAGAGGGCTTGAGGCTGCTCAAGGATCATGGCCAAATCAACAGAGAGGGAAAGAAGAGAATTTCTTTTCAGTGCTTTTTGAAATGTTAATGGCAGTGCTGCTTACTTCCTATCTTCGCCTGCCCCCTAGTGAGCTTTGATTTTCACTCCACCTGAGCAGTCGTGGCTGCTTTGTAACTCACGCGCATACAGATGTTCTGAAACACCAAGTTTTTCTTTCTACATTCTTCAGAAGAATTCTCGTTATGCTTTCTCAATAAGCATGTCAGGAAGTAAATAGCATTCTCCAGCCCGACAGGGTTAAAATGCAGAAAGATATTTTTACTTAACAGGGAAACACTCTTCAAATTGGCATAAGATGTAAACACTTAAAATATGTCCAAGAAAATTTGTGCTCGTTAATTTATATTTCTTCTTTATATTATTTTTTCTTCTAGAGCTCTGAAGGCTCATGAATCATCCTTCAATTTTTATTTTTTTTTAGGGGGGGGGGGGGGAAGATTTGTTGTGTTTGCTCCCTACAGATCATCTCAAATACAACGCCAAAGCAAATCCACTACTATAATCTAGGAGAGAAAAGAGATTCCAGATCCTGAAAAAACAAAACAAATCAAAACAACCTAATTTACTAGCTGGTGCACTTATGGGAGGCCCCTTCATTAAACACAGGCCAGTCCAGCAAACATTACTGTGTTTTATTTAGTAAGTATGCTTACCAGTAAATGATTTCAGAATCAGGCTCTTGGATAGTAGCAGTTAAGAGAAGAAACAGGCAGCACTTACTGCACAAACTCTGCATGCCTTCACATGTAAATCCAACTTCTCTCATGTCCTTCCTAAGACAATTTTAGCCCAGCGCTACTCCCAGAAAGTAGCCGTGTAAGGTGAAGTTCCAAAGGAACAAGATACCTTTGCAGCAGCAATGCTTCTAAAATAAAACAATAATCACAACAGAATTCTTTGCTACTACGGAGCCTAGCAATGAACGTGTCAGAAGCTGGAAATTGAACTGCAAACAGGAGAGGAACAAGAATGCAGAAATATATTATCAAAAGCTGTTTCAAAATTAAATGAATACTTTGCCTCAAAATAAGAAGGCTAAGCAGGGTAGGAGGGTTACAGTTTTATGGAGATAGAGCTTGTCCCATGTTAATCAGCTGAACACAAGAGCTTAACAGCAAGTTTAGCAGACCAGATGATGCTAACTTAAAACCACCAAAAAAAAAAACCACAACCAAAAAATATCCGAAATACCACAGTGTGTATTTACTAAAAGTATGTCATACCATAGCAACTTTGTGTATTTCCTGATGGCACTGTATAAACAAAAGGAAATGAAGCCCAAGAGGAGGAGATGAAGATGACTTCCCAAAGTCAAGGGAGTAAAAATCAAACATTGTAAAAGAGAAGCGAGGGAGCTTTGCTTATTTGCTTGTTCCATGTTCACATGCACATAAATTAGCTAAGAAAAGGAGTGAAGACCACAATCACTGTAAGTGAAAAATTAACATCATAACACCAGGCCATATTCAAACTATACAGTCTTTAAACTTCAAAAACAAGTCTGTAGTAGCTTTACTGTAGAGAATGGGATGGACTATGTTCAACAACATCAAAACGTTAGGAGGACTTATTTTATAACCCTATAACCTCGCAATCCTAGATTCTACAGGATGCTTCCCCTGCTAAAATAAAATCAATGTTACAATCTAGAAGCTGTTTTCCAGTCGCACGATCTAATTCAACAGTAACAATGACCATACTACTTGCATCAAGAATAATTTTACCTCTAGACAATGTATTAAGTAAAGCCCTTCTGGTTCCTGAATGAAGTGGGCAACATAACTTCAAGGCTGTAACTGAGGACTCACACGTGGGAAATGCATGACAGACAATTGAAATTTACTAGGAGTGTAATGCACAGACCTTCAGAGCAAAGGTGCACTGTGAAGCTTAAGTTGCCCTTCACCCCTCCAAATGTGAATGCAATGGATACTGAAGCTTAAGGCAAAGTAGGAGAGAAGGTGGCTGCACAAGCAAAGAGAGACAGAACTGGCTATACCCGTTTTACTGCAAAGGGAATCCCCAGCTGACTGTTAAGCCAAGTTCCCATTTGGAAACAGCACATCAATTGCCTCTGATAGCAATATGGATAAAAAGGCAAGAGGAGAGAGAACTCTCACACTAGACAAAGAAGCATTCATTCTGACTGTACGTAAACCTTGGCTCAGTTGAATGAAAGATTTTAATGAATAACTATTATTTTCTTTGAGGACTCTCACACTACAATCATGATTAAAGGTTTTTGAGATTGGGAGCTTTAAGGTTTTACCTTTTTTTTCTCCTCTTTCTCCCCAGTGAAGACATTATCATAAATCTAACGAGAGAAACAGGAGGTATTCAAAGACAATATTGGTCGTTGAAAAGTAGCTTTGCACTGCATCTGCTACTGTGAAATAGCAATGACCAGACCGTTAGAAGAGATGAGAGATTTAAGGTACTCCTCTTGGTATATGTCCAAATTGAAGCACCCTTGAAGAGCCTGTTTCTCAGCAGGGAAACAAACAGCATTTTAAAAAATTGCATCCTTTAACAAGTGTCTCAAGCTCTGCACTCAGAATTATTAGCATTTTTAAAGTCTTGCCCTGAACGTTAAATAAAACACACACAAAGAGGTTGTATTAGAAAGAAAGTTCATTTTATTCACCCTAAGAGGTCTTCTACATCTTGTTCAGCAATATTGAAGTTTTTACAAAGTAGTAAGATAAGGAGCATTGGAATGTAATTAGTCTTGGGTGTTACAAAAGCTGAAACAATGTTTGCTTGGTATTTCTATTTTCATCAAATTTGTTATTGAAGACAATTAGGTGACTGGAATGAAAACACTGTAAAACCAGAAGAGCAACAGATCCCACAGTGAAGACAGATGATTATAAATAAATCAAAGTATGCGGGCCCGGGATTAATTCAGGATGCAATACAAAAGAATATACTCAGGGGAATTACTTACTGAAATTTTCCACCAGGTCAAGGGCAACGTGGGTAGCAATATCCATTCCAGTATTTATGTAAGACTGACAGTTTCTCAGAGATGAGAGAGAGGAATTCACAGAGCTGAATGAGATTCTTGTACCCCTCTGCATCTTGGACTTGTTACTCTAGAAATAAGAGACAAAACATTTTGAATACAGTTTACACCCAAAGAATTTGTGGGAGAAAACCAAATTGCAGATAGCTAACCATTAAGCACTGTTAAAAGGACCACTGAAACACCAGAGAGCAGGGATGAATCACAGAATGGCCTGGCTTGAAAAGGACCACAATGGCCATCTAGTTTCAACCCCCCTGCTGTGTGCAGGGTCACCAACCAGCAGACCAGGCTGCCCAGAGCCACATCCAGCCTGGCCTTGAATGCCTCCAGGGATGGGGCATCCACAGCCTCCTTGGGCAACCTGTTCCAGTGCCCCACCACCCTCTGGGTGAAAAACTTCCTCCTAATATCTAACCTAAACCTCCCCTGCCTCAGTTTAAAACCATTCCCCTTGTCCTAAGTGTAAGTGGTACTTCAATTCACCAGAAGTTTTTTATTTCCTTCTTATTCAATGTTAAGCTCAGCTACACCACAAAAAGCAACTTGCAGTTGTCAGCTGCTTATTTCTATACCTCAAAACCTCATAGATGACGTTAGCTTGAAAGTTACTGCTCAATTTCAGATCCAAAAAAAGTCCATGTGCCCAAAAGTTTGCCTGTATTCTAGACACATTATCAGCTAGGCTAACAAGAACTGTGACTTCTCACATCAAATTCAGCCTCTCCAACTACAAGCTTGTTACAACAGCTATTGCTTGGAAAAAATAAAAAAACGGGCACCTGCTCTAACAATGTGTTTAACAGTAAATCATCTTGCCTAATTTTGAAATAAACTAACTAAACCACCTAACTAGTGGTGCCTCTTTCCCCAAAGTTGTCACAAACTTTGTTGTTAGAAGCAATGTTCCACTGGCACAGCGCTGGGTCACAGAAGAATCATGTTTGTCTTTCTTACCACTGTCCTCTCTGGTACAGACCCATAACCTGAGATTAACTGCTTCTCCTCTGCTGTGAGCACAACTTTCAAGTGGGTTTGCTTACTCTATCCTTGCCTGCAATGTTTACATCAGCTGGCGGTTTCATCCCAAACATTTCAGCTTCTGCTCTTTCTTCTCTGTGCTTTACCATAACTTGCTTGGATAATATGTAGGTTTTCTAAGAAACAAGGATTTTGTGTATAGAGTTTTATACTTTATGTTCCAGGAGATAAGAAATTCTGCTAAGCTTCAAACACTGAATTATTTATAAAAGAAAGTCTTGTACAGACAGAAATACTCCATTAGTTTATATAAATAATAACTAGGATTTTCAACAATTACTCTGAGATCATATTGGGGAGTAGGGAGAGAAAAGAATCCATAACCAAAATTGATTTATAGTAGAAATTTTATCAAAATGGTACACAAAATGACAAGAGGATGAGCTGCTGTATCAACAATAGCCTTTGAAAGGCCAAAATCCAACAGAACTATCCAAAATGTCAAAATAGAAAGGACAAAGCTTTGCCCAAGCTTTTTATACTTGCATCTCCCTCTACTACTTACTCTGAGATTCCATAACTAACTCTTGCACTCATCCTAACGTGAACAACATTGCCATCTTCCTCATGATCATGCAGATTATAAGACCTGAACACCCGCTGTCACTTTGTCTTCTCTTCCAACGTTTTCTTCCACATCTTTTTCTCTGCTTCAAAAATGTGCTTGGCTACTCAAGACTGTCATTTATGACCCCGTTTTTAGGTCATGGGTATACAATAACTTTTAATTAATACTGATAGATCACATTCAGCATACCTTGAACTTTACATTACATATGACTGATTTCCCCTCTCTCCTTTCTAAACAAGCATCTTGCCAGACAGGAGGCAGAAGGCTTCAACACTTGCTCCAGCTGGCTCAGCTCATGCTCTCCCTGTCAAAAGACAGCAATTGTTGTCTTCAGAGATCTTTAGAGACTGTCAAATTGACAGCAGGTGACATGCAAAAAGTCCCTTACAGACCTCTTTGAAAGTTAAATCAGAAATGCTCTTAATATTTAATAATGAATGCTTTAAGCTGTTACGGTTAACTTTTTTAAGTAGTTGTTTGCCATCATATTGAAACTGTAAGAATCCCTATGATCCAAACTTTATACGCAGTTAAATTGCTCCACAAAATCATGTTAGCAGCTTTATCCTTCTGGGCACATTTAGTGCATCACAGCTAATGGCAAGAATCAAATTCACTTCCCAAACATGGTAAATCTCACTAATTGAGCAAACTTGCTGTTCTCTTGGGAAATTTCACAGGTAAGCCCTGAAATACAAGAATCTGAAAAAAAAAAGAAGAAAAAAAAAACCAAACAAACAAAAAAACAACAAAGAAGTGAAAAATTAAACAGGCCTCTTCATTCTCTTCATATTTATGGAAGCACTGACCAAACTATATGGGAGCTGCAGCTGTCATTCACATTGCTATATCAAACCACTGCGTAGACATCTCAAATCGACTTTTGGAAGGCAATTTAAGTACACTCAGACAACTCTGTTGTTGCTGTTTACACCTCACTTCTGGAAAATATAATGAGGCAAACTTATCTGAAAAAGAGACCAAGTGAGAGTAGAAAGGCAGTTGTTTTTTGTTTTTTTTTTTTTTTGACAAAAAAAAAAAAAAACATCCAATAGTCATAGAATCACAGAATCATAGAATGGCTTGGGAAGGAAGAGACACTAAGGATCATCAAGTCCAACCCCCTGCCACAGGCAGGGCAACCAACCTCCATCTTCCATATCTGGCACTAGATCCGGCTGCTGAGGGCCCGACCCAACCTGGTCTTGAAGACCTCCAGGGCTGGAGCATCCACAGCCTCTCTGAGCAGCCTGTGCCAACACCTCACCACTCCTACTGCAAACACCTTCTCTGACATCCAATCTAAACCTTCCTTCCTTGAGCTTAATACCGTTCCCCCTCGTCCTATCTCTGTCTACCAGAGTAAGAAGTTGATTCCCCTCCTGTTTAATCACCTTTTAAATACAGGAAGGCTGTAACGAGGTCTCCTTGCAGCCTTCTGTTCTCCAGGCTGAACAAGCCCAGCTCCCTCAGCCTGTCTTCACAGGGTAGGTATAGTCCAGATTGGATTGCTAAGCAGAACCTGAAGTTACAGCTCATATTCTGTGACTTGACACGTGAGCAAATGACCCAATTTCCCTGTGTTTCAACCTCCAAAACCAGCAGCAGAGACGAAGGCGAATATCCCAGGTGCTTTTCAACAGTGCCCACTGACAGGGCACGGGGCAACAGGCACAAACTGGAACACAGCGAGTTTCATAGAACACACATGCACAAAAACTCTGTTACTGTGAGGGTGACAGAGCACT
Source organism: Centrocercus urophasianus (assembly GCF_019232065.1). Taxonomy (NCBI): domain Eukaryota; kingdom Metazoa; phylum Chordata; class Aves; order Galliformes; family Phasianidae; genus Centrocercus; species Centrocercus urophasianus. The sequence goes on from NW_024884253.1 coordinate 10,116,132, forward strand.
GGCGCGGGCTGCCCAAAGGGGTTGTAGAATCTCTTTTTGTGGACACACTGAAAACCCATCAGGAGGTTTCGTTGTGCAAACTACTGTATGAGCCTGCTTTAGCAGGGGGCTGGACCGGATGGTCTCCAGAGCTCCCTTCCAACCGTACGACCCCGTGAGCGCCGACCTCCGGCAGCAGCGCTGCTCCGGACGCACGGCTGACCGCGTACCACAGGGTGCCTCACACAGCGCCCGAGAGAAGCGGCAGCCAGCCTCGCTTCCCAGCCCTTCCCTTCACCCCCCCGGCCCCAAACCGGGCGCCGGGCCCCCCGCGCCGCCCCGGCAGCTCACCTCGTCCCCGCCGCCGAGGCCCGACAGAGGCAGCGGGGCGGGGCGACCGGCGGAACCGCCTCATCAACCCGCGCCTTTGCTGACGGCGCCGTCACGTGATGGGGCAGAGCCGTACCGCAGAGCCGTACCGCCGCCCGCCCGCGCTCACCTGCTGCCGCCGCCGCTCCCTTCGGGCGGCCCTCCGAGCTCTCCTCGCTGCCTCGCGGCGGGGCGCGGTGAGCAGGCGCGTCGCTGGGGCTCGCGGTTGGGTTGAGGCGGCGAGAGAGAGCTGGGCCTCGGGCGGCGGCGGAGCTCAGGGCCTGGCGGCACGGCTGGGCGTGTGGGGCTGCGGCTCAGAGCGCCCCGCGCTGCGTTCGTAGCGGCGGCCGGCGCGGGCGAGCGCGTCGAGCACCGTGTGCGTGCTGGGGAGGAACGCGGTGCTTTTGGTTTTACCGAGCGCTTTAAATGCTGCATTTGCAGTTTATTGGCCTGCTTTGCAGGGACCGGACTCGATGTTCTCTGGAAGTCCTTTCCAGAACCTACAGTTCTGTGGCTCTGTGAAAGATGTAGGTGTGCGCTTAAAAATCTGCGTAGTGTCAGAAGTATTGTAGAGTCATTCAGGTTGGAAAAGACTGCTGAGAACATTTAATCCCATCGCTGACCCTTCACACGCCCCCTAGGCAGTGTCCCTCGGGAGTTGAATGTGCCTGCTTCTGTTTCTGCAGGTGCTGTTGATGGAGCAGCCCGTTTTCTCATTAGGATTTCTTCGTCAAACGACCTAAAAGCGGGTGGTCAAAAACAGGCAGCAGGACTTGTGCTGCGTGTTCACATCCAGCTCCACGATGGTGGATTTTCTTGCTGAAAATAACCTCTGTGGTCAGGCAATTCTTCGGATTGTCTCTTGTGGAAATGCTATCATTGCAGAGCTCTTAAGACTTTCCGAATTTATCCCTGGGGTTTTCAGGCTGAAGGACAAGGCTGATCAACAGAAGTATGGAGATATCATCTTTGATTTCAGTTACTTTAAGGTAAACCCCTTTCTTCTGTTGTTAGACTTCTCTGTAAAGCATTGTTGTCCTGAACGTAAGGCTTACCAAACCGATTCCTGACTATTGTGTTTATTACTAATGTGCTTCAGAAGTGACTGCAGTGACTTGTTATTGCTACAGTTCCTCTGTACTCAGCACTGGTGAGGCCTCACCTTGAGTACTGTGCTCAGTCCCTGCAGGAAAGACATTGAGGTCCTGGACTGCATCCAGAGAAGGGCAGTGAAGCTATGAAAGGGTCTGGAGCACAAATCTAGTAGAGAGCAGTGGGGGGAACTGAGTTTCTTCAATCATAGAAGAGGAGGATCAGGAGAGACCTTATTGTTCTCTAAAGGTGCCTGAAAGGAGACTGTGGTGAGGTGGGAGTCATCCTCCCAGGTAACAGTGATAGACTGAGTGGTTTTTGATAGGCTGATGTTGCAGCAATGAAGGTTTGAGTTGAATACTAGGAGAGAATTTATCCCAGAAAGAATGGTCAGGTATTGTACAGGGCAGTAGTGGGATTGCTGTCCCTCGAGGTTTTGAAGAACAGGGTAGATGTGGTACCTAGAGATGTGATTTAGTGGGCGCAGTGGTGATGGGTTGATGGTTGAAGTAGATAACCTTTGTGGTCTTATCTAACCTTACTGCTTCTGTGACTTGCTGTTTGCTTTATGCTTACCAAAAATTTACCAAACTGAGATAGTAACTGGGATATGCTTGCATACAAACACAAAAACAGTTTTGGACCGTCCTGCATTTTGTATAGTTTTGATCATACTTAGCCTCATCTTACTCAATTTCATTGAGCAGAAGGAGTCTGGTGCGTGCTCTGTTCACAGGCACCTGGGCAGAATAGAAGTAATAACCAGTAGCCATGCTGCATAGAGTTTTAGTACTAGAAGGGAATTTTATGTTTGTATGTAGAAGAACAGTCTTTCAGAATGTATGATGAGTCATCTGGCCTGTGAGTTTTGGCAAACACTGGTCATATAAGACTTGAGTTGTGGGTTTTCTTCTTGGGTGTTATTCCTGCAGTAACTTCAAATGTTGTTTTCACTACCAGGTTCTGAGCCTGTGCAGTGGGTCGGGTTTCTGGAACAGTACTGTGGGCAGTATGCCCATGTTCCTTTGGTTATCTGTAGCTTGTTCTCTGCAGCTGTGAAAGCTGCTTCGTGCTTTCCTGTTGGACAGTACTGTGATTGTTCGCTCACTGAAATTGTCACGTGTGCTGAATCAACAAATAAAGAGTAGTGAGCATGCAAAGTCCTTGTTTTCCTTACATCTTGCAAAGAGCTTAATCCCTCTATCATTCTCCGGTATGATTTAGAAGGAGCTGCAGATGCAGTGTAGTTTGATTTTAGCCGGTTTGTACATTTGAAATTCATATTAGTAGTACAGCAGTATTGGGGAGGAGGAGAACTGATAGGAGCTGTAAACTTTGGGCACTGACTGGGAGCCTCAGGTGCTGGAAACTTGAAGCACAAATGATTTCACAGATACCTTTAGATGTGTTTGTTAGATTTTTTTTTTTCTTAATTATTTTTATTTACACAAATTACTCGGAAACTGAAAAGCAGATAGGTATGATTGGTAAGAAATACAACTGTTGTGGAAACCAGAAGATTTTTGAATGTTAAAGAAGCAAAGCAGCACTGCTGCTTTTCAAAGTGGTTGCACTATGGCTTCAGATGCATCAGTTTTACCCAAAGTGTTAATCGTCTTTTTCCATTGCCTGCATAGAAGAAATCATATCTAAATTGATTGTGTTTAAAAAAAAAAAAAAAGTAAAATTCCTCATGGAATACATTTTCAATCATGAAGTAGTTTGGAAAACTGCAAGTTCTTGTTTTAATAGGAAAGGTTAGTTTTCTTGTAACTGTCCTTCTGGTAGTTGTGTATTTTGTGTCCTAGTGAAGAGCATTATGGGCACAGTCAAACGTTGTCTCTAAATGTAATTGTCTTTTTTGTAGGGGCCTGAGGCATGTGAAGGCAAACTGGAAGCAAAACCAGAGCTACTGGATTTAGATGAAGAATTTCGTGAAAACAACATTGAAATTTTGACAAGATTTTATCTAGCTTTTCAGAGTGTACATAAATACATCGTAGATTTAAACAGGTACAGTATCATGAATGCATGCAGAGTTTCTTAAAGACTGGATTTCTGTGGTCTTGCAAAACAATATGCCAGATCCTGGTGGGTTTGTTGTTTGGTTTTTTTTTGTTGTGTTTTTTTTTTTGTTTGTTTGTTTGTTTAGATTTCATTGTCATTATTTTCCTAAACTCAATTCTTCAGTGGGGTTGCCTTAAATTTGCTATGCCTGCCTGCAAATGCAATAGGAAAAGTTCATGTAAAAAGAAAAAAATCCAGAGAACCTTAAATCTAAGATTTGCTGTTTTTATTGGTTTTGTATGGGAGCATTGGTCTTATGGTAACATGTAATTTTACTGGAAAGCCCTTTACTAAGCAGAAATACTCTTCATCCAGATGAACAGTCTCTGTTTCTAGCTCCACCTTTTAAATTGCAGTTGACATAAATTTAACATGTTTCTAGGGGGTATTTTTGTGATAACTTGAAAGTATGATATTTCTGCTATATTTTGCACTTGGGGAGGTGCTTTTCCTTCTCAGTACATGGTTCTCAAGCTGTTACCCTTCCATATGATAATTAAGAGGATGTGAGCTGTAAGTTATGGAGTCTAGTTCACTGAGAGCATCTAGAAATGAGAGGAGTGTTTTGCCAACTGGTTGGCTCTAGCTAAGAGTTCCATCCAGACTCTCATTTTGTCCTTTGCTGCTGCTTGTGCTGCTGCAAGGTGTTCTGTTGTCTCTGTTGACTTTCAGAGGAATTTGGTCAATTGAGTTCTGAGGAGATGTATTTTGAGACTAAAGTAGTCTATTACCAACTCTTTGTCATGGTTCTTAGATATTTAGATGACCTCAATGAAGGAATTTACATCCAGCAAACATTAGAAACTGTGCTCCTTAATGAAGATGGAAAACAACTTTTAGTAAGTATTCAAAAATGTTGTAATAGTAGAAAATGAACTGATAAAAGCAAAACTAGAGAAAGATTAAAATTCTCCAAGAATACTGTAATGCTGTGGCTTGCTTTGAGGGGATCAACAACCAAAAGTCCACAGCCTGCTGTTTCTCACGTTGTATTGACTGAATAGTTGACATTCTGTTAGTTTTGTCAGCACTTGTTTGTCTTTTAATGACCCTTCAAATCGTATGTCCTTCATTCTGCTTTTCCCAATCAGTGTGAAGCACTCTATCTGTATGGAGTCATGCTGCTGGTCATTGACCAGAAAATTGAAGGAGAAGTCAGAGAAAGAATGTTGGTTTCCTATTACAGATACAGGTAACTTAGTTTGGTGTTCAGAAGTACTCACAGCAGAAAGAATGTAATATGGTTTACTCAGTTCACTGAGTCATTGCATTAAGATAAATGGAAGTGTTTGCACTTGTTTGATCATTCAGCTAGACTGATAATTCTGCAGAGCTCACTGGTTATCAGCAGAGCTCATAGCATGAGCTATTGCTATTGGGTCTCACTGCAAAACTAGAGCAAGAGATTTGAAGTCCACTGGCAGACTTTCAGATTAAGTTGTAAGATTAAGATTGGCAGCTACAAGGGAAGTGAAAGGGGGAAACTATGAGGTCACACAGCTCAGTTTTCGTTTGTTCCTGTTGTAAAACAGTGCTGCCCGATCCTCTGCTGACTCCAATTTAGATGATATCTGTAAGTTGCTTCGGAGCACTGGGTACTCAAGCCAACCTGGAGCTAAAAGACCTCCAAACTACCCTGAGAGTTACTTCAGCAGGGTACCCGTAAGTGAAACGTTCATCAGCATGGTTGTTGGCCGCTTGCGGTCAGACGACGTCTACAATCAGGTAAGTTTCTGTGAGATAAGAGGGATCTAAAACTGAATGCCAAATACTGGCTTATTATTGTAACCTGTAAAAGTTAGCAGACATCTCCACAGTCAAATTCTATATTCTGTAAAATATGTCTGCTAAATACACTGCATGTATAAACACATCCAGCTTACCTGCATATCCCCCTGATCTTGTAGTATGCTATATGTTGTATGTGTATTGATGGATAGGCAGTACTTTTTAAACCACTGCAAGTGGTTTTTGTTGCATTATATTATGTGCTGTTTTGTTTTGGTCTCCATTCCCAGGTTTCTGCATATCCATTACCAGAACACCGCAGCACTGCTCTGGCTACTCAGGCTGCTATGCTCTATGTGATACTGTATTTTGATGCTTCTATTCTTCACACACAACAAGCAAAAATGAGAGAGATAGTGGATAAATACTTCCCTGATAATTGGGTAAAATTTAATTTTGTTTTAATTTTTTTTCTCTGGGTTTCATGTTATAGAAGCAGTGTACTTAATTTGTACAGTATGCTTTCTGAAAAAAGAAAGAACAAAGCACCAAACGAGTGTTCTCTGTGCATCTGTTCCAATTCTTTTCTGAAGCAATCTTACTTTGAATGAGGCACTCTGAGTCAGTCCTTCTGGATAAGCAAGGACAGCTGCTCTTTAAATATAACAGTAATTGTTGTAAATGCTTAAACCAGCTGTATCTGATACCATTGTGGTAGAGTGCTTCGTAGGAAAATGTAGACTGGAAGGTGCATGAGGGCATCTTCTAGTCCAGCCTTCTTCTCAAAGCAGGGCTAACTTCAGATTTAAATCAGGTTATTCCTGGACTTGTCCAGTAGCATTTTGAATGTATCTAAATAGAAGGTTCTGCAGCGTCTGCAAGCACCTGTGGCTGTGCCTAATCACTCTCCTTGTGAGGAATTTCTTCATTTTGTTCAACTGGAATTTCTCTTTCAGCTTGTGATGTTTGCCTCTTGACTTTTTCCTTTGTACCTCTGATCAGAATCTGGCTCTGTCTTACACATAACTTCCATTTAAGCTGTGAAAGCTTGCAGTCAGAGAAAAGAAGGTTTAAGAGGTGTAACTCAAATAAACCCAGCTCCCTCAGCCTCTCCTTCCATAGTGAGTCCCATCCTAGTGGCCTTCCACTGAATTCATTCTAGTTTGTCCATGCCTATCATGTACTGAGGGGCTCAAATACAGACACATTACTCTAAATGGAACCTCATGGGGCTGGCAAGAGAGGAATGGTCACTTCCCTCAATCCACTGGCCACAATCTGAATGGCGTAGTCTAGTGTACAGTTAGTCTTTATTTTCATAAGGCTGCATGTCTGATTCATGTTCAGTATGTCCGCCAGTTTGCTTAGGTCGTTTTCTGAAGAATTCTTACAGGGTTTATACATAATGATAGAAGGAACCATCATATTGCTTTCTGAACTGACTAAGCCTCCAGTACACTCTGCTTCATGTCATTTCTTCTTACTTTGCAGCAAAGAACATGGCTATCGAAAGACCAGCTGCTGTTCATGCCTATAACATATCACTTTCTAACACTTCTTGTTTTCTGCTTAGGTTATTAGCATTTATATGGGAATCACTGTAAATCTAGCAGAAGCATGGGAGCCATACAAAGCTGCTAAAACTGCCCTCAACTACACACTGGATATTGCAAATGTAAAAGAGCAGGTACATAAACCAGGTTTCAGTATTTTTAGCAAGTTTTCAATCTGTGTAATCATTTCTAATATCTGTGGGTTTTTTTTCTCATGTATAGAGTTGTTTGAATTTTATTCCAATAGAATACTTACTCAAAAGTTACTCAAAAGTAACTTTTTATATATAACAAAGTAAAGAATACTTCAGTCTCAAGCTCTGGTCCTCCTAGCATTGCTTGTTTCACCTCCTTTTGTGGTTGTTTCCCCTGAGAGTTTCAAGGTTGTGACTTGACAGAATAGTTGCTGGTGCTCATCAAGGTGTTGTTCAGTATTAGCATATCTTAAGCTAACTATAATGTTTGGTTTTTCTTTAGTAACTGTTTTAGAATCTGTGTTTCTGTTGGTAATGTGGCACACAGCAAGATAGTTTTAGATGATGCTTCCTAAGCTTGTATTAGGAATGAGAACACTTTTCTGGTCTCATCCCCATTAAGTTCTTAGAAGCCCCAGCCTTGATGTACATAGTGCATTCCCTTAGAAACCAGGATTACATTGATGCAAACACTTTATGTTCTAAGGCAAACAGGTATGCTGCAGTCACTGAGCGAGTGCACACTCAGGTGCAGCAGTTTCTCAAAGAGGGCTGTCTGAGGGAAGAGCTGGTGCTGGACAATATCCCCAAACTGCTGAATTGCCTGCGAGACTGCAATGTAGCAATCCGTTGGTTGATGCTTCACACTGCAGACACAGGTAAGACCTCATTACCAGGTAATGCCAGACTGTTATTTCAGAGTTGTCTGCCCTGCTATTCCGGTGCTTCATCTTCCATCCTGAGAGCAGTTTGCTGTGTGCAGTCAGTAAAATGTCACCTGCTGTTTTTAGTGCTGTGTTGAGCTGTTATTTTGCTGTTGTGCTCCCAAAATCATTAAGTGAAGTAAATGTGCATATATTACGATGTGAGAGGTGTTGTATCTCCGTGCATTTTCTATAACAGTCTTAAGAAATGCTGATCTATGGGCTTCTGAATAAGGAGTGCTAAATTCACACTTGGTTTACAGAAGCCAGCAGAAGAGTTAATGAAGCTGAAGCACTCCAGCAACCTTTACTGTTCAAATGCAGGCTGTACAAAGCTGATGAAATCCATGTAAATGCAGGATGAGTGGGGACAAGCCTATGAGACCAAAATGGTTTTGCTTTCAAACAATTAAATACAAATTTACTTACAAAGACTGAAAAGTTTGGCCAGATTCTTTACTCTGCTGTCCTTCCTTTTTTAGCTTGTGATCCAAATAACAAACGTCTCCGCCAGATAAAGGATCAGATTCTAACAGACTCAAGGTACAATCCCAAGGTCCTATTCCAGCTTCTTCTGGATACAGCTCAGTTTGAATTCATTCTGAAAGAGGTAATGTGCTACTGCCTTCTTCACTGCTTTCCCTTTAACAGCACAACAGAAGTGAAGAGTCGAGCAGAGTTGTACATTTATTACACAGAAGAGTTAGAAGGAATGGATTCTCTTCATTTAATTGTGGGCTTTCTGTAGAGACCTGCAAATGACTGATGACTTCTTCAGTCTCCTCAGTAATTGGCAGTTTTCATTGTTTCCCAGCATCTCAGTATTTACTGAGAACTTTGCACGAACATCCGGACGTTAAGCAGTGCTAATTCTTTGAACAGGTTAAATAGCAAAGGGTGTGCTGAGCTTTAATTACGTGCTGTTTGGAATAGAGTGCCTCTTTGTAGGCTGATGACTATGTGAGGTATAAGTCTACGTTAGGTCAGAGTCTTGTAATATCTGTAAATATTAAAAAAAAAGGTGCAGGGTGTTCTATAACTGGCTGAATGCCAACAATATCTGTGTGTGTGCATATGCAATTTATTTCTATCACACTACGTTCATCTCACTGGCTGTACTTCTCAGTGCTTTTAATTTCGTATTTAATATTCTGGTAAGGTCCTGAAGTTATGCAGCACTCCCTGTAAGTCAGTTCCATCTGACCTCACTATCTTATTTTGTTTTCTTTAGTGTGTCATCTTGCCAATTTCATAAAGCAAATGCTTTGTTTTCAATAGATGTTCAAGCAAATGTTGTCAGAAAAACAGACAAAATGGGAGAATTACAAAAAAGAGGGATCTGAAAGGATGACTGAGCTTGCTGATGTCTTTTCAGGAGTCAAGCCTCTCACAAGAGTAGAGAAAAATGGTAATGACTGGAAACTGAACTGATGGGAGAGGGGAAAAAAATGCTTTTTATTTCTAAGTTGATACTGAAAGAAAATAGATGAGGTTAATATTGATAATACAAAAATATTTGACATGCCTTAGATTCCACTGAGGTCTCTTACATGCTGTGTTGCTTAGGTTTACTGTGTATACACCATATGTAAGCCTCGTTTAGCTTCCTAATATTTACATGGCTGTGTTTTTCAGTCCAGTTTGTATCGGTTTGTTTAGAGGTGGCAGGTAAGGTTATGAAATACCATTTCACTTTTCCACGTGTAAAAGAGTTCATGTTATTGTATTCTACGTAAAAAGGAGTGGAAAGATCATATCCATTAAACGTGGGGATGCTTCAAGGTTTCCTTGCATTCTTTTCCTAGCTGTAACCTGGATTTTTATTGTATCAATATTCTTTTTTCAAACCCACTTTTCTACCAAATTTCTGAGCTTCTCCAACTCTTCGAAAGCATGGATCTGTTTTTCTGAATTTCTTGCTCTGTGTTTTTGAAATATCTCTTTTTTTGATTCTGGTGATGTAAAAATGTTAGATTGCTGTCTAGTCTGATCACAAAAACTGCATAAAGCATCAGTGTAAGGGCTGCTTGTAGCCAGAACACACAAATTGCAACTGACAAGACAATTGCCTTTATAAAGCCATTTATAAAATGTGAATTTGTGATTTAAAGGGCTTCTTTGTACAGATGTTTGTAATGCCAGTTTGTTTCTATAATTGTTTTGTAATATTCACCTGAGCATTTGCTCCTTTAAAAGTCTATGCATTGAAAGGCTAGTAATGTAAAAAGTGAGATGAAGACTTTGTAAATAATCTCCCTTATGTATAGCAATTAGAGTTTCTTGGTTTTGTTTTATTGGGGTATCTTGGTGGATTGTTTGGGAGTTTTTTTGGTACTGTCCAGCAAGTTGCCTGCATCATTACTTCTTTACCACCCATGGAAAGATTTGATTATTTTTTTTTCTTGTTCTTGCATAGAAAATCTTCAGGCTTGGTTCAGAGAAATCTCCAAGCAAATAATGTCTCTTAACTATGATGATTCCACTGCAGCGGGCAGGAAAACTGTGCAGCTAATACAGGCACTGGAGGAGGTATGGCAAAGACATACAAACAATGATTTACAAAGCAGATTTTCATTTTAACAATAGGTTAAGTGTGTGTATCTTTGCAGTTTTGTACATACAGAACTTCCCTTATGATTGTAAAATAAGGGATACAGCATGAAAAATTGTGCTAACTGCAGCTGAGTACTAGTGGGGATATCTGGATGAAATGGAGAAATGAATTCAGTCCCAAATGTTATTTGTCAACATTGCTTATTAGTTTATGAGAAATTCTGAAATTCACTTGAACCTAGAGAGGGTAATTTTGAAGGCAAAATAAAAATACCATATTTTGTTACGGCGTCGTGTTTCTCTTTCTGGGTTATAACAGAATCCCAGTACATTTGCTGCACTAACTTCACAAAATATCTTACTGAACACCCTCTAAAATAGGCCAGTGTAGTGCAGTATCACTATCTGAAGAGATGTCAGGTTAATCATTTGTTTCTGTGGCTGCCTGTGAAGGTGAATGGACCGAAAAGGGAATTTTTGTTGCTGTTTTATTTGTAAATACAGGTCCAAGAATTTCACCAGCTGGAAACTAATCTACAAGTTTGCCAGTTTCTGGCTGACACCCGCAAATTTCTACATCAGATGATCCGAACTATCAACATTAAAGAAGAGGTCTTGATCACCATGCAGATAGTGGGCGATCTTTCTTACGCTTGGCAACTGATTGACAGGTATCCCAGCAGGAGCCATTGCTTCCAAGTCATCAGTGGTGGAACTTCAAAGGAGTAACGTGTGTGAATGTTTTTACCATTATGGCACAGTGAGACTCAGTGATCTTCATAGGTCCCATCCAACTGATACTATTCTGTGCTAAGCTCTCCAGTTTAAAAAATACGTGAGTTGTTGAATATATTCAACTCTCATCAACTTGACAGGCATGGCTGTTAACTCTTATCCATGTTCTGAGCTGCAGGTGAAGCTTCTACCCTGGTCTAACTGTAACAGTCGTGTTAAGTTTCTATCTGCACCCTTTAGTCTGACTAGGTTTCCCCTTTTCAACCAAAAACAGACACAGAAAGAAAAAACGTACAGAACTTCTCCATAGTGTGCTTTTGCTAAGCTGCTGCTTCATTTTCCATCCCCAATGCCATTGGCTTTACCTCCACCACCCCCACCTTACATTTTTTTTTTCTAGCCAGTAGCTCTTCTGACCAAAATCTTTTTTTAGTGAAGTTTCCCAGATCTCCTATGCCATTTCTGGATTACACTGTTGCTAATGGCAAATGAGTTGAAAATAGTTTCGGGGGAAGGAGCTGATTTGTTTTCTTTATTTTCTACTCAGCTTTACATCTATAATGCAGGAAAGCATAAGAGTCAGTCCATCTATGGTAACTAAACTCAGAGCTACTTTTCTAAAGGTAAGTATGAGGGTATGTGAAGGTATTTTAACAGTGTGAGTCAATCAAAGTGTTTGTTAAACAGGCCTTAAGTCTATAAAGTCACAAATAGTTTAAATCACTTTTACCACTATTTTCTGTATCCAGCTTTGTTAGAGTAAAATTACTGAATTAACTCAAGTTTAGTTTTACTGGAGATGAAACAGAGTTATTTACGTTATTCTATAAAGCCAGTAACATTGCTGCTAGACAAAATGGCCTCATCATCCAGCCTCAATACATTACAGCTACTTGCTGCAGACATCACTTCCAAAGATTGAATTTCCTGCATGTGTATCAGAGGAGACTGAAGATAGATTGGTTATGCCATTTTTCTGTCATAATGAAGATCTGGCATCAAATAAAAATATTGTTTGTGGAGTTAAGAATGGGAAATAGCATGGGAAGGGGAGAGAGGAGAGTAAAGTCACAGGAAAAAATAGCTTCTGCAATGATAAAGTGAGGAATGTGGCATAATACTGAACTTTGTGACATTGTAATAAAACACTGCTGCTTAGGAAGAATGTAGTACTTAGAGTTGTAGCTGAAGAGCCCGGGCAAAAGAGTTGAGTCATTTAATTCTTATTAGGAAAGCAGATGTGAAGTTAAAATGTTCATTTTGTTTCTAGCTTGCCTCTGCTCTTGACCTGCCGCTTCTCCGTATCAATCAAGCAAACAGTCCTGATCTTCTCAGTGTATCACAGTATTACTCTGGTGAGCTGGTTTCCTACGTAAGAAAGGTAGGCGTTTGGACAGACGTCGTCTCATTCTGTAATCATTTTTACACCGTTTCTGATTATTTATAATGACTGTTTGTCTCAACACTCTTTTTTTTATGAAGGTTCTACAGATAATTCCTGAGAGCATGTTTACTTCCCTTCTCAAAATAATAAAGCTTCAGACCCACGACATCATTGAAGTGCCAACTCGCCTTGATAAGGACAAGCTACGAGATTATGCTCAGCTGGGGCCACGATACGAGGTGCAGTTACAGTAGGGAACTCCTACAAATCGTACCCCGTGGGTAGCTGACTTCAGCCTAAATTTGAATAGATACTGCTCCCATAGGGTTATGCTTTTAAAAGTGGAATTGAGTGTGGCAGCGGAGTAAGAATTAAAATGGATATGTGTTATTAAATGTGAATACCATAATTTTCCTGAGGACAAATGAGTAACTTCTGTTTGCAAAAGTCTAATTTTTGGTCTTGTGGAAGAAGAGAGGAAAGTTAAATCTGTTTGTAAACAAGGATCAAGATTTTGGGCCTGGGGGCAGGGAGCACTGAACAGACCAACAGCACAAGTCTGAAATGGAGCTTTCACAGTTTGCAATGTGTGCTCCAGGAGAAGGAGAAGGTTAGACTGAATAAAGCACAGGGCTAAGCTTTTTCAAATATGAATAGAGACTGAGGGTGTGTTGGTTTGATCAGATGAAGAAGTTGCTGTTGTTCAGTGCTGGCTGTGGCTGTGTGATGTCTTCTGCACCGTTACTGGTCTGGGAGGGTGAGCAAACGTAGGCATCTTTGATAGAAGATTATGAGGAGCAGGAAAATCTGAATAGGTCCCTAATTCTCCCAAATAATATATCCTTTAGTTCTCCAAGTGTCAGTTAGAATGCCATCTTTTTCCAGCAGTTTTTCTCAAAATACTCACTTGTTAGTTAAACAGATTGTGGTCTCTAATTAAGCTGATATTCAGATCCAAGCACTTAGACTTGCACATTAAACTCAGTGAAAGCTTACTGGGGGAAGGGAGAGCGGGGATGGAGGAGGCAGTGTTCCATAATATTCTTTTAATTTTAAGGAAGCTTCTCACTTGTGGCTTCTGTGGAACTGCATTGCCTCTATATTACGTTGCAAATGTCTTAAAGGCAAAAGACTGGCTTTTCTGAACTCTGAGCATAAACATGCCTACCTAATAATTTAAAACTGAGTGTGCTGCAGTATTTTGTCAGTGGAAATATTGAAATGGATTCATTACTGGCAACAGGTTTTACCTCTGCTTCAAACTGTGTCCATAGGCTGCTCGGAGACACTTGATGTTTATAGACATGCAATAATACAGCAAGTCACATCTCCCATAATCTTTGTAAAGCTTCTGAGTAGCACCTGTTCTCTCCTACTGGTTACATAGCTATATCAGTCTAATTAAAAGAAAAATTATTACTGTACTATAAGACTAGAACAAGATGAACAGTTGGAAGTATGTCAGTGCAAGTCACATTAATCTGCAGCTGGAAGCTACAACTGGAAAATGTGTGTATCTTTCTGGAGTCATTGTCTAAATCTGTTAAATCACTTCAGTAACTTGTATCCTCTTTTTCTATTAAAGGTTGCCAAGCTAACCCACGCAATTTCAATTTTCACTGAAGGCATCCTCATGATGAAAACTACGTTAGTTGGAATCATCAAGGTAATGTTCTGTTATTTCAGTAAGAAAAAGTCACTTGGTGACTGTTAGCACTGTAGCACAAATAGACTTCTGCGAATTAGGCAAGGCTTAGAAGATATAAAGAAACAGAAACTGGAATAAAAATGGGCTTGCATTTTCAAGCAGATATTTGACATGGCATCCAGATTAGAGCTGTGTTATTTAAGATCATTAAGAAGCTACAGTTCTCCTTGTAAATAAGTTCTTCAACCTTACTTGATTTTTTATTTTCCTATTGGAAAAATGACTGCAGGCTTTTCTGAATAGCTGCTTCTTCCATTGGCAACAACTGCTCTTCCTATATCTTTCAGGACTCCAAAAGCAACCATTCTTGAAGCAATGCACAGTGCTTAATACATTCTGGTTTTTATAATTGTGCAGCATTCTTAATGGATCACTAACAAACCTTGCATATGGGAACAACAAACATTTGTTATTCAACTTAAAGGAACTGTTTATTACACCTGAAGTAGTTATCCTCTGGACATGCAGCTGGTGGGAAAGTGTGTCTGTGAGCACTGCTTCCCTATTACAAAATCAATATTTAATGTATGTCTTGGTAAACCAAATATCCCTTCATATTTTTGATACCTTTCTGATTTTCAGAAAAAAAATGTTTCTTCTACTTAGGTGGACCCAAAACAGTTACTAGAGGATGGAATAAGGAAGGAGCTAGTAAAACGGGTGGCTCTGGCTCTTCACAGGGGACTCATCTTCAATCCTAGAGCCAAGGTGTGTAACAGCTTGATTTGATTTGATTTTTGCCTGTATCCCAGCTTTCCTGGCTGGGAAAATAATTTTTCCTTCTAGGAAATAAGTTTCTATATAGAATTCCTTCATGCAAAAAGGTGAATTTCTGAACTTCTTAATGCCTCATTTGATGTTAAAATTAGTGATAGACCAGTAGGAGTACACAGAATTCAAAGACCTATTTTTGTTCTGCTCTGAGGGTCTTATGAATTGTGAGTTCACAGTTCTGTCCTTGTGGTAATTCATGGCAACATGCCAGGTATAGAATACAAAAAGAAAAAAGTAAAATAAGGATTATGGCTCCTTGTTTTGTTCCTGTCCAGATTGCTAAATCTCTATCCTAGATCAATCAATAGTGTCCTGCAAGGAAAGTTATAAAATATTTTTCCTCCTGTTTCTAAGAAGAACGATTTGAAATGTCAGACGACGTGTGACACATCTCCCAGTGCTTTTTTAGTTCTGGCTGGAGCGTAGTGAAACATGGAGAGATTGTGGTTCAAAAAGGCATTTAGAAGTCTTGTATATTTTCTTTGTATTCTACTTGTTCACCATTTTACTTTTATCATCTTCTTCCCTTCCTAGCCGAGTGAACTGATGCCTAAACTGAAAGAAATGGCAGCAACAATGGATGGATTCCATCGATCGTTTGAATACATCCAGGATTATGTCAATATATATGGCTTAAAAATTTGGCAAGAGGAAGTGTCTCGTATTATTAACTACAATGTGGAACAGGAGTGCAACAACTTCCTAAGAACAAAGGTGCTGGTCAAGAACAAAAAGTCAATAAATGCTCTTACATTGAACTTTGAGTGATAGAACACTTGTAGTCAGTCCATCATGCACAGTCCTTTCAATTGTCTTTAAATATGTTACCTGTCATGAAAAAAGAGCTGCCTCTGGCTTTTTCTGAATTATTTCAGCATCCTTTACTCTCATACAGAAGAGTAAAGTGCCCCAAAAAGAGTGCTTTGGTATCTTTGATATCACTCACTGACAACAGATATCCTTCCTTTCTTCCTGAAAGGAAACAGAAAATAACTACAGAATTGCAGTGGTGTTCTTTATATCTATAGTTAGCCATCTGCACACAGGCTCAGGTAGATGCAGTAGTTGCCAGGTCTTAGGACATTTCACATCTAGAGGAGTGAAGAGATTTTCACTTAACTACCAAAACAGTGGACAGTTTACCATTAAAAAAAAAAAGCAGATTAAATTTTTGCTAGGAGTGGAAGTAGTTTTCTCAGCCTTCACACCTACAACTTGCTTACCCTTCATCATAAGACTCCTTCTTCTCTTCATAGAGTTCTGCTGTGTGTGACCTACAGCGTTGTTCTGTGTTGTACTACTTGAAGTTAAAACAGTTTTGAGAGTGAAGGAAAAATGTGCAATGGTAACACTGTAAAATGCACTAAAACTTATTTTTCAGATTCAGGACTGGCAAAGCATATACCAGTCTACTCATATTCCTATACCAAAATTCACACCTGTAGATGAATCTGTAACATTTATTGGTCGTCTTTGTAGAGAAATCCTGAGGATCACAGACCCAAAGTAAGTACTGTGCATCACAAGCTGTATTAAAGCTGTTTGCATTGAATTGGTCCAATTCCACTGTATTCAAAGGAAATATACAGCAAATGGTTTTTGATTGACGTGTCATCATATTTATCTAAAATTTATCTAAAATTTACCTGATCTGCCTTGTGCATTTAAATAGTAGAATAGAAAAGTTGTGATTTTAGTAAAAGGAGCAAAACAATGTAAGAACCCTGGCAGAGACAGAGAGCTCTGAGTGCCTGCCTGAATAAGATAACGCGTTACTCAGATCATCACAAAAACTGTCTGCAGCTCATTCTGAAACATGCTATTTCTTCACCTCTTCCTTAGAACCACGTGTTACATTGACCAAATGAACACCTGGTACGATGTCAAAACTCATCAGGAAGTAACCAGCAGCCGTCTCTTCTCAGAGATACAGGATACTTTGGGGACCTTTGGTCTCAACGGTTTAGACAGGCTGCTGTGCTTTATGATTGTGAAGGAGCTGCAGGTAATCCTTGAACTTTAATTTCTCAAGATCGCGTTGCTTTTACTGCGTAGTGACTTTGCTGGTGAAGTATACGTTCTATTGACTTCTGAAAGTCAACTTGCCTTCAGTGATTTCCAACCCAAAGGTAGAATATCAGTTGCAGATAGACTTGTTGCTCTAGAGTAAATGGAGTTAGTAGAGGTTATGCGTTACATAATGCCCCTCAAGCATCAGTTTTGGCCTCTGTGTGCTCAGAAGTTGACCTTTTAAGGACAGGTTTTATTTTTCTATCTAGATATCAACGAGAAGATCAGACTGTTTGAGTCCACTATGATAGAAATACAGTGTCAGTTCTATGCAGTGGCCCATAGTGCCCACGAGCATAAGCAAGTCTTCCTTTGAAAAATCTAGTCCTAACCTGGTTAAAGATTTTAAGTATGTAAATAAAGCATTGATGAAGAGTTTCTACTTGACAGTTGAACTGGTTGTATTGAGGAGGTGAATGTGTAATTGTCCTAACACTGATGAGTGTAATTCAGAAAAGCAAGTGGTCTGACTACAGGATTCCAGAACTCTTCATCTGTGGAAGTTCTTGCTTCTCCTCTAGCAGCGAAAGACTGATGTTGAAAATGTGGTTGTACCATTGAGCATAGCACATGGGTGAGATTTTACCTGTCTTTCTTTTCTTTTATTTAGAATTTCCTCAGTATGTTTCAGAAAAATGTATTACGAGACCGAACAGTCCAGGATACATTAAAAGCACTTATGAATGCTGTCAGTCCTCTCAAAGGAATTATAGGTAAGTGCTGTCTAGTTAAGATGGAAGAAAGCTGGTGTTTCTGTAAACTTTCATTTATTTCTTTTCCCTTTTTTTTTCTTTTTTTTTTTTTTTTGTTAGCAAATTCAAACAAGGTTTATTCTGCAGCAATTGCAAAAACTCAGAAGATCTGGACAGCATATTTAGACTCCATAATGAAGGTAGGCTGACACTATTGATGCATAGGATCCACTCAGAAGCTTTTGGTTATGTACCTTAGACTGCTTATTTTACAGTGTTGTTTTTATGTTGGTAGAAGTCTGTAACTTTACAGATGAAGCAGGACTGGATTCATGAGAGCTCCTGAGCTCCCATTATATACACAGCTTAAATCCCATAAACTCCCTACAGTGTGGAGTGAATGTGCTAAGGCTGAAGTTTTGGGCAGTAGTGTGTCCTGAGCATGCCATGTTCACACAGAAGGCAGTCTAACATGCTGAGGGTTTAAACAAGCTGTCTCACTAACTTGTTTGTTAATCTTGCCTTTGTTACGATGCTTTTTCAAAGTGCTATGAATATTTGTGCTATTGATGAGAAAAGATGAGGGGAACAAGAATGAGGTGTAATGAGGACTTCATGTAATGTATTTTACTGTAAACTCTATTTCCTTACTCCTTAAGATTTCCTTTATTTTAATTTCTTCTTCCCCACTGCATTCATTATGACACACCACTTATTTGTTTCTTGTTTGCACAAACAGGTTGGTCAGATGCAGATCTTAAGACGGCAGATTACCAATGAATTAAATTACTCCTGCAGGTTTGACTCCAAGCATTTGGCTGCTGCGTTGGAAAACCTCAATAAGTAAGAACTAAAATGTATTGAAGGGCTGCATGTTTTACTGCAGTGTAGTTATTCAGACTGTTGTCAGTTAAACAGGTCTTGAAATCTGTATGGTGGCAAAACATGGAGCCTGACTGGATTTGGTGGATTTGAATTTGAACCCCCAAAAAACTTTTTTTTTTTAAGAATAGAAGTTTGAGTTGGGCTGGAAGAAACCCCCAAGGGTCATCAAGTTCCAACCCACTCTGCCCCAGGCAGCAGCACCTTCCACCAGACCAAGCTGCACGGATCCCCATCTAACCTGGCTATGAATACCTCCAGGGTTGGGACATAAACAACTTCTCTGGGCAGGCTGTTTCAGTACTTCACCACCCCCTATGTAAAGAACTTTGTCCTAATTTCTAATCTAAATCTACCTTTTTTTAACTTGATGCTCTGTACCTCTTAAGGTACTAGAAAGCTGCTGTAGGATTGGACAAGAAAAGGCTCTAGGGAGATAAGATCTCCCTCAGCCTCTTCTCATAGACAGGAGAGGTGCTCCAGCTCTGATCATCCTCTTGGCCTTCCTCTGGGCTGCTTCCAGCAGGTCTGTGTCCATCCAGAGCTGGATGCAGTGCTACAAATGGTGCTCACAAGAGCAGAGCAGAGGGGCAGTCACCTCTCTTGCTCTGATGGCCATGCTTTTGATGCAGCTCAGAATACAATTGGCCTCTTGGGCTGCCAACACCCCTAAATCCTTCTCGATAGGGCTGCTCTCAGTCTGTTCTTCACCCAGTCTGTATTTGTGCTTAGAATTGCCCCAACCCAAGTGCAGGACTTGCATGTGGCTGTGTTGAACTTCATGAGGTTTGTGCATCTTGCCTCCGAAGCCTGTCCAGGTCCCTCAAGCATGTCCTGCACAACGTACAGCTGCTGTAACTAACTCAGTTAATGTAAGCAACTCAGCTAGAAATCATATGAGCATGTTAGTGGACAGCAGGTTTCAATTGTGCTTGGTTTTACCTAGACTTGAGGTCATTTTTGCATGATAAATAGGAACGATGAAAGTGGTGTTAATTTTTAAACAAAAATGTATTTATAGAAAGATCTAAAAAAAAAATGAGAAGTGGTTTACTCTTACTTGTAACCATTTACAGATTTTGTGTGCATGAAGGGTTCTGTATTAATGAGATGTGCCATCATGTGAAGTTTACTTCTGGATAGTTCAAATAAAGATTTAATGCAATCAATTTCCTTCTCTTTCAGAGCCATACTGGCCGATATAGAAGCACACTATCAGAATCCATCACTGCCTTATCCTAAAGAAGACAACACTCTTCTGTATGAAATCACAGCTTATCTGGAAGCAGCTGGCATTCACAATCCATTAAATAAGGTCAGGCTGACGTTTGAGTGCTTGATATAGTAGTTTGCAGATGACACCAAGCTGGGAGGTGGTGTCGATCTGCCTGAGGGCAGGGAGGCCCTTCAGAGGGATCTAGATAAGCTGGATCACTGGGCTGAGGTGAATGGGATGAGGTTCAACAAGGCCAAGTGTCGGGTCCTGCACTTTGGCCACAACAACCCCATGCAGCGTTACAGGCTTGCGGATGAGTGGCTGGATGAGTGTGAAGAAGAGAAGGAGCTGGGGGTGTTGGTTGATGCCCGGCTGAACGTGAGCCAGCAGTGTGCCCAGGTGGCCAAGAGGGCCAACAGCATCCTGGCCTGCAATAGAAATAGTGTGGCCAGCAGGAGCAGGGAGGTGATCATCCCCCTCTACTCAGCACTGGTGAGGCCACACCTTGAGTACTGTGTTCAGTTTTGGGCTCCTCACTACAGGAAAGATGTTGAGGTCCTGGAGCGTGTTCAGAGAAGGGCAACAAAATTGGTGAGGGGTCTGGAGCACAAACCTTATGAGGAGCGGCTGAGGGAGCTGGGATTGTTCAGTGTGGAGAAGAGGAGCTCAGGGGAGACCTCATTGCACTGTACAGCTTCCTGAAGGGAGGTTGTGGTGTAAAAGGGTCTGGCCTCTTCTCCCAGGCAAATAGTAGGACCCGAGGAAACGGCCAGAAGTTGTACCAGAGGAGGTTTAGGTTGGACAATTAGGAGAAACTTTTTCTCTCAGAGGGTGGTCAGGCACTGGAATGGCTGCCCAGGGAGGTGGTGGAGGCGCCGTCCCTGGCAGTGTTCAAGAGGCACCTGGATGAGGAGCTACGAGATATGGTTTAGTGCTTGTGGTACAATAGGAATGGGAGGGTGGTTGGATTAGATGATCTTCAGGTCGTTTCCAACCTTGCGATTCTATGATTCTGTGATTCTGTGATGTAACTTGCTTTTTTCTGTTTCACATGTTATTAATTGGAGGGGAGCATGTTATGGAAAACCTATGCCTTTTTTTTTTTTTTTTCCTCTCTCCTCAGATCTACATCACAACAAAACGTCTGCCATATTTTCCCACTGTCAACTTCCTGTTTCTGATTTCACAGTTTCCCAAACTTCAGTACAGCAAAAATTTAGGTATTGTACAAGTTGCTTACTGTTTGTCTAAATCTAATGAAAGCCTATGTGAAATCACTTGCCAGCTCACCCCTAGCTTATTTGTTCAGCATGCTGTCATATGGTGTGGGATGTCCCTTTGGCCCATGTGGGTCACTGCTCTGGCTCTGTCCTGTCTCAGCCCTTTGTGCCTCCCAGCTCCTTGCTGCAGGGCAGCATGAGAAGCTGAGACCTCCTTGCCTCAGTATAAGCACTGCTCTGCAGCGAAGAAACATTGGAGCTATTAATATTATTCTCATCCTAAATACATAACAGCACCATGGCAGCTGCTAGGAGGAAAATTGACTCCTTCTGAAAGGTGCTTACAGCAAGAGCAGGGTTGGTCTCTTCTCAATGGTGACAGTGGCAGGACGAGGGGAAATGGCCTCATGTTGTGCCAGGGGAGGTTTAGGTTGGATATCAGGAAAAACTTCATTACAGAAAAGGTTGTTAAGCACTGGAATAGGCTCCCCAGGGAGGTGGTTGAGTCACCATCCCTGGATGTGTTTAAAAACTTGGATGTGGTGCTCAGGGACGTGATGTAGCAGGGGGTTGTTAGGGTTAGGGTAGTATGGTCAGGTTGCAGTCGGGCTTGATGATCTTGAAGGTCTTTTCCAACCTGAGCAATTCTGCGATTCTATCCTAGCTGAAACCAGGACTTACTGAAGCAAAACAAAGTGGTGTAGGAAACAACATCCAAACTGCTGACTTTGCCATTCCATCCTTGCCTTAATGAATGTCACTAAGCCATTTACTGTGAGAGAAACACAGTTGCTCTGTTGGCTTTTGATTTTTGCGTGGACAAGCAGAACAGGTGGCACAGAAGAAAATCTCACAATAATACATAACATACGTTTGCCTCTGCCACCAACAATAGGTTGTTCTATAAACATGCAGATTTGGATTGTTTTTTTTTCTGTGCAGGAGTGGTGTGCAGGCGGCCAGCTGATCAGATCGACTGGCTTCCCTTAGTTCTGGGGCTCCTCACCTTGTTGAAACAGTTCCACTCCAGGTACACAGAACAGTTTCTGATTCTGATCGGTCAGTTCATTCGTTCAACGATGGAGCAGTGCACCAGGTATCCACGTTCACTTTTCCTTATGTATCACCTCCATTAAGGGTTCCCATAGCTTTTTCAGAGTGTGTTTGTTTTTTGTTGGTTTTTTTTTTTTTTTTTTTTTAGTAAAGTACACTTGAAATAATAATATTGTTTGACTTGAGTGTAAGATTGAAGTGTGTCTCTTCTTGTAATGAAATCACACAGTACACCATGGAGGAAGTATTATTTGAAGCTTGGCATTCTTGTAGAGCGTTACACAGGTAACTGACCTGTTGATAAGATGGTGGTCTTCATGTTTGTTTAACACTAGCCAGAAGATGCCAGAGATGCCTGCTGAGGTGGTGGCTGCCCTCATGTTCCTGGAGGATTACGTTCGCTACACAAAACTACCGAGAAAGGTAAGAACAAATTCCCTGTTGTGTCATACAGCACTGGCTCTGCTGTCCCCCCTGAACTGCAGTGTGTCTACATCTGAAGGCAGCAGCTGAAAGGGACTTCAGGATGCTGGGGAATGTCCGTGTGACAGCCAATGGTACAGCAGTTTCTACAGCAGCTTGAATCTGCCTTTTCAGACTATTCAACTGCTATTCACTGCTAATTATTTTTCTCTCCCTTCATTCCTGTAGTTATATTTTTAGATGGGGGGGGGAAAAAAAGGCTCTGATCAGACATTCTAATCTGCTGGAAAGAGACTTGTACACATTCTAAATGTAGCCTTGTTCAGGGAAACTATCATGCTGCAGCTGCATACCATACTCATGCCTACTCTAGAACGTGGCATCATCTGTAAGTAAATATCCAAAATGATGGGCTTGGTAGGAATGTCCAAGGAGCAGTCTTTACCCTTTTTAGATGTTCTGTAAAAGAACACCCAGCTAAAGTAGAGGTGAGAAATCTGTTACCTAACAGGAGTGGGGCAGAATGGATTTTTTTGAGTCTGTGTAACCTAGAGCTCTGTACAACTTGTGTTACTTCTGTACTTGGTGAACTATCTTCGTATTAGTCCTTGTGTCTTTATGGTAAATGTATTTTTCTAGAAAAGTCAGAGAGGGTGAAAAATACAGGAAGGATTTCTGTTTTGAACGGACTGGAGGAATAGCTTGTTTCTGTTTAATCTTCAGGTCTGTTGCTGGGGGGCTTTCAGGAAAGGGAGAGATAAAACTGAAGTTGTGAGATGTTGCAGAATGAAATAATAACAAGCTTAGCAATATTCTAAGGGCTGAGAGCTGTTCAGAAAGTCTGAGTCTCTGGCCCTTCATTTCCTTCCCTTGCCTGCCTTCTAAAGAAGCAGGGCTTCCTGGGCAGCTTCTCTGTTTCACACGCAAGGAAAGTCTGTGCTTGTAGAGAGATTTTCTGTTAGGATTAAGTGCAACTTAGCAGCATTTGAAGATGAAATAGTTGTAATCTCATATGTAAATAAGAAGTCATAACCCTATCTGATCTAGTCTGTACCTTAGTTAAGAAAACTTGCTGATTCCTAGATGTACTTTGGGCTCAAAGGGAGGCTTTCCAGTGTTACCCTCATACCCCACCCAGTATCCATCTGCCAGCTGCTGGCTGGAGAAACAGCAGAGTATGTCAGCATTCCTCCACTCTTACACTGTACCTCCGGGCCCAACAACTTCCCCCAGCCCTGGGCTTGCTTTACGTTCTGTGCGTGGCCCATGGCTCCTTCCTTGTTCAGGTCACTGGGGTTGGGTGCTCGGTGGTGGATGAAGCTGTGTTAATGGGAGAGCAGAACACATAAATGAACAATGAACCTGACCAGTTCCTTTTCTTTAGGTCGTTGAAGCACACGTGCCTAGCTTCATATTTGATGAATTCAGAACTGTTCTGTGAATATGGAAAAGGACCAAGGCTAAAACAAGGGACTGAGGATGAGAAAGGCACAGCTGCTAAGAATTGTCATTCTTCTGTGCTTTGAGACAGCTGCAGGTACTGCCTCACCAAACTGTAACCATCAGCTAGCCTCTGTTTTCATGCTTGTTTACGTCTTGGCATGATCTGCGCTGAATCTCATCCCCACACTGCACATCTTGTACTGCACATTATAAATGTGTCATTGCTTATGTATAAATCATTCAGGTTTTTTGTTCTAAGTAACTACTTGTGGAAACTAGACTTTTGTATCACAGATGAGCAATGCAATTGGAAATAAAGAGATTGAAATGCTTGAAATAATTCCAGTTTCCTTATTGAAAGGAGCTGGAGGGAGAAGGAGTGTACAGAGAAGAGAGGTTTGGTGTCTGTATCACTGCCATAGCACTAAGTGGTCCTGCAGTGCTCACCAGGAGCTCTCAGAACTGAGAACATCCTCTCATTGCAGCAGCTCAAAAGGCCTCATATGCAGCCAGCTGGGTAACCACTCCTCAGCTTGGGTCTCCTCTGCTGAGGCACTGAGTGCCAGCCTGTGGAGCTCAGTGCTGCTGAAGTGGGTTGTTTCACCTGCTGCCAGAAGGAGGTGCAGAGCAGGAGAGAGAGACATGCACAGAGAAATTAATAACCTCAAGTCTTTCATCTTGCCCCCATGAGTTCCTCTTTGAACTCGGGAACAAAAGAAATGTATCAAAGTATTTCTCCCCATTTTTAACAGTAAAAGCTTTTCCTTGAGAAAGCTCTAACTTTTCCCCAAATGCATATAAATATCCTGTCCCCACCACAGAAGTAGTTTCACAAAGTTGGTTCTGGACAAGCTAATAGAGAGAGAAAAGATTAAAACATGACAGAGCCTTTGTTACTAAGGCAGTTGTGACTAATTTCATGTTTCAGGTCATGTTTGAGTAACCTCAGGGAAAAATCTGGTAGCAGCTTAACAGTGATGTGAATTACTGCTGTAACTCAGTGAGCAGAAAAACCAATTGTGATGAAATCATTAAGGAAAATGGGGGTTCACAGTTCAAATATTCCTCCCTGGAAATGATCATTTCCTCTGGGCAGCCTGAGCCAATAAGGGGCAACCAGTCTCTGGCAGGAGTTGGGGCTGGGTGGGCTTTAAGGCCCATTGTGACCCAACTGTAATTTCATGAAATACATTACCAGGAGACAGAGAAGTGCTGTGCATAAGCAAATGCAATCTGGGTACAAAGAAAACCACAGTAAATCAACATTCTGTTTCCACTGTCACACCATTACCTGCAGTTCCTGGGTTACGGCATGGCCACAGAGCAGGCACAGCTGTCAGCTTACAGCTCACCCTTCAACACAAATACAAGAACTTGAATGAGCGACGGGGAGAGCAGTGAGCCCAGACACCCTGAGGCAGCAAATCATCCCTGTGCCCACTGGGAGGGATGCACACTGCAGTCAGATCATTGCCAATGAGTGGCATTTCAGTCCAGAACCAGATGATGACAGAGCTTCACACACCAAAAAGCAAAGCAAGAGTTGCTTGAGGGCAAAGCACACCCAGCACCTCCTCAAACAAGCAATCCAGCTCTTGCTGGGTCCTGCTCTGCAAGAGGACCTACACCTGGGAAGCCCCATGGACATTCAGGCTCTCAGTACTCAATCAAGGCCATACACTATGAAGTTCATAAAACCCCACACAGGGCAGCCCGATCCACCCAATGCTGGCACCCATCCCTACTCCCCATTAAGCCCTTTTCCCTCCAAACGACACCCAGCAGGACTTCAGTGCAGCTGAAGAAAATCCAAGTGCTCCCCTGGAGAAACAACCATTGAGATAGAATAGGCGAGACCATTTCCAAGTCACCTATGAGAACACAGTAAACCCCACGAAGCTGCCTGGGTGCTGCTCATGGCCTTGCCTTTAACGAGCATCGTATTTCAGTGCATGGATTACAGATGTGCTTGAAGCCTGGTTCACATGCTCTCTTCACATCTCTTGAGCCTCTGAAAACACCCCCAGCAAAGCCTGGAGCATCTCATGCTCCTGCTGTAGCACACAGCTGCTGGTGCAAAGGCTCATTCCATGCTTAGTTGTGTTTCCCATGATTTTTTCTCCTTTATTCCTTCACTGACAACTCCCAGCCTCCCATTCCCTTATTGGCTGCTGCTGCAAACTGAGCAGCTCAGGAAGGGCCTTGGAGACTGCAGGGTCTCATTCCTGAGCACTTACAGCTGGACACCTGGGCATCTGTTTCTGCTTTATGCTACTTTGCTTACAGTTAGCAATGGTGTTCAGTTACTTCTTAAAACACCCCATCAACTTTTCCTTTTAGTACCTTGGATAACTTAAACGCTGCTGTTCATTGCACAAAATGGAGCAATCCATTTTAACTCTTCCTCTGCTCCTTTATTTTCCTCCCAGATTTCCACAGATGTTTGGAAACCCCCCCCAACACTGCTGCTGTTGCACACACATTGTCACGACCCGATGGTAAGCCAACTCAAGAGTACCTGTTCAAAACCAAATCAGTATTCAGCAGAGCTTGGGCAATACAGATCAGGAACAGCAATTGCTGCCTGCTGGTACTTGCTCCCTCCCCAAACACACCGCAGGTAGCAGTGTGACAGCTCTAAGTGTAAAGCTTCCAGTGCTCCTCAGGTGTTAACACTTCATTCACATCTACAGGAAATGATGCACTTCTCTTTCCTGAAGCTGCAGAACACAATATTTAAGGCTCTGTTCATGCACCACCCCAGAGAGGCACTATAATATCTGAGACTTCTAACATCTCATTGTACTACTGCTGTCAGAAAGGCAATCAAGGTATGAACTCCAAACTCAGCAGCTGGTCCAAAGCTAATCAAGCACTCTGTATCAGGTGATAAGAGGGAATGGGGGGGAAAGAAAACTACCACTGTTGAAGCAGGCATCAAACATGAACCCAGAACAGAGGAATCACTCCTCGCATGGAACCCAACACCGCACACCCGCATAGCAGCTGATTCTTTTTAAAAGATGAAACTAAGAAGCCTCTTCACCCCCATTTTCTGGTGAAGTGCACACTTAAAGCAAATAAAAAGAAAAATCAAGGACAAAAAAGCAAAACAAAAGACCCAAAACACTTCACCATCACCAAACAAGTTTCTCCCATTACCTCCAAAAAATGCAACGCTGTCATGCCTGAATCAACTCCACCTACAAATGAGCTTCTGTAGCACTTCTGGGCAGAGAGGGCACCTTACCTTGCTCCTACCTGTGGACGTTGCTCCCTAACCAGCAGCTTTACTTCTTTTGCCCACATTTGGCTCAGGAACTCTTTCTGAAACCACGATACTTTGCTCTTGCACAGACATGCAGTCAAGATCTTTCTCTCCTCTGCAGTTTTCAACCAGTGATATTTAGCCTGATCAGCAGGACACTGAGCCAGGCATTGGCTTCAGGAAAAAAAATTGTGTATGCATTTAAGCACTTTTAAGCACACTGGTATTTCCTGGTAAGTCAAGACCCAATTGAAGTCATCATCCAGAGATACACAAGAAATCTACAGGTATAACATTTTATTTAAGTTAGCTGAGGGTGTGTATTTGGCTCAAGATTGTTTATCTTTGAACTGAAAGAGACTGACCGTAAATAATATTAGAAATAGGAAATGTAAGAGCAGCCAATCTTCCCAAAGTTGTCACAAGCTCTGGAAACACTTGTATAAGTGCCAAAAATTTTGCCTCCCCTCACCAGGGGCATCATTGAGTTACCATAAATAACGGTACCTGAAATCTGAAGTCTGCATGCTCAGTGAACATGCCTATAGGTATCAAAGTGACACAGATATCAAAAGTGATCATGGTTAGAAAAATATACACATTTTTGTCTCATCTGGAGAAGTCTTGGTCATTTGAAATCTCCATTGAATAAAACACTAAAAAAAAAAAAAAAAAAAAATCTTTTCCACAGATTTCTTCCCCCCATCCAACACAGAATGTGTATTTATATACAGCTTATGCAATCTGTCATTTCCAAAACATACAGTCCAAGTTTTTAAGTACAAAAGAACACAATGTGTTGCTGCTCTCTAGACCATACTGACACACTGCTGGTTTGGCAAGCCAGAATATGACAGCCACGTGGTGATACACAAAGCAACCGCACAAAAGGGAAAATGGAAGAACACAAGAACAAAGAAAAGCAAAGTGGTGAAGGAGGAATATTGCCCAGTAGTAAAACACAAACTCTCAAGTAGCCTGCTGTAGTATCTACAGGAAAAGATATATTTCAAGTATTAAAAGGACACTTGAATTGTACTTCTCACAACCTTCCAAGGTAATGTTAAAGAGTGCCTACTGGAAACAGCCCGCATTCCAGTTGTTCCAGTAGATGGCTGGTTGCTGTGCTTAAGTCAGTGGCAGTATTAACCTTCACTTGCACACAAACCAAGTAAAACAAAACTCAGTTTTTAAAACAAAGTGAGATGGGAAGAAATTTCCAACAAAACGCGTGCTTTCAGTACCTGGGTGCAGCAACCACCACGAGCATGCTTTGGTTATTACTTGCTTCAAATGGTTCTGGTGTAAAGAACACTTTCAGGAGAGCCCTACACATGGCATTTGCAAAAGCACGTAATGCTGCAGACATGGTGACATTGCAGCATCTGCAGTCATTTGCAGTGTCCTTCAAAGCATTGGTATAACAGTACCTCAGCTGCAACTGAAAGAGAACAGAGGCAAATCCTCATGAAATGGCCCAAATCAGGAATTTTCTTACAGTATTTCACAGAAACAAAGGAAGCCTATGGAGCTACTGAGCAGAAAGAAGCATGAAGGATAATAGCAGCATGCGGTTTACAGTTTTCACTTTTCAGTTTATTAATATTAGTGGTGCACTCTGCAATGGATGAAGCGAGGAATGAAAATTCTGACAGACCTGGCAATATGCAAACACCTCCTTACGGTCCTTGTAAACAGCTAACTCCTCTTTGAGCTTTAATTGCAAAGAAAAGAATATTTACATATAATATATATGTATATAACCACAAAACCAAAACTAAGTCAAATCCCGATCAAGGACATCGCATTTCGAAGAGAAGAAAACATGACACAATATTATTAAGCAGTACACGTCCAAAGATTTTCAAGGCGTCGTGATCTTCACGTTTTCTTTGTCCAGTCATATCCCCTTGGACTTCAATAGATGAGGGACTTCATTTCAGAGTAAATAAGTGGAAATATGATAGAGCAACTCCTGTAAAGGACAGCTGCGCTACTGAAGAAGGCTCGAGGCATGGTGATCCACGGCTCTGACTTAAAGCAGAAGTAAACGGCGTACAACGCCACGGCAAAGAAGTGGCCGATCAGCACCATTGGTTTAGGAGATAGCCTGTTTAAAAACAAGACATAGCACATGTAAATTAACAGGATTTAAAAAAGCACAGACAAGCCTTCAGTTCCCAGGTTGGGCTCTTTGCACAGCACAACCGCTCTGATTAAGGCAGCTGCGGTCCTGCTGTCTCAGCTGTGAACAAGCCCTGCCTGTCTTGGAGCTGCTGCACACCTGCATTCCATTCTGCACTGTGGTCAACAGACACCTCTGCTTTCTCTTCAATGCCAGTAGACTGAATCTGTCCTTATCAACTCCCAGGTAAGCCTGCACCGACCCCAGCAGCTTTAGCTCTCTTTCCAAAGAGACAAACGGACACATCCTTACATGTTCAAAGAGCAATTTACTGAGCATTCTCCAGCTTGAAGGGAGCATTCAGAAGATCTTGACAGGTACTTGCTTCTCTGT
The DNA here is from genome assembly GCF_019232065.1 of Centrocercus urophasianus. Classification (NCBI taxonomy): domain Eukaryota; kingdom Metazoa; phylum Chordata; class Aves; order Galliformes; family Phasianidae; genus Centrocercus; species Centrocercus urophasianus. The sequence continues at coordinate 10,145,757 of NW_024884253.1, forward strand.
TCCTTTTGCTCATCTGTGGGAGACCTCATCCATCATTACTCTCATCTTGTCAAGCACGAAACATCTCCACCAGCTCCTCTGTTTGAATGAGCAGAAGGGCCCACACTAACTCCCACCCATTTGTCATAGAATCACAGGCCTGGGTTGAAAAGGACCTTAAAGATCATCTAGTTCCAACCCTCTGCCATGGGCAGGATTGCCAACGGCTAGAGCAGGTTGCCCAAAGTCCCAACCAGCCTGGCCTTGAATGCTTCCATGGAAGGGGCATCCACAGCCTCACTGGGCAACCCATTCCAGTGTCTCTCCAGTTTGCAGAGGCATTTTTAAACAGCTAAAAAAAAGAAAGCATTCAAAGCTCCTAACAGAGCTTCAAAGTTCAGTATAATCCTAAAAACACTGCCTCACATGGAGCATTCTCCCCACAGAACTGACAGACTGGCTGTAAAGAATCTAACAGAGGTTCACAACTTGATCTGGTTCACACCAGCTATTACAGATATGCTGAACTTACACAGATAGCAATCCAACAGGACCTGAGACACATTCTCCACCAAGTCTGAAGTAGTGGAAACAGGCTCTCTTTAGCTGGTGCAAGGAATCTACAAAACAAAATTGAAATCACTCACAAATACAGTCAACAGATACTGAAAAATTTTGAGCATATATAACAGTGATATAAAAATCAAAGACTTCAGCATTTTGGCAGCTGCTGCTGTGAAATTCAGTTAGATTTCAACCTGATTTTACAGGATTTTATAGAGAAGCCACAGATTCCCGAATGCTGACACAAGAACAATTGATTTAAGTTACCCAGTGTTTTGTGTATTAAATAGTAACTCCAGATGCCCTTTGGGTTGCTATAGCTTGGTTTACACAACGCTAGAACTAACTGGGAAGACAACTCAAGCTAACTCATTAAAATCCTTTGATCAGGGCATTTTAGATACATGAATGTACATGAATATATGTGTGTATGCTTACATACCAACACACATGCCCTCCAGAGATTTTTAATTCAACAAATATTAATTCATCAGAAGTTATTTAAAAATACACATATTTACCATCTGTAGCAGCAAAAAGTTCATACAGTGCCTGGGCAAGAATATTCACTACGAAAGAATGAGACTTCTTTCTTGACCAGTAAAATGCTTTTTTGGCCTGCAAAAGGAACAAAATTAGGAAACACAGAACATCATTGAGAAGATTTCATTACTCCAAATTCAACTCGCACGAGGTGATGGTTCAAATCCAGTCTGCTTGAGCAAATCATATGCTAAAAACCACAATACCAGTGTGGGAACAGATCAGATACCATCCTAGCAGTCTGCCCCACAGCCACAGCACTCACAAATCACAGCTCTGCTCAGTGAAAATGCCTGATGTGATTTTTTTATCTGAAGAGTTGAGAACAGCTGTGCCTCAGAAATAACTTCCACATCCCTCAGGTGTATCCAACTTAGACTGCATCATCTGAAGTGGAACCAAGTTTGTCTAAGCTAAGTCAAAATAAATAAAGTTTCACCTTAAGAATGTCAGAATCTTCATAAAGATCTGGAATATCCTGAAGCAAGCTTCTCCATATTTTGACATCGTTTAAAACAACACTCATTCCTCCACCAGTAAGAGGGTGCCTTATATTATACGCATCTCCTAACAGAAGAACTCCTAGATAGAAGAAAAGATGAGTGAACTACTGCACAACTACCATATCATCTTAGCACTCAAACCCTGTACTTTGTTTCTCAGCTTATTGAGAATTCATTGCCACCAGGAACAACAACTAGAAACTGAAGAGAAAGAACAAGAAATAGAAGGGAGCACGGCTTTAACAGATTTAAAAATCTCAATTCCCTTATGCATACACACGCGTGTCAAAGAACGGACACAAAATTCAAGGCCATTTTTATTTTTCTCCATTTTCCTCCCATCATAAAGAGACCAAACACCTAAAAGCACGACCCACTGAGTTATTTAAAATTAAAAACAAAGCAGAGAGTGATTTGAAGTCTTGCAGCAATATAAACATTACTGTTGAATTGTGCCAACATGCATTTTCAAATGTATTTTCAATAACAGAATAAGGTAACTGTACTCAGCAACAAACACACATCTATGAGAACACAGCCTTAAGTCCAACAAGTTTCGAATGCCTTCCCTCCATCTGCTTTACTTCATAATACACACCTTTCTTGTTAACAGCTGAAGGAGGTAAGAAGCTGGCTGGCATAGTCCTTAAACGATCATTCTGAACTGCTATTAGAAATGGTTCCTTAAGGTGATCTGCAAAAACCAAGGTTCTTTGGTTACACTTACTTGGTAGAGCCTTAAATAATTTGCTCACAACTCATTGGAGCCTCTTCTCAGAGGCATAATCCTTCCAAACTCCTAACTCATAAGGCCAGCCAAATAATCTGCTCTGTGACGTGTCATCCAAGAAGGGAGAACAGTTATTGAGACAGTGAACTCTGAAGATAAAGCAAACCAACAGACCAGACTCACCAGGCAGTTGGGGATGAATGCTCTCAAGCATATATTCTTTCAGGTTCTTTGGCATTTCTCCTCGAATATCAACAAGGACTCGAGTCTCAGTTGAAGAAATCTGATAGATTAACACTGGACTAGTTTTAGCCAGAACAAGTTCGGCATAGTTAGTTTTAAACTGTGGTGCATCCTTCAAAAGAAGTGGGAGAAGGATTGAAATCAAATAATGAAGAGATATTAAACTTCAGATACACAAAACCATTCTCTGGCACTTCAAATAAAATCCTGTTTCATAGTAAGGTTGTATCATTTTTTTCCCCTTTCAAAACAGCATGTTTTCAAGAAAAAAAAAAAAAAAAAAAAAAGAATGCAGAAGCTTTCCATGAGATCATTTTTACTTCCATAAAGAAAATTACGGAAAGGAATGAAGTACAGTAGTCTGTAGTGTAGAGAACCCCAAGGGAAAAAAATCACAGGCTCCCAGCACCTTACAGCTGCTCCTCAGGCTTATCAAGTTTCCAGAAGAAGAGAAAGAGGAGGCACTCAAGTAGCGATAGATAATTGTAGGGCTAAGGACACAGAAAGTGCTGAAGCTCCTCCAACTCAGACTGTGCCTGGTAGAAGTTCTGCAGGGTTTTGTTCATTCTCCCTTATTTCTGCTGTTAATCCAACAGTTACTGCAGCAGCCGTGGAAGGCAAGGCAAAGCCAACCTGAGTTGGCTACAGCAGACCAGCTACCAACGTACATTCATGCTTTCTCACTTAACCTTACAGATCCTGAAGGCATTCAGGCAGCTGGTTACAAAGTACCCCATCTGCTGGGAGGGACACAGCGTGAGTATGCTTTTTGAGTATAAACAATTGGTTTTACCCAGAGCTGCTAGCTTGCACCTAAAACTCATGATTTTCACCCTCTGAACAAGTGCCTTAGCAACAAGAAAACTGTGGGGAAAAAATGAATGTCACTGTCTTAACACAAGCTAGTGAAAGCACCTATACCCAGAGTAACATAGAATCACCAAGGTTGGAACAGACCTACAAGATCACCCAGTCCAACCATCCACCTATCACCAATAGCTCTCACTAAACCACCTCCCTCAACACAAAATCCAAACATTCCTTGAGCACCTCCAGGGTCGGTGACTCCACCACCTCCCTGCAGCCCATTGCAGCACCTGACCGCTCTTTTGGATAAGTAGTATTTCTTAACATGCAGCCTGAACCTCCCCTGGTGCAGTTCGAGGCCATTCCCTCTAGTCCTACCACTCTCTCTAGTCTTACAGAGACATCTTCTAATGCAAACATTAGGGCTATATAAAATAGAGCACTAAGAGCAAAAACAGGCTTATGCAAGGTGTTGAAACTATTTTTTTTTCCCCTTCAGTATTCCCACCAACAAGCCTAGTTGGGCTGGTGCACAGTTTCAAGTAGCTATGCTGAAAGTTAATCACAAAGTTATAGAATGGTTTGGGTTGGAAGGGACCTTTAGGGTCATCCAGCTCCAACCCCTGCTATAGGCACAGGCACCTCCCTCTAGATCAGGTTGCTCAAAGCCTTGTCCAGCCTGGCCTTGAATGCTTCCAGAGAGGGAGCATCCGCAGTCTCACTGGACCCTTCAGGTACTGGAAGGCCCCCCAGAGCCTTTTCTCCTCCAGTCTGAACAGCCCCAGCTTTTTCAGTCTGTTCTCACACAGGAGGTGCTCCAGCTCTCTGACCATCTTCATGGTCCTCCTCTGGATCTGCTCCAACAGCTCCAGGTCCTTCTTGTGTTGTGGGCTCCAGAACCAGACACAATAATCCAGGTTATCCAGCTGGTTTAACCCTCTCTTGCTCAACTACAGAGAAATTATACACTTACATGCTGGCTTTAAGAGTAGATTTTGGTATTAATCTAACTTCTAACCACAATATCCTCTTAGAAAAAATGATCTGGTAATATAAATATTTGAAGAGCTGAAAGCAACTCTATCACATATGCTAAATCTGAGACAGTAAGTTCAGCTAGAGGTGGGACAGAGCAGACACCAATAACTTCAAAGTTAAAAAACCACAGATGCAAATTCCCAAGCATTTCTCAGTGCAACACAGAAATGGACAGAACAGCTGATTCTATGGGAAAACATCTCAGACTGGAGCTCAGGACAGTCCTTATAACAAAGCATCAATAGTTGTCTTTAACAAGACTACTTAAATCTTTCATAGACACATTCCCCACGTAAACTTCTACAATGCTACCTGCAGTTGTATTTGATTAAAGTATTTCTTGTTCCAAAGTCTGCAAAAGGCCATGTATGCAACTTTTATTAATTTATAAAGCCCTACCATACGCCCCTTCTGTGTGAGTCCACATAAATAGGCTCTACAGGAGGTGGGTGGAACCACAGGTGTGGATGGAAGGAGCAGCCAAGCAGAAAACAGGCCACAAAGAGAAGAAATTGTGTGGAAGGTTTCCAAAAAGTGTGGAGTCCAGTGACCCCAGCAGAGCCAACACACTCAGGTCACCAACAGTGTGCTGAGCCACCACAGGGCCACTGGCTCACAGCAGCACCAACAGCTGTGGGCCACCACCAAGAGGGCAGAGGCTGCTGCATGCAAACAGATAACACAGCATTACAGACGTATGAAGAAATACAGATCCTCAAGTTACACACAAAAGTTACCTTCAGAATGCAACCAACGAAATGGGATGAAACAGTGACTTTTTGGGAGACCAGGTTTTTTCTGAATTTGGAGAAAAGTCCATCAGCTACAACTGTCAGCGGTGCATGAAGTTCCTGCAGTGTAAGACAAAGAAGAAGATAGGGCATTTTCCTTCTCTTTTCCACAACAGTTGGAAATAACTCACAAGCCCTCCTTTCCAATTGCACATCAGATGTTCTTCAAAGCAATAATCAGCTTCTCCTAGACATGCAGTCACGTAACATAGCTACAGGGTCTGTGCCAGAATTGGATAAAACAGACCAGAAAAGCAGAGTGATTGCTATGTTCAGCCCATAATGCTCTGCAGGAATAAACAAAAGAATCACACATAAGCAACAAGTCTAGAACGTTTTAGTGTAAAAAGTGTACCAAAAGTGCCCAGATCTTTCTTAAAAGAACAAGCAGCAAATTGAGAGCAGTTCTCACCATCCTTAGGTGCTATAAACAGAAATAACAGGTACAGAGAGAAAAAAATAAGATAAATGGATTAGGTTCAGCTTGAAGATATGCACAAATTCCTAATGTTTAATACATACACTGTTTACAAACACGGAAAAAATTCTTCAGATTATTAATAAGCATTTTATTTGTATGATACTGTGAGAAAAGAACTAGAAAGCATTTAGAGATGGATGATTCCTTCTACAGCTTTCTTGTTGTCGTTTGCAGATAAATCAGAGTACATAATGACTGCAGATTTATGATGAGCATTAGTCTTTGGCCTTGGCAGGAGCAGAAAACAAAATCAATTTTCCTTTGAAGCTTTCAGGAAAAAGCATGCCATGTTTCATTGGCACCTCTGGAAAATAGTTCATTGTTGGACAGAAGCATTTGGTGAGCCAGCAATGCTAGTGTACATCCATGCCTGGAACAGGTTCCTCTTGGTGCTACACTGCTATAAAAGAGGCTCTCTAGGCTGGCAAATAATTCAACTCTTTCCAGACACAGAACTCCAGCACTCAGTGAATTTGCTTATCATCTCTGTACAGACAGGAGCCTCAAGGCCCTAAGAACAACACCCATGCTCTCAGAAATAGCACAGGTTAGAACACTGTCAGTCTAATCTAGCCAAACAAGCTGTACTTACAATTATTGCAATGAAATCCATGGATGCATAAAGCTCCCAGCTACCTCACAAGGAGTTAAGGATGGTGTTCCTCCTCAGCTGTCTTACAGCTCCCCACTCCTAGCACATCCTGGGGACTGCAATGCCTTTTGCCTGAGCAGCCTTATTACTCCTCCTCCCTCTTGGAGGAGTAATTTTAAAGTGTTTTTTTTTTTTTTTTTTTTGTTTTGTTTTGTTTTTGTTTGGCTTTTTTAGAGAGTGTATCCACAACTCCAGTACATATGTCCTACCTGCATAGGTTTCTCCTAAAGCTATTATAAGTTCACTCAATTTCTCAGAATTTAGCCAGCATTTTGCCTTAGCTGAGGCAAAGAACAATCAAACCAGTGATGCAATTAAAACAGGTCAGAACTCTCCTTGTGTGACCCAAGAGATGACTGGGCAGAGCATCTCTATGAGCAGGCACCTACCTCCTGACTTTCAGACACCTTACCCAACAGAGGCAGCATATGTTGAAACATGATTGTTTTTACACAGCCAAAGCACAACTCTGAACGTATTATTTCTTCCATTGGTTACTTGGAAATACTTTAAGCTCCAAACATATGGATTATTTAGGGGAAAAAAAAAACCACACCAAAAACAATAGTGCCTCTGGAGAACTGAACTGTTATCAAAACAACAGTAGGAGTTACAACAAGAATTTCCATACGATAGGACTGCACCCACAAGGAAGCAATCTCCCTTCATTAAAGCTTCACCTCTCTGGCAGTTACAGATTTCTGCACCAGAGCTCTGAAGTAGCATTGCTTTTCAAATGCTATACACACTTAACTCTATTTTCACAGTAGTTAAACAAAGATCAGAACTGAAAACTGTCTCACCTTAGTATCCCCAGTTTCTTTGTCCTTGTACTGAACACCCACTATGCAATCATCTTCTTCAAGCAGCTGTGTCACAGTTCCTTCAATGAATTTTGCACTGAAATAAAGCAGGATTTAGAAGAGGAGGTAGGAGGATTAAGGATGCCAACATTTCATTGTATCAGGCACAGAAGGAAAATGTCATTTTCAATAACCTTGTCTCTGCCACGATATTCTCTCTAAATGCAACACAAAGATCCTTCAGCTCTTTTTGGAGCCACATTAAATATCAAACACTGCTTGCCATTAGCTTCTGTTCCACGCTGCCATTTGGCTTGACGTTTGAGACTATTCTAAAGCTATAATGCTTAACATAAACACCCTGCCACCAAGCAGAACCCCTGCTTTTGCTTTAGGCATTCCCTGGCCAAAGGAGATGAGCAGAGAGGAGTCTGACACGTACAAGCAGCCAGCAATCAGCCCCCTGAGCACTTCCCTCTGTCCAGCAGAGCAGACTGAGGGAACACAAAGGCTGAAACCCCACGCAGAGGGCAGAAGCAAGATCCAAAGTAGCACTTCAATACTTCACATGTAAGCGCGAGGTCCCTAACTGACACAGAATAGTCCTCAATAACCCGTCCTGTTTAGGACAAAGCTCTGACAGTACTTATGATCAGACTCCAAACTGAGCATCCCTTGCATCTATCTCCAATTTTGGCTGTTTGGGTTTCACAGATCGTATCTCTTTCCACTTCAACCTCTTGTTGGATCTGAGCTGTTAGACACAATCCCAGCAGTTCAGACCCTGCAGCTCAGAACGAACACGCCTCTCTACTTCACAAATGTTTTCACATCCACATGGAATACAAAAACTTAGAGAAATCAGATGAAGTTCCATATGAGAATAAGACAGCCTGAGAGTTCAGGCCCTCAAAGGTAACAAAGCAATTGAAAACATGCCTAACAGGAAGTTCAACAGCAAGGGTATGTACCAACCTACCAGGTTAATAGCAGTTGAATCAGCATTCTGCAGGTCTTACTGGCTTCTATATTTCTTTTATAGCCATAATTTAACTAAGTGCTTATTTCCTATTCTGGTTCTAACCCACTATAAAAATCACTAACTAATGACACCCCACCTTTTTCCTCTGCAGAATTAATTTTACTCATCTGAAAGAAGTTCATGTTATCTAAAACAGATGAAGAGAAAGCATTCAGCAGTCATTACTCCCTATATTTTCACAAGTTCTGAGATGAAAAACAAAGCTTCACAGCATTACGAAGAGTATTTCATCTCTCTTGGGCCTTGACATAACATGCAGTTTCCTTTGCTATCATTACAATGGGAAGAAAACATACAAGAAATGAATAAAGAGTGGAAGAAAGGTAAGGGCTGAACTCAAGACTCAAACATCAGCTTTTGTAAATTTCTGCTGCAGGATTTCTGTATTGCTCATGGAGTTCTCCATGTGCTGAGGTGCCCAAATTTCACTGAAGTTGAAGCCGTAACCAAGAAAGCTTTAGCTTTTATAGCTATTAAATGCAGTCAGCATTGATTTTAACTGTGCTGCACAGTTGCTGTCTTCTAGTGCTACTGATTCATAGGATATAAGATATGATAAAATAAAGAATTTTCCACTTCAGAATACATGCGTAAAGTAAGAAGACAGTACCTTCTGTATTTCCCTTATAAGCATTACTGATGGGAAAAAACACAAAACACCCTTCAGAAGCAGCATCTAGAATCTATTTGTTTTTTGAAATGTTTCCTCCTCCTCTCTTTTAATAGAAGGAAATATCAACCATTCTTTATTTCATTAAGAATAGGATGCATCTTTAGGATTGTACAACTGTTGGGAGTAGCTCTCTCCCATTATTTAGTGTCCCTTCCTAGCTATTTTGCTCTTGTTAGCCATAAAAAAAAATTACAGAACATGCAAACGTAGAAGATTCCTGGCACTGCAGACAACATATCTGATAGAAACGACACCAAGTTATATCACACATTTCTTGGCAAAAGAAGTTCTGTGCACTGCACCCTGAGGTCAGTGCTTCTGGTAAAATATCAAACCCAATAACAGGCCTAAGAGAATCAGCTTTGTAGGCTCAAGGCTGCTCTCTCATAGGGACAAGCCAGTACCTCTTCTAGTTAAAGCCTTTGCTCCCATGAATTTAAAAATTAACTTGCCTCGAAGGCTAACGTAAGAAGTATATTCCATTCATAAATGTGTCTACAAAAACAGAACAAGCAACTTCAGCTGTTGCTTTCTCTCAGCCTTGCCCACTGGAGCTGCTGTGCTGGGGCACAAAGAAACAGCCAAGGAATCTCACACAGGGAACAACACTCCAGCACCCAGGCTGTGACACTGAGCAGCACACAGAACTCACTTGGGCTCTGCCATGGCTGCCCTTCGGAGCCCCATGATGAACTGGCCGTGATGGAAGGACCTTCCGCTCACCACACGGCCATCTTCAGATGTTGGAAAAGGAATTTCTACCTCCGACTTGCTCTCTAGGTCATGAATGATGTAACCATTCACCGTTTGTGCGTCGATACCTTGTACTGTATCTGCAAAAACAAACAAAAAAAAGCCAGCAGATGAGTTAAAGAAAGCTTTTAAAAGACTTATTTAAAATATTTCTTCACATGAAATCCAATTATCCTAATCAAAATACGTTGAGGAAAGAATATCATAGAATCTTCATAGAATGGCCTGGGTTGAAAAGCTCCACCATGGCCATCTAGTTTCAACCCCCTGCTGTGTGCAGGGTCGCCAACCAGCAGACCAGGCTGCCCAGAGCCACATCCAGCCTGGCCTTGAATGCCTCCAGGGATGGGGCATCCACAGCCTCCTTGGGCAACCTGTTCCAGTGCCTCACCACCCTTTGTGTGAAAAACACACTCTTAAAAATAGATTGGAAACACACGAGCAATTATTCCTTTTACTCATTGTAGATACTGCATTTCTTCATTTTTCCTGCATTTTAGATATGGCTTGCCTTATCTAAAAGCATAACTGAGAGCAGTAACTGTTGTTTTATATTTATCTATATATACATACACAGTTTGAAATGCACTCACCTTCAAGACCCAAGTCTTTAAGTGCATTGAAACCGCCAGGCTGCAACAATTCTCCAACTATCCTGTCAGGCTCCTTCAGATCCCTCTCTATTACAGTCACTTTTCTTCCATCTCTGGCAAGCACCGTGGCCAAGGAAGACCCAAGGACACCTGAACCCACAATGATAACTTCTGGATCATTCTGGGGCAATGATGTTGTAACTGAAGCAGCCTCTGTCAGGTGCATATCTGAGACATTTACTTCTATTTTACCCTGTAAAAAGAAAAATCCAAAGTTAGATGTATTGATGTATGTGTACCATAACTTTTGCATGGGTTTGACTTTGGACTAGTTCTACTTTCATCCAGCAGACCGAGAGCCTACTGATGGATGGATGGCATCTTCCAGGTTAGCTTTGTTTAAAATAAAATCAGTTGTACTCTATAATTGTATAATCAATGAATATACAGCTGTTGTAATTAAGAAATATACAAGAGAGTTTAGCTAAGCAGATTACCCCAAAAAGAACAGATGCAGGGCTCACCCTTGTCCTTGGCTTGCTGGAAAACTCCAAAAGAAGGGATCTCCAGCAGAGATCCTTCCCCACTGGCAGTCAGCTCTTAAATGGGTCTAGGAGAGGTGCAGACAGGCTTCACCCCTTCCAGCAGCACAGGTGAATTGCCTTCACCTGTGCTCCCATGGCTGACTCATTGCCGGCCTCAGGTGATCAGTCAGAGAGGTTCAGGCCACAATTCAGCAGTTCCCATACAGTAATGCAACAAAAATCAGGTAGGGAAAAGAAACAAGCAGACACACTTGATTAAAACTTCCCTCCTGATCTCAGCCAAACATCAATACAACGTTAGTATCACATATGCTGGAAGCTGAGTTCCTAGGAAAGGCAGTAAAACAACTGCCACATGTTCTTATCTATGAAGTAACAAATCAAAGCTTACATATCCATCCCTACTGCACAGAGAACTCAGCAATTAAAGAAACTGTTACATCAACTGGAAAATGTATTCTTCTAACCTTATTAAGCTGATTGAATTGAATCCAATTCACTCTTCCACAAATGCTTCAGCACTGCAGTGCTGACAGCAGTAAAAACATGTTCGCGTCAGTGAAATGAATACTCCGAAAAATACGAAAGCCAGGATTTCTGGCGGCATGGTGTAATGTTTTTAGCTACAATGTAACAAGGGATTGTAAAAGTAGCTGCAGGACATTGAAAAAAAGCGAGAAACTGGGGGAAAGGCAGGCTTTTACCATTAAAACCCACAGGGCATGCATCCGAAAATAGTTTCAAGTTGTTCTGTGCAAGCAGTCCGCACCCAGCTGAAAAGGCCCAGAAGTGCCCAGGCAGGGAGCCAAACAGTGTGACCTAGAGATGGACTGAATATGCATATCCACCTACTGGTGGTAGATTGCAGGGCTCCTGCCAAACTCCAGCTGAAAGCCTGGTGCTCTCTGCTATCACTGTAGAACAGGCTGGCTAACCGAAGCCAGGTTCTGTAACTGGTTATACAAGCAGCACTTTAAGATAATTCCCATATTGCTGTGTCTCCTGCTATCGAAATGGATACATTTTATCCAGAAACAAGAGGAAGATGATCACAGAATAGCAAAATGGCTGAGGCTGGCAGAGACATCAGGGTCTGTCTGGCTTTGCCTTTGCTCCCGCAGGGTCACCCAGAGCAGAGGGCCCAGGGTCGCATCCAGGCAACTTTTGGAGATCTCCAAGAAGATCTCCAGTAGGCTTCCCCTGGACAACCTGGACTTGCATGGCACAGAAGTGCTCCTGGTGTTCAGGTGGGACATGCTATGCTCCAGTTGTGCTCACTGCCTCTGGTCCTTGCACTGGGCACTGCTGAGAGCAGCCTGGCTCCATCCTCTTTGTACCTTCAGAACTCTGTGTGCATGGATGAGAATCTGCTGAGCCTTCTCTTCTCTTGGACAAAAAGTCCCAGCTCTCTGTGGTTCCTCACAAGTGATGTTCTTCTAACGTCTAGAGCAGGCTGGCAATTGAAGATACCCTTCTGCTAGCATAATAACCCATTACCTTGTTATTTTCTTTGAATACTCACGTTGCATTCACCTTCATAAAATCTCACTGTTTCTTCCATCATCAAAAACCAATGCAAAACATGACACATCCGTCACACAGGATGCAAGCACAACCCTCCCTGCCCTTCCTTCTCTGCCCTCACCGAGGCCAACTCCAAAGGGCCAACAGGCAGGCAATGCCTCCCAACTCAGGCACCACGTCCAACCTGAACATACCTTTCTGGATCTGGGTTGCTCGACTCGCTGAGACCCCGCAGCAGGTTTGGCCCAGAAGAAGCCCACCAGTGGCAGAGCAGAGAGAGCGTGGGCGAGCATCCCCAGGTGGGGCTTCTGCTGCTGCTGCTGCTGCCGGGGCGCACGGAAGTGGTAGCGATAGGAGAGCAGCAGGCCCAGGGAGAAGAAGAGCGCGGCGGAGAGCAGCACCTCCTTGTTGGCGTAGCTCATGAGGTCTCCACACTTCTTGTACACGTAGATGAAGGAGGCGATGCCCAGGAAAGTCCACATGGTGAGGGCGCTTCCCAGAGTTCTGACGTCAGCTGACGCTCCGAAAATGGCTTTTCACGTAATATACGAATAACAGAAACAGAGAAACACAGAGGCTTCCCCGCGACGGCAGCAACGGCAGTCACACGCAACTCCGCGCGACACCGCGGAGCTCACCGAGCCCTACAGGCACAGGCACCACCGGCGCAGCCAGCAGTCTCCATAAGGCCCGGAGCTCAGCGCAGCACCGCAGCCCCACGCGATGCCCACGCGACGCTCACGAAGCCGCTCCCCGCGCGGCTCGGAGGCTTCCCCTCGCCGCCGCCTCCCTGGGCGGCTCCTCAGCGCCGTGCCCGGCCCTCTCCGCGGCTCCGGGGGCGGCTGCGCTCCGGGCGGTGCCGCCGCGGCCTTCGCGCCCCGCAGCTGAGGTGAGGGAGCCGCCCCGCAGAGCCGGACCGGGCGGGGATCGCCCCTCACGGGAAAGCGAGATGAGGGGACCGGCGGCGAGGGGGCGTGGCTATGCTAATGAGCGCCTGCCTCCGCCTCCTGGTAGGTACCGCGCGCCCCGTGCCTCAGCCTCGTCCGACCAATCGGCGGTGCTATGCCGAGATGGCGCTATGGCCGGGCGACCAATCCGAGCGTGGGAAAGGCGGGGCTTGCGCGCGCCGGGATCCTAGGGCGATGTGACGCCGTTGGGCGGGGCGGGAGATCGAAGTTGCCGTGGTGACGGATGAGCGGGGCCGCCCCGAATCCCGCGCACCCCGCCGCTGCCTTGCGGAGCTGCGCATGCGCGCTGGCGGGACGTGGGACCCTGAGTGGTGAAGCGTTGGAAAGCACTGCAAAGGGAGGTGGTGGAGTTAGCATCCACTGAGGTATTCCAAGAAGGTGTAGGTGCTGTACGGAGCGACGTGGTTTAGTGGGCACAGTGCTGATTGGTTAACAGACAAGATGATCTTGGAGGTCTCCTTCAACCTTAATGACTCCATTATTCCATGACTTGTAAGAATTAAATCAAAAATAGGAGCTGGTAAAAGAATAGAGTTTGGTTCATTCATCACATCAGTCAGTTTAGGCTAGAGATAAAGAAGTGTGAGCTAAAGAGATCAAACACAGGCTCTTATCTATAGTAGAGACACCGGTTTTCCCCAGTTTGAACTAGATTTATTGTAGCTGTCGACAATTTTTGTATTTAACCCACTTGAGACTGAGCCGTTTAAGTACATCTGCGCTTGATTTCTTACGTTCGATTCAGTAACGTTCCTTAAGCTCTAAAATTTCTTTATTATGAACTGAGCTCCACAACTCAGCACTTTGGAAGACCAAACCAAGCCTTCTGGATGTGCCATGGCAGGCACCAAACATGAGCTGAAGCACAGTCCTTAAGCTGGAACATTTACTGGAACCAACACAAATCTTATGAGGACTAAGAAAGATAAATGAATTGGCAAACATGAGCCAAAAACTACTAAAAATAAAAGCAGGGTAATGCAGATGCACAGTAGGAGTCATGCTGAGGACCAGCGAAGTCTTAAGGAGTAACAGAAAGGAGGACGGTGTCTAAGAAAACAGTGCAGCGGGGTGATGTGAATGAAGATGGTGAGCTGATTTAAAGACTAGAGGCAAGTGTCATGTTTCATGTTACTGCAAACTACCAAAAATTGCTTTTCACCCCCATCCCCAGCCCTGGATCCTGATGGCTGCAGCTGGAAGGTTCCTTGCTTCAGCTCACTGACAACAAAACGTGACCCATGGAAGAAGAACTTTGTCTTCTCCGAGTCACCCAGGACAACGTGAACACTGTGTTAGAGATAGAGGACAATTGCGTATGGCTGGTAGAGAACAGGGAGCTTGGGTGTCACTGCTGCTGCAGGTTGTAATTAGATTTAATTAGAACAAAAAATAACACATTTGTCCTACTTCCAACACAATAAATCACCCTCTGTTAATGAGATGCTTGTGCAAAACATCTGTTAGGATTATGTAATTCCAGAGTAATTTTTTTTATACTTCCATACAGAGTGGATTAAAGCAATTATAAGATTCTGGTTTTGAATGAGACACTCACAGTTTCATCTGTCAGAGTCTCAGATATGTTCCAAACATTTCCACCCAAGACATCAGAAGACATCCCTCCTGTCTCCTAATTTATTCTCAGTGTCCTGGCTACGGTGAAGAGCTTGACATAATTAGATTTCTGTTTACAGTAAAAGCTATCTTTTGCTGCTTACAGTACTGTAAATAAGATGGTATTTCTGTGGATTTCTTTTCCAAAGAAAAAGAAACACCTTTTTTGTTTGTTTTTTTATTTCTGTGTTCTTGAACTTCAGTAGGATTTTTGTTTCTGGAATAAACTGTTCTTCTCTCACTTGTGAAACACTGTCAAGATGATGACTATGAAATATCATTTAATGATTCAAAGCTCAGGGTGGCAAATACGAACAGGCTGAAACAAGAATTTCTAAAATTACAAAACGATTCTGCAGGCAGTAAATAAGGGCATCTGAGCAGAGATTGGAGCTGACTTTTTGCTCTTTCCTACAAGCAGTTTCCCACAATCCAGTTTTTCAACGCAGACAACCAGCATTTGGCAGCAGTGTGAAATCGCAACAACCAGAGACGATGGGCTGAACTCTGGGGTAGATAAACAGTTCAGTTAAGATAGATTTTTCCAGTTTTGCAGAAGCAAGGTTCATAAGAATGCCACCTTAAGATGCTAACCCATAAAATACGGGACAGACCTCTAGTATGCAATCACAGCTGCTCTGGCAGCACTGCTTTAGGACAAATATCCAAAGTGTCAGACCTGTTTATAGGCTGCACAACTGACCAACGTGTGCTGCTTGAGACTGAACCTTGCCTTCCTTGGGCATGGTGTGATGGACAGCCTGGTCTCACTGCTCACACAAATGGTGGTCATCTACCCATGCTAGTAGATAGATGGGGAGGTCTGGTGTGTACTTTAACAGAAGAAAAATATCGATCTTTATGTTTCAGTAATCATCATAAGAAGAAGCAGAGCCTTCTCAGTGTTTGAAAGAGGAAGGTAGGAGAATTCCTGAAAAATTAGGAGGGTGACTATTGAAACTGCAATTATTCCAAATTACAGATTATTTGAACTTTGAAGCGAGAGGCCATTTCCAGAAAAAACAATAATTGTTATTGCATGTATGTCAATGGGTGTGTGAATGGATATAAAACTGTTCTGTTTTCTGTGGGCATTTAATTATACTGAGAAGCCAGGTGATTTCGTATCAAACTAGTACTGTGTAGTCGAATGTTCTCTAGAACTGATCAGAAGAACTCTGCAGATGTTTTCAGTAAACTTTCGCTAATGTCAAAAAAATAATGAGATACAGCAAAAAATTTGCAACAACTTTGTCAAATGTAAACAAATACACAGAAAACCCACAAAGAAGTTAAAAATATTATGAAGCACATCATAAAATTTCATCCCCGTGACATATTTTATTTTTCAGACAGCCAAACAGATGGTCAGCAATATTTTCTCGCACTCCCATCAGGAAGACAGTAAAATATTTTGTCTCTTATTTATTCATAAGTAAGGAAAAAAATTCAGTAGCTATAGTGTTCTTTGCACAATCTTTAAGACAACACCTCTTTTGAGGGAAAGCTGTAATGCCTCAGGAGTTCAGATTATAATTTAAAGTTACTGGGGCTTGAGGAATACAGGCAGCCTGCAGGTTGTGGTGTAGGAGTCATCACCTGACCCACTGGCCCCAGCAACTCATCTACCCACGTGTTCCCTCCTCTGTTCTGCCTACCCTGAGCCGTTGGAACTGTGCTGCCCATCACTTCATTGGATTACACATCATGATTTTTCAAGATATTTCCAATCTGTTGAACTTTTCTTCTTATGATGCAGAGTGGGCAAGTTCAGTCAATTATACCTGTAATGAAAAGTCAGTTGAATGAGCTGGAAGGAAAAGAAAGGAGAAAGCTAACCAGTTTTCAAAATCACAGTCCTCACACCAGCAACAACAAAGTTTTGTGTTTTCTCTTGACTTTGCTGTTGTTTTCCATTGATGTCTCCTAGTCTTGCTTTGCTAAAAACAGCATGATGTTCTCACAAGTTGCTACAGGCACATGCAGTCCTCATGATGCAGTATAGGAATAGGATTAACAGCAGACAGACTGCAGATACTGAGAACATAAAAAAGTGTTGAAGACTCAGGAAGCAGACACAGGGTAGAGCAGCATATTAATGTCAAAATATTGTTTAAAAAAAACAAAAAAATGTTTCCCGTTGAGCAGTTACACAGCATTTAACAGAAACGCAACCTCTGCAGTCTGTCTCCACATGCAATCCAATGATTTGTTCTCTTTACAGCAGACCCAGAGCTGGATCCCAGAGGCCATTTCTCTCCCTCGTGTGCTCAGACAGCAGTTTGTTTCTGCATAGCTGGAGATCATATCATCCCGAAGACAATTAAGTCCTCAACTTAGGAATGGTGCTGAAGCAAGAAGTGCACTGGATATATAAACAGGAAAGCATCTCATATTTGTGAATTCCCACAAGGTGGAATTGCAAATTACACATCAACAATAAAAAGGCATTCATTATACTTTCAGAACAGGTGAGCTCTAGAGGGCAGATGGAAAAGTGAAATAAGCAGAACGGAGCAGTAGATACAGCTTAGCAAATAGGAAAAAAATCTTAAGGAGCAGGACTTAATCTCCACTGACTCTTCGCTGTGATTGAACTTCTTCAGGTGAGCAGACTTACTTCCCAAGAGGGTTTATTGCCACATGCTGAATTGTTTGCTAGTGAACCTTTTTTACATATAATTCATTTAACATAAAGGTATAGGATGGGCAAAGTTTATGACTGAAAATTCCGGGTTGGAAATATCAATAAAAATGGGAATAGCCTACAGTTATAGTGTCTGGAGGGACACGTTAGAGCAGGATGCCTGACCTATAAAATTAGGTGGAGAGAATCCATACAGCTGGCAATTCCATCTGGCAGATTATTAATCTTCATTTTTTAATGAACTAAGAGTATCTCTAGACTTTAGGTGTATGTGATAAAAACTTCTGAAAATTCATAATCTCTTGGGCCAATAACTTCCACTCAATTCTGTATCTTTCACTACTATCCATCTTTACCATTTCTTTTTAGTCTTTTCTGAATCTACTCTTCTTTTTTTTTTTTTTTAATTAGGGACTGCAATTACTTCTTAATCCATAAATAAGTGTAAAAAAGTACTCCTAAGCAAAATACTCTCTTGGAACTGAACATTTTCCTCTGAAGTTCCAAGTTTAATTTGCTGCTATGTGTTATACTATTTCATCCCCTTGAAGATACTGAGATTTAGACTGCCCAGATTAGGGTATCAGACATTGTTTTGTTTCAGTAGCTTTTGCTATCAAAGTAGAATCTCTTCAGGCATGATAAACTCAACGTAAGAGCAAAACCCAATTATTTATTGGCTAATATGTGACAAATATATAGCCAGGATTAACGAGGTATAAAGGTAAGCATAATACTCACTGCCCTAATGAGATACTCCATGACTCTCTGCTTTTTGGGAAATCATCAGTCATATGGGGAGAGGCTGACTTCCACTGATGAGTGGAACAGAGGGATCTTGTGTTGCTGAGCTGCTATCTTCTGATCTTTTTTAAAAGGATTTTTTAACTTTCATATCAGAATTCTCCTCTGATCTTTATTATAGAATCATACAATCATAGAATGGCCTGGGTTGAAAAGGACCACCATGGCCATTTAGTTTCAACCCCCTGCTGTGTGCAGGGTTGCCAAACAGCAGACCAGGCTGCCCAGAGCCACATCCAGCCTGGCCCTGAATGCCTCCAAGGATGGGGCATCCACAGCCTCCTTGGGCAACCTGTTCCACCTCACCACCCTGTGTGAAAAAATTCCTCCTAATATCTAACCTAAACCTCCCCTGTCTCAGTTTATATTTTCTTAAAAGCTGAAGTGCCCGATGCTATTTTCAACAGTTGTTTACTTCAGTACAACTGAAGGCCAATTCTCTTTAATGTTTTCATAAACGACTTGGATGTAGGATTAGATGGTGTTTTGAGCAAGTTTGCTGATGATACTAAACTGGGAGGAGCTGTTGACTCCATCAAGGGTGGAGAGGCCTTGCAGAGAGATCTAGACAAATTAGAGAGCTGAGCAATCACCAAGCACATGAAGTTTAGCAAGAGCATGTGCTGGATCCTGCACCAGGGAAGAAGCAAGCCTGGCCAGATTAGAGACTGGGGGATGAGACACTGGAGAGCTGCCCCGTAAAAAAGAGGTCCGGGGGTCTTGGTTGACAGCAAGTGGAACATAAGTCAGCAGTGTGCCCAGGCAGCCAGGAAGGCCAACCATTCCCTGAGTGCATCAGGGCCAGCACTGCCCCTGCGTGAGGAGAGATCGTCCTGCTCTGCTCTGTGCTGTGTGGCCTCACATCAAGCAGTGTGCTGCTTGGGGCACCACAGTACGAAAGAGACATATAACTGTTAGAGAGCGTCCAAAAGAGTGCTATAAAGATGGCAAGGGTCCGGAGGACAAGACATATGAAGAGCATCTGAGGTTCGTGGGTTGCTCAGCACAGAGCAGAGGAGCTGAGGGGAGGCCTGATGGCAGCTGCAGCTCCTCACAGGCAGCGGAGAGCAGCGCTGAGCTCTGCTCTGTGTGACAGCAACAGGGCCCAGGGAACGGCATGGAGCTGCGTTCAGGTGGGGGTCAGGGACAGGGTCTGCACCAGGGGGTGGTGGGCATGGAACGGGATCTCTGGGGAGGTGGTCATAGCACTGAGTTTGCTGGAATTCCAGAACCATCTGGACAACGTTCTCAGTTATATATTGTGATTATTGGATGGCCCTGCGTGGAGCCAGGAGCTGGACTCCAATGATCCTTGTGTGTCTCTTCCAACTCAGGATGTTCTAAGATTCTATTACTCTATAATTCACACATATTCACATACTTTGGAATGTAGCTGCGGTAGGGCTTTCATCTAAGGAGCAAGCACACTGGTGTTGAATTGCCGTCTGAAAAGAAAGCCCAGGCATGCTGCCACATCAATGGGCCTTACTGCAAAACGCACTGCGGAGCGCTGGGGTCAGCTCTCACCTACCTTTTGGAAGCAAACCCTGCTTCTAGCCAGCAGCACCCTCTTGTGGCTTTCTGCTAAAGTACAGGCCCAAACTGTCCCATCCCTCTTCCTAAATCTGGACCCGATTCACAGCTGCGCTGCTGCCTGTGTGAGCTAAGCGGCTCACAAATGAACCGCTGCTAGATGAGAGATTCCAGTAGAGAATTTTATATTTTTTTCAATTTAATCCTTATTTTGTGTTGTTTTGGAATTAACGAGCTGCATTTATGCTTTTTCTGCTTTGTAGTTTTAACTGATTAATGTAGATTTAGAAAAAAAATAACAGAACTAATGAGTACTGAAAGCTAAGATCACACTTACTGTAACAGTGATGTCCTTGAAACTCTCTTTACCTTTCAGTCTGTGTACAGTAGGGGCTGTGTGAGGGGCTGTGTGTGAAAATCAGCAAACGTGCATATCCATGACAGTGCTGCAGCAAGTGGTGTAACGTAATCTTTGGGTGCATAAATGTGTATAGCAAGCAGGAAAAGTGAAATGATTTTATTGTGGTATATAGCACTGGTGATATTGATAGCAGATTTCCCTTTGGGAATTCCGGCAAAAATCAACCTGAAACTGAACTGGAAAAGAAAATAAAAATAAAGGTGAGCAAAAGAGCAGCACAGCTGATTTTTTGGACTGGAGAAAATGTATTTCAACAGGACACATGAAAAATTCAGTGTGTTGAATTTGTCAAATAGATGACTGAGAAGTGACTAGATTATAGCAGAGAAATACTTTTAGGAAAAGAAAAATCCCATATGCCAACAGATTCCTTAATCAGGCGCATTGGCTGAAAAGCAGTGGCTGCCAACTGACTGAGAACCACTCTACTGACAGATAAGACCCAAATGTTTAACTCTGATTGTGATTAATGCCTGGCACAGACTCTTTGGAGAGATGGTAGAGCTATCTCTTTATAGCTGTAAATCAGTTGTCACATTGTACATATTTTACCCTACCATAAGCTATGCTTTTATTCAGCAAAAATAAGTGGGTTAAATATGGGGGTAACTGGTTGACACAAGATGACCTGTATTATATGTGACAGATTAAATGGCTGGTCCTGTCCTCTTTGTCCCACATCCCTGCTTCCTCCCCCCCCCCCAGAACTTAATTATATGAATTTGAATTCTCTAATGATTTCAAAACCAGCTGCTCACTAGTGTGAGAGGAAAATAAAGTTAATGATGAAAGGACTTATCCTCACATTACTGAGACACTCTCTGATCATCTATAAAATGCCAAGAGGTAGTAATTAAATGAAAGATAAGGAAATACAAGATCTAAGTACTTCAAGTAGGGAAGATGTACCATTAGTAGAAGAGGATGAGTTCAGGGAATACTTGAGCAAGCTGAACATACGTAGTGCATTGGCCCTGATGGGCTTTACTTGTGAATGCTGAGGTAGCTGTCATTGGGAGGCTACTCTCCATAATCTTCAATCAGTGATGATCAAAGGTTATGAGAGAAGCACCCAAAAACTGGAGGAAAGCAAATATTACTTCTGTCTCCAAACCAGGTAAGAGGATCCAGGGAACAATTCTGAACTAATACAAGCTGGAGGTCCTCAACTGGAAAGCAGACTGACAGAAAAGGAGCTGGGGTTTCTGGTGGACACCAAGTTGAACATGAGACAGCAATGTGCCCTTGCACCAAAGGCAGCTAATGGTTTCCTGGGTTGCATTAGGCAAAGGATTGCCAGCAGTTACAGGAACGTGATCCTTCCACTCTGCTCAGCACTGGTGAGGCCACACTTGGAGTGCTGAGTATAGTCTGGGGCTCACTAGTACAAGACATGAACTATTGGAGAAAGTTCAGCGAAGGGCCATAAAGATGAGCAAAGATCTGGAGCATCTCTCCTAGGAAGAAAGGCTGAGCTGGGACTCCTCAGCAGATAGAAGGCTCAGCAGTGGGAATATCATCCATGTGTACAGATTTCTAAGGGAGGGTGCAAAGAAAATGGAGTCATGCTCTTTACAGTGGTGGCCAGTACCCAGGGACAAGAGACAATGGACACAAACTAAAACATGTGAAGTTTGCCCTGAACATCAGGAAGAACTCGTGTGCCATGAGGGTGGATGAGCACTGGCACAGGTTGTTCAGAGGCTGCTGGGTTTCCTCAGTCACTTGGACATGATCCTGAACACCCTGCTCTGGGCATCCCTGCTGGAGCAAGGCTTGGGCCAGATGAACCAAAATGGAACAGGCTCCCCAGGGAGGTGGTTGAGTCACATACCTGAGTGTGTTCAAAAACCATCTGGATTTGGTGCTCAGGGACATGATTTAGCGGAGGGTTGTTAGAGTCTGGGTAGTATGGTCAGGTTACGGATGGACTTGATGATCTTGAAGGTCTTTTCCAATCTAAGCAATTCTGCGATTCTATGATTCTATGACCCAGAATTACCTTTCATCCTAAGCCATTCTGGGATTCTGTGATGTAGTGGAGACACTTTACAGACACAGAATGATAGAATCACAGGGAGGGACCTCAAGAGATCATCAAGTCCAACCCCACAGCTAAAGCAGGCTCCTACAATAGGTAGGTGTCCAGCCAGATCTTGAATATCTCCATAGAAGAAGACTCCACACCCTCTCTGGGCGACCTGTTCCAGTGCTCCATCATCCCTACTGTATAGAAGTTCTTCCACATGTTAGTACAGACTTTCCTATGCTCAAGTTTTAGGCCATTACTCCTTGTCCTATTGCTACACAATGTCGAGAAGAGCCTCATCTAATTGCCTTTTACCTCCCTGTAGACATTTATCAGATTCCCTCTCAGTCTTCTTTTTTTCCAGACTGAACAGATACAGCCTACTAGCCATTCTTCATATGGGAAATGCTTCAGGCCCTTTACCATCTTTGTGGCCCTCTGCTGGACTCCTTCTTGGAGATGTCTTTTTGGAACTGGGGAGCCCAGAACTGGACACAGTAGTCTAAATGTGGCCATACCAGGGCAAAGTAGAGGCAAAGGATCATCTCCTTCGATCTGCTGGCCACGCTCTTTTTAATACACTCCAGCATATCATTGGCCTTCTTGGCCACAAGAACACACTGCTGGCTCATGGCCAACCTGTTGTCCACCCGAATATCCAGGTCCTTCTCCGTAGAGATCCTCTCCAGCAGGTCATCCTCTAATCTGTACTGATGTATGCAGTTATTCCTCCCCAGGTGCAAGACTCTACACTTGCTCTTGATAAACCTCATCAGGTTCTTCCCAGCCAAATTATCCAGTCTGTTCAGGTCACAGCCTTTAGGTGCATTTCAGCCAATTCTCCCAGCTTTATATCATCAGCAAACTTGCTGAGTGTGCGCAGCAATCCTTATCCCTTCACCCAGGTCATTGATAAAGATGTTGAACAAGACTGGACCTGGCATCAACCCCCAGGGAACACCATTAGGTGCATACCTCCAAACAGACTCTATGCTGCTGATGACAACCCTCTGAGCTCTGCTGGGCAGCCAGTTCTCAATCCACCTCACCATCCATTCATCTATCCCACATTTTCTATGTTTCTTAAGAAGAATTTTGTGGGAGATGGTCAAATGCCTTGCTGAAGTCAAGGTGCACAACATCCACTGCTCTCTCCCATCTACCCAGCCAGTTACAACATCATAGAAGGCTATCAGGTTGTCAAGCATGATTTCCTCTTGCTGAATCCATGTTGACTACTCCTGATAACCTTCTTCTCTTCCAGTTGCTTGGAGATGACATCCAGAACAGATTGTTTCATCACCTTTCCAGGAACAGAAGTGAGTCTGACTGGCCTGTAGTTTCCCAGATAGCCCTTCTTGCCCTTTTTGAAGACTGGAGTGACACTGGCTATCCTCCAGTCTTCAGGCACCTCTCCCATTTGCCATGATTTTTCAAAGATGATAGAGAGTGGTTCAGCAATCACCTCTGCCAGTTCTCTCAGAACATGTGTGTGCATCCCCTCAGGGCCGATGCATTTCATAGGGGACCCACATTTTCCCTAATCTTCCTTTTACTGCTGATATGCTTAAAGAAACCTTCCTTATTATCCTTTACCTCCTTTGCGAGGAGGTAATTCCAAGAGGAATTCCTAATTGCATCCCTCCAGGCCCTGGCAACATTCCTATATTCTTCCCAGGTGGGCAGGCTCTTTTTCCACATTTCATGGACCTTTTTCTTTCCTTTCAGTTTATCCATGAGTTCCTTGCTCATCCATGCAGGCCTCTTGGCATCTGTCCCCAGTTTCTTGTAAATGTCAGATTTGCTGGCACAAGCAGAGCAGTAGATGAATGTTACAACACACTATTTGAAAACACTACTTTAAAGCAAAATGCAGCTTTTCCATTCAGAGGGGAAAAGAAGTTGGTTACTTCTTGATAACCGAACGAAATTAAATGAAGCTGATTGTAATTCTCCAGTGAATGACTGGGAAGAGAAGACTCCTTCCTTCACAAGTAAATATCTGAACTGAGATTATAAAGAGAACTCCAAAGAATATAGCAACAATTATACAGAAGTCAAGAAAGCTAATGCATCAGAGGGACAGAGAAAAGCTTTGGAAAAGTGGACTGCTTCTGCTTTATTGTCTGCAACAGTTTCCTTTCACTGGCACCTGTCTTCCATCTACTTGCTCTTGCTACAGGCTGGGCTTGAATGTAAAGATATTCAGCCTCTGCTATCCAGGCTGCCTCTAGCTCTGCTGCCTGGCATGCTTCAGAAGTGAAAGAAAGCAATGTATTGCTGGACAACAGCTTCTGAAGCACTTCTAAAAGTGGGTGTTAGAGAGACAAGTTGTATCCTTAGCTATTTGCCAAAGGCCAGAATGCCACATTAGGAGGCACTAAGAGGCTCTGGGTACTTTGAGAGGAGGGCCAGTAGTTGTGGGAAAGAACAAGCAGGGGTCTGTCATGGTTCTATGTTTTTGTTTTTTTGTTTTTTGGATTTCAGTATTCCACATCAAAACATCATGTAGTGCACAGGGCATTAAAGTGTCACTGCCCCAATCCCAGTTCCTATCCCTGTACATTACAGCAGTCACGGGATCTGGCCCTTCCGGGTGGGGGGGCGCTCTCTTGCTGCCTGGCAGTGGGTGCTGGAGGTGCTTTCCTGGCCGTTCCAAGCTTTTCAGGTTTGAATCGGTCCCGGGAACTCTCTCTCTCTTATCTTGTCTGATTTATTCATCTCAATTTCAATTAAATTGTATATATTGTGTTATCTTGTATTCCAATATTATAGTAAAATAAGTTTTCCTCCATAGATTGTTGCCGCTACTTTTTTTCCTCCTTTCCTTCCTTCCCATTTCTGTGGGACTGGGGTGGGGGGGAGGGCAGAGGCCTGTTGCCCCTGTCACGGACATAGATTGATCTGGTCAACTCCGTGACAGGGTCACAGTGCCTGATCCCAGGGAAGTGGGGCAACACTTTCTGTGCAGATTGGATACTCCTGCTGCCCAAGAATCCTGTTCTTCTCTGTATGATTCCTCCTCTGCTGACTGAGCTTTTGTGTGGTTTTGGTTGCTCAGCCTTGCCAGTCCTTGCTAAGCTGATTTACTCATGCTCTGAACACAGGCCATGTTTTGACATTTGAGGAATCCTGATCTATATCTACTGAATGGACTGTGGCAATGCAAAATTCCCTGAGAGATGTGGTCTGTGAAAACAGTGCTGGAATATTATTAAGAGTAGCAGAGACAGAACAAGGTCATTAGATTCAAATAAGGGGATCTGGGCACTGGGATACCAGCAGATATTATTGCTATTTAGAGCCAAAGTCAAAGAGGAAGTCCTGAAGAAGTCTGGATTTCACATTCAAAACCACACAGGTCACTGTGATGACAGGCAGACCACACAAGCAGCAGACCAAACCCTGTGAAAGATGTCATTAGCTAAGGGCTAAATTCTTTATGCCAGTTTCTGCTACTGTGTTATCAAGAAAAAGTCAACTTCAAGAATAATGGTATTTCTTGCTTTTCATACATTCTATTCCCAGATGTGGATGATGGACTAAATAGTTGAAGATAAATCAATACCTTTTGCAGAACTGACTGCACCCACAAACTACAGCTTCCCTGGCTTGCGCTTTCAGTGTGTTTTTCCTCACAGATCAGACTGAACATTTTTTCCCAAGTTTGTCTTGCCCAGTGACATTTCTTGGCTGACGTTTCATCTTCCTTGGCAGCCACAGAACTGTGCTTAATGCTTGAATATAATGGGATGGCAGATTCAAATTGATGCAGATCCAACCCACCCCACATATGTGCCTTACGCTGCCGTGGGATAAGTAAATGACAATCAAAGCAGCTTTTGGACCACTGTATTTTCAGGCCGCTATGATAAGGCAAATTGTGTAATTGTGTTTAGGGTTAGCACACTTCTGGATTTTAGATTTAAGATGCTGTGGCTAGCTCTGTCATAAACGTTTGGCAGACAGTCAGTAGCACAACAATCTCAGTGAACCAGATTTAATGTGTCACTGCATATGGCAGAGCCCTAAAGCTGAATCTGCAGCTGCAAGAAAATCCTGTTTTAATCTGATTCATTCTCATCTACACAAAATTCGTATCAGTTCTTTTTTTTTTCTGAAGTCAATAGATGTTTAATTCTATCCGTTTCCCATTGTTTGAAATTTTCCATCTATAAATGCATCATATGTGTGTACACACACAAGTATACATTTGCCTTAAAAAAAACAACCAGACATATCATTATCTGACAAGTGTCAAGTGCTCATAGACGTCTATTTCAGAAAGTTGTTTTCCTAAAACTTCCTTTTGCAGCTCCAATCAGCTTGGCAGACATTCTCACTATGCAAAGCCCTGCCTTTGCTATCATAATACTAAGCATATTTGAGATTTCTGGTCCATTTTCAAACTTTCTGCTGACCCTCATTTATTTCTTTCCCAAACCTTTTGAATTTCTTTTCCAGTCTGCCACGTCCAGATTTCCCTGCTTTGAAGATCAGTTCAAGCAATTTTTCTTTCAGTGCTCTGTTATCACACATAATCACACACACTGTTCTTCAGCATTTGTGAAACAACAGAATTTGATGTTTTAGTTTACTTTGTGACTATTCTAGAGTAAAATGCTATACAAAAGCCAACTCCTCAAAGCATTTCAGTTTTCTTTTTGAGATGCTATTGAATCGTACTGCTGTTTTTGCTCAAATGGATCATAAAATTTAAAGGCCTTGCAAGGATTATTTTTTTCCACTTGAATAAAAATTACTAATGAAAATTAGATATGTTCATAATATAATCTTATTTGACAAAAATGTGCATTAGTCCTGTTTATGCAGAACAAGCCAACATTGCCAGGAAGTTTCCATGCCCACAAAAGTGGGAGCGTGTGTCTCCAAGTGCTCAGACCCCAGTGACTTTTATAGTTCAGCTTCTTCTCAAGATCACACCAGCAATTCTTTCTCTGCCTTTCTATTGAGAATGCCCATTATTTACAAGCAATATCCCTTCTCTTTCTTTTTCACCTGCTGAAAACGTTCTTAATTTATTCTCCTTAGATCTGGTTTTGCACATTTCTCTTTAATTGAAAGTAGAGCTGGGCTGAGGTGTTCTTCTAGTTGACATTCTCAATGATACAGTCTGGAACTTCTAATGCTTTAAATTTAAAACAACCCTGATAAGATGCTATTTGAGATTAACTTAGTAGTTATGGATATAATTCAGACTCTTAGTGGATATAATTCAGACTCTTTCCTGTGTACCCACAGTAGCCTTTTGGGAAAAAGTGTTGGATAGGTAAGTTTACAAAAGCAACTACTGTATATTTTGGTAAACCGTTCAGAAAGAACAACAAATTCAGCCTATGTTTCATAAAAATCCAAAAGCTTTCACTGGAAAGGCAACCTTTTAATCAGAATTTCATATGCTTTTCTGATAGACACTCCTTTTATTTGCACATTGCAAAATTAAAGCAAGCATTACAATACTTCACAGGATAATAGAACAGCTGGCAGATTCCAAACATTTCATCACAAATCTATTGGACTTGTGTAAGGGAACATACATAGTAATACTGTACTAGCATGGGTGGTTCAAAAGAGAGAGCAAACCAATGGGAATTAAGAAGGAGAAGCTAAGCATTCACAACACTTACTCTGTTAATAAGCTTCCTGATCTTTTAATCTGGGGACTTCAAAAAATTATAGATGCTATAGGAAGAAATCCAAGTTGTTTCGTAAGAATCTTTATCTTTTTTTTTTTCCCCAGTTGTGAGATCAGCTCAATCTCAGCTACAAAAATGGCAACATTCTCACTGTGTGGAAACAACATAAAATCCAATTCCCAAAGATCCAGGAAGGTGCTGAGCACCTTTCTTTCATGCATCACAGCACCAGATGTGTCAGCCCTTTCCCACTGCGCATAGGCAGCCTGCAAACTGGCTGAAGATGGCAGAGCCCTGCTGAATGAGGTCAGCTCTCCCAGGAACTTCACTTGCCTTTGATTCTCACTCTCACTGTGAGTCAGAGAAGGACTGACTCAGCAAGCAGAGCTGTAACAAAGGTGAATGCATCCTGGACACAATCTCATTGTGATGACCTCTCCCAGAAAGGGGAATAAACATACTCCCTGGCTTTCATATAAGTGTTAGAGAGCAGTGTCAGTATGTTCCGCACTACAGGGTGATGATTGTGTGTAGGGATGCTGCTCATCACACAGCAGCTCTCAGGAAGTCATTGGCACTGCTTGGCCATTCCCTACACACCTGTGCTGTGAAGCTCTTCTCTCAGCCCCAGAGATGTGAGACAGGTGTCTTTTGTGAGCAACTTCTGCAGTGGTCCTTCAGCAAGTGAGGCAGTTTTTGAGATGCTGACTTTCAGATTAAAATGATGTTAGATAAGGTACAGCTGCTACAAACCATTCATGGCTGTCCCAAGTCATCATCATTTTTACAGGAAGTCTGAAATGTGTTTTACCAAAAATTTGGAGACTTTCCTTTATGATCAATTGTTGTAAATGAGGCTTCAGTCTTTTATCTCAATTACTTTTAATGCTGCCTGGCCAAACATGACTTCTTGGTGGCAACAAAGAACATTTTTTTTCCTGGATGGAACTCAAAAGAGCCACCCTAAAGCAGCAGCTCTTAAGTTTTAGGCCTCTTAGACCTAATTATATCCACCTGCTTTTCTCAAGCATTTCCTGTTCCACACTTTATTAACACTTCAGCGTGTTCCACAGCTGTTGAGGAATGTGATGTTGAGTTTGGCCCAGCTTTGATGGAGGAATTGGACCAACCTACCCCCAGAGGTCCTTCCAAACTAAATTATCTCATGATTCTGTGATTCTTACCTGCTGAAAGATTGACTGCATTTTCAGCAGTCACCTCACTGGCATGTATCCCATTTCATCTTAACCCTGCATTTGCTTATTGACACAAATTGTAGATAACAAGGTGAATTTAAGAAAAATCATGCCAGTGTTTTCTTTTCTAATCAGCAAATAGATCACTGTGACTTTCCCACATAATTGGGTCCCTTATGAATATTAATATGCATACAATAATTAATTTATGTCAAGCAGTGTTCTCAGACTGAAACTCCAGTTTTTATTTCTAGGCCGCTTTTAAAGCACCATGAGAAAAGAAATTTCCAGCTGAGCAGCAGATTCAACAGCAGTTTCCACCACATTTAACAGGTTTGGGGCTACGTTGTGAACAAAAAAAATGTGTAAGAAAAGGATATGATACAGCTATAACCAAAAGAGACCATAGATAACTTCACAGCTAAATACTTTTCTTGAGCTGTTACAGTGAAAGCCAGTAAATTTTTATATATGCCTAATTTACCACAAAAATTAATTTAACTTGCATTTAAATATCCCCTGTAAAAGTTCTTGCTGGGTATTTTTAAGGATCTACAACAGAGCATATCTCTTGTACAGCTTAATGATAAGGCTTTCATGAACAAAAAGGAGCCAGGGGGCAAGAGAAAAGGTAGACCTTTTTTGCAATCCTTCATAAAAGATTAATTTTCTAGTTAGAAAATTCTCCATGAATGTGAGTTTACTGTAACTCCTGTTTGCTAAGCATTTGCATGTGAGGTTCTGACTCTGCCGGTACTGAGTCTTGTTTCCTCATGGGAAGAACTCCTCTGAAATTGGTTCATGAAGGAGGCTGGGATCAGCGCTAAGTTTTGCAGACCTCGCTGTTCCTGCACCTGAAATATCTACTTGCTGGTGCAATTAGGAATCTGTTTCTACTTTTAAAAAATGAAGGTTGTTGGTCCTTTTAATAGATAGCCAACAACTGACCATTTACCTCAGGGTGGTTACCTGTGTGCCTAGATAAGGCACCCAGAATGTGGGACACCAGAGCACAGCAGCCTTTTTTCTGGAGAAGGTTTAAATCCAGAGCTCACATTTCCTTCTGGCCTTTTACCCATCTGCTGCAGGATGTGCTGGTCATCTATGGAAGCTCTTCTGCATTGCATGGCATGAATATTCAGCAAGACGAGGAAAGAGAATGAGTATGATACTGCAATATGATCACTGGAATACTGAAGAGTATTGGGTAATGTGCCCAGCAGCTGTTAAGCATTTTACTGACAGCAGATATTAGAATATCTCTCATGAATTCCTGATGATTATAGCATTTACATCAATGCTTCCAGCGTCCTGGAATGAAAACTAGAAAAGCATTTAGGTCTAGATGAACACCTCACATTCAAGCAATTATGGGAAAAAAGGCAGACTCTTTCAGTCAGGATTTTTTGGAACTACACGCTGGCATCTATATTGCATTGAATACTGCAGATGAAACAGGAGAGGCAAAAATCTGTCCCCTAGGTCTCAGTGGTGTTTCCATCTGAAATAAATTCATAGTACTTGGGCTGTACTGTACTGTACTGTAATGACTTAGATGTTGGTATCGAGGCATAACAAACATCTTTAGGTTTTGGCAGCATCTGAATAGCTGCCAGTGTGTTTATGTACATATTTATACCAGAGCATCTTTATTTTAGTCAAATGTACCTATAGTGGCATGGCAGAGAATCACCTGAAACACAGTTGTGTAATTTCAACATTCTATAATTTCTTAAAACTTTCAAAAATCAAGTCCTAGTAAGCCAAGAGTAACAACTTTTCTGATCCTTCTCAAAATTGAAACCAGGAACCTCAGTGAAAATCATTGAGATTCATAAGTTAACAAATACATGAGGAAATACTTGCAAACTCTGAAGCACTGAAATTTTCAAGATATAAAAAAAATCTGAGGAGTCTTAATGAGACTAGTTGTCAGGTTACTCTTGGGCTTTTTTCTTTTCTTCTGAAACTGAGACATTCAACAAGTGAGAAGCTTTAGCGTGGCCCGCAGTATCTTGCACAACTAGTGTCAAAACTGGGACACAGAAGTATGATATTTTCAGACAAATAATTCATCTGCCTCTAATACCAGGTATCAGTGTTGCAGTTTTGTAGTCACGCTGTCCTGTTACTAAAATAATTATTTTCTTCCTTGGAATTGTGTGAAAGAACCCCAAAGACACGCACTGAAATATGTTAGATGCGTTATGAACAGTTGAAGATAGCCCTTGGCTGGAAGGCAATTTTTGATATGGCATATGAACATACAAAGAGTAGAAACACGAATGAATAATAATAAAATTATCCCTTTAGCCAGTTGGGATAGCACTAATAGTTTGTTCATACCGGTATTATTTCTTATAAGCAGAAGTGAATTCCTGGGAAGGTTTGAGCGTAGCAGAGATGAGCAGAGATGCCTGGCAAATAGCTTTGGGAATAATATTGTAAGTACACCTTCTGCCAAATGGTATCAGCGGTAAGAGAAAGCTAAATTTAAATATCAAAGACATTAAAATTGACAAACATGCTGGCTGCCAGCCAGACAGCCAGGGAAAGCTGAGTTGTTGGGTTTGGTTTTTAATGAGATTGTTTTTGTATCCCAATGAGCTTGGCAGCAAGCTGTCTGTCAGGATGTAGCACTATGGAGGCAGCAAGATGCAAAGCCAACATGCAGAAGAAAAATCAGCATTAGATAAATGTTTTAAAGGCAGTTGACACAGAGGTAATAGTTTGATCCATGTCAGCAGGAGAGGTCACCCGAGAATGGAAAAGAGAAGGTGGGAAGGAAGGCACAGCAGGAAGCTTACGTGGAATTCTCCACTTGGAGATTGGAGAGAAAGCTTTGGAAAGATTCTAAACAGAGAAAGAGAGAATAGAAAATGTCATAAACTCCAACTCTAAGGATTAATAGAAGCGTCAAGGGCAACAAGTACCTCAGAGAGGATAAGGATGGTGAGCCTACCTCAGTTTAAAAGATGTGACTAAGAGGATAGCTGTGGAGGAGACTTGAACTGGAGGTCTGAGAGTCTAGATCATAGCTATTTTCTGTATTTCCTGATTGCCATCACAGTCAGTTAATTAATCCAGCTCTTTTCTGTAATTGTTTCAGACAGCAAAGGCTCAAGGACATGGCATTTCCACTTTATTTATTTGGACAGCACCAGAGGCCAGAGATCTGAAGAGACACATAGTGGGAGGGCAAGATGCTTTTTCTAGGAAAAATTAAATCAACACTGTAACTGAACAAATGCACTGAATGAAGGGTGGGGAATAGGGAAGAAATGGCACAGTCAGCAGCAAAGGAAGGGAAAAACAAAAGATGATGATCATCATATTAAATTGAGATTAGCGGGGCCAATTAACATTTGTTATCTTTGCCAAGTTTGCTTATGAAACCTGTAACATTACTACAGAAAGCTACATGTTAATTTAAAAGAAATCAAGAAGCACAGATAATATCTTCAATTGCTAAAATCAAAGCAGCTTCTCACCTGCTCATCCTGATAAGGCATCTCAGGGGCAGGATGGCAGATTACTCCCAACAGCAAGGTGAAAACATCTCTCCAGAACCACTCCCTTAAGCATGCTTTCCTATTTGGTTTGCATATTTGGTTTGCACACCTCTTCATTGATTAGCATCTTCATTAATACATTAGGATTTAACTAATACTGGCTATGTAAATTCACTTAATCCAAGTACAAGCTGCAGCTCACGTGCGATACACTGAATTTGCATCAGATTTTACAAGTAACTTTTCTCTATCTGCACTCCTACAAAGCTAAATTCAGCAGTAGGGAAGGAGAGTGTGAACAGATTTTCAAGGACTCCTCAGATATTTCTTAATGGGGTGCAGCACATCATATCTCACAGTCTCTCCTTCACTGAGGCCAGAATCTCAAGAAACGGCAGCAAGTAGCAAACTGTGTGAGCAAGAACTGCCAGATATGCCCCATGCCAATAAGGCTGCTGAGCTCTTGAACTCTCCCACCTGACTTATTTCTCGGTAGACTAATTTTGCCCTGCTGCAAAATGGGCCTACTAGCAGCCTACTTTGCAAAACTGCAGTGTTCTCATTAGCTAATATGTGCTAAGTGTCTGGAAGTAACTCTTGGCTCATAAAAGAGGAATCTCAAAATATCTGTTCAAAATGAGAGCACATTCTCAAATGAAATAGCTGAAGTTTGTTTATGGAGGTAACGAGGCCAGCAGATGAGCTCCCATGCTGTGCTGGCCTAGCGGGGAGGCGGCTACCAGTAGGTGGCTGCAGATGCCAGCAGTGGGGCTGGCTCCAGGCTGGAGGTGAACACTAGTGCCTCTGCCAGCAGCCCTACGGCAGAGCCCATCCATAGTTACCCATGCCCTAGATAGGCTCAGCCTCAGTACATCAATACTGCGTAAATAGTTGCTTCGCATGGAGCAAAAGACAGTGAGTGATGAGTCATATGGAATAATAGAATCATTATGGTTGGAAAGATCTCTAAGATCATGCAGTCCAACCATCACCCCAGATCACTCTAGACCGTATCACTTGGTACAACATCCAGCCTTCTCTTGAAAACCTCCAGGGTGACTCCACCACCTCCCTGGGCAGCCTCTGCCAATCGCTCACCACTCTTTCTGAGAAAAAAATAATTCCGAACATCCGACCTGAACCTCCCCTGGCCCAACCTGAGGCCATTCCCCCTCATCCTATCACTGTTACCTGGAAGAAGCATCTTGCTACAACCTCCTTTCATGGAGTTGTAGAGAGCAATAAGGTCTCCCCTGAGCCTCCTCTTCTATGACTGAACAATCCCAGTTCCCTCAGCCTCTCCCCATAAGTAAGATCTGTGCTCCAGACCCTGCACAGTTGTGTTGCCATCCTCTGGACACACTCCAGGGCCTCGATGTCTTTCTTGTAGTGAGAGGCCCATAACTGAACACAGTATTTGAGGTGTGTGGTATGTTTATGAAGGCCCTTTCTAACTTGATGAGCTAATATATCTCAATCCATAACTGACCACAACTCATTTGCTTATACTACACTTTAACACTGCTCCTGTATTCTAGTTTTGGCAAGCTCTGAATCAGAAACTTGCAGTCCACCAAACTTGCAGGTGACTCACTTGTTACAGTGAGGGGGATTTCAGGAGTCTGATGAATTTTCCTTAGAAAGTGATTGAATAAGATTTTTTTTTTTTCTTTTCAATTTTCTTTAGGAAGTGATTGGATAAGATTTTTTTTTTTTTTAATGGTCTTCCCCAGCACTGGTCTGCCCATTGGACTCTTGTGCCTTGGGATTTCACAACAAGGTGGTGCTTCTGGGGTTTTGTGTGTCAGAGCAATTCTGCGTGGAAGGATGAGGAAATCACCAGCACTGGTGAAAGCATTAAAGGAAACAGACCAGAGCCTTCTGTAGCTGCACAAGCCAGCACTAAAACCAGAGAATTACACAAGTATTGCACAAGGGAGACCTGACTGGAAGTGTTGCCTCTGGCTCACATTCCTTTTAAGCTGCTATAAAACTTTAAATATAATTAATAAATAACCAGGCCTCTCAAGCAGAGATGAGCCCAAAGCTCTGCCCCTTGCATGAACCGAGTTTGTTATTCCAGCTCTTGATATAAAAGTACAGCATATCACTGTGTGCTATAATGAGGCTTTCATCTGTGTACTTGCTACTGGAGGTGAGCCAGGCAGGATTGGCTGTGTTGCTGCTACAGAAGAAATATAAACCTAGGCAGCTAAAGAAGACAGTTGGCTAAAGCCTAATCCTGAGGTAGGATGGGTGTACCTCCTGCGAGCAGCTACATGGATATGGGATGAAGACAGCTTCTTCCCCTTGCTGTTACCCCACCCAACATGGGGTGCTTTCCTCTTCCCATCATTTTCTTTGCAGCACCACCAGAGTTGTGTGCTTGTAGGGCTGTGGGACAGAGCGGTGCTTGTGGCTGTAGTGTCCTGCAGTGACAGTGGAAAGGCTGTGACAGCCAGGAGGCAAGGAGTCACTGCAAGAAAGGAAAAAGCTTCTACCTCTTGGCTGTGTGATGGAAGGAATCTTCACCTCCCCTACTGTGTCCTTCAGGTGGTACTGCATGGGAGAACTGACAGTTTGCTTTCCCCTCTTTCTTCAGAATGTATTCCTCAGCCTTTACATAGCTGTTTGTTGGCTCTAAAATTAAAATATTCTCAAATTTTTTAAGTATGTCAAAAAAGCAAAACAGTAAAACCATGTTACAGTCTATCATTTTTAACCACTTGCCTTCATGCCTCAACCACCAGTCTTCAGTTCTCTGAGGTACTGGTTGCAATTCCTCCACAGGTCTGACCTGGACAGAGGTGTCCCTTTGGCTGCGACTGTGGAATGTTAATCCCAAACTTAAGAACTGCTCTGCTAATGTAGCAAACTGTGTGGTGGAATGTCTGGCCCAAATGGTCCTAGTGGAGGTGGTGTGACCAGAAACAAAGCACAGCACACTCAACATAGACTATTATTCCTACGTGCTAATTATGAGTGCTTATAATTACTCTTCATTGATTTTAATCAAAAAATTTACCTTTTCTTTTAAAATGTTTTTAAAAATCAGATCACTTTTTTCTAAGAGTGTAAATAGTGGATTTAAGAGTGCGGCTTAAGTCAGCTTTGAAACATTAGCTATAGTTGATGGTTTTTAGCTAAGACAACATTGACTTAACAATTCCCAGGGCTGGGAAAATCTCCGTGGATGTCAAATACCACACAGAAGGTTAAAGAATGACTGTCATAAACGCATGCTTTTAATTTTTCAGATTGAGACTAACAGATTCAAACTGTGAGAAGAAATGAGCCCTAAGTACCAAATATTCAGCAGGCAGATGCTTCCGGAGATGAACACTATCACTAGAGCTTTATAAAATATCTGGCTGCTGTGAAGTAATAATTAATATCAAGACTTGTTTAGACTTAAAAATTAATAGTGCATGACAAATTGCGGCTCAAAACTTACCTAGGAAGTGCATTAAAATATAAAATATTTTCTAGGATTAACACAGAAGATAAAGCCCAAAGACTCCATTAGATAGCTAATTTGTGACTTCTGGCTGATGATCCTTGACTTCAACATAATAAAAAGCAATAATAGCAATATATTCTTCGTATAAATTGATATTATACTGTGCTTAAAATTGTGGAATGTTCCTTCAGTTCTACAAAGGACCCTCATACTTGCCAATTCGGCTTTGAATTTGGAAACCATTGTACACGTGCGTATACTATACTAATCCATTAAATTTTACCTAAGAATAAGAGACAGTCAAAGTTAGGAAGAATAGACAAAAAAAGAGTCAGAAACACTAAGAAATTTTATACCAAGGATGATGGTGGAGTTACTCAGCTAAAGCATTTGCATATCAGACAACAATAGAATCGTTTGTTGGTGCAGTTCTCCCTGTCTTCAGTACAGATATGATTCAAATGCCAGTGGTGACTCATACCCTGGAGGATCTAAGAAAAACTGAAGCTTAGGTTGGAATAGGAACAGAGGACACTGGCTTAGAAACTTTTTGTACTTCCTAAAACAACAGTCCCATTAAAAAAAAAATAGCTGCATAGCTATGCCCTATAGGTGGTATGGAATTGCCTCCCCTGCTGATCTCTCTGTTTAATAAGAAGCTCTTGAAGCTTAGGTGATAACAGACATTTCAGAAACCCTTTATAACAAGTTTTGTAATGACACTGATATCCCCTATTGCATCAGGGAAACATGGAAATAATTAAAAGATAAATATTGCTCTGTTTTGTCTAAAAATAAATGAAAAATGACTAATTATGCAACCAAGGTAAAAGAAATAGAGACCTTAAGGCCATATACAGCAACAGTCTTTGTGGAAATACCCCAAGACAAGTTGCATGGGCTCTGGAAGGTTTCTGCAACCAGAATCCTGAACAAAAGTGGCATTTGCCATAGGAAGAGAAGGATCTGTTCAGCTTGCAGAAGAGGAGGCTGAGGGGAATCTTATCACTGCTTTTAAATATCGACTGGGCAGGAGTCAAATGGGTGCGGCCAGCCTCTTTCCAATGCTGACCAGTGACAGAACTGGGGGCAATGGGCAAAGGCTGGAGCACAAGAAGTTCCATACAAACATGAGGAAAAAATTACTTTGGGGGTGACGGAGCACTCGAACAGAGTGCCCAGAGAGGCTATGAAATCCCCTTCTATGCAGATACTCAAAACCCACCCGAATGCTTGCCTGTGTGACGTACTGTAAGGAACCTGCTTTAGCAGGGGGTTGGACAAACGGCCTCCAGAAGTACCTTCCAACCCCTACGATTCTGTTGTGTTTTACATGTTCATTAAGTGAGCACAGCAATTGGATGGGGACCTTCAGGAGACACAGACTGGGGGATGACCTGACTGTAGAGGATAACTGGTGTTTCTGAACAGGCACAAAAGCAGAACTTAAGACTGTTGTGAAATGTTATGAGTGTTTGTATGACTACAAACTTCATACATCTGTAGCACAAAGTAAAACCTTTGAAGTTTTCTTATTTTGAAGTTGATACCTAAGTCTATTTTCAGGCATTTTTGTTTCTTTGCAAATCCAACCCCATGGGCTCAACCAGAGATTTATAGAGTGAAGATCATAAACTGAGTAAACATCAGTATAGATCTGTAATACAAGATACTACATATGCCAAAAATATTTGAGAGGCCAAATCTTTTCAAATCTAGTTCATTTACTCTGACAACTTCTATTTTTATTTTTTGTTGTCTGTCTGCAAAGGGCAGGAAACAGTATGTTTCTGTAGGTTTCTTTACATTTTGATCTGACAGGCTATTACCTTCAGCTTAAATGATCCACTATAAATAAAGGAGAAAGGGGCTGTAAATCGTTACATTCAGTTTCACAGAGAGACAAAAAACAAATGAAAACACAGTAACCATGTTCTTCCAGCATTTCTTACAAGTGACTTGGCTAGAAGAGGACAATATCTACTCCACTCTTCTCAAAAATATCAGAAAAGAATCTTTACAGTTATTTCTAAAGGTGATTATATCGTGAACAGTGGCTATAGAAATGTTTACGATACGTGTTTCTTTTCATGCATTATTTAAGTATCATTAAATTTTTTCCCATGTGCTACTGTAAGCTCTAGTGAGTCGTGGAGAAATCTGAGTTTCAGCGGACAAATTCCCATTTTAACACTGACATTATTTGAAAGGATTGTCTGCAATGGCTATTTTTCTCTTGGTCTTTTTGCACCTGTCTACTGCTTCCTTACAAGAGGAGCAGAAGGGCAGGCACTCATTTCTGCTCCCTGGTGACAGCGACAGGACCCGAGGTAAAAGCATGGAGCTGCAATTGTCAGAGCAATGTCAGATGAGGGCTAGAAAAAGATTTTTTGCCGAGGTGTTGGTTGAGAGCCAAACAGGCTACCCAGGGTTGTGGCCACAGCACCAAACCTGCTGAAGTTCAGGAAGAACATAGCAACACTCTCAGACATAGGGTTCGTATTTTGGGCAGTCCTGTGTGGAGCCAGGAGTTGGACTCAGGAAAGGAGTCTTGTGGGTCCTTTCCAACTTAGGTTATTCTATGATTAAAAAAATTGACATGATAGTCGCCAACAGTACTATAACTGTTATATATGAAAATAGATCAGGCAACTAAGAGAAAAACATTTCCTTCCTATCAGTCTCCTGGCTGGCAGAATATGTGCCTTCCCTTCTCTATCTGCCATCCTCACAGTTGTTTTCCTGTAGTATTTCTTTCCATTCAAATGTGCTTTGAGACCTGAGCGTACTCATGGAAAGCACTTCCTAAGACGCAATACACGTGTTTCACTTTTGGTATCTATCCTAGTAGGTGCTTTATCTTTCTTATGAACAGGTTTAATGACACAAATCCGTTCACTATTGGCTTGTCACTGATCACACAGAAGCCTCCTCTTCTGTTTAGCAACTGGATTTCATTCACTTCAAAAATCAGTAAGTCCTTTTATTTCTTTGTTTTAAATTGCATCTATCCAAGCTGAGTTGCAGCACTACAGGACTGCAGGTAGTCTGGTAGCTAAACACTTATAAGACATAGAGATTGAATGAGAATGCATTTTTCCACTTCAAAAGAAGAAGAAATAAGTAATATAATAAAATGGGAAGAAATTAAGTTGATCTACCTGGCATTGAGTAACATGAGGATGTAATCTAGAGCATTTGTACTCACATCTTAGCTGTTGATCATTACTAGATACGGAAGATTGGTTTTGATGCACTGAGGAGCTAAGCCAATGCTGCCAGCTTTTAAGAGAGCACCTGATCTCACTGGCTAATGGGCCCCTCACTACAAGAAAGACATTGAGGCCCTGGAACGTGTCCAGAGAAGGGCAACGAAATTGGTGAGGGGTCTGGAGGACAAGTCTTATGAGGAGCAGCTGAGGGAGCTGGGATTGTTCAGCCTGGAGAAGAGGAGGCTCAGGGGAGACCTCATTGCACTTTACAACTTCCTGAAGGGAGGTTGTGGTGTAAAAGGGTCTGGCCTCTTCTCCCAGGCAAATAGTAGGACCCGAGGAAACGGCCAGAAGTTGTACCAGAGGAGGTTTAGGTTGGACATTAGGAGAAACTTTTTCTCTCAGAGGGTGGTCAGGCACTGGAATGGCTGCCCAGGGAGGTGGTGGAGGCGCCGTCCCTGGCAGTGTTCAAGAGGCACCTGGATGAGGAGCTACAAGATATGGTTTAGTGCTTGTGGTACTGATAGGAATGGGAGGGTGGTTGGATTAGATGATCTTCAGGTCATTTCCAACCTTGCGATTCTATGATTCTATGATTCTATAATTACAGAAACTTGAAATTGATTCTGTGTGAAGACAAGCAACAGCTGGTACATTCAAACCTGCATGAAGCAACCCTTGTGTATACAATTGCTACAACTGAAAACTAACAGAACCTCTAGAAAAATGAGTCTGTAAGGGAGTAGTGGGAATAATTCAAACACAGTAATAGTAATTTATGTAAAAACAAACACAAACAAATGACAGGCTTAGAGAGAAGCCTGGAGAAGGGTACAAGCAGACCTCATAGCGGCCTTCTGGTACCTGAAGGAGGCCTACAGAAAAGCTGGGGAGGGACTTTTTATAAGGGTATGTAGTGACAGGATGAGGGGAAATGGTTTCAAACTTGAAGAAGGTAGATTTAGACTAGATATAAAAAAGAAATTCTTTACTGAGGGGTGGTGAGACACTGGAACAAGTTGCCTGGTAAGCTGTGGATGCCCCCTCCCTGGAAGCATTCAAGGCCAGGCTGGATGGGGCTGTCAGCAACTAGGTCTAGAGGGAGGTGTCCCTGCCTATAGCAGGGGGTTGGAACGAAATGATCTTTGTGGTCACTTTGATCCCAAATCATTCTATGATTCTATGAAATTCAGACACTCTGATCATACTTTGCTGCCCAGAAGTACATGTTTTGCTGTACAGCAAGCCTGCTTCCCTTCTGTATTGCCTTGCATCTTTACAGTTGAAACTGCCTCTTCTATGAGGATGTCCTTGAAAAATAAAAGGGGAGACAAAATTCCCTCCCCTCTGTCTCCTTCACTCTTTTGTACTTCTTATGCTGTGTTATGTAGTATTCTTGACTCTTGCTGTTTATCCTGGTAATATAGGTTTTTACAGTCATTACAGGGGTGTGAGAATATGAAATGTTAAGTATTTTTAGTATCTTAGGTTATCAAACAGTGACTGATAGTAGCACAATTTTTTTCTGCTGCATATTAGCCTCTGAAGAGATCTTGTAGCAGCATTGGCTTTTGTAGCCTTTGCCTTTATGCCTTTGCTCTGAGATTAACCCACGTTGTTCAGAGCAGAATTAGTCCAGTTATTTATTAGCTTTTCGTACACTGTAGCTTCTCATGTCTTCAAGCAGAAAGAACCAGCAAAAGAAGTTGTGAGATTTCTAAATAATTGTAATTGCTCAAAGGCATGTAAAATCCTTTTAGTTTTGGCTTTATTACTACTTGCTTTTGATGTTTGCATCAACCCACAATACTGATTACTCCTGTAATGCCATGTTTCTGTAACTGAAAAGGCTAAAAATCCACCAGCATTAATTGGGCTTCTGGTTAAATGCAGGAATAGAGTCATTTATTTAAGAGTATCTTTAGCCATTTTTTATTTGTATCTATCTTAGAGTGAAGCTGTTGTAACTATAAAGATGCACGTGTGAGTTCATAGTGAAGAACTAAATGAAAAGTATAATTATGTGTTCAGTGTTAACCCAGATCTTAACCCTAAGGAAAAAAGATTCCTTATATAAGAAATAAAGGAACAAAAAAGACTATTGGCTCTATTCTATTAAAGCTCAATCCATTCAGAAAACATTTCCCTGCGGTCAGAATCTAATTGCTTTCTGAATAACCATTATGTCTTTGCCTTTGCCCATTGGGCCATTCCAAACGTGACATTCCTTAGAGGGGAAAAAATGACATCCAGCTGTCGTTTGAGTTTCTTTTTCGCTGCTTTATACTGATATTTCATTGAAAAGGCTGTATTAGAAAAAAACTGAGTTACAAATATTAATACAAAAATATTAGAATTAACATTTACTGTGTAACCTTACCTTATGCCCTTTCTATGTTTTGCGGTACTGGTTTTCACAGCATGATTACATGCTGCATTATCAGTATGATGCTTGCTTTGTTTAGTGCAAAAGTTGGATAATATCTGCTGAATGACCGGCTTTAAGAGATTTGCTGTGCAGTTTTTGGATCATATTCCAGTGGTTTCTATTTAAAATTCCTCATGGGCCCTTTTGTGGTTCTTAGAACTAACATTAAAATTAGTGAGTTAATTTTCCAACCTTCCTGGAGATTAGTATGATTCTTTGTTCTACTGAGAGAAAAGAAGAGGTAAGAGAGCTGAAGCCCAGATAAGCCCAGATAAGCAAATATCAAGGATAAACAGTTGTTTTGGATTTTCTTTTTGTGGCCACAGGAAGGCTAAGTTTCTTTGGACTACTTTAGGTGTGCTATAAATACCCATGGAGAGGAACAAGAGAGTGGATGAAATGTGGCAAACTGTCTTTCTATCACAGTGCCATCACAATTGTTTTTCCTTTTGTAGTCTCATTCTGTCTAAACCCTTCCATCTACTGTCATAGTTACCTAAATAATATTTTCTTTGATTATCAATGTCAAGTCACCACACCGGTGTTCTGGTTTCCGTTCTGCTCAGTCTCCTCTAATTTGGCATTGTCTGAAGCTATTGCTGGGGAATGGTATGGTGCTAGCAGTGCAGGGAAAGGAAGTATCCAAGTATCAAGAGTGCAGATGTGGCAGTCTTTGAAGACACTGATATCCTCCAAATGGTAGCTAAAACATCAGCAGAAATAGCAAGTAAAAAATGAAGAGATGATTGGTGGATGACTCAGGCCAGTCAGGAAAAAAGCAAAGTACAGCAGAGTATGGTTTTATTTGCCTTCACATTAATAGTCTGAGCCTTAATGAAAAAGCATAGAGGGGAGTAGGTAGGCAGACGATAACAGCAGCAATCCCAATACCAAGCAGATAAGGCTAAGATAGTGGTAACCATGTTGTGACCCTTGAGCCTCCCATGGCTTCTCCATGGATCCTGTGGAACTCCTGTAATGTCACAGTGGCTAGGGGACAGCCTTGCAGCTGATCATTGTCCTCAATCTGTGGGAGGAATCAAGTTGTCAGCTACTGAGACCTTCCACAACCCAGTTTGGGGTACCTACAGAATCAAGAATCACAGAATGGCCAGGGTTGGAAGGGACCTCAAGGATCATGAATCTCCAACCCCCCTGCCACAGGCAGGGCCACCAACCTCCCCATTTAATACTAGACCAGGCTGCCCAGGGCCCCATCCAACCTGGCCTTGAACACCTCCAGGGACGGGGCATCCACAACCTCTGTGGGCAGCCTGTTCCAGCACCTCACCACTCTCTCTGTAAAGAACTTCCCCCTGACATCCAACCTAAATCTTCCCTCCCTCAACTTAAAACCATTTCCCCTTGTCCTGCAGTTATCTACCCTTTCAAAGAGTTTCCTTCCTGTTTGTAGGCTCCCTTTAGGTACTGAAAGACAGCAATGTGGTCACCCTGCAGCCTTCTTTTCTCCAGGCTGAACAAGCCCAGCTCCTTCAGTCTTCGCAGGGGAGGTGCTCCAGCCCCCTGATCATCTTCATAGTTCTCCTCTGGACCCTCTCCAACAGCTCCCTGTCTTTCTTGTACTGGGGGCTCCAGACCTGGACTCAGTACTCCAGGTGGGGCCTCACAAGAGCAGAGTAGAGGGGGACAGTCACCTCCCTGTCCCTGCTGGCCACCCCTCTTCTGATGGAGCCCAGGACACCATTTGCCTTCTGAGCTGCAAGGGCACACTGCTGGCTCATATTAAGCTTTTCATCCATCAGGACCCCAGGTCCTTCTCTGCAGGGCTGCTCTCAAGGACCGCTCCTTGCAGTCTGTATGGATGCCTGGGATTCCTCTGGCCCAAGTGCAAAACTCTGCACTTTGCCGTGCTGAACCTCATCAGGTTCACCCAGGCCCACCATTCAAGCCTGTCGAGGTCCCTCTGAATGGCAGTACCTAAGGTGGATACACTTTGTATGAAGACTTTGGGAAACCACTGTTCCCTTCTCAATGGAGAATGCCTTGGAGTTCCCCATCCTTCATCTTTATGTAGTGTCTTCATGGGGCTGATGGCAACAATTTCTTAATGGGTATCTCAGTAAACTCAGAAAGGTTGGATTTGCTGGGACCAGAGAGCAAACTGTAGTGGAGATAGCTGGAGATCTCACTCATCTGTGTGTCAAGGACTATTTCTATCTCCCAGTGACTGCTGCAGTCTGGAATGAGACATGCTTGTGAGATGAGAGGTTGTGTGCTTTAGCATTTTTATTCCTAAATATCCAATCATTCTGATAGCTGCTGAGATCATTTGAATTTCTTCTCAAAGTATCTTTGAAAGCTGTGGTTCCAAGCTTGTAAGTAGAACCTGTGCCCTATTGGATCAAACTAGAATCTGGACACATGAATGTGCTTTTGTTCAGCTAGCAGACTCTCTTAGTGAGGTTTATCCTGCTTTTTGGCCAGCATGTAAAGCAGCACACTTCTTCCTCCTGCTGTTATCCTACAGAAATGTTTTTGGTAAGTGAGAACTAGCAAATGAGTATATTTTTATTGGTTCTGTTGTCATTGCAAGGTGTGGGTGATGTTTGAGAAGCTCAAACATAAACCTTTTCATCTCTTCAAATCA
Organism: Centrocercus urophasianus; assembly: GCF_019232065.1. Taxonomy (NCBI): domain Eukaryota; kingdom Metazoa; phylum Chordata; class Aves; order Galliformes; family Phasianidae; genus Centrocercus; species Centrocercus urophasianus. Next base: position 10,190,113 of record NW_024884253.1, read on the forward strand.
TAGCTTGGGCTCTACCCAGGCAGTCCCAGTGAATTTAACCTGAGAAGTGGAGGTAAATAAACAAACTCTATTATTTTATTCATTTGGTAGCCTCTTTTTCTTTTTAAACACATAACATGTTCCTCTATAAAGTGCACGTTTTTTTGTTGGAAATATAAGCAGCTACAAAACTAAAGTATGTAAAAATATCAGCAGGAGATTGACCTTTGTGAAACTTCTAAATAAGCAGCCTGACTTTAAACCTTTTTTTTCGCCCTGAAAATATAGGTCTAAGTTTAAATGCTGGCTCCAGGCAAACTGTTTGAATTGTTCAGCTATCTAAAAATACAGTTAAAAAGCTGCTTGTAAAGAGACAAGAAGCTGAAGTAGGAGCAAAGGAAGAGACAGAATGTCAGGGCCTTTGGGAAGGCATAGCACAAAGACTTCACAGATGTTCCCTTCAAAGAATCCCTCATCTCCTGCCTCTTGGTGCTGATATTTGATGGAGAGAGCATGCTGAACGCTTCCATGAAAGTTAAACAAAGAAAAATAAGCCAAAAATAAAACTTTGTGGCCAGGAGATCTGGAGGCAATGAAGGCTAGAAAGATAGAAAATACTAGAGTTAGATATTTTGCTTTAGACAAATTTGCTAGGAAATGTGGGGTTTAGAACTGTGCAGTTTGAAATAGCCCCTAAACACAGAAGATCTTGCAAGCACCTTAGATTTTTCCTTGCAAACATGAGATGGCAGACATTAACAAGACTCATTTTCTTGGGCACTGGGCCTTTCTGATCAGGAACTGAGGAAGACAAAAGCCAAAGATTGCAGCAGTGACCCAAGGGGCAAAGCTGATAAAATGGTCTCTTGAATTATGTTCTCTGAGGCGAAGAAGATTTTGCAAGGCAGATCACCTGATTCCCTGCTCCATGTGTAATCTCTTTTCATTCAGTCTCAGGAAGACAGAGATGGTTTATGCGACTTTATAAATGGCTTTGAAAGATTTTTGATCTGCCTTTAATTGGGTTACCATCCAGTCTTTCCTGGCTGTTCTGCATGAAATGTTGCTTTGTGACATACATTTCCTCTTCCTTTCTATAGAAAAGGAAAAGATGAAGATCAAGTTATTTCTGAGTAACAATGTCTAGACTCTATCACTGGACTCCTTCCAAAAATGTCTAAACAGGTCATAGCTTAAGCGAGTGTAAACTGGCACAGCTGCATTGGCTTTGTTCTAGTTATTCTGACTGAGGCAGGTGAGGATGTAGCACACATTAACCCACACCCTTCTCAGTCCCTGTGTTCTGACTAGGGTTTTTATGAGCTCTGCTCAGGCTTACTCATTTTGGGGTACACAGAGCGATGTTTAAAGTGAGAAATTATGAATGGGCTTTAAGTACATGACTTGACGTCTAGACTATTATTTGCACTTAATCTTCAGCCTTCCACATAGCTATTGTTTATGTGCTTCTTGATGCTTTCCTTCCATTCTTGCCTCTGTGTATCCATATCTGTATCTATATCTTCAAGGGATGCACACAGGGGTGATTTAGGATTGCAGAGATTGCTAAAGTGCACCACATTACTTGTGCTTTGTGCCTTCTCTTTCTTCCTTCTTCCTCCTCTCATGATCTTCAACATCCTTTGGTTTGAAGACAACACCATCAGCAAGGACTAATGAATCATCTAATTTGGGAAGAAAGACTTCAATTGCTTTCCATAATCATGTGTTCTGTCATCTCTAACTACAGAAGAAACAAAACAGTGTCAAGATTTACCTGCATGCTCCTATAAACATTCTGTTCTGTTTGTCTGCTGTTGAAATAACGATGTATACATCAGGCAGTAGAGAGATGGGGCCAATCTTTTTGCCCAGAGTTTTATGAATCTTCTCATCTTAATACACATTCATCGCTGACATTGTACAGGTCTCGGCATGCAGTGCTTCATCACAACCTTGCTAACTCCACTTCAGTTGGAGGAAGAAATCCTTTCCTTGTTAGCTTTGGAAAGGTTTGGGTTCTGTATGAAAGCGTTTGATATTGAAACAAAACAAAACAAAACAAAACAAAACAAAACAAAAAAAAAAAAAAAAAGGAGGGGAGGCGAGATAAAATTGCAGCTGACAGAGCTGAAAATAAGTGTTTTTTCTCAAGACACCTAAAGGCATTTTGCTTAGAAAGACACAGAATGCAGACTTCCCAATCTTAATTTTGCTCCAGATGATATCCCTCATTAAGCAATTGAATATATTTTAACTATGCAAACTGCTGAAAATGCAGGGAATAGAAAAAATTGCACGGACCAGTAGTTGCCTTGCTGCATGGGAGAGGGAGAGATGCAGTGACTAAGATCCATCTGTGGCCTTCTTGCTCAGCATTGAGAAGTGTGACACTGCAAGGAGGCACACGCACACCGTGCAGGACTGCACAAGTGGTCATGTTATCATTATGTCAGTGATGTGCTGCTGATGGTCAGCATAGACAAAGAGCAGAGAGGATGTGACAAGGTTATGATTTCCTGACTAGTTTCAGTTCTGTGGGACTCTCTCTCTTTTTGAATGTCTGATTTAGCATAACGACTTCTGAGGGATAAGACACCCCAGAAAAGCTTGCCTGAATATTAGTGGAGTTGGAGTTTTTGCCATTTGACTACTGCTTTAGTGGAAGTCAGCATGGCTTGGAGAGTCAGTGGTCATTTAGCTTTTCTTAATACGTCTGGTCACAGCCCTGAGCAGGCAGGGAAGCAGTGGATTCCCCTCTCTTTGCTTCCTTATAGCTCAATAAATAGTGTGATGAAACACGAGGGTGTATTCTCTTAGATGTCGGTAAACGATAACGCCTGAAATCTGAGATGTGATCTGTAGTTCAGGTGCTGATACTTTCACAACGTTTAACCCCTACCGTTGCCAGATCCCCCTCAGAGCACTCACCTTTAGAAGATGTTTGCTCAGAAGCTGCTTTGGCTTTTCTCTGCTGCGTCCGGGTATCTCAGGAGGCCTTCCCAGAGCCACGCTGCAGCCCGTACAGGGGGCTGGAAGCTGCGCCCAGCTGCACGTTCCATCTTTGAACTTCCTACCCTTACTGCAGCTGGGCCTGCCCTGTCTTGCTCCTGCCTACTCACCTCGCCTATGTCCCAGTCCTCCCCTATCTCTGAGCTGCCTCCTCCTGTCACGCATTACGCCTACTTAGGCATGCCAGGTGTTTTATAGTTAGGAGGCCAAGACCTGTGTTTCTGCAGGGCTTTCCAGCCTCACACAGGGAACAGAAGGAAAGGATTGCACAGGACTTCCCAGTGATCTCAGGGAAGCAGGAAGTGCCCAGACCTTCACCAGAAGGCAGAAGTCCTCTGCGCCCTGGATTCCAGGGCAGTGCAACCCATGATGCAGGGTGGACATCATGAGAAGCTCAGGAAGGGAAAGCTGCTTTGATCCTGATGTGCAAATGTACACATGGATCTGATTCTTCCCACTTGCCCTGGACCAAATTTTTTCTTCCTTGCAGCTTTCCCAGTCCCTGATCACCCAAAGGTCCCTGAACTGAATCAACAAGGCCTTTCCTCTTTTCCCGACTGATAGTCCCACTCTATTCTGCACAAGTGCAGCCTCACTTCAACTACTGCGTGCATTTTTGGGAACCACAATATTTGAGAGACATAAAATTATTATTAGGGAATGTCCAAAAGAGACGCAAAGATGGTGAAGGGTTTAGAGAACAAGAAGTATGAAGAGCAGCTGAAGTCCCTCGGGTTGTGCAGCCCTGAGCAGAAGAGCTGCAGCTCCTCACAGGGAGCGGAGGGCAGCGCTGAGCTCTGCTCTGTGTGACGGCGACAGGGCCCAGGGAACGGCATGGAGCTGCGCAGGGGAGGGGGGTGGGGGTCAGGGACAGGGTGTGCAGCAGGGGGCGGTGTGATGGAACGGGCTGCCCGGGGCGGTGGGCACAGCCCTGAGCTGCTGGAGTTCAAGGAGCGTTTGGGCAACACTGTCTAACATTGAGTTTGGATTTTGGGTGGTCCTGTGTGGAACCTTGAGCTGGACTCCATGATCCTTGTGGGTCCATTCCAACTCCAGGTATTCTGTGATTCTGTTATTCCTTCACTACAGTCCCAAGTCCAACCAGTACGCCTTCCTTGCAAGAATTTGCATGTTTGCTTAACTTCTGATGATCTCAAGCACCTCTGAGTGTCCTGTTGTACCGAAGTGTCCCAAATATCCACTATTGCTGACAAATTACAGCAAGGAGCCTTTTATTTTCCTCTTTCCCCTCAGTAGGTTTGAGTCCAGAGTGAAGCTGAGAGGCTGCTGTCAGTTCCTTTGAGCCCACCAGCCAGCAAATGGACAGCAAAAAAAAAAAAAAAAAAAAAAGAAGGAAACCTTTGAACTGCTCTGCGTGCCCCTGCAGGCTATAATTTTCCATGACAGTATAGCTTGCTTCTATCTACACAGCACCCCCTTGTCTTCTAGTATTAAAAGACCAGAAGGTGTTTTGCTCTAAATGGGATAAAAATCAGGAGTTTGAGGGTATCTGTGTCATAGTTCAAGCTGTGACTTTTGTCAGTGTTTTTACGGAATAACTTTATTACTCCGAAGTTGTTCATTACACTTATTTTCTCTTTGGTTTCTGGTGTTTGTTTTTACTTTTACATATATTTTTTTTAATATTATTAAATATTTTCTACAAGTTCTCTCATCGATTTCGTGGAAAAATTGATTACAAGCATTCAGTGGTCAACACTTGAGCACTTCCTATTGAATATATCAAGTTGCATTAGGCTTAAATTTCACCTAGTCATGCCTTAACGCACTTAATTTGAGGCTTTATTGGAGCTATTCATGTGCCCTCAAAATTTAAGTGAAACTTAAAATCAATTGATGGTTGAAAATGTAGACATCAAATCACCTGGGAGCCAAAAGAAGTGCTCCCATTAATTCCCAGAGGCACTGATAGGAAGCCAAATATGTTCAAATCTATGTCAGATGCACCTGGACAGCAGTGTGGTTGGAGGGAAAGGAGGACTCTCACTGTTAGCCTAGTGGTCAATGGAGAGAGTAGCTCCATAGTTTCTTAAAGAGTGTCCTAAGTACCCTCCTTTATTCACAGAGACCACTATTTTTCTGGCGTTTGCTTTGGGAGGATGTTGGCTTTTGGTTTTGTAGTACTCTGCAGTATGTGCAGAAAACTTTGTGGATGTTCCTGACAAACAAATCCATGTGCAAGAATACTCTCAGCTATTTAAAACATTTTCTGGTGAAGAGTCAGGGTGAAAAATATGTGGTCAGAAATGCCAGCATTTATGCTGAAATAGTTTTGAGTAATCTTGTATATGGTCTTGTGTCTTGTATATGGCTAAGAATGAGTTTCAAAGTGTTTTGTAAATATTTGACAATATTTGCGATTGAAGATCTACTGCTGGATTTGCTTTGGAAAGCAGAGCCCTTTTTCATATGTTTTGTCTATTAACTCTGCAGGCATTACTTCACAATATTTTTTTCATAATTAAACATTATTTTTGTAAGCAGGAATTAGCATGAATACTCTAACTGGTCACCACACATTTAAATCCTGAGGAAGATACCTGATTTGTATGCACAGTAGCTATTTATGTGATTACACTGGGTTATGTGAGTGTGTTTAACATGGAAAAGCTATCTTTAGAGAAGGACCATTACCATTGGTTAGTTAATATTGAGGAGAGTGGGTATGAAGAAGGTTTCACAACTGCATTTTTCTCCTCCCAGGACTGGAGAGGGATCACCATGTACTTAAGAGCACAGCAACCATAAATACACTATCCACTCTGTTTCTCACCCTACTCTTGCAAGTCGCTCCCTGGTTACCATCCATTTCTTTGTACTCTTTCTGTGGCTCCAGCGTAGTGGAATGTGGCTTTGTAGTCAGTACTCCAGGTCATAATGACATTTAGTATGTGCTTTAGATATATCTGCTCATCATCACACAGCAAGACTGGCTACTGCGCTGACATATTGTGTGTGTAGTTGCCAGAGAGGTTGTGGATGCCCCATCCCTGGAGGCATTCAAGGCCAGGCTGGCTGTGGCTCTGGGCAGCCTGGTCTGGTGGTTGGCGACCCTGCACATAGCAGGGAGCTTGAAACTAGATTATCATTTCATCTAGTTTCAACCCAGGCCATTCCATGATTCTATGATTCTATGATCCTTTAGCTGGTGTTCTTCAGTGAGCCGACCTACACCACAACAGGCAAAGGCTGGAAACGACCCCATATCCTCTTGCTTGTGTTTCCACTCCTGCTAGAGTGCAAATTCCTTTTGCTCTGGCACAGGATAAACACACCTGTGTTCTATCCTTGCCTTAGCATTTCATTTTGCCCCAGTGAATAACAGCAGAACAAGAGAGAGAGCTTTGTGGTTTAGGAAGCTGACATTAAAAGTAAAGTTTACAAAAAGGCAAGATGGAAGAAGGGGAATTCTGACTAATCCCTGATATGCATGGAATGCTGTCTTATATGGGAAAAGAACAGAGCTCAGTGTTTCTTTAATTACAATTTAGGAGTTTTGTTATTTGAAAATAATTGTTTGTAGTTGCTTTACTTTTCTTACTGGGGCAGTTTGGATTGACAGGCCTGGAACAAACAGAGTTACATAAATGTGCAGAGGTTTCCTGGTACGCTGGCCAGCTACAGACTTTGTACTGATTTTTGTTGTAACTGAAATTCTCACCTGACATCTGTACTAGCACATCATGTAGTCTGCAGTAATGCAAACATAATGCATTCCTACCAAATGTTCTCTGGTACATCACTTTGGATGGAGAACCTGCAGTCATCCTGAGCCCATGGACACAGCAACAAGAAAAATAACACCTCTGATTTAGTGAAATATCACAAATGCCAGGTCAGCTTTGAGTCCACTGAATGTTGTTCAGCTTACATGGAATTTCTATTAGATTACTTTTGAATTTAATTCTACAGTCTTTTCATTTTCATATGAAAACCATGTTGGCAGAAGGGAGCAAGTTAAAATGCCATCTCCGTTCATCTTTCACAGAATCACAGAATCAGAGGTGTTGGAAAGAACCTCTGGACATTGTCAAGTCCAGCCCCTTGCTAAAGCAGGTTCCCAGCTTTCGTAGCATCGTAGAATCATTGTGATTGGAAAGACCACTAAGATCGTCCAGTCCAACCATCAACCTGTCAACGCCATGCCTGCTGAACCATGTTCCTCAGCGCCACATCCACCCTTTCCTTAAACACTGCCAGGGACAACGACTCCACCACCTCCCTGGGCAGCCTGTGCCAACACCTCACTGCTCTTCCTGAGAATAAATTTTACCTAATATCCAATCTGAACCTCCTGTGGCACAACTTAAAGCCATTGCCTTTTGTCCTATCATGTCTTTACTAATTGTTTGGCTTTTTTTGGTTTTGTTTGTTTGTTTGTTTGTTTGTTGTTGTTGTTTTTTAAATATTAATCATCACTTGTATTTAAATATAAGTAAAACTTCTATCTTATTCACTGCTTTTTGATCACTGTTAGGTTTTGTATCAGAAGAACTCTTTGCAGGACTAAAAAGCAATACTCCACTGGAAGCAAGTTTAGTGTTTGAAATGCTGTAAATTTGAATAGCCGTGAAATTGCAAGGACTGCTTTGGTGCTACTGATGTGTTTCACAATGCCATATTTGAACAGTTAAATACTCACAAACCATAGTTCTTTTGAGCCGTTGTTTCATTGCTTACTAGTGAAGCCTAAGCTCTTGGCCCACATTCTCAGTATTTGGGCAGGTTGTATACTATGGATCCTTGTGATCAGGTAATTCAGTTGCAGCTGCTTTAGAGACTGGGGCTCAAGGGCTTCCTGTTGCTTTTGAGAATGTACACTTGCACTTTTAAGGATTTTATGCATTGTTTATAGAAACAAAGTGTTTCATTCCTTAGCACACAGCCAACCTTGCTGTTGCTCCCCAGGGTGAGGGCTGCTCCCACTCTGCTGAGTGGGGCTCATTCCCAGCTGACCTGCAGCAACCCCAACCCCACATCAGACCCTGGCACTTGAGTAACCCCGTGGTAGGAGATACCTGCCCCAGGTAACAGCTGATGTTTATGTTCCTCATTCTTTCCTATTTAAAGAGCAAGCAAGTCATCATAAGCTTTAAAACAATAAAACAATTCCAGCAATTTGCAAGCAAGCTGTAGGAACTCTGATTTCAAATCCAATTTTCTTTCTTTCTTTTTTTTTTTTTTTTTTTTTTTTTTTTCCAGAACACATGGCTGTATGCACTAAGGAATTAATGCACATGTTATAAATAACCATCAGAATTTTTTTCCAGGTTTTGAGTGGCAGTTTGTAACTTCACAGTCGCTGGGTTCATTCCTGCTCCTTCCTGTGTGAATCTGAGAAAAAGGGGCTCTGAAAGTTAGAGCTGTGTCTTTACATTTGGACTTTCAGTGCTTTCTATTTTATTGCTTGCTATAAGCTTGATATAGGACTCTTTCTAAGCCTGCTAACGACCTTTAATGAGGGACAGATAAGCAATAATAGCTTGTCTGGTACCAAAACAAGTGCTGAATGACTGGCCTGAACCGCACCTTCTAGCATTCCTGAGATACTCAGGAATGGGACACAATGTATATAACCTAATGAGCAATACTGCATGCTTTCTGTGAGCACAGCATCCTTACATCCATACCTTATTTTGAGCTGTAAGTTGCTCAAAATTCTCATGGAAGGCATAGGTAATGACTGCTAATAGAACACCTGAGTGATCTAGACTCTTGATATGTAAGGAACAGCTCACATTCTTTCTTAAGTTTCCTTGAGATGTACTGTGATGTAGGTATTTTTTCTTCTAAAAATAACATTCAGTGTGTATTTCAGACATTCCAAAGCTTCATAGTGTTTGTATGAAAAACAAGAACTGCTTTGTAAGTTGTAGAAATAATGGAATCTGATTTTCCCCTCATCCTTTTTTGGGTCATATAACTGGATTTCCAGTAACTAAGAAGGATGATGGAGTAAATAAGCCCAAGTAATTGAGAGTAATCAGCATAGATTTACAAAAGTGAGATCATGTTCAACTGGTCTAATAGTTTTCTACAATAAGAAGACCATCTCAGTGGACTAGGGAAAGCAGTGGGTGCTGTTTTGCAAGGCTCCTGACATTTCCCCCCTTGACATCCTCACAGACAGACCAATGAGTTACAGGTCAGATAAGTGGACAGTGGGGTGGACTGAAAACTATCATGTTGGACTCAAAGGATTGTGATGAACAGCATCTTGTCTAGATGGAAGCTAGTCCCTATCGATGTACACACCAAGGAGTAAGTTCTGGAAACAGTGCTGTTCAATCTCTTCATTACTGACCTGGACAGTGAGGCCAAGTGCACCTTCATCTAATTTGCACATAGAATTTTTAAGGTTGGAAAAGACCACTAAGATCATCTAGTCCAACCATCAGCACTTCACCACCATGACCATGTCCCTAAGTGCCACATCTACCCTATTACTGAAGACCTCTAGGGACAGCGACTCCATCGCTCCTGGGCTGCCTCTTCCAATTCATCACCACCCTTTCAGAGAAGAAAGTTTTCCCAATTTCCAACCTGAATCTCCCCTGAGATGGCAACTTGAGGCCATTACCACTGATCCATGATACAATGCTGGGAGGAGTGACATGTGGGACAGCAGTGTGCCCTTGTGGCAGGTTGCTTAGAGATGTTGTGGGGTCACCATCCGTGGAGATATTGGAAACCCAACTGGACAGTGTCCTGAGCAACCTCTTTTAATTGCCTCAGCTTTTACCAGGGATTATACTAAATGGTTTCCAAAAGTGGATTCCCAACCTCAACTGTTCTGTGATTCTGCAAGAGGAGCACATCTGTGCATACACACATTTGGAGACGCAGCTTCACTGAATGTTTAGAAAATCAGTCTTCCAGAGCTAACACATAACTTAGTATCTATCCAGTACTATAACAATAATAATAATATCCACCTTTGCTCTTTCCTCTGGTGATTAGGCACCGGCATCTTACAGGCTTCTATTGTTTCTTCCCCCCTCTGATACTCCTTAAGCCATTTTGAACCTCAGCTAATGGAAAGGGAAGGCAGGTGGACGGATTGTCTATTAAAGTGGATAAGTCATTTACTGTGCAAAAAGAATTAAGCACAAATCAGAATGCTTAGCTCCTCTGCTGCTTTGAATCTGTTTTTAAACCTACATGCGGTCTTTTTTCAAGAACAAGATCAAAAGCTGCGTATTTTCACTGTGTAAGTCTGTAATGGAGGCACAAAGGAAAACAAATTTTCCTTCAGTCTATCATATCATCTTATGTCAAGGATGGTAAATGAAGGCTCCTCCCTGCTGCTGAGTAAAATCTTTAACGGGAAACACATGAGCTGAGGATAAGAAAGAGCTGGCAGATGGATTTCTCATTCTGGGGAAGTGCTTTTGATTTCCATCACCTTCCAGCTGCCAAAGACCAGGAGGAGCTGGGATTCTGCATTCAGTCTTGTTAGTGCAGCTGAGTCAGATAAGCTTGGACAGCCATGGGAAACATGGATGTTATAATTGTTTTTTTGGGGAGTTCCCATGACTAAGTTTCATTATCTGCATTATGCAAAAAAACATTTGACTATGAGCTTAAATTCACTCCTATTCAGAGCGGCATTTTAGAACACTGTTCCCTTAAACATTTTCATGGAGATTGATGGATTTACAAATAATGTCTGAAGATATCTGTAGCCTGCTGGAGTCAATGGAGAAAGATTCTCTTGACTCTTGGAGGCTTGAGTTCAACTTTCTCTTCAGTAATGTCAACAAAGCTGAAAAAAACACAGGGGTCCTCTAGCAGGCATCACAGTTGGTAACAGGAGGAGGTAAAAGTTTCTTTTTGCTCTCTGGCAGAGAGCAAACTAGGACAAAAGATTGGCGCCTTCATGGAGGGGTGGAGGAAGAGGAGTGCTGCTGTTGTATAAGGCCCACTTAGGCAGTGTTGTTCCAGCACTGGACTAGAGCACAGCATGGAGTGAGAGGCTCACTGACACCAGAGCAACTCAGACCCAAAGTACTGCTCCTTTATTTAGAGCTTTGTTATCACAGATAGAGCTTCCCATCAGCTCTGGGTGACACTTCTGCAGCCCTGGAACCTACCCAATGGTGGCAGTGCCTGCCATCACACTGTTTGCAGAAATACTGTCCCTGCTGCCAAGATGTCCCATTTCTCAGAAATCACTTTTATAGATGGTCCACACCAGTCCAACCCTGGGAACACAGCTTTTCAATATCCCTTGATACCACCCTGTCCTCCAGTGTGAAGTTGTGGGGTGAGCTGAGAATATCTCCTGCATGCATATCAGTGCTCCAATGAGAAACCCGGGGAGCAGCATGCAGCCAGGACCCTCCATGGCAACAGTGGATGTACAGTGACCTACTTTTAACACAGCTTATGTAGCCTTTCTTGCTGCTTTATGCTTGAATGGCAGATTTTGCAACAAAAGGTCAATTTATGGCAGCCTTTTATTGCAAGGTTCTTTTGCTATATAGTCCAAAGTTATGATGACAAAACGCTCCCCAAGTACAATGAGGACTGCAAAAACCAGCCTCACTTTTTATGTAATGCTTTAAACTTTATCTGTTTCAAACAGCTTTTGGTGCTAAGCTTTTTTTGTTTTGTTTTGTTTTGTTTTGTTTTGTTTTGTTTGCTTGCTTATGAAGAGAGCTTTATTACTTCCATGAAGAGCAATAGGTGAACATCTGAATATGAATAGAAAGACTTGGCAATGAGTGATTTAACTAAAACCATTTTTAAAAAATTTCAAAGGCTCAGCAAACCCCCATTTATGGAGGGAGAAGCATCTAAACGATAGCAGCCCAGAAAAGTGAAAATGGCATAGCAAAAATGAAATGAGAACCCAGTCTCTGCTAAGAGAAGGCACAAAGTAAATCTGATGTGACCCAGCCCCACACGGTCACAGACAAGCTGAGACAAATGCAGGAGGAAGGACAGCATGACAATAGCTAGCCCAGAGGGCTGGGACACACGGTTGAGTTCCTACATGTTGGCTGCACTGCAAAAGCTGACTGATTCATACACAGCCTACGGCAGCCATGAGATAAAACACATTATGTTAAGCTCCGGTGGAAGAGGGTGAGATGAATGCGCTTTCCTCGCTATTGGCAAAGAGGTAGGAGTGTGGATATGAGCAGTTACCACAGCCCAGCTAGCATGCCTGCATTTCCTTCTTGCTGAGCTTTTCCATTCAGAAATGACCCCAACCTCTTTCTTATGAGGTTTAACCTTCCCTGGCTGCCTGTGAGCGCACAAGGAGACAGTACTCAGGTGGCACATGGCTCCTCCTTAGGCTTTGGTATTCCAACCCCCAATAACTCCTGCCATTGGAAAACACTGTGCATAGGGAAATGTCCCAAGCCTGTAAAGAGCTATGATTGAGCCAGAAGGATGGGTTGCCATCAGCCCTGGTGATGGACACCTCTGTCAAGCTCTCCTAGTGGTATGCCAAGAGCTGAGCACCCAGAAAGGGCAGAGCCTTGTTTCTCTCTCTGCTCCGCTTTCTGCCAGACAGCAGGACAGCCTTGCCAAAGTTGCTCTGCAGTTCTACCGTTGCCAGTAATCTGGGTGATCTCTTATCTCTCCTTATTTCCCTGTTTGTATCCATGACAGCCGAACCCTAGACAATGTGTAATGGGTGAGTTATGTTAGAAGTCGTCGAGCCAGTGATGATTCTGGAGCAAGGGCATTGCTGGCTGAATGCTAGAGCTCAAAGCACCTCTTTTAGAAATCAGTAGTGGCAAGGGATTTGAGAAATCGTTGTGTCCCACCTTCAGTTTACTCATTCATTGCACTGTCTGCTCTGTGAGGCTGATGGAGGATTTTGCCTGAAGGAAGTTGTGTTACTGATTATGAGACAGCAACAATTTCAAGTGAAAGGCTTGTTAGTCATTTTTCCTTCTATCTCATGTATCACTGTGGCTAACAGACACCTCCCAGCTGTCTTCCAGGATGCTGCAAAGTTACATGCTCTTCAGTTGGAGCCTTCTGGATCTGTGTGCTCCCTGTGCTTTCTGTGGGTTTGCATTGGTTGTGACTCTGGCTGCAATGACTCTAGCAGCAGTTGGAAAAGATACAAAAAAAATCACATCTTTCTCAGCTGGATTGGCTCCTAAGCTTTGGTACATCTAAGGAACATTTCAGTTACTCTGCAAAGAACATCCATTTTTTGCATGCAAACATAATTCATACAGTACTTTCTCATTATTGAATTGTTCTAAAGATAAAGGTGATTAAAAAAAATCCTCACCATAAACTGACAGCACTGTGGGCATTAAGGAAGTGGGTCCATACTGCTCTAACATCAGGACATGTTAACTCAGGCTGTCACTGTAGAACTGGTTAAGCTGATGTCTTTTGGTTTTATTTTTTTTTTTTTAAAAAAAAGGTGGACTCTGAACTTGGGATGAGTACCTCATGAGTCCTTCTCTGGAAAGTGCTCAGTACACTTCAGAACAGACTGGTTGAAAGGATGATGAGCTATGAAGACATGGCCAAGATGTTAGAGTTTTATCAGCTCTAGTCATAACCACATAGTGACTTAGGGTGCCATGTTTGCAGTCATCTCATGAAGCAGCATTTGCTGCTATTGGCCTGTCAGAGACAGCAAGGCATGTGCATTGAAGCAGGGAGAGAAGGGAAAGGGAAAATCATAGAATCACAGAATAGTTTGAGTTGGAAGGGACAGTTAAAGGCCATATAGTCCTGCAATGAACAGGGACGCCTACAGCTAGAGCAGGGTGCTCCGAGCCTCATCCAGCCTGACCTTGGATGTCTCTATGGACAGGGCATCCACAGCCTTTCTGAACAACCTGTTCCAGTCTGGGCTCTGGAAGGTCTTTATGAACATACCTTCCCTGCAAGATACTGCTGTTATCTTGCTAATGTTCTTAATTGCTCAATTAAAGCTGGTCATGATATGTTAATGATAAGCCTTATCCTGATTTCTGAGGAGAACAGAAAATAAGGTTAGTTTTCCTAGCTCTGGTCTCATTAAAGCTTCATGTCATTCTCATTATAATGCTATTTTCCTGACTTAATCCATTATTTACTGCAGGGGAAGTCTGAAGAGGGTAGAATATATTTGCAGTTTGGAAAGGCTACTTGGATACTAATCCTGTGAATCAATGATTTTTTACAAGAGTAAAAAAAAAAAAAGTTTTAGAGTCTGTCTCATTGCTACTTTTAAAATAATACTGTTTGAAATAGATGTTTAAGGGATGTGTAAGAAGATGTGGTTTGCAAATACAGACATTAGATAACAGTGACCCTCTGCCTCCTGGGGACAACAGCTTCCCTCTCCCTTCCAAGCCATTAGATAATGTGTGCTGGTAAAAACAGCTTAGGTAAGAGAGCTGTTCACATACACTGCTAATTGGTGAGCTCCTCAATTGGTGTTATAAGGGATCTGACACCAGGTAAGGTTTTAGCCATACTCCCCATAGTGACCCACTGGAGTTCTTTCTTCTCTCGTTCAGAATGTGGTATCTTGATGGACACTGTGCTTCCTGATCTCCATCAATAGACTCAGTTCTGACTCAGAGTGAGCCATGCAGATCAGTCAGCTCTGCTCCCAGCAATGTCTGCCCATTTGCAGAGCTCCCTTACCACTGATACATCTCTGTGGTTTGAGAGGCCTGACAAGACTGCCGTCAAAAATGGAAAATTTGGTGAAGTCCAACTGTAGATTGATATCAGCCTTTGGTTTAAAATGCCAAAGCTGAGAGAACAAAAAGCCACAAAATACAGGAGCTGTGATGCAACTGTTATCAATGCACATGTAAATGCACATGACTCAGATGTGAGAGGCAGGGTGTTTTGTAAGCTGTTAGATATATCCCAGTTTTTCCTCATGTGTACACAGTGGATGGCCCAAGAGATGTAGCTCCATGTGACCTGCTGTGCCCAAGGAAGATGGGAGTTATATGAAGAATGGGAACCTCTGAAACTTCTGTAAACATCTCCATAGGATGATTTCTTGGTGAACAGAGGAGCTGTCTCTAAGTTTTTTCATGGTGTTAATGAACAGTTTCCTTAGAGCCTCTATACTCGCCTGTGACCTGGCATCTACAGTTAGATCTGTGGATGTTGGATGTGCTCAGCACAGAATAGGAATAGGCTCATTCCTACAACGAAAAATGGTCCTATAAGGTCACATATTTTCCAGTATCTCCACATTTGAATATTCAACTTCAAGCCTTTGGGGTCTGGCATTTAGTGTCCCTGACATGCAGTTCTAAATGGTGTGATAAAGCACTGTGGTTATTCATGTTTTGGGAAGAGTAGAAGCCTGGAGTTGAAACATCTAAATTGGAACACTCCTTTGAAAAATGGTGAAAGTGCAGTTAGTTGTTGTCCTTAAAAAAAAAGGGAAGAGGACAGAACAGGCTAACTCATATCTGGTCTTTGCCTTCAAACCTGGCCATTCATGACACCATCTTTTCACTTGATAGCAGCACAATTAGATTTTGCCACCTACTCTCTTTTCCCTTGAGGAAAAGTCGACTTCATTTTACCTTTGCAAAGATTAACATTATAAAGAAGAAAGCACTTGTCTGTATTGGTTTGCAGTGTGTCATGAGGCAAAATGACCCACAAATCCATGTCCTTAACAAAATTTACCTCTGCCTTGATGGCTATGTGCTTATAAAATCTAAACGGCACCCAAACTAGGTAATATGCAGCTAACTACAGCTGCAGTGTCATAAAGCCATATCTGTGTGCCAAAATGCTGTCTTTCTGGAGGGAGTTGGTACTGTAGGCCTTTTAGTGTGGGAACTTTAATAACCGCACCTTGCTAAATCTCACATCATTGCCTGTACTCCAGGTTCATGTTGTTTTAGCTTTCTGAAGGAGTGTTGCAAGCCTCTGTATCCTGGCCAGCTCCAACACAAACATTGATATTCTGCCCACCCAACCTGCTGTGTTGTTGTAGGAGTTGCCCTTTTCAGACTCTGCTAATGTGTTCCTTTCCTGAAGGATACAGCCTCCATGACCGCAGGCCCACACCTTACTGACCTAAAGCTCTGGCAATCCACAGAGACTGCTATCACAGAGAAATGCTCCTCCTTCCTCCAAGCAGCCCTGGGTGATCACCTGTGTTGGGTATCCTGAAACTGTTGCCTGTCTGGTGGAAGAGGAGCATCCACCCATGAAATACTACTCCTGGAGTAACACTGCAAGCAAAAAGTCCCCAATTACATGCTGAATGCCAGGAAGTCCTAATCCTTGCCACAGGCCTGCCAGAGGAAATTTTTGAAGTCCAGCATTATCTGGGATGGGACGTAGGCTGGAAAGACAATAATCACACCCATCTGGCTGAGGATGCCTTGAAATGAAGCACGGCAGCTATGGGAAAGAGGAAGGAAAATGTTGATGTGGAGACTGCCCTTCAACACCTCCTTCCTCTGCCAAAATGCAACAGCAACGTGATTTCTGGGTAAGTTCATAGTGTAGGAGTTCTCCAACAGCAGAAAACAAGTTACCTGCACAGAGGTGGCTGCAAAAGCAAACTAAAGTAGGGGTTGATGAGGGAAAATAGGAAGTCACAGTTATCATCAGACAGCAAGCTGGGGTCAAGTTCAATAAAAGGTAATCCAATGTTAATCCAAACGGAACTTGATTCTTTTTGTAGGGCCCAATCTGGTACCTCTTTGATATTAAAAAAGAAAAAGAAAAAAAAGTGTGTGTTTTGCAGATTTAAACAGAGCTCCTTTTGTTTCAGATGAAATTTTCATCTGCGCTATGATGACTCACAGGCTGCAAACCAAGAAAAAAAGGAGAAGAAATAATCACCAGGGAAGGGTAACACTCAAACAAACAAACAAAGAAATGGAAGTGCTGCAGCTCCACGAGGCTGAAAGAATGAGTGTATATCCTGTGATGCTCTTGGCTATGTGACAGTGGTTTCCTTCTGTGTTTCTGTCTCAGTAAAATTAGAGGCGTATGTTTGAAGCTTGGAGGATGTGAGCTCAGCTTCTGATTCTGCACAGCCTCCTGTGAGGCATGGGACAAATTCTTAGATCTCTCTGGATCTCACCTGTAAAACAGTGATAACATTCTTTGTCTATTTAAATTACTGGTTCTTCCTATGGGTTTCTACTGGGCCCAGAGGAGCAGAGTCCTCATCTATCATCACACTCTCTAGCTGCCGCTGCGCTATGAATAATAGTGTTTATTAATCATAATAAACACGTCAGCACTGTCAGAGAGCGCACACAGAGCAAGTAGAACAGTGTCTGACAACCACATCCTGCCGTGTAAGTCGGGAGGTGGAAAATGAGAATTCTGCTGCAGATAATATAAAATCCAGAGATTGGCCCGGCTCTTCCTGTAGGCAATGTTGGAGAAAAAAAAAGAAAAGGTCAATTTTATTCTAAAAAATAGGACAATAGTAGCCTATGTGGTGTGTCCCTCACTAATGTGCCAAGACAGCTCCTGACATTTACAGGCTGAAATAGTGAGGGAATCTGGATAGTGTGTGTCCAGTTCAAAATGAATATAATAGGAACAGCAAACCCTAATTTTAATGTATAAACTGAAATCAGCTAAATTTGCCGGTTAAGTCTTCCCCAGGTTGCTCTCCTCTTCTGCCTCCATCACACAGGTCACCATTTTGGTTGAGAGATGATGAAGGGCAGAATGCAGGTCTTCTGAGCTGCTGGCCTCAGTTACCAACCCCTTCACCTGGCCCATGTCCAGCGTGTGGATCACTACTGAGAGAGGTGGAAAGCAGCCCACCTCAGGGAGCCTCGTGCTTTGAACATGCAATGAGCTGGCACACAGTGGTAAAACACAACTCAAAGTGGGTCCAGTTGCCTCAAATTAGCCATTGTTTTCCAGAGTGGTGCACAAAATGGAGGTCATTCCAGAAGCAATCTGTGATAGAATCCACTCTTGTCCACATGAAATCATGGCTGCAGTACAGAGCAGGGAAGTAAGTTCTGGATTTTGGACTGTTTGTACTAATAGGAGACTGAGAGAAATCCTTTGAAACTCTTGGGGTTATCTGAGACTTTAGCTGATGTAATCAGGTCAGAACCTGCTTCTAGGTCCTCCAGATGAATCTTAACGCTTGGTCTATGCTGGAGATACTTGCTATGGAGTTAATCATCTTTGTGTCCTGACAAGACCTCATGGCACCTGTATTCATCAGTTATCTGCTGGGAGGAATGGGCTTCTGATGTATGCGCTGGATTTGGAAAGAAATAACAAGTGATATTCTGTAAACTGAGAAAGGATCTAATTGAACCAAAAACTGAGATGTAAATGGTTTGCTGCGGAATCAGGAAGTAGTTTCTCCTTCCCTGACTGCCTATGGGTGTTTGATCTATTTTCCACTGGAGTATGCCTGGTCCTTGCTCTGCTTTTGTCCTGCAATTTCAGCTCCATAGCCAGGAAGCTGCCAAGCCTTTGATGCCAGCTGCTGTGTGGCACACTGTGACCACCACCAGCAGCCTCTGCCCAGCTGTGACACCTCCTCAGCCCTGCAGCCCATGCCAAGGATCGTTGGCATAAACTTGCAGAAGAAATTGCATGGATGCTCATTTTTGTATTAAATTCATACCACCATTTTTTAAAATGCTTCAGCATTTTAGGTGAGCACTCAAAACCCGCTGAATAGATCTGATTGATTCTCTTCTGTTCTTTCACAAATCCCAGCTTCAGAGATGTCCCAGTATGTGAACTCAGTCAACAGGTCATGTGTGAGTGGCTGTATAATTTTCTCATTGTGGCACTGCCAATACCTTTGTGCATTTAAATCACTCCCTGTTTGTTTCGAAACAAAGCAAGCACTATTTGCAAAGCATGTCTGCTGAAAGCAATTCTCCAAACTGTTCACAACATGTGCATCACCTGTGCCAGGAAAATGTGTGTATTTCCATGTAAAAACCATTTGTGCACCTGCCTTCATAAATCTTCTGTACTTAACCTGTGACCCAACCCTTTAGTTATGTCAGAGGATGGTGATGAGGTTGTGTTCCTGTTGCTGCTGACAGACAACAGCCACAACAAAAAAAGGCATACTTACTTAACACATGTCCAGACCCTGGCATGTCAAGCCACGGCTGTGCTTGACCTTATTAATCTCCTGGCGTGATCACTTCTTTCAGGTGGAAACTGTTTATTGCAAGCACAGGAACAGCCAGGTGGAGAAACAAAGACTTACCTTAAGCCACCATTTCAAATTCATGCTGGAGACAGCAACAAATGTCAGGGGAGTGCCAGTCTATCATTCCAACCACAAGGCAATTCCTGTTTCCCAGTGACTTCAATAGCTGGCCAAGACCAAGTGTGGCACTGCAGTTTGCTGGAGATCCCAGAGTGGGAAGGGATTTTCATTTTAATCTATTTTAAGCTGCAGATATTAAGCATTCAGGTGGATTGAAATAAGCCCACCTCTTCTATCACGTGGCACATATGACTCTTCTACACCTTTTGCATCGCCTTTGATGTAGGAGCTGGACCGATGTGTCCTCACTGTCAGCACATCATCTGATACATTTTTTAAGAGTTTCCGTAACATCAATACTAAAGAGCAAAAACGTCATCTTATGTCTCATCAAGATGAAGAGCAAAACTGCTTACCCTGCACTGCCTTCAGGAGAAATGGCTGTGCATAGCAACAGAGCCATGGTGCCAGCCAAACCACATCTGATTCTGAGAAGTCACCCTTGAAGATATTATCTCTGAAGCACAAATGTTAGAATGGTGGCACCTGTCCAAAGTGCTTGAAATACATTTGTGTGTATTTCTTCAGTATATTTATAACTCTAGAACAGGTGACTTTAAAACAGAAAAGTCAGGGTAGGGAGGAAAGAATTTAGGAAGGGCAGAGAATCATAGAATCATTTTAAGTTGGAAGGGATCCTTGGAGGTAATCTAGTTCAACTCTCATGTCATGTACAGGGACAGATACAGCAGGAGACCTAGCATGTCTCCAGGGATGGCGCATCCACCACCTCTCTGGACAACCTGCTTCTGTGCTCGAAGAACCTGTTTGTGTGACTCAAGAGAAGGTGTGAAACCACCCTGCTGACTGCACTGGTGGTTGTGTGTTGTTATGGTACCACCATAAGAACTCCCTTTCTATGACAGCTTTTTCTGGAAATTTGTGCTGTAGCAATGCCTTCTGCTCCTGAGCCTCTCCAACCCTGCCTGACTGCCATTTGGCTCCCACTACCCCTATGATAAGGGCCATGTAAATGGAGTGGGAATGTTTGCACCAGTGCCTCATTACAGACCACATTACCAGGGGCAATTAGTGCCCAACAGCACATATAACCCGCCTTTCAGCAATGTGATCCCTCTTCCTTTCAGTTCTTCACCACAGCATATCACACCAAACATCCATGCCATCCTTTTACATATCATGGAGGGAAGATTTGTTCATAAATACCTTCCAGAGCCCAGCTTCCCACTGAAATGAATGATGGGCATGAGGAGAGACTGAGGTTGGTTCACCTCTTCTTTGGCATCAGAATGGAAGGGCAAAATAAGATCCATTTTGGATCATCTGCATGATAATGTGGCATTTTTTTTCTTTTGATGCTGGAAGAATTTGCTTCTGGGATTCTTCCATAGCTTGTGGCTTTGCTAATTATGAAGAGAACTCCCAATTGCAGGAATCAAAGGATCTTCCCCATGATGATGCTCTCATTCAGTTGTGAATGGAAAATTATGTGATTCTGTAAATCTCCGAATTATAAAGAGCATATGTTATGTGCAGAACTCCCAGATACTCACGAGGGTGGGTTGGGTCAGTGCTAGCCAAGAAATCTGAATGCTGAATTATGTTCATTATGTGCTTTACTTTGCTCTAATACTGATCATAAGTGGAGAGGGGAAGAGAAAAGACACAAATATAAGAATATGACAAGAATAATGAAAAAAATGTGTGTTCCAGGCTCAGAGAAATTGTTTTGACATCAGCTTTCACATTTTTTTATCATCACCCCTTTGGGCAAAGTCATGCAAAAGGACTAACAGAAAATCATACCACAGATGAAGATATAGGACCTGCATCTCTTAGCAGACTGAATGTGACAGATAAAATAAGACCTCAGGACTCAAACATGGTAGAAAATAGAAACGCTTGTTTAAAATATTGCAGTTTTACTAAGTGGGGAGGTTGATGAACATGGTGTTTCTAAGAGAATTTGCCTGACCCTAATTTTTTTCCTAATGTTAACATAGGCAGATTGAACATTGATATCCTGTGATAGCACTGCCAACAACTGCTCCAGGACACAGCTGAGCTCTCCTCATTGAGACCTGCTGTACCACTCAGAGTGAGCCCCTCGGATACTGGAGGGTCACCTGCAGCCTGTGTGGCAGGGTCTTGCATTGGAAGAGCTTTGCGCAACTTTGCATCTCTCTCCTATCTTCCTTAACAAGGAAGCTTATCTTGAGCTTGCCATGGAGAGGAGATACATTCCCATTTTTGCCTACTCTGCTTTATTCACTCTTCCTCTTTTCCGGGATTATGTTTTTTCTAAGGTGTATCATTGTCAAAGAAGTAATATATGAAAACATATACAATCAAGGCCTTTGGACGATTGAAAGAACATTTCCCCTGTACTCAGCTCTGGTGAGGCCGCACCTCGAGTACTGTATCCAGTTTTGGGCCCCTCACTGCAAGAAAGATATTGAGGCCCTGGAGCCGATTCAGAGAAGGGCACAAAGCTGGTGAGGGGTCTGAAGCACAGGACTTATGAGGAGCAGCTGAAGGAGCTGGGATTGTTCATTCTGCAGAAGAGGAGGCTCAGGGCAGACCTTATTGCTCTCTGTAACTACCTGAAGGGAGGTTGTAGTGAGCTGGGGGTCGGCCTCTTCTTTCGTGTACCAGTGATAGGACTAGAGGAAATGGCTTCAAGCTGCACCAGGGGAGATTCAGGCTGGACATTAGGAAATACTACTTCTCTGAAAGAGTGGTCAGGTACTGGAATGGGCTGCAGGGAGGTGGTGGAGTCACCAACCCTGGAGGTGTTCAAGGAACGTTTGGATTTTGTGTTGAGGGACGTGGTTTAGTAAGAGCTATTGGTGATAGGTGGATGGTTGGACTGGGTGATCCTGTGGGTCTTTTCTAACCTTGACATTTCTGTGATTCTGTGATTTCTCTCTCTTCTGGGGCTCCTTTTATTCCCTTGAGACTTGCTTTCTAAGTGCTGATGGAGATACAACCTTGGCATGTATGAACTAAGGTTAATCTTGTGTATTATTACCAAGGGAAGAAAATTTAAAGGATGTAAGTGCTCCATCACCCAATAATTTGAGAAAAATATGCCCCAGGAGGATATTGTGTTAGCTTGTGACTTGGAAGAGATGCTTCCACATCCTATTTGGTCTTCCCTCGTGACATGTAGTGAGTTATTTAGGACCTGATTCTTCAGGCTCTTCAGACCTTCTAAGGCTGAGGCATAGAATCTGTCCAACTTGCAGAAGTAACAGCTGGCTGTGTGGTCTGGAATTTGGCAGGACTTGCTTTATCTTGCAGGAAATAAGAAAGGTGAGGGCTGAATTATGAGTTATGATTATTTTAAACCAGAGATTTCTGTTGTATCTCTGCAACACAGCTGTCACTCTGTGAGTGGAGTGAAGGCCCACACATAATGTCCCTATGGATCTCCTCCCCAGCTCCCAGCCTCCCAACCACCGAACATGGCTGAGAGCATCTCTCTGCAGGGACACATGTGGACTGAAAACTGAGTTGATTCATACAACTTAGCTCCAGCCAGCTTCAGATACTGGAATATCATCACCAGCCCTATGAAATTGTTGGAGTGCTTGTGGGTGTGACTATGGCCCAGAGTAAGCAGTGCTCTCTTAGATGAAGACTGATGGGCTGACCTGGGCCATCACTGCAACTGTGCAGTGGGATTGTGCAAACCTGGTTTGAGTGCCGAGGGAATCTCAAAGCAGGGCTGCAACCAGACTGCCAGCTGGCCTTGGGACCAGGGACAGGTGTGGCACAAGTGGCAACTTGCACTTGAATTCCCAGAGAGGAGGCCTCTTGTTTTGACTTGGATCAGAACACACTTCAAAAATAATATTTTTGCTTTATTTTCTAGAGAAAAGCTCACTCAGGTGCATCGTTTTTTTAAAATCTGGGTCCAAGGGCAGCACATCTGTACAATATAGAAGTCCTGAGCTCGGGCGCTGCCCCAAGCATGGCTAACACTTCAGAATGTCTTTGAGACACTTGTCATGGCCCAAAGTTTAATGAAAAGAATGATTCATGGCAAGAAGAACCTCTACAGAAAAAATCAGCCCTTCCACAAAAAGACACTTGCTGGGAAAAAGTTGGCTTGAAGTTTATAGAAAACATCTAGTGAAAAATTGTTATCAAACTAGTGTTTGAAATATCTGGCCTTGTGCCTTCATCAGCTGTCAGGCTGTATCAGGTGCAGGTAGGTAGCTCTGCTTTCTTAAGTCAACGTCATTGTCCTTGTAACGTTGGCCTGACTGCGGGAAGGAGCCGCCAACAGGTGCACATCTGTGCCAAGCTCTTGTGACAGCCAACAAAACAACACTTGAAGCTAAGGATGACAGAAGAAAAATATCTGAATTTAGGAGGAAAAAAGCCATGGCAAGCTCATGTGGTTGCATTTTCAAGTTGGTTCCTTTTCTGCAGTTGTTATTTTTATTGAACCTGGTTTATCTGTATGGAGACACAAAGTGTGATAAATATCATGTGTGTTTTTTTTTTTTAAACCCAAGTGCATTTCCATGAGTAATGCATGAAGTTTCCAACTTAGCCCTGATTTTAACTTTAACTGCGAGTTTATGTTTTTCACCAATACCAGAGGGAAACAACAAACCATAGTTTGCACAAAAATGTTTCATTGCTGCAGAGCAGGAGAAAGATTGAGCTCCTGAGCCCCACGCTCAGATATGCACATTACATTAATATTGAAGGGAAACCAAGAAATAGAAAAAAAAATAATCTCTCTGCATCAGTGTGTAACTGTGTTACATTTTATAGATGAATGATAATGCTTAATGTCTTCAGAATATAGTGAGGAACTCGGGGTCTTCACTGAATGTCACCTTTGAGCACGGTGTATTTTTGATATAATTCGAATCTGTGAAGGTCTAATTCACTCGCTTCTGTCTCTGAAGAGCACAAGTACTTCAGTGGGGTCACAGGCAGAGTAAGCAATTCAGTGAGTCTAAAAGAAAAACAGCATTAGTGCATGTAAGACGAATCCCAGGGATGACTCCTCTCTGCTGCACAGGGCATTGGCACTCCATCTGAGTTATACACAGCTGACAGAGGGTTACTGAATTCTGCTTCCAGATTTCTATGTAGGAGAAAAGCAGGTGTCAAACACCGTTGTTTTCAGTTAGTGACTGTGTAAAGAAAATCCCAGAATCAGTTCTTTGTTCTATATTTGCAAGTGTATTTCCTTAATGATTCCTTTTCAGACCTTTTGAGCTATAAATAGGTCTGTAAGTATAAGATCTGGAAGTAAGCCACCAGAACCGTGGCTGACTTTTGTAAAGATGGTTTATAATTTGGGTTTGGGAGAAGAGGTATCAGTGGGAATGGCAGTGGGGCAGGCAGGACAGAAGCCAGTGAGTGGCTGGAAGGCGGTGGTGGGTTGGCATCTACTGGGGATGTGAGGCAAGAAATGGAGGTTAAGAAGGAAGAGAAGTAACACAAAATCAGTAAGACAAATATGTCTTGTGCCAAATTCTAAGCTCAGCTCAGATTTTTGAAAATAAGCAGAGATAACTATAAAAGGGCTGTGCCCAGCTATATAAAAATAGTTGTAGGGTAAGCACACAGAAGAAGAGCACAACCAAACAGACTTACGCCATAGGAATTTATCTATGCAAGAGGCAAAGGCAGGTGATTTTCAAAGTAGATGTAGCACTACCAGATGCCTTTACTACAAAAGCGAGCATAGTCAAGCAGCAGCAGCCCACAAGAAGTGAGTATCTGTGATGGAAATCACCAAGTCCATAGAAAAACTCATGGCACCAGCTGGAAGTGAGATCACGCTTCTGCTGCTGTGGGTCAAAGGAAGGCCACAAAGATGATCAGAGGGCTGCAGCACCTCCTCTATGAGGACAGGCTGAGAGAGCTGGGGATCTTCAGCCTGAAGGAGAGAAGGCTCCAGGGGACCTTACAGTGGCCTCACAGCACCTGAAGGGAGCCTGCAGGGAAGCTAGGGAGGGACTTTTCATAAGGGCAGGCAGCCACAGGATGAGGGGAAGTGGTTTCAAACTGGAAGAATGTAAATTTAGACTAGATATCAAAAAGAAATTCTTTACTGTGAGGATGGTCAGACACTGGAACAAGTTGCCCAGTGAGCCCTCCCTGGAAGCATCCAAGGCCAGGCTGGATGGAGCTCTGAGTAACCTGGTCTAGAGGGAGGTGTCCCTGCCTATAGCAGGGGGTTGGAACTAGATGATTTTATAGGTCCCTTCCAACCCAAACCATTCTATGATTCTATTGTTCTAGTTGTCTCCCTTGCTTTTGGCTGCCATCAATAAGCTCTAAGATCAAAAACTGGTGCTGAGGATGAGAATGCTGGCTTAGAATCTCCTGGCCTTGGAATCTGGAAGTGCTCTATTAGTCTCATGGCAAGGTACTGAGCTCATGACTTCTTCTGCTTGAAGCAAGACAGCATCTGGAAGGAATACAGCAGACCATGAGAGCATGCTGCATCCCAGCAGTGCTTCTTTCTGAGAGGGATGCCAGTCGTTAGGCTTTATATCCCTTCACCCTATTTGACAAAAATTTCTTACTTATTGAGGTCACAGCTCTGGTGCCACCCACTGAGAATGCAGCACAGGCCCACCAGCCTTTCTCTGCTTACAAGGAAATGTTTATTTTCATAACATAACTCATGGAACAAAACTGAGCATCATTATCACTAATGACATTTCTCACAAAAGTTTCCTAGCAAAAGTAATTTCAAACATCTGTCATATCTAGGATGGTCACATTCATCTGGCCAAGGGCTGTCCAAAAAGGACCTTAAAGCCATCCTCTTCCAGTACTGCTCACAAGAGCTGAAGATCGAGTTCTTCAAAATAGCCCAGTTTGAAGGTACAAAAGTAGCTGCAATGACTTCCGCATCACAGAAATTTCCTCTTCACAACTGCCACCCACCAGGATTCCCTGTTTGTTTGGGGGGATGACAGCTCATCAACACAAAATTTTGCATGTGCTAAGTGAGATACAGGGATCCTGCCAGGCAGGTACAGATTGGAGGAATTTGACGGCAGCAGAGCTGCAACATGCTCAAGTGACATTTTTTCTAAATGTCATCTTTATAGACAAAACGAAGTGAAAGAGGTATTTTTCCAGGTTATTTTTTCTCTTCCTTTTTCTAACAGTGATGAGTTATTAAGATACTGCCCAGGTTATTTTAATCTTGGTGGGTCAGAGTTGCTTTTTCAGTCTTTAAACACAGAGAAGAGAGAAGTTACCTGCCCTCATAGCCTCATGCAGTGAGCTCATGGTGGAAACAGGAAGACCTTTTCCTGGTCCCACCTCTGTCCCGAAGTGCACAGCCAAACCAGAGATAAGGCTTGGGGAGTCAAAGATATAGAAATCCTCCCATCTTCACATCATCTTAGAATATAAAAATGGGCAGTGTGGAGAAGACACCAGTCCCATCTTCTGCCAGGGGCTTCCCAGTGCACTGATCCCCCTCTAATTAGCAGCAGTCTGCAGTGACAAGCAAGCAGTGAGATGAGGATGATGCAGGAGAAGGATCCCTCACTGCTGACTTGGGAAGGACCACAAGGACAAAGACAGTGCCAGCAGCCTGGCTGCTGAGCCAGTAGGTGAGAAACTGCCAGGCAGAAGTTGCACAAGGAGAAGCTGCCATTCTGTCACACCAACATGGCGCTGAACGTGGTTGCATGCATACACTGACTGCTCCTGCTGAGTCACACATCTGAAGCTGCAAACTGTTTATCAGTGCTGAGTCATCCCTGGGTGCTGAGGCACCCCCAGATCCTCACAGCCATGAGGCCAGAGAGGCAAGTGGCTGTGAAAGTGTTTGTGTAAGTCAGAGTGAGGAAATCAGGCAGAGTTCTTGCAGGAATGGGAGAAGAACATGGGGATGAGGATAAAAATAAAGGTTCAGATTTCAAGTTGAATACTGAGAAAAATTTCTTCTCAGAAAGAGTGGTGAGGTGTTGGAACAGGCTGCCCGGGGAGGTGATGGAGTCACTGTCCCTAGATGTGTTCAAGAAATGTGGGGATATGGCACTAAGGAACATGGTTAATGGGCATGGTGGGAGGGGGTTGATGGTTGGACTAGATCTTAGTGATCTTTTCCAGCCTTAATGATTCTAAAATTCTATGACTTCACAAATTTGGGTGGCTCATTCTTTAGATCTAATTTTTGAATCCCCTGAGTCCGGTCTCACTTGCTGAGCATTTAAAGACCATCAGCTTCGGAGGCTCAGATGTTCAAGCACCACAGAAATTCAGACTTATAGCATCAAAACCATTCTGCACTTAAGAAAATGTGGGTTCCGTACATTATACTGAAAGTCTATTGTCAATAACCTCAAAGTTATACTCACTAAGCAGCAAATGCTTCTGCTTTTTCAGTCATTGGAATGTCGATTCAGGGCTTGGCTGCCGTTGGAAAGAGCACAGAGAGTGAAATGCAGCATAGACCCTGTTGGGCAACACATTGTTTAATCGCACTCTTAAAGCATTTGCATTGTCAATAAAGTATAGGAAGAGTGAGAACACAGGGTAGCCTTCACTGAGAATGCAAGAGGAAAAAAAGAGCTTTTCACTGATGTGGGCTGTGGCATCACTCTATCTGCTGCTCAGGGCGGACATTGTTTCCAAAATACACACAGCGCAAATCCAGCAGAGCAAGACTGGAATAGCTAGTCATAGTCCCCTAGATTTCAGTACAGTGCCAACTCTCTATGGAAGGGAACACCTAAAATAAGTACATCTGGATCACCGGAATATTCCAGTTGTCCCTCAGATAAAAAAAACCTCTGCAGAAACATTTGATTTTCAGTCATTTACCACTTCAATTATGAAGGTTTGGTCATAGTGCTCAGCAATATGTGAAGCTGTTGATCCAGCTCTCGGGATGATAAAGGCACTATTTATTTGCCTTTACCCTGAGAGAGAAATGTGACTTATCACAAAAGAATGCTGAATTTCACAGGACAGTATCAGGCTAAGTGTATTTGTGGTCAGCATCAAGCAGGCAGTGCTCTGTATGGGCCTGGAATTGGCCAAGGTGAAATTCAGGCTCCATTGAAGTTGATTCCAAAACTCCTGTTTTCCCCAAAGAATCCCTCCCTAGAGTCTTGCTTTGGCAGCAATGTTTTACACATGGGTCTGGAAATAGAGAGGAAAAGAAAAGGAAATAAAGGCATGCAGGAGAGAGAAGAATCAAAGTCTCCCTCACCCACCCCTTTCATGGGAGAAGCTCCTAACTTCTCCTGACTCCTCAGGCTTCCACATCTCTGTGTTCTCTTCCTCATGCTCTCACAGCTGTCACCCCTCGGTCGGAGGAGCCCACAAGCAGCCCATTGCCTCAGCCTGGGTATCTCTGCCACAGGCAGTGGGATCAGCCAAGTGTCTCGGTAGCATCCCGCTCTCTTATCAGTTATATTTAATCTTAGAATGAGAAGAAGACAGACACATGCCTGCTTCACTGCTCTGTGCAGTGGGGTAAAAAAGATGACGTGTTCTTCATAGAATCACAGAATGGCATGGGTTGGAAGGGACTTCAGAGATCATCTAGTTGCCATGGGCAGGGTTGCCACTGACTAAATCTTGACTAGATCTGGTTGCCCAGGGTCCCATCCAACCTGGCCTTGAACACCTCTAGGGATGGGGCATCGCAGCTTCCTCGGGTAGCCTGTGCCAGTGCCTCACATCCCGCTGTATAAAGAATTTCTAATCTAATTTAAATTTCCCCTCTTTTAGTTTAAAACCATTCCTTCTTGTCTTATCACTATCTACACACTATCTACCTCCTGTTACAATCTCCCTTTAAGTTCTGGAAGGCCACAATGAGGTCTTCACTGAGCCTTCACTTCTCCAGGATGAACAAGCCCAACTCCCTTAGCCTGTCTTCACAGGAGAGGTGCTCCAGCTTCTGGACCCACTCTAACATCTCTAGATCTTTCTTGTGTTGTTGGCCTTGGGCACAGTACCCAAGATGGGGCCTCTCAAGGCAGAGCAGAGGGGAACATTCACCTCCCTTGCCCTGCTGGCCACTCTTGTTGATGCAGCCCAGAACGCAGTTGGCTTCCGCATAAGTTTTGCTAATAAATGTGTTGAAGTGGGGCTTTAACTGAGGCAGCCCACCAAGTTCCATGCCTCAGTCCTTCACTGCATCACAGGCATTTAGGACCATAGATGGAGATGGAGGAAACATAGCTGGTGTCTGCATGGCAGCCCGTTCTCATGAATGTCTTGCCTTTAACCACAAATAAGCAGAGCCTGGCTTAGACCTCAAAAGGGAGTTTTTTCACAGAATCCTAGAATAGCTTAGGACGGAAGGGGCCTCTGTGACCATCTGGCCCATCTCCTGCTCAAGCAAGGACACCCAGAGCAGGGGCCAGGCCCATGTCCAGGCAGCTTTTAGAGATCTCCAAGGAGGGTAACCAGCGCCAGTGCTCAGCCACCCATGCAGTGTAGGCTCCATTTTTCCCTTTCCCAAAATATCTTTGATTACAAGCAATCATTAGGCAGTTGTGTTATCTACGGATTTGGCCAAGTGCTTCTCATTGACTTCAATGACAATCAACAGCCAGGCTGTACACAGCCAAACAGTACATGAAACAAAAACAATTTTCTTACATCAGGGAAAGCTATTTGCTATTTCAGCTAAGTGTCAGTTGTAGTGCACAATCTGGAGAGCTACATTCAGGAGACATGCAAGGAGAGCCTGTGCTCCCAACACGTTGCTGCAAACACATTGCAGCGTGCTGAGCAGCTCTGTCCATCGTGGAGACAAGGTCCCCCCGGTCAGCTGGTGGTGGCATCCTGCTCTTGGGACAGGCTGCAGCATGGGGCTGTAATCTGATTGGATTTTGGCTGGAACACAGCCCGGGAGATGCACTGCTGAGCCATTTTGCTCTGCCAGCTGGCAGTAACACGTGGATGGGGAGCGCCTGCAGAGCTTTGGAGCAGAGGTAGATGCAGGTATTGCACAACTCACCAATGGGAGAAGCGCCTGCTCTGCCTGCCTGCATCCACCTGCAGATAAAAGCTGCAGCATCTCTCAAGGCAGACATTTTATTATCACTTGAGAAAAAGAAAACAAAACTTTTTCTTCTTTTTCTTCTCTCCTTTGACCATTGCTAAAAATAATTTGATACAGATCTGCTTTATCTTCAGTGATTAAGTTTAGCTGAGAGGGGCTTGCTCCAAATCAATGCATGCAGAAGACATTAAATCGATCCAGTCAATGCAGTGCCACATCTACAACATCCTCATTCCCAGGTTTCATTACAACATGCAATTATCACAGCAGCCGATTCCTCCTCCCTGCAACGTAAGCAGGAGACTCACCACCTACCATCAGCAGAGAGCACACAGAATCCTGGAGAACTAAGAGAGCAACCTGCAGAACAAGGCTCAGCTATTGCATAGACTGCAAAGGTATAGGTAAGCACCCATGTCTTCAAACAGTAATGCTCCAAAAACTCTTCCAAATAGGGATATCAGAGAGACCAGTCGACCAATGTTTCAAAGAGTTTGTGTTGCAGCATCCATACCTGCTGAACATGGTCTGCGTGAAGCAGAACCAGCATGGCACACAAGCAAAGCAAACCACCACTCCTCTGGGACACTCTCCTTGTCTGGGAAGGAGGGATGGGTCCAAGCAGAAAAGCAAGCCCACTGAGTGGTCACAGTGGGAGAGAAACAGCAAAATCTGAGGCTATAGTTTTCTGATATCACTATCTCAGATTGCATGGGCAATCGATGTGTATGTAATGCAAGGGAACAATATAATGATCCTCATAAAATTACTTTATCCAACTGCATTTAAGCAAACTTGAAAATAGAAATTTGTAGCGCTAGCCCTGATAAATATTTCAGAAGCTCTGTTTGCCATCTTTGCATTTACTTTATTACTTGGAATGCTCAGTACCTTTAAGAGCAAAGTTGCTGAAATCAACTGAAAGTGAAACTCTTGGCAGGTGACAGACAAACCGCGTCACTGCCTTCTCTTATTACTTTATTTTTATTTGCACTGCTGCCACTGCAGTGCCCTGGGCAAAACCAAATGAAAAAATCTACATTTACAGTGAGATATTCTAATTTAATCCACTGGAATATATAAGCTTCTAATTATAGACATGGCCTCCAAAAACAGATATTTATGACATGATCTATTATCAGTTATAAATATTATCTATTATCTAAATAGAAATTATCATAGATGTTACCTATGCTGTCAAATCATAAGCATCTTCATAGTCATACAATCATAAAGGTTGGAAAAGACCTCTAAGATCCTCTGGCCTCTTGACTTTAAGATCAACTGCCCACCTACCACCAATATTGCCCACTAAACCATGTCCCTAAGCACTACATCCACCCTTCCCTTAAACACCCCCAGAGATGGTGGCTCCACCGCTTCCCTGGGCTCACTGTTCCAATATCTCATCACTCTTTCAGAGAAGAAATTCTTCCTAACAAAGCATCCTCCAGCATCCAGCCCCTCATCCCTCAGCTGCAGAGGTCTTTTCAGGAATGATGGAAACAAAAGGTCCTGCTTGCTTGTCCTGGAGCAAATTCTGTCTCAGTTTGCTCTGGCTCACCTGAAATGCAGCCATGTGGCAGTGGAAGAAGCTCCCAGGGCATGCAGCACCAGACTTGTAGGACTTTGTACCCTCTGTCAGCTGCCGTTCCTATGAAAAGGTGGGCACTGGCTTTCAGGGCTGTCAGTCCACTTCTGATGGAACCCAGCCCCTGTCCCTAACCACAAAAATACATTGAAACCTTCAGAGGACTGAAATCCCACTAGAATATCTGTGAGCCCACTCTGCCTTCATGCATATCTTCCTGATGTCTCACTGCCACTGAGCTTTACTGTTCAGCATTCACAGACTGTAGATATACAGGTGATTCCTTTTATCCAGAGCTGCGTGTGGGAGGAAGAAGAAACCATGGTGGCATGAAATGGAAATGGTGCTGACATCTCCCCAGCCCAGCCCACGTCACAGTCATTCTCTCCACAGGACCACAGCACACAACACTTATTTTTATTATCTCAGAAAGAGAAGCGTCAGCCAAAGAGCACAGGGTAAGGCTGTCAGATCTCATTTCCCTCTGCTTTCTTTTAGAAAGAAGAAATTTTAGAAAATCTTTTTAGAAAATAATTTTAGAAGAGACATCTTCTCAATTGAAGGAGCCCCTTGCTTCTCTCAAGGCACTGGTCTTCACTGGAGTTTTCTTTAATTCTAGGAAATCATTAGGCTTCAAAATTGTGTTTTTATATATCTTGAATAAAGTCACATTGCTTCTGTGTTCACAGTGCTCTGCAACCCATGTCAAGTGAATGATGCTTTTTATTGCCCTGCCTCACAGCATTTTCTTCTCACTAACCTGAACAATCTGCAAGAATATCTGCAGGTAGTGATCTCTCTTTAATACCAGTGATTCACTCTGTGCAACCGCACCGTGGAAGAGCAAAGGACAGAGTGTGTCAGAGAGGATGAATCCCTGCCAGCTCTCCTGGAGCTGCTGGGTGAGGCTGTGCCTCCTTAGGCCCAACTCTGCTGCACTAAGAGAAGAGTAGGGAAAGGTTTGCTTTTGGAGTTGGCATTGCCCCCATAGCCCTCTGCAGCAGGACACCAAGCATAAACGTTCCCAGATGTACTTTTACAGGTGGTAGTTTTTAAAAAGAAAAGTTAGAGCTGCTGATCTAATTTGATGCTAGTGAAATTTTAGAGGCAATTACAGGTTTTTTGTTGGTGATGTTATTGTTTTTTTTTTAATCATTATTTTTAAATTCTATCTAGTACAGATAGCTGCCCAGAGCAGCTGTGAGTGCCCCATCCCTGAAGGTGCTCAAGGCCAGGCTGGATGGGACCCTGGGCAGCCTGAGCTGCTAGTGGGCAAACAGGGTTGGGGGAGGGTGGGCACTGAGGTCTCTCCCAACCCAACCATTCTGTGATTCTGTGACTCTATACAGATCAGCTCACAAGTACACCTTCTCATTACCCAGCTGTACTTACCCATCAGTAACATGAGATTGCAGTGCAATGGCTGCTGCCAGAGATCCAGTCTTCCCCCACTCCACAATTCCCACTTCTGTTCACACATCACCTTCCCCACACTCTGATATGAAGCACATGTTGGGGACATAAGGAGCAGGGTAAGGTGGAACGCTTCTTCTGTGGACAGCAGTGTTGGAAAGTGGTGGGATTTCTGATAAGAGAAACACAGTGAGACAGCAGGAAAGGAGAGCAGGAAAGATCACTGGAAGAAAGTACTATTTAGTTTAATGCTTTGTCCCTCTTTTTTTTTTTTTCTTTTTAATTTCCAAGGCAGGATATAGGGCAGAGCAGAGAGCTGGGGGACAGAACCCCATCACTGAGCCAGCGCCGCTGCAGCGCTGACAGTATCTAGGTCAGAATGCAGCGATTCTCCGTGGATGACGGACGGCTGCAGAGCTGAAGGTCAGCACTGGCAGTGGAGCCAAGCACTCCTTTTTCATCCAAAGGGCACAAAATCCCCCCTCATCCATCCAGCATCATTGGAAGGGGGCCCCATGCCATGGCTGCCAGAGCTGAACTAATGCCCATCACTGATCACTGCTCCACAGAGCCGAGAAATCTGCGTTGCCATGGGATTCGGATAAAATAAGCCAAAGGATCTGGATATCAACCAAATGCCCAGCTACCAGGGCCCTAAGAACAAAACTGATGCTGAATCTCTCCTCTAAAAATGTCACAGTTCGCTTGCTCGCACTGGAGAGCAATGTCAAATGTTACCCCCTATCATTCTCGCATTTTGAATGTCTGTACTTTGAAGTTTGGCTCCAGGCAAGCTTGTGCACTCAAACATTTATGTGCTTTTTCCAAACACCTTCATTGGCCTAATGAAAGATAATTCCTCGGCCAACAACCATACTGTCCTCAATGAGATACAGCTTTGGAAGCCAGCCCACCAACCATTCACAGACCGTATATCACAATGATGACCATGAACCTTCTCCCTCCTGCCACTGTGCCTCAGCCCGCTGGGACCAGATCGTGAAAGGATCAGTGCTTTCCCTATATGTCATCCCCTAGCATTGTAAGACTGGCACCTGTCTCTCAAGATTTGTGCTAAGCCATGGATCTTCCTCAGAGATTGATTCATGCAGCCATGGCTTTCAACATCAGAAGAGACCACAAGATCGCCCCGCCTGGTAGCAGAGGTCAGTTTCACAGGGTTCACACCAACTCATGCTTTGTTAAAACACATCCTTCAAACAGACGACAGTCCCCTCTTGATTTGACAGCTGCAGAAGATGGAAGATCTGTATCTTCCCAGTACTGACAGAAGCTTAGAAGGTCATTCATGAGGTTTATTCCCAGTTATTGAAAGCACTAGGTGAATTTTCCTGTTTGTCTTGATTCCTGGCAGAAGACAACATCTAATTTTGTGCTTCAGATCTAAACTGTTAAACTGTGATGCCAACCAGCTAACCAGCTTCCTTCCCAGCAAGGGCTTACTATATATGAAGTGCTCTATAGTCTGGGATTTTGAGTATCAACACTAAGAAAAGGAGAGTGCCAAAAGAAATGTTCACACTTCTGGGCTGCTTCTGCAATGCTGGGGAAAGAGGGCTGCTATTAACAAGTATCTGGGGGCAGGAACCGTCTTTCATTTGTATTTCAGGTGATAGCTAACACATCATAGGCGTTAATCTAATAATATTCACACTGTCTGATACAGGATGCTTTGTCTGAACTAGCCAGCCTAACACAGATCAGTGCTTTGTTTCTGCCATAGTAGAACTTACCAGAACAGCAATTTTTACTATGAACATTTCTGCCTAAATCCTGCTTGTTCTGATGCTGGGTAACTTCCCCTTCCAACTGGCACTGAACAAAAAGACCTGGAGTGTAAACCACGAGGTTTAGTGAGCACATAGTGCTTGCCTGTTGTAGGTGGGCACACACAGAGGTGCAGCAGCTGACCGGCCACTCAGATGCAGATCTCAGCTCTTTCCCTCACCCACAGCAATGCCCCCATGATGCAGTGCTGTTCTTTGGTTCAGTACACAGATGGTTGTGCAAAGTTTCATTGATGAGAACAGAGGCAGTTCTTGAAGATTATACAGTGCACATTTAATTAATAAATCCTTATTAGTGGCCCTGGTTAGAAAAAGACACGGCTTCTGCACCTTTTCAGCTTGCAGATGTGATGCACCAAAAAATTCCCTGTTCTCAGCTCTGCAATGTGGATATCCTCTTTTGGAACTGACAAAGCAAGGCAGAGGAAGGACCTCCTCCATCTGTGTGTTTTGTGCCCACCAAAGCTGCTCTTATCTACCTCCTGAGAAGACGCAGAAAAGCTATTTTGTGGCCCAGACAGATCCCGGTGGAGCGGGGAGCACTGCAGGCAGGGTAAAACTGGTACAAAATGTTGCTAATCAAACACTTGGAAAGAAATGAAGGGGGGAGAGAACAAAACTGTTACCCGCTATTTTGACTGTTGAATCTGGACTATTCATAGTAACACACCAAGTGTATCCATCCTATTGCACTAACGAGTGACAGCCGACTACTCAACAATTAAGTTTTCCTTCTCCACCTCCAAAATTAAGGTCGTAACCTCTTCTATTTACTTTTGGGATGTAGTAAATTAGAGCTTTGGCTTCATTGCAAAAATTAATTAAAGGAGTCACACAATGGTACCATTCATAGCTGTTCTCGTCCCTCCCTGCATTATGTCCTCATGTCAGCTCTCTTTGGTTTTAGTCCCAAATTCCAGTACGTGCTAGCCTGAATGTATTATTTGGGTAAGTAGGCTAGATTTTTCTTTTTGTTTATTGCCTTTGCTACACTAGAAGAGCTCCTCTTGTTTCTGATTCTTCTGTTTCTTTTTTTTTTTTGAAGAATGCACACGCTGGCAGCTCTCAGCCCAGTCTCACCTACCCACATGCTTTTGCCGTGGAGTTTGCAGCAGAACTGGACTCACAGGGAAACATTCACCTCAAAATTTCTCTTCGCTGACATCCCAAGTGTCTGGTTCTGTAAAACAGGGTTAGTGTCCAAATTGTTTTCATCAGAATTTCAAAAAATAAACACAGCTAAATAGGAAGGAAAAAAAAATATTCAATACTTTTTCTGGAGCTGGAGCTGGAAGTCTGCCCATTGAAATACATTGTGTTTGTTTTTGTTTTTTTTTCAGAAGCATTTCTTTGTGAATGTAACGCTTGTTTTCAAAGCTGGATTTATGGACTGGCAAAATAATGTTCTCCTTTATAGGAGAAAGTGTTGCATAACGTTTCATATGACCACATCCCGAGGTGGTTCAGCCCGCTGTGCGTACCAATAAACACGGACAGTGGAGAGTTCAGGAATACTGACCTACTAAAACATGCAGCTTCCTGAGAACTCCGGTTTTATATCCTATCTAAAGACTAAAGCAAAAGGAGGAGTGGCTGACAAAGGTTCGGCCAATGCAGATGCAGGAGGTACAATACAGCAGGCAACTTTGGCATTTCTAAGCAATTCTACTGAAGTCGAAGTTGATGCTGTTAAGAAGGGCACACAAACTGCTTGCAAAAATGACATCTATGACAGGCTTGATTTCTTCAGAGTGCTTTATACAAACACAAACTTTTTTAAAAAAACTAACTTTTTGACTTCATGAGTGCACTGAGGAAATTTAATCCAAAGAGCCAGGGCCCAGGGCCTTGTCCACATGGCTTTTAATCTCTAAGGAGGAGACCCTACAGCCTCTCTGAGCACAGGGCACCTGCATGGCACAGAAGTGCTTCCTGATGTTCAAGGGGAATCTCCTGTGTTCCAGTTTGTGTTAATGCCTCTTGTCCTGCAAGAGGATTAGGAGATGGCTGGAAGGACATGGTAGGCCTGTGCACCTTTACAGAACCTATCAGCCTGAGACAGCAAATGTTAAGCTTTTAAACATTCAAGGATGGTGACTCAGCCACCTCCCTGGGGAGCCTATTCCAGTGTTTAACAACCCTTTCTATAAAGGGTTTCCTGATATCCCACCTAATTCTACTCCAGTGCAACTTGAAGCCATTTCCCCTTGTCCTGTCACCAGTGAGAAGAGACCAACCCCGCTCTTGCTGTAAGCACCTTTCAGATACTGGAAGACAGCAATAAGGTCTCCCCTCAGCCTTCTTTTCCCCAGACTGAACAGTCCCAGTTCCTTCAGTCTCTCCTCATAGAGCACATTCTCTAAGCCCTCCACAAGCCTTGTTGCTCTTCTTTGCACCTGCTCCAGCACCTCAGTGTCCCTTCTGTACTGAGATGTTAGCAAGAACATTTCAGCTTTCCACTATCAAAGAATAAAAACCGCACTGCTCTGTAATGTCCTAGCATGCATGCCCTGATTCTCGTCTTTTGTTCCTTGTGAATAGAGACAGTTGTGGCATGGACTATTTTTTCCTACTTTTTGGGAAGGAGGGAAGAAGAAGGTTGATATTAGTCCTTCAAAAATAAATGTTTCATCCCCAGTGTGCTCCAAATGAACTACATCCCAGCCTAGATTTTGAAAATGTACTGCTTTTTTTTTTTTTTTTTTTTTTTTTTTTTTCCCCAGTGAAAAGCTTACAGCTGAAAATGAGCCTGCATTGATATTTTGCTGCAGAGTTGTTGCCTGTAGGTAGGCTTTAGATGGAGCTGTTCTGTGCAAATCAATCCAGGCAAAGCACTAGCAGCTGCTATTTTGCCAGCAAGCAGAAATGTTTGCAGAGGTACCCACACTACAGTAATGCTGCTTGATAATTTAAAAACAATTTGGAATGTAAAAATAATCTGATCAGAGTCAGAGAAACAAAACATTATATCTCATGTTTTGAAACCAGAGATTGTGAACACTTGCTCCACAGCTCCCCAGCCACACGTATGAGTAGTGACCAACAAATCCTTTCTGGGACAATACCGATTTCTGACTAGTTCTAGAGAGGGCTTATTTGTAGTGCCTGTTGTAGTGCCACTGTCTATTTGTAGTGCCACTGGGATGGCATGCTCACATGGACTCCATTGGGTTTCCTCCATTTTCCCTCAATTCTTTTTCCTGTTCTTCTGGCTGTGTTGCCTGCCATCTTCCTTTTCCACTGCAGTAGGCACTAAGAATTGGCCTCACCTGGTCGTACAAATGGAGCAGGATGGGATCCAGTGAGCACCTTGAGGGCTGAAGGAAATCATGCCAGGGACTCAGCCCCGTGGAAGAAGTTGGGCTCATTTTCCTGAATCGATAAAAATACCATTGTCCTTCAAAATATAAATCACCACCAGAAGGTCTCCAACAGGGACAGAATACCTTTTCCATGCAAAAAGTGTACACTTGTTCTTCAAGCTTATGAACATATTTTAGGAAGGCTTCAGAACGAAAGATGTGGAAAAATAAACGAGTATTATACTATTAATTTGCATCAATTTCTTAGAAAGATAATTCAATTAAATATTTCAGCCTTTAGCAACCAATTTTTTTTTAATTGTATCTCTTTTTGAACTGTCAACCACTTGAAGGAACAGCACTTGAATCTTTCTTGATCGTATGTAAGATGAGGCAATTTTTCCTTGGGGAATAACATTAGCTAAATTAGGAACACTGTAATTTAAAGGTGATTAAGTACCTTTTGTGATTGTTGTTCTATGACTTCAATCTGATAACACTTAAGTGCATGTGTAATCTAGTTTTCTACAGGGCTGCTCACACTGAAGAACAAGTGGGCTTAAGCCTTTGTTAGAGCAGGACTTAAATGAGCACCACGGTTACACGTTCTTGAGCTGTTAACAAATTTTAAGGTTGACATCGGCTGGGGGTTGCCAGAAAGGAGGAACTTAACCTTCCCACTGTCAAGAAGCAGTGCTGGCATTTGCCCATGCAACAGGATATTGTACAGAATGTCAGCATTTGGAAATGAAACTATCCCCTGTAACGAGGGCTCCTGAGTACAGAAACAGCCTTTGACCGTAAAGAAGTTTTGCAAATAATGCTTGCAGGAAGTGACTTGCTATAAATCAGTCAAGCAGATCCCAGAAATAAGAAGACAGATGGTGACCTGACTGTACTGCAACGGTCTTCCAGACTTCTTACTCGCACTTTAAACAAGTGCTTGGGCTCATGTCTCTCAAGAAAAATGCTCCCTCTCACAGCTGGCTGAAGCTGAATTGCCATCTTGTGGAAAATTCTATTGTTAAAAGTGGCTAAAGGAAGAACAAAGTTTGAAGTCTGAATCTTCCTTCGCTGCTAAAGAAAAGTTTCAGTCATCAAGACCTTATTTTGATGGTTTTAAACCATACTCTCTTGCTGTTATGCTGCAAACAAAAATTTGAAAATATAAGAACAACACAATCAATAAGTGATACATACAATGAAAATCATTTTTGAAATGAAAATATAATGAAAGGAAGAAATAAAATTCTTCTATTTGTGATGCTCCAGCTTGATTTCTTGTCCTACGAAGGTACAGTTTGTTGAAGTCCTGATGTTTTTTTCTTTCTGGAACCAGCACATTCCAACAGCTCCCCTTCCACTGGGGAGCTCTCCACACTACAGAGATGTTCTGGTCAGCAATTCAAGTTACAGTGGTTTTTGCAAATTTGCAAGGGAAAAATAATTCCCTTACATCATGTGCCAGATTCTCCTGTTACAATTTATTGAAGCTTGAAATGCTTGCTTCATTTTTCTATTGCATACCCGCTTGCTGTTTCATCACTCTGAAGATTTGTTGCTGAGGAGCAGCCAACACTGATTTATTAACTGAAGCACTAATGCACTCTTTGAGAAACAGTCTTTTCTTTACAGAAGGGGATTTCTCTCCATCCTGTCCCATATGCATTGTGTGTTCTGCAGCTTGTGAGCCCTTTGCACTGGAAATCCTGTCTGCTAAATTAACACACAGATTGTACGTGCCCATGCATGTGCCTAAATCCAGACTGAAGTGAAGCAAAACCCAATGGTGTTCTGCACTGGTTACCCTCAGGTAAGGATAATATGGTGATATGTAATAATTATAGTAATTGATAAATAGTTTTAATATCTTTTTAATTGCAATACTCAAATTTGTAAGTTGCCACCTCAGTTACTGGTTGTGCATATACCTACATGTGTAAGTATAGGCAGAGATAAAAACAACACAAACACCTAAAGATCGCAGAGTCATAGGATCACAGAATGGCTTGGGCTGGAAGAAACATCAAAGCCCACTCAGCCCCAACCTCTGCCATGGGCAGGGCTGCCCCCCACCAGACCAGGCAGCCCAGAGCCCATCCAACCTGGCCCTGAGTGCCTCTAGGGATGGGGCACCCACAGCTCCTTTTGGGTCCCCCTTCCATCTTGGGACAATCCATGATTCCATGATTAATTTCAGAGCTCAGAAGTGGTACTGCTCTGGGTATGTAGTTGTATGCCTCCAGTTCCATTAAACAAAGTACACACACCCATGTTTGCAGGCCCCAAACCACTGTGTGTCTATAGAGAATTTTAACCTCAGTGTTTTCTAGAGGTGGGGAAGCAGCATCGAGCATTTCCTTGTGCCTTCTCTAAAGATTCAGCCGCCATTTGGGGTGGGCTAGCACAGAGCAGGAGTTGGACTCTATCCTTATGGGTCCCTTCCAACCTGGGGCACGCTATTATTCCATCATTTCCTGCCCAGGTAGGCCGAGGTGGGCAGCCCACTTGGCATTTTTCACCTGAAGCAACGTAACTTAGTGCAATTGCACCGCGTAATAGCAGGAAGGCATTCCTTCCTGCAGCGCTCGAGGCACCCGTGCACACGGGGCGCATCCTGCCGGCAGCGGGACGCGAACCTGCGATAGCAGCGGTGCTCGTGGCAGGCAGGTCGGGCCGAGCCGCTGACGCAGCGGGGCGGGGTCGGGCTGCGGAGCGGCAGCGGCGGGAGGAGGAGGAGGAGAAGGAGGAGGAGGGCTCGGGCGGATCCGCCGCCGGAGAGCGGCTGGCGTTGTGCAGCGGGCGGGCAGCGGATCGGGGCTGCAGCCTTCTCCCTGTTTGGCGCTGCGCTGCGAGCTCTCGGGCGCAGCACGCGGTCCCGTCTCTTCCTGTAGATAACCGAATCGGTCGTTTTTATCGTTCCGCGCGCCTCCTCCAGCGCCCGCCGATCCCACAGCGATGGGCTGCGGTGCTGCCCGGGGGCGGGTGGGCAGCGCGGCGCGGAGCCGCACGGAGCTCCGCAGCGGAGCCGCGCGCTGCGCGTAGCGCCTTCCGCGCCCCTTCCTTTTTTTTTTTTTTATTTTTTTCCTCCCCTTATTTTCACATTTTTAGAGGTAATCGTTTTGAGGCGGAGACGAGCTGAGGTGGTTTTTGCCCGTCTGTCCCCGTGTCTGGGTGTTCCGGTGAGGTGGGAGCGGGGGTCTCGTTTCTCCGTAGCCGAGCAGCGGAGCCGCAGCAGCGTGCGCGTCCTCCTCCCGTCTGCGGGGCGAGGAAAATGGAGGCGGTGATCGAGAAGGAATGCAGCGCGCTCGGAGGGCTCTTCCAGACCATCATCAGCGACATGAAGGTAAGGGCCGGGGCGGCCAGGTGAGCCCGCGGCACTGCCCGGGGAAGCGCACGGCAGGGGGGAGCTGCACGGGGCTCGGGCGGCCCCGGGACGCGGCTCCCTCCTTGCCTGCCTCCCTCCATCCCGCGTCACGCTGTTA
The DNA here is from genome assembly GCF_019232065.1 of Centrocercus urophasianus. NCBI lineage: Eukaryota > Metazoa > Chordata > Aves > Galliformes > Phasianidae > Centrocercus > Centrocercus urophasianus. The sequence continues at coordinate 10,231,954 of NW_024884253.1, forward strand.
TCTTGCAGCAGGGGCAGCGTTTTCCGAACCTGTCATTTTTTTTTTCCTTATATATGTTTTTCTCTTTCCCTCCTTTACCTTCTGCTCCTTTTCGTTATTATTTTTTTTTTTTTTGGTGCTGCTGGCACCCAGAATGAAGGCAGCGAGGCGGGTGCCAGCCCTGGGTGGGGCTGGGAGGGCACGGAGGGATTCCCGATGAGCGCAGTTGCAAGGGAACCTCAGCTTGGAGATGCTCCGAAGTTGGCTGTGGCTCCGTTGCCTCTCGGTGTGCTCTGTGGTGTTATTTTCTAGAATCGGAGCATGGCTTGTGCTGGAGGGGGCCAACTCCCCGTGTATGCACATGGAGGGGCTGATCGTTGCTTTCTGTGTGTGTGTGTGCAATGCGCTGAATTCCCCGTTCTCTCCCAGCCATATGCACAGACCTTGCCCCCAAAGGGTCCCTTGGAGAACAGCTCCGAATGCACCCCTGGCATTTGTGCAGGCTTCCCTTCTGCCTCCCGCCCTTTGCTGGTGGAAATGAACAGTTGGAAGGAGACCCACGCTGTGCCACCGTGCCTCCCGCCAGCCCCATACTGCAGAATATTGCCGCGTTCCCCCAGACAAGGGCAGGCTGTTTGCCTCTAGGCCCGTCTGCAAAGGACACAAGATCTGCAGAACCAGAGAGATAGGTGCACCTATGGGTGCTTGAATGGGTGCAGGGCATCCTTACCCCAAAGCTAGACAAGGGCTGCTCCTGGACAGAGCCTTGGCATGGGTGAATGGCTTCCAGTATATTTGAAGGGAGGAGAAGCTGCTTGCGTTTTTTTGGCAAGGGTTCAGGTGCACTTTCCTCAGAACAGATCCTGGGAGATGTTTAATTAAAGCGTGGCTCGTAGAGAGCTGGCGGATTGCGGGGAGGAGGAGGAGACCTGCGTGCGTCTGACAGACAATGCAGCAGTCCTGCTGCCGTGCTGCCCGTGGCCCCGGTGCTTCTACATAGCAGCTCCACTTAACGTGAATCCGCAAACCCCACCCTGGATGGGGAGCAGTCACAAATCCTGGGATCGGGTGGAGTGGGCTTTGCAGGGAACGTGCGGGAGCCTTCTGCTCTGACCTCCAGCCTGAGGCGCGGTGACAGTGTTTGTTCCCTACTTTCCACGAGCAACGCACTTTGATTTTTCATGCTCTTAAGCAAATACACGTTGGCTGTGTCGATTTATTTTTTGTGTGCACTGTTACTTGCATGGGAATGAAAGCTGTTTCTCAGAAACATGTTGACATGAGCGTATGGAGATGTGCACAGGTGTGAATTTTTATTTTAATCCACCATAGCAGCGGAACCTGTTTGGTGAACTGGGAATTACTGGGGAGGGAGGTTTGGGAAAAATCACAGCGTGGTAGTTGGTGCAATTAAAGAATCTGTTCGTTGTTTAGCATGAGTCGAACAAACAGTTTGTACCTGTGCTTCAATTCAGTGAGATGCTGTAGGGCTCATTGTGAATTGTGTGCAAAGAATCGTGACACTTTCCTGGAGGGGGAAAAAAAAAAAGCAGCTATTTTTGACAGCGAACCAGAATCTTGCAGCTAATCATACCTTCAGTAGTAAAGTGGAAATTAGCATTTTAAGTGCTGCTTCATGCAGTCGGGTCTGTGTGGGCAGGCTTCTGGCAGAACCTTGGAGATGTTGCGTGGGGGTCTGCCCACGCACTCCCAATGCACTATCTATGCCTATTTCTCATTATAGGCAGAGATCAAGGCCCCAAATGCCCTGCAGTGCTGAGAGTTTTGCTGCAGCGTCCGCCTTCTTTAACTAAATAATTTGCAGTTTCTTTTTATCGTGTGTATTGCTCTGCCTTCATCTTTGCTGTGAAGACAGCGGGGTTAATCAGCACCATAGTGAGAGCGCTCTGAAGTTGTGCCAGTGGCTGCAGATAGGTGGTGCAGCCAAGGTGATGAGCACATGGTGCATATGGACTGACTTTTAATTTTTGTCTTTGTTCACACTGATAGCAAGCTAGCTCAGTGTACTTGGGGTTCATTCCGAGCTCTCCTTGATGTCAGCGAGGTTACGGAAACGGGAGGTGTAATCCTGAGTAACGTGATTACTCGTGTCCATTTGTCTCAGTGCTGTGTTAACTTTCAAAGTTAATGAGGCCTCTGCAGGCCAATGTGACTGATGTGTCACATTTTTTGATAGCGAGTTTATCTCCTGTTGGCTGAGTTATCTGCCTTTAATGTTTTCTCCAGAAACTCAATTTTTTTTCTCAGTTGTCTACCAAAAAGTTTTGTGATTAATTCTCAACCAAACAAGCTCCAGATTAATAATGAGGAAAGCTATGTCACTTTGAGAACATGAAGTTAAACATAACAAATAAACATGATGAATAAAATAAGTATAACAAATAATGTCAACATCTGACGCAGCATTTTAGTGCCTGTAGGATGGGTTGGAAGGGGCCTCGGAGCCCACCCAGCCTCAACCCCTGCCATGGGCTGGTTGTCTCCTCCAGCTCAGGGTGTCCAGGACCCATCCAGCCTGGTCCTGAGCAGGGATGGAGCACCCTCAGCTCTCTGGGCAGCTGTGCCAGTGCCTCACCACTGTGAGTGAAGGATTTTGTCCTAATATCTAACCTAATGCATGGAACTTAGTATTGTAATACAGGGAATCCATGTTTTCAGTGCAAAATGAGGGTCACGTTCGTTGGGTAGTACGTAAGCATACGTGGTAATGGAACTGGTTGTAGAAGGTCTACAATGGGAATTGTGCTCAGCCATTGTGTTCGAGAACTCTGTTCTCACATTTCAAGGTCAGATGAAAGAATTCTAAAATAGGAAAATCCTGCCCATCCCATCGCTAAGCTTTTTGTCCATTGTCACAGCCTTGGTGTGTCCTATGATGCCTCACTGAGTATGTGGCACTTGGAATTTGTCGTGCTCTTATGTACGATCTCTTTCAAAGTGATGGAAGTTTATAAAACAAAAGATAAAGCACGCAGGTCCCCTTAGAGGAATAGTTCTGTGCACAGCATTCAAGTGCTGTGCCATTTCTCTTTGAACGCAACATGCTTTCTGGGGCTCCCCGTGGGAAGAGAGCATTTGATCTGGATGGTTTGTAACTCATTTCTGGCAATTGAGAAATGAGATGCTGTGATGTGCAGTTAATTTCAATATTTCTTGTAGTGCAAAGCAAATCTCTGCAGATAATTTTTGGGAGGGCCTGTTGCATATAGGTTTCAAAAGATGTGGTCTTCTCGTGCAGAGAGCATTCTCTTTAAAATGCTACTTTCTGTTATGAGTCCTAATTTTATGTTTCTTTTAATCACAACGTTCTCTCTTAATAGAAAAAGGAGAACGAGAAAACACTGAAACCAGCAGTGTTTATAGCTTATTGCTTGATGCTGTTTCTTTCCTTTCATGTGTTCTTCATTTGTCATCTCTCTGTTGCCAGCAGGTGTTTTGATAGGCAGGACTTCCAGCACCCAAAACCGTGGGGTAGGCATGGTGGGGAGGGCGGATGGAGGGTGGTTGGACTGATGCTGACTGTCCATGACTTCAGTTATACTGAGAGAGTGTACTGAATTCTGTGATTCTGGTGAGGCTCAGTCACCTCCCAGTATGTGGTGGGAGTGCAGCCGTGAGAAGCACTGTAAACTGTGAACAAAATAAAAAGGTTCCAGAGGAGGAGTAAAATTTTAGAACGTTTCAGATATTTTTTTTCAAGTGCGTGTGTCTTATTTGTGATTGTTTAACTGAAATCTGAATGAAAACAGCAGTTTGCTTTTGGCAGCAACTTCTATTTTCATGCTGTAAAAGGAGTGACCCTTCCCCTTCCCCCCAGTGGAACTCTGGGGTGGGAAGGCAGCATCCCTTTGCCTTCAGCCACGCAAAGCTCCTGCCCTTGTTTTCCACCCGAGGAGAAAGAAGTGAGCATATGGGAATGAGAAATATTTATGGTTTTTTTTGGTTTTTTTTTTTGTTTTTTTTGCAGCCTCTTATCTGCGATTAGGATGTGAGTGGTGAGAAGCAGCATTTTAATCTTGCTTTTTGTGGAAGATGGAGCCGGGGGTGGTCATGTTGAGGATTAAGAACCATTTGTTAAGTAGGCATGATTTGCTTGCGAGGGATGGATGGCCTTGTGCTGCTCACATCAATAATATAAACTGAGTCAAAAAAATATTTGCTGCAACAGATAGAAAGGCTGAGGCGGTGCCTGTGACAAGTGCAGCTGCGGGCCCTGTGCATCCGTGTCAGTCTGAGGGCAGCCTGTGTGTATGGGCAGTCTGTAAAGCTGCTGCCATTGATGCAGAGTGATTTGACAGCGCTGCAGCTGTGCTGTATTTGAAGCCTGGTCTCTCTGCAGAGCTGAGGAATGTTCAGTTCGATGACTTTAAGGTCTAGTTTCAGTCCAGCTGCTGGGGATGGAAACTGTTGTAAGGAGAACAGAAAAAGTGGAATGTGCCACGTGCAGGTGGGGCTGGGAGGGAACCCCTCTGTTGTGCCTTTGCCACATATGCTTTGTGGCACTGGCACATCCCTGGCATGAAAATCTTTAGGGTAGCCTAATTCTATTCCAAACTCAGAAAATGGTCGTTTCTCTCTTTTCCCAAAAAGCGTGACATGAGTTTATTTCCCCTCTATGCAGCTGCAGCTTTTTTTCCCCATTTTCTTGTTCTTAGAGGTTCCACCAGCATGGCACACTGTCCTGAGCCTGTCGCTCTGATTTTTTTACCATTCGCACTGATTTCCTACCCCACTGTCTTCCTCGCCTTTCTGAAGCAGCTGCAACATCATTCTGTAAACATCTCTATGGGGGAGGCAGCGGTGTGGAGGGCTGGCTGAGAGAATGCTGATGCAGGAGGGCACTGCTGCACACCCACTTCAATGCTAGGGCTCAGACAGCATGGCATAGCTTGGAACATACCTGCCAAACATTTATTATTGCTGGGGACACATTCTTGGTCTGCATATGCCTCTGTGAATGCTAGCAATTCATACAGCTGCTGAATGTTCACTGCATAAATGTGTCCAATGCGAGCTTGTTCTGGGGCATACCAAGGGCAAGGATTTTTAATGCCTTTTAGAAGTAGTACTTTTGGACCTGCTACATGCCAAGGGCTGTGCGATAGAGGTTGCCGTGCTGGGAGCGTGGAAGGAAGGACTTGTGCAGTGCTGCATGAATCACAATTGGCTGAACAAATGTTGGAGGACAAGAAGTCTGTAATTACAGACTCAATGCTGGTTAATACCTAACCAAGGGTGATGGGAGAGTTTGCTGCTTCCTTCCTCAGTTTTGTGCATGTTGTATTGTAAAAAAAAAAAAAAAAAAAGTACGCCACTACCTTCCTTTTATTTTTTGTGACGTGTTTTTCAAGATATAGAAGTTGGTGCAGTTAGCAGTGTTTCTGCATGCCTGTAATTAGCGTATTCTGCTTATTAGCTTCTGAGGTATATCTTTGAGTTTCATGGTCTATGCATGTGTAACCTTGAAGATGGGCAGAAAGTGCTCAGTGACAGAGAGCAGGGTAGGATCTGTAGCTGAAGATGTTGGTCTGCTTCAGAGCACACGAAGGTGGGTGGGTGCTAGGGGGCATTTGTCTCTTCGAGTATTGGTTTTCCAGCTCCAAATGATGTCTGCCTTGGTGCTGTAAGGTGTTGAGTGCTGCCCCATTCACTGCTATCTCTGCTGACCTTTAAGGAAGATAATTGAGTTCTTCCTGCTGAGCTGTGAGGTAGCCTGACTGCTGAGATGTTTGCAAGGACAGGAGACAAAATGTCTGGTAGCCTTGTGGTTAGACCATGGCAGTTTGCATCTTCAAAGTGCTCTGGAAGCGTGTGACTTAGCTCCCAAAGAATGGCTTCCATTTTAGAGAGAGGCTGCAGGTTCCGTGACTACTGCTCCTTTCCCCTAGGACAACAAGAAATTGAGTGCATGTGGAGCACTGAGTTAATGAGGGGATGTTTTTATAAGCTCCTCGTGTTACGTATTGCTGTGCACATCCACACCACACACCATTCATCTTCGTTGCTGCCGTTTCCCCTGTGATAACCCACTGTTTGCAGGCGGAACAGATGACTTCTACCGATGAATGATCAACTCTCAACACCAGTTGAGTTCTTCTGTAACTGAAATTAAGGGCTATCTGTTTCTTAGTGGAGAGGTATGACTGGGGCATCTTACCCACAGGGTGACAGAAATAGGGAGTGAAGAATCTGGCCATGTCTAGTGAACATGAACTCTGTGTTTTTTGCAGTTCTAGTCAGTGAACATAGGTGTACAAACAGCATTTAAGAGATCACCTTGTATGTTTTTAAGAAGTACTCTTACAAACCTGGGAATGCTGGTTCTGTTGGTGTACACAGTGCTAAAAACAAGCATGTACCTAGAGAAATCCAGTTTGTGGTATAAAAAGGTTAACTTAGTTCGGGTGCGTGTCAGTATCTGTTGCCAGAGTACTGATGTTTGTTGGGTCCTGGAGATTGTTTTGATTGCTGGTGTGATAGCAGTTGTGCTGAGATTGAGCAATGAGTGCTCAGAAATGAGGGTTTCTCCTGCTTCGTGGGGGAGTCACGATGAGGTGATGAAGCCCATCCATGATGGTGTTACCAGCACAGGGCTGTTGGCTCTGCTGTGAGACTATCCTGTGTAGGCATTAACTTGAATGAATTAATGGCTCTTGATGTTTTAATTACCTTAGTTTTGATGCAGCTGAAATATTGTGGGTTTAGAAAATAGCTGCCCAGTATGCACAGTGGCCGCTTAATGATTCAGTGGATGAAAGGCAGTATTGATGAGTCTCTGAGGAGAGATCTGCTATTCAGGCTTGCAAACTTGCTTAGACCTGTAGGGAAGAGTGTGGAACTAAATGCTTCCTCTGGAAGACTACTTAATGTCTAGCTCTTTTAATGCAGCATGGGATAAAAGGTTCTCCTCTAGAAGCTGTGGCTGGTTGGTTGTTTTTTCCCTACTCTTGTGAATACTCCTGTGTTTAGAGAGGGAGAGACCATATGTTTATGTATGATATATTTTCTCACTGTGTGAGCATAGCTTTTTTATTTGCTAATTACCAATTCTAACTTGGATTTAAACTCTGATGTGTTTGCTTTGGAGCTGGGTGTCTTCGTCTTACAAATTGTGCAGGTGGGCTGCAGAAGGCCTGGATTTGTTGTGGTCCTTATAGACATAGTGAGGAGGCACACAAGAGGCTAGCCAGGATGTGATGTTGTGGTTGGGGAGGATGAGTTTGGAGGACTCCTCATAGTGCTCCAAACCAAAGTCAAACCATGGGCAATGGTGTCCTTTCAAATATGGGCTACTGGGGTGCAGGTTTTGTCATAATACAAACTAAAGTCTCTAGAGCTCTAGTGATAGTCATAGCTGACTTGAGTTCCCTCTGTCTTTAAATGATGAGATCTACTCAGTGTCTCTGTTCTTGCTAAATGGTTCCATGCTTCAGTGCTGAGAGAACTCGTAATTCTTCAGAAATTTCAGGTCGTTTGGGGAATGTAGAAATCACTGATGGCACTGAACCAGTGAGGCGCATGTCCTCTTCTGGAGTTTCTTGATTGTTTTTTTTGTGTTGACTTTATTGAGGTACAGCACCATGACCCTTATGCTAGAGTATCTTTTACTCAGTGTTCTGATGCTGTGTTTGACTAAAAACCAAACGGTTGCGAAAACATTGAATAAACGGCTCCATGATAGATAGAAGAAATCTTTAGTAGGCAGTTTTTTTAATACCATATGAGATTTCTTCAATACTGCATTGTTGCATAATCTTCGGTGTTGTGGCATTGTAGAGATTGGCATGTCCATTATACTGAGCACCCTGGAAAACTCATTTCCAGCCCCTGCCCATTCCCTGAACAAGTGGCAGAGATAATGGAAATGGAGACAAGACTTTTATTTTAATTGCCTCTGCTTTCAGTTCCTGGAGGGTAGTTACAGGTTAAATGACATTGTAATCTGATCTTTGACATGCTTTTACTTTCACTTGCATGTGCTATAACCTCTCGGACACCACGTTTATACCTGTACCCTCCCTTCCTCCAGTCAGTAACGTACATGTTTGGCTTGCATTATGAAATCTGTGAAATTCATGCCATCTGCTGTTGCTGACATTCCATTCCTGGCCCAGCAAGCACTCTGCACACATCAAGAGCTCCCCTTGCTGCTAGAAGTTCCCCTATGCGTGGCAATGTCTTTAGCTTAGAAAGACAAAAGGGACTTCCTAGACATGCAGCCCCTTTTCTTGCATTATTGGAGCACTCTGTTTTCCTCTGCACGAGTTTGTCGCTCTTTCGTAAAGAGTTCCCGTGAATAGAAGCTCCATGCCCTTCCAGAGTTGCCCGTTTCACTGGAGGTTGGAGGAACTGACCAACCAAGAGCATCTCTGCTGCAAGTACGACTGGTTGGTTTTGGCCTTCCCCACTGGAAAACAGCCAGTGGACATCATCAGGCAGTGGGCTGCTCTTGAAGTCAGTACTGGGGCTTTGCTGGCTCAGTTCTGGTTTTGAATGTGTTTCTGGTTTTGAGGTGTATCTGAAATGAGATAAATGAAAGAAAAGTACTTTTGGTATAGGTGTGTGCACCACTGCATCGTTCTTTACGATTACTTGTAAAGAACGAAATCACTCTCACCAGCAAAATTCAGGTTTCACTTTGTTGGAAGATTGAGACTGTTTTGGTGAATGGTTGGAAAACAGACGTAGTTTAAAAAGCTTCATAAGCTTCTTGAATTGCTTTTTTTTTGACCTAAAAAGAGGAAAAGCCTGCAAGAAGAAATTTTTTGGATAGGGAAGAGTCATTAGAAACTTAATGTAAGGTGATGTTAAGTCTCATCTCACCTGTGTCTTGCAAGACGTTTGGTAGCTTATTAAGGGACTATGCAGTCTTTTCTGTCTGGCTGAATGTGTGAGCTGTGCAAAGAAATGTGGTAGCACTGGGTAGTGCTCTGTAACCTTTGCACTTGTGCCTGGCCAAGCTGCTTCTTCCATGGATGACTATTAATTCTTTAAGAAGAGAGGAAAAACTTCTAGTGCCAGATGTTAGCTGAATGGGGAAGCTGATTGTCAGCCACTGCATCTTTCTACATGCTGAGACATATGTGGCTGGAAACCTTTTTTCAGATCATCATTGTTTTCCTGCACCTTTCCTCTCTAGTTTTTCCTGTTTTTCATGTTGAAGGATCCCTGGAAAAATGATAGGTTCTGTGTGCAAACCATGCTTAATTATGCAGGCCACTTTTTTAATGTAATATCTGTGACTGCATGCTATCTAGCACAGTAAAGTTTCTCTGCTACTTGAAGGTAGTGTAGTGAATTACACAGACATGAAACATTTGTAGTAATCCTTGTAATTCTGATATCTGATAAAGCCATATAATAAATCCCTCGCTCTAGGCATCATTTACTTTGGAGGTTGGGAGGTCTGGTGCAACAGCAAAGTTACAGATTTTGTTCCATAGGTAGACATGTGGCATTTGGATGTGTTACTGGGGTGTGAAGCTGGGTAATAGCATTGTGTGTTTGGGACTCAGCCTCTCAGCAGGTTGTGGCTGAATGATTATACTGAGGTGGAGAAGGCCTAACTCCTGTAGCTTGAGCAGTGCTTTTTTGTCCTCCTTATTGAAGTCTGCAGAGAGGCGTTCTGTACTCTTCTGGAAGGCACACAGCTCTTGCTTTGATAACCTGTGAGATGAAACCAGGGCATTTGCCGGCATTTCCCTTTCTCTCCTACCTTTTTAGCTGGAACAACCAAAATTAGATCCTCAATTTGCCATACTGTAGAACAGCTCTGTCTCTCTCCCCGCACCCTGAAAGTTGAGATGAGTTGTTGCTGTGAACAAGATACTGAACTGTTTCTGTTGCCTTTGTAGTCAGCATCCCAGCAAGAGCTGATAATACGGTTGAAAAGCCTTTCTGATAAATGAAAGCTGTTAAAAGAACACAGTCAAGGGCTTTTTGAAAGACGAGGTGCATCTTGTCTTCGGGATCTGGAGTGCCTGGAAATAAATTATTAAAGGAAATGTCTTTTCACCTCATGGAGAAAAGGAGAGGCATTGTAACTTGCTGGCAAAAGGTGTGACAGAATGGATTTTTACTGTCAAGACTGCTGATAATCAAGTTGTAATCTTAAAAAAAACAATCTGGGTTCTTGTACTTGTCATTAGATGCAATCGATAACAATTGCAGAAAAGCTGGATCCCATGCTGCAAGCTGTATAAAAACATCCTTGATCTTCTCCTCTGGAATTCTCCTACTGGAGGACTGCTGGCTTGAAAGGAAGGGAAAAACTGTAGTAAAGGTCTTGTAGAAATGTGTTTGTCTAAGGTGGCTGTGCTGGGGGTTCCCCGCTCCCCTCAAAAAACACAAGCTTCTTCATCTGTCCGGGATATAAGTGTACCTCAGTAGGACGTGATAAAATGTTCTGGTTTGGGAGGGGCCTTTACAGATCCTCTATGCCCTTCCGTGGTGTGGAGTAATGGACCCTGGCCAGCTACTGGATGCTCACCCACTCCTGCTCCTCCTCAACAGAAGGCGGGAAATGCTCATGAGTTGAGATAAAGATGAGGAAAGCACTTCCGAATTCTGTCAGGCAATACGTGTTCAACTGGGAAGATTAAATCTGTCACCAACTAAAATAGATTTGAATGGTGAGAAAGAACGGGGAAAAATTCAAACACCTTCTGCCCACTTACCCTCCACAACCCCTTCAGGAACACCTGTGGCTGCAGCTCCTTCAGGAAATGCCCTGCTGCTGTGGCCTGGCCCTCCCCATGCTGTAAGATGGAGATGGGCTCTGCAGCACCTGGGAACCCTCTGCTGCTTTTCTATTGCTTGGAGCCTCCTCCTTGCCCTGAGCCAGCTGTGCCCTTGCTGAAATCTGTTTTCCCTGAGGTGCTACAAGCCTAGCTGCTGGGCTCAGTGCAGTGAGGCTGTTGGAGCCCGGAATGTCGGGGTGTTGTAGGTGCTTTCCACCTTAGCCTGGAACCTCTCAATATTAGTTGTGCACATCCCTAAGGGAAAGCTATTCCACGTCCCTAATTGGGAACTAGCAAAGTAGGTGACAGGCGTGGGGCACCATCTTACTTGTCAGCCTGGAGGCAGAAGGGCAGTGCCCTGTCTGGTGGAGATCAGCTGGAGCGTGGCTGGACCCTGGCATCAGGTGACTAATCACTTGTAAACCGACTCATTAAGCAATAAGATGCGATAATGGGATGTTATGGCTTACCAGTGGCTGCCTCAAGCTGAAGTTAAGGTGTGTGCAGGGGCTTGGGGGGCTTTCATGCCTCGGACAAAAGCATTACGGTGCAGGAATGTTGGATCTGAGACAGCTGAAGAAGAAAAAACAATTAGGCATAAGTGCTTTTGAGGGGAGATAGGCCCTGAATCAAGCCATTAATGGTTTTCAAGACCATTTAAACGAACCTGGATTGTAACAGATTTCTATTTTAACCTGTGAGGAGCTAAAACGAGGATTTGTGACCCAGATGCTTACAGCTCTTCTCACGAGTTTCTCTGAGGAGGGCTATGAGGAAAGGCATCCCGCTGCTCTTACGGGTACTGCCAGCACCTGAGCCTGATGTTAAAGGGGGAAAATTGATTTCCTTTATTGACCATTTGAAATCGGAAATTGTAGAAGGAGCTTAGGGAAACACAGCATTTAAAAGTACTGTTTTAATACTCTTCCAGAATTGGCTTTACAGTGAAAAAGAACTTAATAGACAGTGAATTCTTCCTATTGCTTCTTGGTGTTTAAATTGAGAAAGTAATGCGTGTTGAATTGAGGATTCAGTTTCATGGCTATTTGGTATGTGGTTTCTGCTGCTACTGTATTTCTCCTGATGGGCACTTTGATGACAGCAAGAGCTGTAATTCCAAACGAGGATGGAACGGAGGAAGCACATGGAGAGATTGTGGAGAAGGAGCTGCTCTTAGGGTACCAGAGCCTGCATGTGCTTCAAAAGATTACTGAACTACTGTGTTGTCATGGTTTGGCCCAGCAAGCATTGCTCCCCAGGTGCTGGAGGTGGGGTAAAACCCCCCATATTAGAACTGGCAAAGTGGCAAGGTGTCATGTGCTATGGCCTTAGCTGGGATCAGAAGGGTTTGGGTTCAGTGTGGGTGTGGTGGTGGAGGTGCTTTCTGAGCAGGACAATAGGATTTGTGTGCAATGTTTGAGTTACACGTTACTGAGAGATGAATGTGCTGATTCAGCTGCAGGAGGGAAAAGCAAATAACAAATTCTGTTGGAGCACAAACAAAATACACTGCTGTTTTCTTCTGCCCAAAATAAGGCAAGGTGCTCTTGCACCAGTGTAGGAGTGCCTAGGTGAAGAGATTACATTGCAATATCATACATAATGTATATTTTTAACCAAACCAATTTAGCAACTGATGTAAGTGGGTTGTTAAAGCTTAATTAAGTAGTTGTGATTTAGAGAGAAAATCATTTTTAGAGACAAAGAATAAATACCTATGGAAATGCTTAGTGAATGTTCTGGCTTTGCTTTCTTTGTGGCCAGCCTGAAAAAAAAAAAATAAAAAAAAAAAAAAAAAAAAAGGAAATAAAGGTTTTTTCTTCCTGAGCTATGTTTTGATAGGACTGTTTTAAGCTTCCCCACGGCGTCAGGTTGGTGTCAATCTCCTGCCTGCCATTAGGCACAGTTAGCAGGATAATACATCATTGAGATGGAAACATAATCAGGCTGCTTTGGTATCCTCTGTTTGTCAGCTTGCGTTTTACTCAAGAATCCAGTAAAGCCCTGGGCCCTGCTGCTAATTGTCAGGGCTTTCAAGGCTCCTGGCGTCCCCATGCATAATGCATATATGGCATGCAGGCAAGCTCCGAAATGCAGCTACTGCAGAGAGAGATGGCGTTCAGTGCAGAGGATTTCAGCAAAACTAATAGGTTTAAGGAAATCGATTTTTTTTTTTCCCCCTCAAATAAGTGGGTTTCATTTTTAAATGCCTGGCAATTTTTGCGCAGCACAAAGCTTTTATTCTAGTTTTTCCCACCCTGATAATGGGTGTCTTCTTTCTTGCTTTCTCCCTTTCCCACTGGCTCTGTCGTGTGTAGGTGTAATGAGGTTTTATGACCACCTGGTGTACGTTGCTCACAGGAAAAAAAAATGCACACACACAAAAAAAAAACCCACCAAAAAAGCAAACACAGTGCTTAGTGAAGAATATTGATAAGTAGCAGCTTAGTACCTGAGACGCTTATGGGAGGGTCTGTTGTGGCACTGCCAAGCCCCTCTGCTGGCTGAGCTTCGCTGTGCAGTGTCTGTATGGGAGATGCATGCACCACATCTATGCAAAGGCATCTCATTTTTAAAATATAATCAGTAGAGAATGTTAAATTGTGACTGATGAACAAAGGCCATTGTTCAAGGGAAGACTTTGGTTTTAACCCTTAGTTTAATTCTAGTTGTTTCGGCAGTGGTATGTGAATATCCGGGAGCTGTCCAGGGTGCACTGAGGAGCTTGAACTGGGTTGGCTGCTTTTGGGAAGGGGTTGTCTTTTCCCAAAGAAGATGAGATGTGGCCTTCTGTGGTAGAGCAAGAAAAAGTGTGGATTGAGTTTATTACAAGCAATGGCGCTTATTTGCAGCCTCTTCCAGTCAGAGCTGTGGTAATGTTGACCTTGAGAAGCTGCCTTACCTGGGCTTTATTGCATTGGTGCTCTGCTTACATCTTTAGTAAAGGAAACATGGATTTTTATTTTTATTTTTTTTCTCACTAGGCACCAATCCAGGGGACGTTCTGAGGTTTCTTTCTGCCACTGATTTTGCTTTTAACAGAAAATTTGCACTTCTTCTGCAGGGAGCAAATTAACATTAGTTTGGTCTAAAAAAGATACCATACCATAACCATTACCATAAAAATCAGCACTTCTTTTTTTAACTTGTAAGAACACTTGGTGTTGCAGATCTTAATGTGGACTCCTACCATACTTTAAAAAAATAGGAGAGAAGCTCACAGGAAACTCCAAGAGGAATTAAACTTAAAAACTTTGCATATAGTTGCTCAATGGTGTGCTGCTTTACCAGCATCAGGGGAGAAGGCAGCTCTGAGGTCATTGGGGCCATTTCGTAGGAAATGCTGCAGCTGTTGAGAATGATTTCGGGCCACTCTGTGTTTTGTGTTACTTTGAGCCAGTTTAAGGCGGTCTCTTGGGCAACTTAGACCTTAATTAAAAAATAAAATACTTTGCAATAAGAGAGTGGGAAACTGGGAATTGTGCAGGGAGTCCATACGTAGAAAAATGCAACTGGAATTCTGTTCTTAGTTTTGGGAGTACGTGTTGTTGCAGTGTCCTAGCACCCCACTTCTCATAGATTTGTCTTCACTGTTTTCATATAAAGTGAGGAGTTTCTTCAGTTGAAATCCCATTTCCTCCCCCAATGTTTCTGCTTGGCATGTCTATCAAGCCTCCTCCCAGGACCTGGTGTTTCGTCTGAATTCACAGCCAGATGGAGTGCCATAGAATCATAGAATGGTTTGGGTTGGAAGGGACCTTTAAGATCATCTAGTTCCAACCCCCTGCTACAGGCAGGGATACCTCCCTCTAGACCAGGTTGCTCACAGCCCCATCCAGCCTGGCCTTGAGTGCTTCCAGGGAGGGGACGTCCACAGCTTCACTAGACAACCTGTTCCAGCGTCTCACCACCCTTACGGTAATATCCTGCTATCTAGTCTACAGCTACCCTCCTCCAGTTTAAAAACATTTCCCCTTGTCATGTAGCTACATGCTATCTGTGAGAGACCACTTACTGGGAAAATATATTTTGTTGTTAGAGAATAAAGATTCAATAAAGTTATCGTTGCAGCTTCTAGTTTCAGCTGAACTTGAAATCCACAGTATCAAAAACATAACGTTCAAACTAAGTATTCATTATTGTATTTTCTTTTCTCCTCTTGCAGGGAAGTTACCCAGTGTGGGAAGATTTTATAAATAAAGCTGGGAAATTGCAGTCTCAGCTTCGGTAAGTCGAGATCTCCTACAATTACTTGTGTGTATGAATGTAAAGATTAAATGCAGCTTCTGCCAGGGTAATTTTCTAAGCAAGTCACCATAAAATTGTACATATTTCCTAGTCAACATCCGTGTTTGTAATTGCCTCACACTAGTGCTGCTGTTGTAGTGTATTTAGGCAAATACATACCTATCACCAACAGTCCATAACAAATGTAAAAATAAATTTCATGGCTTCTGATGGGAAACTTGATAACGTATTGTTCAGTGAATGGGCTGATATGGAATTAGACTTGTCATTTTTATGTATGTAGAATTTGGAAGGTTTATATTAGAAGAAGGCTCAAAAAGTTGAGGAGTCTTAACAGCACTTTTCTTCTGCTTTAAAAGCCAAGGGAATTCCTGTGCTGGACCTTTCTGCAGTGGTTATTAAAACTTACTTTATTGCCATATACTTTGCGAGTAGCATTCAAGATTAATTTCTGCAGATTTGTGTTAATAAGTGCCATGTGTATCACACTCAGACCAATTCTGTTATCTCTAGAATTCATTCTCTTGTAAAGTCTACTTCTGCTAATACAAATCCAAACTCAGTTTCTTCTTAAGGCACAATTTCTTCTACACTCCCCAAAGCATCAGTGTGTTTTCACAGCACCAGCAGAGGTCATAGATTTGGTTACTGGCAGTATATTTTATGGTTCTGCATTGTGAACCATTCCTCAAGAAGCTGCTGTTTAGACCCATTTGCCCTAAATGACTGGAAATTGCTGTTCTCCCTTGCTGTACCTAAAACATCACACTTGTATGTGGTTTTTCCTTTTCTAGCAATTGCATCACATTAAGAGACTGTGAAAGAAGTAGGGGAAGTGGTAAAAGAGGAATGGATGACTTTTTTCTCTCTTTATACTCTTCAAACACAAAGCTTCTGGAAGGCATGAGAATTAGTTGTATTTCCCAGTCCCGTTGTGGTGCATTCAGTGTAGTACTTCTCTAGCTGAGGAGCATGCAGGCAGGCAGCTTGAAAGCCTGTGTTTGAGGATTTGATGTTCGTTTCCAGCAAATGTCGGCCTTTGGTTCATTTCTCTGTGCTCTCATAGAGGAGAGCAGATGTCACCTGAGCTGAGCCAGCTCTGCCTGGATCTTGTTGGCGAAGAAATGGAACTTTGTTATTAGCAATATAATTAATAATTAACAAGATAGTACATGGGTAACAACATGATCTGTGAGTTTGGAGGACTAAGAACACAAACATTGCCTAGAAAAATCCCAGGAAAGGTTATCTTTTTCCACAGCTAAATATTAGTAGCTAAGTGGAGTGCTGTCCAGTTGGGGTTTTTTTGTGTGTGCCCTTTTATCTCTCGGGCACATGGAGAGTCCTTATGCATGTGGTTGGACCTCTCAAGCCTGTTATTTGAGATCAGATCTTTTGTGCTCTCAGTAGGCCATTCGCTATGCTGCCAGTTATGTCCTTGGTATTTTGAGCATATTTGGAGTGAGGCTTGCATAAAATCTGCCCTAATTATGGAGTTCTCTGGCCTTTTTGACTGTGGATCAGCTTTCCTGCTGTTCTCCTATGGGGTTTTTATTTGTTTGTTTGTGTTTTTTTTTGGGGGGGGGGGGCGAGTTCTTTTTATTTTTATTTTTATTTTTATTTTTATTTTTCTTATTTGAAGGTACAGAACAGTTTTGTTTAAATTGGATCAACCAAAATGTAAATGATCACAAATCTGAAAGCAATCTGAGGCAGAGCAAAATCACCTGGAAATCTGTAACTGGCATTTGCTGTTGCCATCCACTTGAGCAGGTGTTGGTCTGTGTGTGTTTTTCACACTCAGAGGGAGCTGGGGTGAGCTGAGAGGTCCCATCCCTCTCAGGAAAGGGTCCAGCACCCTGCTCACTCTTCCCGGAGCACTGCATCAGAAAATCTTCCTTTTCAAAGGGGAGAATTCCTTCCCCTCCCACCACTGCTTTCCCTTTTACCCAAGAAATCCAAACCTGCATGGTTTCTAGGAGGTTATTATTTTCTGTTTCAAGAAATGCTCATACTCAATTGAAAAATTCAGGAGAGCGTCTGGCCAGGATCCTGGATAAAAACAAGGTCCTGAATACTTATTCTCAAAATACACATGTACCCTAGAAATAGCAGTGGCTGTAATTTGTACACTAATGGGTTCATTATAATGCATGTTAGATTTGTTTTTCATGTTTGACTGCTTAATATTAGTTCATCAGAGGAAATCAGCTTGAAGGGGGATGGCTGTGCTCTTTTGAAACAGCACCTGTCCTGCACAATTCACAGCACAGAATTAGCCTGGCTGCCTCCAAGTCCATAGTGCTGACACAAAGCAAGGAAGAGATTAAGAAAGGAGCAAGGGAAAAGGCTAAAATCACATATAAAAGAGAATATTTTTGTGGCCTCTGCAAGTTCTCAGTGACGTTCTTTATAAGCCTAAATGTTTTTGGCAATAATTAAATAGGCAGCAATGAGACAGTGCTAATGTTTTGTTATCTGTATGCATTTCAGGACTACAGTAGTAGCAGCTGCTGCCTTTTTGGACGCCTTTCAGAAAGTGGCTGACATGGCTACTAATACACGTGGTAAGCAGATGTGTCAATATTGAGTTTAACAGAATGCTGCGTGGTTTATACCATTTGTTGTAATAGAAGAGTCTAACTTATTACATGGACAAGCAGATCTGTGAGACATCTGTTGTTCGGTCTTGCACTTTGAAAACGCGACGTGAAAAAGGAAGTTGCCATTTCTTTACCGAAAAAAAAAAAAAGCTGGAAACCTGTAATTTAAATGTGTCATCAATCATGTGAACGCTTCTAATTACCATTTGAATTATATATTGATGAATAATATTTTAGAAAGCAAGATTTACTGAAATCTGTATTCACTGATGCTTCTGTACCTTAAGTAAAAATAAAAGCTGTGAGACTTGGTATTCATCTGCTATAGCTGAATGTAGGGTTGCTGATGCTAGAGCTGAACAGCTGATGCTGTGGCCTTTGGGGTCTGTGTATAACAATGATGGTAGCTTGTACTTGGATTTTAAGGCAAGTCTTCCCTTGTCCTTCTTGACGTCTGATATTACTGACCAAAAGCAGAAGCCCTCCTTCACTGTGGGCTTCTCTGCTAACAGTGTAAGCCGTTGGTTACAAGGCAGGCCAAAACACTACAGCTGGCAATCTTTCCAGGCTGCTGAGTTGGAAGAAAACAAACTGCTTCTCTGTGATGTTGGATGCCCGGTGACCAAGGCAGCATGTACAGATGTCCATGCAGGGGCAAGGCAGTCCCCATGGTCACTGTGTCCCCAAGCTTTGTCACTGAAGAGCAGTTCTGAATTGGATTATTGCTGCGAAGTGAATGGCTTTTGGTCCTCTCTAACCTTAGAGGCTTGGTAATGTGTTTTCTTCTTGGTTTTCGTTTTTTTTTTTTTTTTTTTTTTTTTTTTTTTTTTTTTTTAAGTCCTAGTATGTCCTTGGTGTTTGACTTGTATAGAAATAAAGCAGTATTGCTAATGTGAGGAGTTTGCATTTTTGTCAGCAGTGTGCAAGCTCAGCCAGACTTGCATTTCCCCCCTGCCATTTCTGGCTAAGAGGACCAGCAGCAGCTGCTAGAGCACATATCAAGCCACAGAATGACAACAGGGAACAATGATTTTTCCTTTTTAAAGCTAATATTTACATTCTGATTTGCAGTTCCTTCACTCTGTGCATGCTTTCTATAAATTGTGCATCATTACTCAAGTAAAATAATCAACTTTTCAGAAAGTGAAGTAAACTAAGGATGGAACCAAGGGCAGCCCTCAAGCTGGATTTCTAAAATGTCTTCCCTTTGAACTTGTTCTTTTCTATTTCTTTTCCCTCTGTCTCCCAAAAGGAAAACAAAGTTAGCCCTACCAAAATCCTTGAGACTTTGTGTTGTCTTCTGGCTGTGCTGGCAGGCTTACAGAACCTCATTCAGATACAGAACGAATGAAACTCTCCTATTCTCTGACAAAAATGGCTTGTGTGGGTATTGAAGGGTATTTTGCACTTTCTGCTATGTTACTTGGGCTGTGTCCAGCAAGCATCGTGTCTTGTCTCTTATCTCTTAGAACACATCCTTCACAAAAGGAGCTCTGTGAATCCAGGCCTGCCAACTTTGTATAGTTCCTCTGTTCTGTCTTTCTGTTCTCCTGACTGAAAGGATAGAAGGGAATTTTGTTTTTATTTTTGGAAAGTGATGTTCTGGGCAAAGAATCAAAATTCCAAGCTAGAGTTGGTTCTGATTTGTCTCCCAACTCAACTTTCACTCACGCCTGTTTGAGTATTTACACATAACTAGTCTATTGCCTTGGAGCATCTCTGAAATTTCATGCTGGTCCTGTAGAAAATACAACTTCTCCCCCCTGCCCCCCTCAGCTTGCTGGGGCACGGAAAATATCTTGCATTGAACATGGTGATAAAACTCTCCATGGCTTACTAGAGCAAACTGTCATTAAAACATGTATGTTGCAGTTAGTATAAAAACACTTTCAGAAAGCAAAAGCAAAGAAACTTAGTGTTTTTCTTCTCTAATGCTCCCAGTTCCCTTTGATGAGTTTTCTATCTTAGAACAGTTCTTTGTTAAATTTTGCCTGTTGCTTCTCCAATTTGTAAAACATTATATTTTGTTTTCTGATTGAATGCATGGCTATGCACGAAGCCATTTGGAGAGTCCTCAGTTAAGAGGTTACCCAATGTCAGCAATGTTAATCTTCAACTTTTCTGCTCCTGTGCATAGGTGCATCCTCTTCTTAAATCCATCCATGGATGTTAAAGATAAACCATGAGGGCAGAGGAGAGGTGAGATGTCTGGCACACCCCATGACGAGGGTGCTGAGGGTTGGTGTATTTTGAATTCTCAGGACAGCTTGTCAAAGCATGGACTGATGCTTCTGTGGAGAATTTTGTACAAAAATGTGAAAATGTGAAAAAAAAAAATGTGAAAAAAATGCCTGTTCTGAGGGATTGGGTGGTGGTAGTGCTTTGTTGAGTGCCCAAAGTGTTGTAAAGCTAGGTTCTGCATTTTGCTTGCATTTGCCTATGGTTTTATGGAAAGTTCAAGTTAAAGAGCTTGTTTCCACCAACTCCAATCCTTGTTCTGGCTGATACCTTTCTCTACCTCATGTAGCATAATTACTTTTCCCAAATGCTGGCTTTTCCATTTTTAGTGCACCTTTAGCTTGGAAAAGAGAAGGTCTCTGGGGAGACCTCATTGTGGCCCTTCAGTATTTGAAAGGAGTGTATAAACAGGAGAGAGAATGGCTGTTTACGAGGGTGGGTAGTGATAGGACAAGGGGGAATGGTTTTAAAATGAGACAGGGGAGGTTTAGGTTAGATATTAGGAGGAGGTTTTTCACACATGGGATGGTGACAGAACAGGTTGCCTGGAACAGGTTCCTCAAGGAGGTTGTGGATGCCCATCCCTGGAGGCATTCATGGCCTGGCTGGATGTGGCTCTGGGCCACATCTGGCATGGTTAAACCAATAGTTGGATGAGCCAGCTCTACTTTCTGTATTTTCCTCACATTGTAGCTTTTGAGGTAGGGAAATGAAACTACATATGTTTCAATCTTGAGTTTTTGTAAGATCTAGATATTTTGCAGTCCAGACTGTGTCTGACATAGAGCCAGGTAGAGCTTGTTGGTGTGTAGTGGGATCTGATACTACTTCTCTCTGTAATTACTAGAGAGAATACTGTTAAGAAAGAAAACTGAACTGTGTTAGTAGTCCGTGAAAATTGGAAATGGTTTTAAATCCCAGACTTTGAAACTCACGGAAGTTAAATAAATGCTTTGGTCTACCTTTGAACATCAGTCAAGTTTGCTTTCAGTGTTGTGTTCAGTTCCTGTAATGATCTAAAGTCCGTTGTTGTTTTGTTTTTTTTTTTTTTGTTACCTGGCGTGACAATATCCAAAATATTTTCTTTTTTTTGAAAGACAAAAAATATTTGTCTTTCAGTATCCAAAATTCTGAATGTTCTGTGTGCATCATTTCTCACCGAAACATGAAAGATTTAAGTCTGATTTCATTTAAGAGCTGTTTACCTGATACTTTGCATATTAAAAACTGTTTTGTGAAGCAAGAACTGCGCATCCCCAATGCCACATATAAACAAATTGTAACTTGGTTTTGAACAGTATTTAAAAGGAGGTGTGTAAATTGCTTTGCTTTATGTATGCTAGTATTTTTCTGCTTGTGCTGCGTTTGAATGTTCTTTGTAGATAAGTACCAGTATTCAGGAACTTGAAGTAGGTAAGAATAACTATCCTCCTTGTTATGACAGAAGTTGTGTGAAGACATGCACGCTTCTTCTGTATCTACTTAATACACCGTCAGCGGCTTCCATGGAAATAAACAATCTTGCCTATCTGCATCTTCACAGGTGTAAATTAAAATTTATGGAAAGATGATCTAAAAGCTTTGATTTACCCGGAAGCTTAAAATTGATCTTCAAAGGGAGATGGTTAATGAGGCAGCTGATACCCACTCTTGTGGGATTGTTATTTTTCATTCATTATAAAGGGCTTTACATATACATAGGTATGTTTGATATAAGCAGATTAGTTAAAGCATTTTAAGATACATTTCAGTGTATCGCATGGCTTTGTGTGGCCAGCTGGATTCCATGAATTGCAATGCTATTTGAAGTTGCCTCATTTCAACTTCACAAGTGCTACTAAAGGTATGCTTTCCTTGCCTTTGGTAACGTTGGCAATACTACCTATGAATAGGTAGGTACTATTTGTATTTTTCATCTCTTTCACTTTACCACTGGCGGAGAGGACTTCAATGTTATACAGAGCTACTGGAAACAGGGGTAGGAAATTCTGATTGAGGGTACCTGGTGGGAAGGGTGTATTTGAGGTTGAGGAGGGAAGAACTTGGATGGCCAACCAGCTGTAAAGCTGGAAGTGGAAGTGGGCTGGAGCCTTCATGGTGATGGCAGTGACAGGGTAACAAAAACATCAGAGCCCTTTTAGTGTTTCTCTTTTAGAGGAAAAGGATATTTTGGCCTAGATGAAGTTCTGCATTAGTCTGCCTTGCTTTTTTCAGGCCCCATTAAACTTTATCAGTGCTCAGAAATGTAAATATGCTTTAATGCTTTTACTCATAAAATTAAATATGATTAATATCTGTAAACGTCTGCCTCGGGTAACTTGTAATGCAGTGAGCAGGTAGCTCTTGTACTGCAGTGAGCATTGACTGCCTTTCATCTATAATAAAGCTGCTTAAAATAGTGCCTTTGGTGCAGATTTATATTCATGGGCAGATTCTGCACATGTGTTGCTTCAAGTATCGTGTGAACACACCTTTAGATAGTCCTTATTCTGGATGTTTCATTGTCATCTTGGCCAGGATAACTATATATTGAAGTGTTTTTCCATGGTGACAGGCTGCAAAAGTTGTTGCAGTGCTGGAATTAGCATCTGTATCTTCCAAACAGATGTTCTTAGGCTTTCTGAACTGACAGCTCACTCACTGCAAACAAGGCACAGTGTGACTCCCGGGATGTGTGCTTAGTGTCACGTATGGTTAGGCACCCTGTGGAAAGGTGGCTTGCTTAGTTCTTTATTTTCTTTGAGAAATTGAGCCTGGGCACAGGGGTAGAAAGCACTTACCATTGTCTACAGCAGTGGACTTAAAGTGCCTACAGCGTTTTGCAAATGTCTATGCATTTGTCATACAACGTAATATTTTTTGAGTTTGAAGTGCTTTGCTAAGAATGTAAAATGTTGTTAGGAAAGTGCTAAAGCTACCAGGTAATTGTGGATGCTGACAGCAGACACATTTGAATGCAATAGTATAACCTCTGTGAAGGAGAAAAACAAAAGATTGAGGGGGAAAGAAGTACGAGTAAGCTTCTTCAATATTTCATCCAAGGAGAGGGCAGCTGTCTCAAGGTAGGAATGGCTGGCCTTTTTCCCACCCCTCTCTCCTCCTGAATGTAAATCTACTTGCTGTCGTTTGAGTGAGAAATCTTTGAGAGTGTGGGGGCAGGAGGGAAAGTGTGGAGTTAATTTACCAGATGTCAATGCCAGCTGTAGTTCTCCCTCTTCGCTTTCTTAAACGACTGTATTACTTACTGTCTGTAGGAGAGAATATCAGCTCCTGTTTTTCTGCAGACTTGGGATGGATGAATGGATTGTTATTTCCAAGAGCTGTCTCTTATTCTGTGACAACATAATATCTTCATGTAGAGCTCCTACACTTTAATTATTAAATACTGGCCTTGTAATTCCAAGGAGGTTTGTCATTCTTAGTAATTAGAACTGAGCTTTTGATATCTTAAACATCCAGTCTGGACAACAGTGAGGATAGATCACTAATAAGTTATCTGAAGGATATTCTTTCTGATAATGTGTGAGAGGTGAGGATACAAAAGCATCCATTTGATAATGGGACGTGGATTTGAAAATGAAAGCTGACGTTTGGGTGGGCAGTTATTTTTCCCAGTGTAGCACATGTTCCTGTGGTGGGAGATCTTCTTTCAGGCTAATTCAGTCAGCTTTTGATGTGATAAATTGCTGGTTGGCACATAGCAACAGTTTTGTGGTAACCACAACAAGAGAGTTGTTGCAGCTTTTCTTTTTTTAATCTGTCACCGGTTGGATAGCAACTGATGAAGATAAATTTTCATTACATTTTATTTAATATCTTATTTATGTTTATCTGCCATAAGATTGGAAGAGATGCAGTGTGTGTTGTAGGAAGAGAATTAAAGATCAGTTCAGACTAAGCTAGAGTTCCTGTAAAGTAGGGCAGTGCTTTTTGTCTTATGGACCTTGCCCGTTAGATACAGTGGAGGCAGCAGAGCAGCTGCTGTGCCTTTGCTGCCTCATCCTTGTGCCTTACAGATGCCTTGAAATGTAGTTTTCCTCCTGTTGGTCAACTTGGAGGCAGCTTCCAAGAAAAGATAATGCGCTGCTGAAAGATCAGGTTGGTGCTGTCAGCTGGCTTTGTGCAAGTTCATCAGACCTCTCGAGAAGCAAGTGTTGACCTGACAAGAATTCAGGCATGCTACCTCAACTTCATTGCATGCTGGTCTGCATGTTCCTTAACCTCTTGAAGCATTTCTTTATATCTACAAGGCAATTTGTGTGCAGATTGTAATGTAGAAATGCATGCTTTGACTCGGGATGTCTTTTCCAACTCTAAGTCTATTCCTACCCTTGGACAGAAATAGTTTTCAATTTCATTGTCCTCCCCTATGAGGACAGGCTGAGGGAGTTGGGCTTGTTCAGCCTGGAGAAGAGAAGGCTGCGGGATGACCTCATTGCTGCCTTTCAGTACCTGAAGGGAACCTACACCCAGGAGGGGAGTAAACTCTTCAAAAGGGCTGACAACAGCAGGACTAGGGGAAATGGATCCAAGTTGAAGGAGGGAAGATTTAGGTTGGATGTTAGGGGGAAGTTCTTTACAAGGAGAGTGGTTAGGCCCTGGAACGGGCTGCCCAGGGAGGTTGTGGATGCCCCGTCCTTGGACGTGTTCAAGGCCAGGTTGGATGGGGTCCTGGGCAACCTGATCTGAATGTGTGTGTTTGGTGGCCCTGCTAGGCAGGGGGGTTGGAACTACATGATCCTTGAGGTCCCTTCCAACCCGGGTGATTCTGTGATTCTGTGACATAAGAGTTAATGCAGAGAAACTGAAATTGCAAGCTCTAGCAGACTGATGTTGAGCAGAGTGTTGAGAACAATGGAGCTCTATCACATTTTTAACAAAAGCACCAGTGGTATTTGCAATGTCTAACAGGTTTTTTGTTCTCCATTATGCAGTCTGCTTCCCAGAAGGATGCTCTTCCACACACTTTCAGAAGTGTCAGGACAGCGGGTTGTGTGTGTCCATTGTGTGTGACCATGCAAACTAGCATTCCTACTGCCAAGTGATTGACTTGGTGATATGATTCATCTCATATTTGCATACCTGCTGCTTCCAGGGAAGCACTGCATGTTCATGGTAATAATGAGGTCTTGTTTAAAAATAGACCAGCTTCGTTTTCTTGTCCTTCTGTTTACTCAATGACTTGTCAGGTGTTGCCAGTGCAAGTGTTTGCCCCTGTTGCTCTGCAAGCTGTTCACCCCTTCTCTCCTCCCCTGTGTGTTAGTTTGATTTGGTGAAGCCTCATCTTCTCTTCCCTGGCTGAGGTAGCAAAACCTGCACTGTTTAGCCTTATATGCTGATTTAGAAAGATGGGGAAGAGCCCCACTAGTTCTTGAATTTCATGAGAAAATTAGCATCTGCCTGGGACAAGAAGTGCATTGTTCCGTGTCTTCCTCTTCTACTCACACACTTGATGAAGTCCAACCTGTGGAACTACTTCTGAAGAGTTAAAATAATTACTGTGCTGTTTCAGTTCAGGTCTTAGAGCCCTCCTGTGGTCTTTGTGCTTTTGGCAGTGTTTTTTTCCTGCAAATTAAGGTGACCTTCCCTCCATTCAGTGTGGAGAAAGAAAGATGGGCTATTTCCAGTGGATCTTCGAGTTGTGACCTGAAAGTGTTTCCTATGAAATGCCTGGACTTTGTGTGTAAGCATGCATTTATACATGCTTAAATGATCTCCTTTGCAGTTTATGTTTTTATTGTTTTTAACAGGGTTTCTTGCATGTAGAAATGAGTGTTTTCTGACTTGATGAAGCTGAAAAATGCTGCAACCTTTGCAGCAGCCATCCCAACACCGGCTTTGTGGAAACCACTTCAAAACTAACAGCAGTGGCGATGGTGTGTGTGGGAGGGGAGCAGAGCATGTCGGGCTGCAGTGTGGTGGAGTCACAGGGCAGAATAGGTCTGGCTTTGTACAACCAACCCCTACAATTGTTGTGAAATTCTCCTCTCTGCAGCATTTATTACTATGTAAAATTGAAATCTGCATGATTTCCTGCTGTGAGAGCTTGTGCCAAGGGATGGGTTACTATAGTAACTAATATCAAGGAGCTGGCTGAGACTTCGCTCCATAGCAGTATTTGAGGGTATGTCACAGTTTGATGCAATCCTGTGCAAGTATCTGACTGATGACAAACAAGGAGGCAGAGGTTGTGGCTGCCATTGCTACAGTAGTAGTGTGTACACCCTGAAGTATGTAGTATTTTGTAGGTCCAAAAATTTGCATTTTTCAATGGAAGTGGGGTGTTTGCTTTTTTTTCTTCCCCCTCCCCCCCAAAGAAGAGCTGATGAGTGGAGACATAGAACACACTGATCTGAGTGCTGTGTTCCTGGCGTTGCTTCAGCCCACCTCAAAGTGAAATACAAGCCTAGGGGTTGGGTATGCTTTCTCCCAAGAGTAATAGCTATTGCAGTGGCCGCTGGTGTGTTTTGAATTGGAGCTGGTGTCTGTTCTGCTAGCATGATAAATAGCATTGTTAATGAGGTTTCGTCTGGACAACCAGCTTCTGCCCTCACTTAGGCCCAGGCAAGCTTAATAAGTGTATTTGTTTTGCAAGGTTAAGCAAGGAAAGGGAAATAGAGAGGACAGAAGCTTGGCTTGTAGATTGAGGGCTTTTGGTATGTCATGCAATTTGTAAAGGCTGGTTTGCATGGCTTGCAGCTAGTCCAGAAAGGCAGTCGGGTCAGGTGCATGAAAATGAAACTTGATCTTCCATTTAGCATCACCTGTGAAGCAAAACTTGTTTGCTGTAGTGGAGGTGGAGAAGAACAGCCGTCTCTATCAAGAGAACTTTTGTCAGCATAGAAGTTGGGCCTAGCCAGGTGGCAATATTTTTCCTCTTTTTTCTGTAGTAGTTCCTAACAGGATTGTGTTGAGACCAACTTGAGCTGTCAAGTGAGTTTATAGCATTGATGAGACAGTCTGAAGGGTGAATATGTCTCTGTGTATGACTGAAAGGTCTGTATGTCTGTAACAGAAGAGAAGGTGTGTATGAGCATCAGCTCCTCTACCTCTTCTCTTTGAATCCCACTCTGCCAAAAAGCCAAGTATTCACATGGAAAGGGTGAAGCTATATGTCTTGTGCACCTGCAAGCCTGCACATGCCTGATTGAGAGAGGATTGCCATTTGCTTGGAGTGGCCAAGCAGAAGGAAAGCCTTGACTTGTCCACCTCAAGAGCTACTGCTTACTTGTTTGGTATTTGGGGGTGCACTGTACTTCTGTTGTTTAAAAACAACAAGAACAAACGACCACTAACAAAAAAATTCCTTCCTGTGCCAGCAGGTACTACAAAAAAAGTCCTGCAATGAAGTCTTAGAATAAGATTGTGTTGTACTTGCACAGTGTAGTGATGCAAGTCTGGAACATTGAGTTGTTATAAATAAATTAAAGCCAAAGTAGATTTACTAAGTACCTAAAGAACATTTTGTGATGGATTATCCATGTTCTTAATGCTTGCTCATTTTCTTGCAAAATCACTGGAGAGCACATTTTCTTTGATGCTACTGTGAATGTGTATTCATTTTAAATCTGGGTTATCTTGCATGTTGAATAGCAGCTCAGTGTGAGCGTTAGTCACATTGGTTCAAAGGTAAAGAGTTCACAAGTTGTTTTTCTGTAGCTAAGGCAGGAGCCTTAGCTATGAATATATTCAAGGAAATGTTTGAGCCATGATGCTGAAGTTTAGCTTGCTGCTAGGGCAATGAGTGCTGTCACTGAATATGTACCAAGATGCAAAGCCCTTTCCAGTCCGTGTGCGTCAAACGCACTGTATACATTCAGGGTGGATAGTTGATTTAGACTAACAGATTTTAATCTTTCTTTGTAAGCTGGACGTTGGCCTTAGCAGGGAGTTACAAACTCCATGTTTCTCGAGCTGCATTTTTAGAAGACTTTTAACCATTCCCTCTGTAGTGGTTGTCTGTTCTGCCTGTTCATAGAAACCTAGTTCTTTTTTTTTTTTTCTTTCTTTTCAATTTAATATGGCTTGTAGAATAAGAAATAGGAAAGAAAGCTTGATGTGTGTTACCCAGCATGGGAAGAAATGCTGAGCCTCTAATCTGAGTAGAGAGATGAGCACTGATGAAAGTCATTGACATACTGCTGGAAGGGTGATAACAGCATAAGTGAGCATGAAGTTCAGATGTGAGTATTTTACAACAAATGTATTAAGTGGAATAAAACTTTCTTGTTAGAGCTTTGCATGAGGATTAGGAAGCTAATACTTTCCAAATGCAGGCGACCACTCATCTGCCCATTGTGGATATTGCCAAGGAATTTCTGGACTAGAGTGGCAAGAAGCCTGTCCTTTGGTTAATGAAGGTTGAAATGTGCAGTTAAGGAGTATATCCATCCAGAGTCCTTTCCAAAGTTCCCTGTCTGTAAATCACTATTTCGAATGTTGTATAATCAGTAGAAAATCGCCAGCATTTTGACCTTGTTGGATCTTGACTTTGAGGTCATGATCATCACAGATAAAGTGACCTTTATTTTTGAGTTAATGTTTGACTGCTGTCCATTTCAAATTACTGCCAGTTTGTTTTTAAGTTATTTGTAAGTGTGATTTTTTTGTCAAAAAAGGAAGGTGGATTCAAAATTAGTGCCTTCCAGGTCTGCACAGAAACCAAAGGATGGTATGATTAGATTTCTTCTCTTTTTCTCTTTTCCCTTAAAAGATCTCTTGGATAAAATGCATTCAGCATGTAAAAAGCTTCTCATGACCAATGGGAGTAAACATTAAACATTAATGATGCGGCTTTAAGTTGCATGGAAACAAACTGGGGCAAGTCAGTTCAATTTACCTTTGATTCATTGCTTCCAACAGTTACAAAGAAAAAAGGTTCAATGGATGCAAGGCAAATATGAGTCTCTTCCTGTAACTGTTTCTTGTAATGACATATTTTGCTCCAAACAAACAGTAAGTAAATGTGCAGATTTTATAATTTCCAAGTATAAGTTGGGTTTCTTTTTTTTTTTTTTTTTTAAACACACAGTAGCAGCAGTTTCCATAATTGCAATGATTTCTAGTTAAGGGGAGAATAAAATAAAGACTTCCAAGAATAATTGTGCATTTTAGGTGTTTCAACATCCCCTGGGGTGAAGGTGTGAAGTGGCAGTCTGACCACAAGTCTTGGATCTTGGACATTTCTTGGCACATCTGTTCTGTTGATCTGACTGCAGCGCTCAGAATCTCTTCTGGTTTTGATAGCTGTGAAATTTGTGCAGGTTACTTAAGCACAGTAAAAAGGTTTGGGTTGGAAGGTTAAGGTAAAGATTGTCTAATTCCTGCTATGGACAGAAACATCTCCCTAAACCAGACTGCCCAGGGCCCCATCATGCCTGGCCTCGAACACTTCCAGGGCTGGGGCATCCACAGCTTCTGTGGGCAGCCAGTGGCAGTGCCTCACCACCCTGACGGTAAAGAATTTCTTCCTAGTGTCTAGTCGAAATCTATCCTCATGTCCTATTACTAGGTGCACTTGTAAATAGTTTCCATCCATCTTTCTTTTAACCTCTTCTAAATATTGAAAGGCTGCAGTAATGTCTCTGCTGAGCCTTCTCTTCTCCAGACTGAATGTCCCCAGCTCCCTCAGCCTGTCATCACAGGAGAGGTGCTCCAGCCCTCTGATCATCCTTGTGATCTCCTCTGGACCTGTTCCAAAAGCTCCATTTCTTTCCTGAGCTGGGGGCTCTAGGGCTGGATGTGTTGTTCCAGATGGGGCTTCTTGAGGGCAGGGCAGAGGGGGACAATCACCTCCTTGTCCCTGCTGGCCCTCTTCTCATGCAGCACAGGATACAGTTGGCCTTCGGGGCTGCAAATGTATATTGCCCATTTGTGTCCCATTTTTCATCGGCCTGTGCCCCCAAGTCTTCCTCCACGTCTTCAGTTGTTTTGGAGATCATCCAACATGTGAAGCCATTTAGTTCCTGCAAAGTGGCCACAATAAAAATGCTGGGTCTGTAATTCCTGCCACCAAATTTTCTTCAGTAATGCTATTTAGGATTCCAGATATCTGTGTCCTCAAATAGATTTTTGCTTCCACTTGTTTCTTCTATTTCTTTCTTTTTTTCCTTTTTAGTAGGGAGACCCAAGTAACTGTGTTTTTGCCAGTGTTCTGTGGGTCTGCCAAGAGTTCCCTGTCTGGTTCAGTTAGTTCTGCTTTACAGGGGGCAGTGCTTGTTTTTATTGGAAAGAGGCTTACCTGCGGTTTTTTGTTTTCAAGTTCTGCGGCTTTCCATGCTTATTCGTTTCTTTCTGTGGTACAACATGTTTCCTACAGCATTTTCAGCATAATTGCATTAAATTGGATGAGTCATAAACAGGTAACTTGAAGAGTAGCCTTGATTTGCAACCAGAAAAAAGCCAGTGATGAACAGCATTCTTGATTGTTTGAGTGGGGTAAGGCTGAGCTACAATATTATTACTTTATTTCTTGATCTCTGAAAACCCCAGGTGCTCTTCTTCTAATGCATACGGGTCTTTCTCAGTGGTTATATAGGAGGGATTAAAGCAGACAAACTTGTTTCTGCCATTTAAAGAAGATGTCAAACTGGACAATCCTGAAAACCTTGTTTTTAAAGTACCACTTCTGTGTCCCTGTTAATTCAGGTTTTAATTATGTGATATTAAGATTTCTTAAATGCAGTGTATTTAGACAAAGACCTTTCCATGCAGCAGTGAGTGTTTCACTTGTAGTAGTTTAACTTTTGTTTTGCTTTCTGCTTAACTTCTTTTAGATTTCAATCTGTAGCTGGAACAGCTACCCTTTTTAAGGTACTTAAAAAGGTCTACAGGGAATTTGCTCTGTGGGGTGAGTTGTCGAAGCCATTTCACTATTTTAAGCTATGATGTAAACCATTTTAATATTCTTATAAGGCTTTTTTTAGACCAAATTACACTGGAGGAAGAGTAGGTGCAGAATTGCTTCAGCGGGGACATGAGGAACTGCATCTCTAGGTTGGATGGATGTATTATCTCTGCCTTTTTGCTGCTTTGCAAACCGAATGCAGTTTCACCACTCTTCCCTGGTCATCTGCTTCACTTTTCTGTCTCAAATACATATGGCTGCAGCCTTGCGCTGCCGACTTCAGAGTAAAACTTGGCTCTGAGTTTCATTTTTCAGTGGCTGGTGGGAGAAACTGTATGAGGGTTTTAAGTATCCAGGTGACTCATAGCTCATTTTCTTTGTAAGGGCCAGCAGGACCATTAGATCATCTACCCTGATTATCTTTAGAGGATAGGTCAGTGCTTAATGTGCTGAAGCCTTGTGCTGGACATAGCAGTGTCTGTAGCCCTCTGGCACGGAGAGGTCTAGAAATGGGCAGGGTCTGTGGAGAAGCAAATGGGGCTGGAAAAAGCTCTGGCTGTAACTTTTTTTGTACAGAAACATACGTAAAATTTTTTAAATCAGACTGACACCCACAGTAAGTTTTGCATGGATTGTCTTTCTTGACTTGAGTCTTGAAGGAAATACAGACATCGGGTTTGGTGATGTCCATCATTTGTGGATTTAGCATAAATTTTATAGAAATGAATGGAGTGGAATCCTCTTTTTGCATCCCAGAGTGGACAGGAATAAGTATCTCTTTCTGTGGATTTCAAGGTGCTTGTGTAAAGAGCTGTGCCAAGCCGTGCGTGGCCTGGAATGAAATGCTGTGGCCAGAAATAGGTAACGTTCAGGGAGCTGGTGACCCTTATTCTCAGTGAATAGATCTGTTGTCCTTGCAAGGCTCATAATGCCCTGTTCAGAACAGAGCTTGTTGGCTCACGCTGGTATTTGTAACTGTCAGGTCCTCTTCAGAATCTGTCAGTATCGCATGCTGTTTGCTCTTCTCACCCTCAGGTGGACTGAGATTTAAATGTAACTGTGCCACTGCCACAGCGCACGACCTGGATGGAGTTCCTTGAGGATGACCTCTTGGTGTGGTGCAAGCGGAGATGCAGTTGTAGTGGTAGCGGAGCTGCCAGCTTGCACCTTGATTTGCTATGAACATTGTTGCAGTAGCTGGTGGTTGTTATTTCATACTGGCGTGTTTTACAGCTTTTGTCTGCGTTGTGATGAGAGGAGACAAGAAGCGCAGCTGCAGCAGGAGTCATGGAAATTGCAGGTGTGAGGTTGGCTGGCAGATACCAAATTGCCATCTGTGTTGATGCTTTGTGATTTATTTTGTTTCTTGCAGTCCACTTGCCTAGAAATGAGAGCAAGAATATATAGTGAGTAGTTGAAGAGAGCTTTCAGCCAGTTTCTGCATCCTTGCTGTTTTAGCCATAAGCCTGAGTGTGTGAGTTGAGATTAGGCAGAAGTGTAAAATGTAATGCTGTTCTGGCCAATGTGTTCAGTAATCGAAGTACTTTTCCCTTAGCTTTAAACATGTTCACCCTCTGCTGTCTCTGCTGTCTGTGAGGTGTGGAGAAACAGAAGAAAGAAGTTGCAGGTGTTACTTGCATTAAACTGCGTGAAGAGAAGAAAAGCAGCCATTTGCTTTGCTTATCTATGTGCTTACTGATAACTTTTTTGTGCTTGTATTCTGACATATTAAGGGTAAATAAATAGGGCGAGTAACCTTAAGCATTTAAATTAAAAAAAAGTGTCATGCTTGCCATAATTAAATTGTAATTAAGATGTCTGAATGTATTTTAAATTCATACTTCTAGAATGCTGTTAAATTTTTCTGTCTGGTATGCAGCAGGTCTGTCTGCTTGTTCACAGAGCGCCTTGGAGCTGCGCGGATTCCCCACTGCTGCGTGTGCGGAGTGGTTTGTAACACTGTTAGGCGTGTGTTGCTCCAAATGGAGCTGCACTTGGAGCTGTGCTTTGGATTGCACAAATAATAGGTTCCAGGAATGGTCATGAGAATCAGCAGGAGGTGCTTTGAGGAGTGAGTGGATGCAGCGCTGGCTAACGGGAAGCCCTTTTCTGGTGGTGTGGTAGTCTGAGCTCTGAAATGCAGGGCTGGAAGCAGCTGTTTGCCACAACCGCTTCCTGAAATAACAGAGAGGGGATCAAGTCTGCTGTCTTTGCTCTCTTTTCCTCCTTATTTACACTACAAGGAGGAGCTGGGCACTGAGGGAACTGCTTTTCTGTCAGAGATGGAAGCATTTGCATAGGGCAAGTTACATTCACCGCTGTCTGCTTTGAAACATCTCCTTTTGGAAGTAGAAGTTTGAAGCTGCTGTGAGACCAGAAATACGGCATAATGCGTTATGGACTGTGCTTATCGTTCTTATCTGCAGAGAAAATGCACTGATTACATGCAGCAGTTTCTTTTTTAATTGGGGAGAAGCGAGATGCTGGTCTCTATTCAGTTTGAAAAAGAAGAAAGGGGAAAAAAAAAACAACCAAAACACTGCTTTGTGTTTATGCAACTTGAAATTTCAACTGTCTGGGCAAAAGCAATGAACGCCTAGCAGTAACAACTTGGTAATATTACGGTATCTGTTCACAGAGTTGATGGGCTAATCTCTTCAAAACAGTAAATTCTACATATTTATGGGGTAGTCTTACAGTTTGGACAATTTTTATGAATCAAATATAATTACATGAACTACTGCTAGAAAAGAAAAGGATTTTTCTTTTTATAAAGGGTGAGAGGGTTTCTGCATAAGAAGAATCAGAAGAATTAACAGATTGCTTGACAACAGATGTCCAGCACTTTGAAACAAGCAATTGTGATTTGGTATCCAGACCTCTTCAATTGGATGTGTTCATTATATATGGAGGAAACAGCCCTAGACCTTTCAGGTTCTCTAATGTTTCTGTGCAGCTGCCGGACTGGCAGGGAGTATTTCCTTTATGACTCTTGAAACAAAATCTTAAGCTACTTTCTTCTGCTGCATATTAATAGCCTGAGATGGTTATTCACTTGAGAGCCTGTCTTTCCACGGTAAGCACTGTGTTTTTGGTGTTAAAGCAGCAATGACTTAAAGTGCTCTCTGCATTATCTCTAATTCCTGCAACCTGTACAGTTAGTCTGTACAACAGGCTGTGCCCTTCCTGTGTGTTACAGTGCACATATACAAAGGGCCACAAAACTTTTGGCTGATCTTCCTTCACCTGCTGCATAGGGACTGGGAATTACCTATTCCAAGGGGAAGGACTGCAGGGGCTTGTGCAGATTGGTTGATGGAAAAAACTTTGTGGTGCTTTGATGGCTGTACCAGATTGCTTACTGTATTAAGCAGGATAAAAATGGTGAAGCCAGAACAATATGGAAAATGTAGAAGACCACAGCATACCCACTATCCAGATGGACCATCATCTTTCTCCTAGAAAGGTTTGAGGAGTCAAGTAGAAAGTGTGGTCACCTTCAGAATATCCTGTAGGTTTCATTTCTTTTGGCATGCAGAACCTCTTTGCCAGTAATTAGTAGACATCCTAATGGTTAGATGTGCTTTTCTTGCCTGCAGCTGTCTTGACGATGGAGCTGCACAGATCCACAGAGGTTTATGTTTCAGAATCAAGGTTCATTGTTTTCTTGTAAATGGGATTTGTTGAAGAAGGAGTTGGTGCTAGATCCATCCACTAGTCATGCTTTAGCTTTGACAAAGCACCGATTCTGCCAGTTGTTGACCAGTCTGGTGGATGGAGCATAGCAGGAGGGTTGCATGAGGTGTGTGCCATGGTCAGTCCCTAGTCTGTCTCTGGTGTAGCAGTTCTCAGTGCAGTGAGCTTGTGGGAGGAAGGGCTGTTGGTGTACAGTGTGAGGCCAAACAAAGTTGGAGACAGAAGATCTGGAATGACTTCCAAAATACTGCTTAGAAGCAAATTTAGAGTTTCCTGCTGCATTAGACAGCCTGTGAGAGGATAATGCCATTTGGGAGTATTCTGTATTCTAGGTCTTACATGAATATATATGTCAGTTTGTCTCTTGCTTCACGAATGCCTTTCTTCACCTGTAAAATATACATGTGAGACACAACCCTGTACTTCTTCACATTTTCATTGTTTTCTAATCCTTCATCAATACTCACGTAGAGATGACTGTGGAGTGTCTCCTTGGATGAGCTCAAATACTGCATGTTGTGAAAACAAGATTAGGCTAAACTGTCTTCGTGGTTGGATGAGCATCATGGAAGCTGGGTGATAATGCAATCACAGGTTAGTACACTGCAGGTTAATAATTAGAAGTATTTGTAATGAACTTTCTGAGGCAGTGCCTGTATGTGTAGCCATGTTTATATGGCTGGACTTGCCACAAGAGTATCATCAAGAAAGATTTTTTTCTTGTAATGCTACCGTATGAATAACAGCTTATAAATACATAGATCTTGTAATTCTTGAGTCAGTTATTTCTGTGGTGTGAATGAAACAATAGGGCTGTAGTTTTATCTGTGGATCTTAGTTTCTGTTTAAAAGCATCAGACTTTTGTTTCACATAGTTCCTGCAGATTTCTGGTAGTTCTTACTGGTACGGGCATCTCTAATAGACACGTTTCATTCAAATTCAAAAATAAAATACAGAGGCCTGTTGATAAACCCCCAGAGCAGGTTTATGGGATGGATGCCTCTTGACTGAGGCTGTTTGTTCATTGCAAGAGCTTGGATTGGGTGTTGAGCTCTTAAATCCTGTCAATGAGTTTTTTCTTAGCTAACCTTATTTGAGTGGAAGTGGGAGAGTAGAGGAGGGAAGAGAAATGGGGGGGAGCGTTCACATTTGTGGAGTCAAATTCTTTCCAAACTAGATGTTATGTACTGTAAATAATGTACCATAGTACACACAGCATTTAAGTATAAGGCACGTTTTCTAAGTGCTGGAATTAAAACAGAGGTGACCTTCTGAAATGAATAATAAGCTGTGATCCTAAATGTAGCACTCTGTAATTAAGGAACCTCCCTCGCAAATTTGCTCCCATGACAGAACATGGGCAGCGCACTGAGAATATTTCCCTCAAATTTGGCAACTGTGTTTGTGACTTTGTGAGGTTGCCTATTCTGTGGAAGACTCAATGAATCAGGACAGCTTCTGGGGCAGCATCCTGATATTCAGGGACATTCCAATGCAAATGCTGGAATTCCTCTGGCATTTTCGTGGTCATGCCT
The DNA here is from genome assembly GCF_019232065.1 of Centrocercus urophasianus. Lineage (NCBI taxonomy): Eukaryota > Metazoa > Chordata > Aves > Galliformes > Phasianidae > Centrocercus > Centrocercus urophasianus. The sequence continues at coordinate 10,267,860 of NW_024884253.1, forward strand.
GCATAACTTTCTTACGTGTTAGCAAGGTAGATATGGGGTAGGTTAAGGAAAAAAATCATAGCAAAGGGAAATACACTGGTTGCTTTATACAATATTTTCCCGTAAACATTACTGGCAGAAGGAGTTGCAAACTTCAAGCAACTTAAAGAGGAATTCTCCTACACCCTTTTCTTGGCATGCCTGGAAGCTGTGTTACGGCACCTATGGACCTACAAGTATTTTTACTCTTGAGCGTTGTTTGATTTTTTTTTTTTTTTTTTTTTTGTTTTTGTTTTTGTTTAAATTTTTATCTTCTCTGACTTCTGAGGTGGGATGTATTATTTGAGAACAACAGTACTTGATTTACTAATGAGACAAAAAAATGGGGGAAAACGTATCTATCTCGCAGCTAACATACTTGTCATAACAGAGGCTCACTGCTAATTTAGGCAGCACTTGTTTCTGTAGTTCAGACTAGCTTAGAACATGAATAAAATAAATGCTTTCCAACTATAGATTTTTGCTGTAGTTGGCTTTGGAATCTTCTCACAGTTGAGGGTCAGACAAAACATAAGTATTTATGTAAGTAAACGTTTTGCCTTGATGCTAATACAGCAAATTTTAGTATTTGTTCTGCTGAAACTTTGGGTGCAAAGGTGATTTTTTTTCCCTTTAATTCCACTCATAGTCTTCCAACTCTATGAATTGATAGAGCACATCTGTGCTACTTGAGAACAAACAAGTATGAAGTCATACTCCCCTAAATAGCTCGTAGGATGGAAATGCTGAAGACAGCCTTCTTTTCATCTTCTGTGGGCCCTCTTGTACGGGACTCTGGAATCTTGGCTTTGATTCTTCAAGGCAGACTGCTCACAACATCCACATCTGGGCTATGAATGTAGCAGAGAACAGATCTGCTTTAGATCTTCATGTCTAATAATAACCTTAAAAAACAAATGCTTCTAGCAGAAGAATGTGTGGTCTCTAACACAGACCAAGTTAAGGCAAAAAGGAGAATCCTGTAGTGTCCAAATAGCCTTAACTAGTATCAGGTGCCACAGCTTTTCAGGCAATTTTCTTTCAATTTGCAAAGAATAACACTATTATTTTTTTTCAACCTCTTGTTATGAATCTTCTCTTGCACTGTTAAAATTCTTATCTCCTCTTTCCTGATATCTGTATATTCTCCAAAATAATCTGCATTATATTCAACACAGTCTCTGTTTAGAAAGGGCATTTTGCAGATCATATTATTTCTATTGCTTCCTTTTTGTAATGACATCTCGGATCCTTTTCACTAGCTTACTTTTTTATCATATTTTCTAGGTAGCACAATGTTATCTATTTGAATAGCATTGCTCAGTGTTTCTCATTAATTGGTAAGAGATGAATCTGTTTAAGTACTAATTAGACTGTAGCTGCACCTTATAAAAAACAGCAGTAGTCCCCTAAATATCAGGCACAGGAAAACCTCTTGAGGTAAACTTTTGTACAATCCTATCAAATACAAGGTGGGAGGAAGAGAAAATTGATGGCCAGACATTTTTATTTTTAAATGTCATGAGGTTATGCTTCATTGTGAAACAGTGACTGAAAATGAGAGGAGGAAAAGAGATTGGCAACATTTCCTCATTCTTCTAAGAGGAAGTGGCATTGCACACTGACCTGGGAACGTGTGCCAAGGGATGATGGCATGAGCATCTTGGGTTCAGAATGAATGTTGCTGTGGGCATGATGTTGGCTGAGGGGTAGGGGAAGACGGGGAGGGCTTTAGGGTTTGCACCATTTGAAAAATATAGGAAACAAGTTTCAAAGAATCATAGAGCTTCCCAAGTTGGAAGAGACCCATAAGGATGTTGAGTCCAACTCCTCAAGCTTCATATAAACCTTCTGGTGAAATGTGGACGAATTCAGTGTGGCAGCTGATACATTGCACGTGTCACCATTGAGCATGAACTTTTTTGGGGTGAGGAGGAGGAAGGGAAGCAAAGAGACATGGGAATAGGCAGTGAATTATTGTCTGAGGTGTTCTGCTTTGTGCAGCCCAGTCTGCACTGAAAATGAGCAATTTTGAGCAATGATGCCCCATCCTGGAGGTATTCAGCGCCAGATTGGATGGGGCCCTGGGCAGCCTGGTCTAGTATTAAATGGTGAGGTTGGTGGCCCTGCGTGTGGCAGGGGAGCTGGGGATTCATGATCCTTGAGGGTCCCCTCCAACCCTGGCCGTTCTGTAATTCTGTGGGCAAGCTCAACAGCAGATTCATAACTTCAATGAATTTAAAGTTTATGTGGCTTCCAATGCATGTCTGTCTCAGCTGGTTGGCTTTTCTTTCTTTCTTTTTTCTTTTCCTTTTTTTTAAATAAGGTAAGTTGGAGTACAGGGTTTAAAGTTCAAGAATGAACCTGTTTTTTTCTGGATTGGCACCATCTGCGCTTGAATGATGACTCTAAGAAGTCACCCTTTGAGAGCCATGACTTGGCACTGCACCCCTGTTTCCTGGTGCTGTTTTTAGAGATAAATGACAGTCCATAATGAAGCACGGACGCCAAATCTGACATCCTGTTTCTTTAGTGCTGGTGGAAATGCTGTAATTTAGTCTTTGTGGAAACAAAATGTAGAACTGTAATTGTATGGTTAAGAGAACACCGATTGTTTTGACTTCCCATCCCCTACATTCACCCAATGGTAATGTTCCAGTCAACGTCTTGAGCAGGGAGACAAAGGGAAATTAAGAATTTCTGTGTAACCTTGTGTGGGTGTGGGAGAAGTAAGGGTTAAAGAGGGGGGTGACTTTAATAGTAGCACGTTTCTTAAATAATTAAGTGGTTTGTTTATTCTGCCTTGCTCACTTAATTACAGTAGTGGATTGCACTTCATGTTTGCAGTGAAATAACCAGTAACAGACATGTTTGGGTTACATCTTTTTCAGAGACAAGTCTCTGCAAAAATGAGTATTTGCTATATTTGTACACCCATGCAGATATAATAGGTGTCTGCTTTTAGCTTCAGACACTGATTGAACAACCAAAAATGGGTTTCTGAAGTCTCCAACAGATTTCAAAACCACAAGCTTGAATGGAAAACAAAGGTTCCCATGATTCATGTAAGACGAAGTGCATTTGTTATCAGACCGTATGCCAAAGGAACAGTATTTGGGGGATTGTTTTTGGAAGCTTCCCAGGAGCGTAAAGGGATTGTTCAGTCCTCTCAGTCTGTTGTAAATTCAAGTTAATTTTCTGATTTCTGTAGAACTTGCGCTTCTTTCTTTCTTTCTCTGCCTATTTTTTCATTCTCCCAGTATTCTCAGGATAGCCTGATCTGGCGGTGGGTGGCAGCCCTGCCCATGGCCAAGGGTTTGCATCTGGATGGGCTTTAAGGTACCTTCCTACCCAAACCATTCTGTGATTCTGTTTGATATTTCAGTAGAATAAAAGGAAGCTTTGGGTTTTGGGTGACTGATTTCCAACTGCTGCTCTTTACGTAAACGTCCTCAGAACTGAGATAATGCTGAGGTAGCACAGTGGCACGGTTAGGAGTGGAGGGGTTATGGCGTAAATCAGCTTTTGCTGTCATTATCCATTTTCACACCTTGCTAACAAAATCGTTTTGACTTCCTCTGCCACTCTGCCAAGAGGCAGATTAGTTTATGTTGCTCCAATTGTGAGATCTGATTTTCCCTTTAAAATACTGCCTCATGAAGTTTCTGAGTCGTGTTCAGGAAAACTTTCCTCAAAAGTCTTCTGAGCCTCTCTCCCACAGGGAAAAAATAAATAAATCAGAATTGTAGATACAAATCCAGCGGCATCTAAATACATCATTAGTCACCCATGCCTCAAATAGAAAGCCACTTGGAATTTCTCCATTAAATACCGAGCCAAACAAGTGTCTAGTAAAAGCATTAATTCTGGAACTGTTTTTTCAGTTCTATAAAAAAGTCCACTTGATAACCGTTAATATAATTTGTAATTATTCCAGCAGAAGTGTACAAAGAAGGGAAAAAAAAATACATTTCTCACTGCCTGGTTAATTAGCTTGAGAAAGGAAAAGGACTGTTTTCAGAAACTGATGGTTTGGAAAAGTGTGTGTGGGGTGTTCAAATAGGTCTCCTGTTTTGTGGTTTAATTATTGAAAACCCCTGTAGAAGTCATGAGTTCTAAAGGGCATTTTATTTTCTTGTGGCTATTTTCAAGAGGAAACTGAGCTTCCAGAAGGGAAGCTATAGAGAAATAGTTTAACAATGGGACATACAGAGTGCTGAATGGTAGTGCTTAAATGACATGACGTGCTCTGGAAGATACCCCTTGGACAGAGGTAACCCACACTTAGGTGCAAAAGCTGCATCCTGTTGACGTCAACCGACTGTAAGGAAATACCACTGACTTCTTCTTAAAATAGGATTAAAATAGGCTGTGTGGCCTCCGTGGAGGCATCGTCCTTGACTTACTAAGACTGATCACTTCATGAAGAGTCCAGAGAAAATCCTTCCCTACTTGCAGGAAGCTCAGCCCTGATTCCCTCAGACGCGTGTTTGTGCAATTGCACATGGCTGATAGCAGCTGTAACATCCTGGGAGGCTGCTGGAGGGCTGAGCACTTCCCAGCTCCTTCGAATACAGCACCATAGTGGGTAGGGAATCTCTTACAGAATACAAATTTATATTTTGGCGTAAACAAATTTCAGTTCATCCTACTTAAAGCTCTCATATCTGACCATCATGTTGGTTTCATACAGACTAGCAAAGTTTGATTTGTGTGGTTGAATCTATCTGGATATTCTTCTTCATATTTCCTGGCTTACTTTTTGAAGATAGCTGTCTGCTCTTGGAGAGGCAGTAACCGTGTCTGATCTAAGTGCTCTGAGTATGCTTAGAGTGCTGAATTCCACTACCTTGAATTAGCTTAGGAAAAAAACACAAACCCACATAAAAAAAAGTTGTGCTTGACTAAGAGCACAGCTTTGGAAAAAATAAATAGCTGCGGTGTGCATGTACAGAGATGAACAGATTTGGTACCCATGGCTTTACTTAAAATGCAGGTTTGGTCCATTCACATTGGACACCTGCAGCTTTAGTGAAACAGTGAAAAAGGCACGTAAGCCTGACTGGTTCTCGTATGGTCAGTGTCTTGTGGACCTGTTTACACACAAAATAGGGAAGGCACCCGAATAAATCACATGGATGTTTTTTCCAGAGCTGTGTGTTCTGTTTGGCTTGCTAGCACAGCACGTAGTGTAAATTACTTGTGCTGTGGAGTGAGTGTTTATGTAAATGATTTCTACAATGCTCTCCCTCTTCTTCCCAGCTACTATGCATGCTGCATGAGAACCCAACCTTGTGCTATAGGGTGTGATTTTGTTTATTCATTTATTGCACTCAGACATTAATCTTAGGACTTCCAGTTTTATACAGTTATTCTTACGAATGATTGTCTGGATCAGATTTAGCAAGTGAAAACGTCTCCCTGTGCTGATTTGAAAATGTCCCTTAAAATACCTTGGAAACGCTTGCTTATCTGCCTCCCAGGGAATCACCGGTGTGGCTTCTGTGGTCTTTTGCAGAATCATTACGGCTTGTCACATGGTGCTCTGAATATATGCCCAGAGAGCTAAATGGCATTTCTTCACTACAGATGCATCATTGGAGTAACTGGAAGAATTGTAGCCAAATCCTATCCATTGTGCTTATCATATTCTTGTGGCTTATTTTACATGACCATCACAAAAAAGCTGCTGACCCTCCGGTTTTTAGCTACTGCTTTTGCATAGAGTAGTGATTCCATATAGATTTCACTGCAGCTGAACTTAGCGTGCTAGGAAGTAGTGGGATGGAGCTGCTTTACTGGGGTCAGAATTCACAGTGATTTCACCTGCACCATGTCACCTGCATGTCCAAAGCTCTGCCTCACCAGAGTTCTTCATGGATCTGCGTTTCTCAGGACAGGGGGAATGTTCCTCTTGGTGGAGGGTGTAGTGAAACCAATATCTGCAGAGGCTGCAAAATGTACTCCAAATTCTCTGTATAAACATTTTGGTCTTGTTTTTGTTCAAGCCCTGATTCTGTTGCCAAGTGCTATTATCATCATCAGTCAAAGGAAACGAGGAGCCCAGGCTTCTACCAGAAATAGCATCTCTTTTCAGTGCATGATGGTTTGTTTTGTTGGTGATTTGCACTCCTTACTGCTCTGGGAGAAGGCTGCTTGTGTCTTTTGCCTTGTGATGGCAAAGACTGCAATTTTTAATGTTTGAATCAGATCTGGATTTGGGGAAAAGCAGAGTTAATTCCTGGTCTCTGCTGCAGAAAGCTGATACTTGGTTATTTAATAAGGGTTTGTATCAGAGGAGGGTGTTCATGGGTTTGCTCTCAATGAGGAAAGAGATATATCGATAGTTTAAATTATTTATCAGTTTCCTTCAGCCACTTTTTTTCAGGTGTGTTGTGCACCTTCATTAAATTTTGCATGAGTGCTTTGTGATGAGAGGAATGCATTCCTGGCATTAAATGTAGAATGCAAACTGTTTGGGACAGAAAGTGACTATCACTGGGTGCAGTGTGCTGCTGCAGCAGCTCTGCCTGCCCTGTCCTGGCCCCATGGCACAGGGCAAGAGAGAGTTGGTGTGTCCATTGATTCCATTGATCACTTCAGTAAACAGCCACTAACAAGCCTGTCTTTCAGCAGGGTTGGAGGGATTTGGGAAGGATTAAAGCTTACAATTGAAAAACCAATTCCATCCCTTTAACACTCGGTGTACTGCAGTATTTGTGTACTCGGTGGGTCAGTCTGTCTCACCACAGTCTGAGAGGATTCCCCTGAAGTGCCTCCTTTGTTTTTCTTCATGGTTGACAGCAAGGCTGCTAAGGTTTGTGGCTCTCCTGACTCCTCTCAAGGAGTTTGTTTCCAAAAAGAGTCACTTCCTTTGTGTGCCTAAATCACAAGATTGCTGTTTGCACGGAAAGAGTGGTGTCGTGGATGGTGGTGGCGGTGGCCAGTTTCCTGAAAGAGGGAAGGTCCCTGTCAGACTCCAGATTCTACCTGCACTGGGAGCAGGTCTGGGTTGTGCTGTGCTGTGCAAGCTTGGAGCCTTTCACAACTGCACAGAGAGCAGGAGAAAGTGTCTTTTGTGTTTAAAGACAACTGTCACTGAGCACAGGAATGTACTTTAATTTGTCAGTCTGAAGTGGTGCTGACACGTGCAGTGTTGCATTAGTGCATTCACGAGACAAATGTGATGGAGTGACGGCTTTCAGCACAACCTGAATGCTTCAGTATACTTTCTGATGGGCTTTCACTGCCAGCTGAGCTTCTCCTAGCCTTTATCTTCAAAACAAAGTCCTGGGGGCGAGGGGGGAAAAACAGATCTTCAGAATGATCTTGTCTTCTCCCAGCTCCCCAGTTCTGCTGGCAGAGGTGCATGCTGCCATGGGGCCAGGTGGCTCCATGTGCAGTAGCTTTGGGTGGTGACACTTTAACCCCATGGAGCCCATTGAACATATGGCCAAACAGCTGTTGTCTATTTGTGTCCTCCAGCAGCCACCCTTCCACAGCACCAGCTGCAGGGAGAGTGGGGAAATTACATGGTTTTCACTATTGGTTGCCCACACACAGCCCTCTTCCTCCACACCTCCTGTCCACAGGCAGACTGGGAGACTTGCTGTGTTTTATTAAAAAGGTGCTGGAGTTTTGGGAAATGCACAGGCATTTCTGAATAGCTGTATAAAAAATAAGAGACAAATACAGCTATTTTCCCTATTGTAACCAGCTTTTCTGTGAGCTGTGAAAGGATTTAATTTGCTGGAGAGCATTCATGTTAGCAGAGGACTTAGTTTTCATGCTGTGTTTTGTATCTGTTTGTCAGCTTCGTCACTATCTTAGATATTTTCCTCCCCCTTTAATCCCTGAAACCCTGTCTGGACTAGAAACTTCTCCTTTATTTTCTTGTACTTCCTTTGAGCCTCTATCCATCTTAGATGTTGTGTTTTATTTTAACCAGATGGGAACTATATAGCTGAGCCCATTGCACTGCTGTTTCCAGTAGCTTCTGGTACTGCCTAACTATCAAGGCTGCAGGGTTCCCACATCTACAGCAAGCATCTTCCCAAAGTAGGGATGGATCAAGTATTTAACTCAGCTGAGTCTTCTGCCAAAGTGGTGAGAGGAAGCCGCATTTTGGTAAATCACTGAAAGGGTGACCAACTGGCAGGGCTCTGATCATAGAATCCTTAGAGTTGGAAGGGACCTTTAAAGGTCTTCCAGTCCAACTCCCCTGCAGTGAACACAGTGCTGATGCGTGGTGTTTTGACACCAGGAGGTTACTGAACACTGGATTGTGCCATCGCTGAGGGGGATCACTGAGCCTCCTCATAATATTCCAATTTGGTCATGGGACAAAAGCCAGCAGCAGTAGAGCCCTGTAATTCTTCCCTGCTATTTTAAAATAACTCAAACGGAAGAGTTTGATTTTACTTAATATGTGGATTCCTTTGAGCTGGAAGAGCAGAGCTCAGACTCACCATGAGCCTTAACTTGTGCTCTCAGCAGGGCCCTGGTTCTCTGACAAATGCATGTTTGGGATATTTTTAGTGTTCTTCCTTGGGTTGCTTGCCTGGTCCTCTCTGCACTCAGCACTGTGAAGGTCACACAACAATACAAGGCAGTGGTAAAGGGCGCTGTGAGGGCCAGCTGGCTGGGATGGCATTCACCCAGCAATGCTCCTGCTTTGGAGATAGAGGGGTCAGGGAAGGGCTGCGAAGCGCTGGCATGCTGCTTTCAAGATATCAAACCCAGTTTTCTTCACACCTCTCAGCTAGGAATAGGTACGTGCCAGGGAACTAATCCAGGCAGCAGAAAGGCTAGAAAAGCAACAACACAGTCAGTTTGACTGAAGGGATTAAGAAGAAATGTTAAATCTGCAACCCAATAGTTGGGATCTCTTATCTCGCATACTTCCCATTCAGCAGTACCCTGTCTGTGGATAGGGAAGAGATACACTGTCACCGAATATGTCAGCAAAGAGAAATGACAGCAGGAACGCTGGCTGCATTCAGAGCTGGACTCCCTTGTAATCAGTTTCCCCCAAGCATTTGTTTTTCTGCTTCTTGCCTTTCATCTGGCATTGTGGGTGTTGGAATAGCTGTGGGTGGAGGGTGGAATAATTCATCCCAAGGACTGCTGCCGTCCTTACACAACGGTGTTGTTCAGATGACTCGAAGAGCTGAAGTATCTTATGGAAAGACCCTCACACTCACTTTGGGGATTTGGATCAAAGGGAAGATGGGCAGGGGACGCCACCCGAGTGTGTCTTCCAGTGGCAGCCTTGGAAAAAAGTTGAAAAGAAAATGAATAAAATAACAACCATCCAAAATGGCAGTTTATTTTTGTTATTTTTGCGTAACTGGGATGAAGAGAGACTCTTGGGAACAAATCACACAAATAATAAATTTATTTTTCTCAGTATTTGATGTTGAATGAAATATGCAGGACTGCCTTCAAAGTAAATATTTGTGAGAACCACAGATGAATTGCTCTCATTTACCTCGCAAAGCAAGGTTGTCCTTGTTACGTCCTACCGCCTGGAGCTGCCCGGTGCTGGGAGGCATTCCTCAGAAGCAGGCCTCCACACCAGCTATTCTATTTCCCCTCGTTTGTTCTTTTCTCTGTTTACTCACATTCTTTGGAGGGACGAGGGATGCTTTTCATTTTTGGAAACTTCTGGCCATGCCTTTGAGCCTGTGGTTTCCTGAGCAATGTCTCCAGCAGCCGGAGCCTTCGGTGGTTGCGCATTTTCTGAACAGCTGCTCGCGGCAGACCCGGGCTGACAGCACATGAGCCTTAAATCTCTTTCCATTACATTAACGGCATTTCCCTCAGAGGCAGGACAGCCATGTGTCTAATGGAATGACACATTTTTCAGCACTGTCAGTCCTTAAATAACAAATAAGTAAATTAATAGAGAGCAGGTGAACATTTCTTAGGAAGAAGGTTTAATGTAACTTCGCCATTTGATGCGTTGCCTCCAGCGTAACTGCCTCTTCATAAAAATCTGACATCATTCGTTCAGTTGCCTCTCGTAATTGGAATTATTTGCTGCTTTTCAGGTTTGTTAATTATAAATGACATTACATGAGTCTAATATAGGCTAGAATTAGGATATTCAGATTGACTGCAGGGAAAGAAAGCACATTTCGCTAGTAAACAGTGTAGCCTCCATCAATGTACGGTCTGTTGGCTGATGAATAGCTGAAGGAAAAACTTACTAAGATCGCTCTAGCTTCAGCTTCCAGTACAAATGGGTCTTTTTGAGCAGTGTAGATGGCTTCTGATCAAAGGCTGCTGTGGATGGAGCCTTTCATCAGAAGGTTTCAGTGAGCTTTCTACTGTGCATTCTCTGCCTTAATCCAGTAGTGCAGGTGTGAAACCATGTAGGCTGGAAAGCTGTGGTGTTGAGTAGAGGTTGATTTAGCTAAGCTGCTTTTGCTTGGCCTCTTGTGGACTGTGAGCCCATAACCTTTGTGTGAATCACCCCTTCTCCCAGTGAAGCTTTCCATTCCAAAACCAAAAAGTCAGCAACAAGAACCCAGCAGCCATCCCCATGTAATAAGCGTTTTGGAACAGTGCAAATCAGCTTTTATTACAGCGTATGGCTGAAATGCTGTCAGTTGGATTGAAAAGGCGCGTTAGAAAATTCATGTCCAATAAACTGATCCCTGGGCAGAAGTAAGGGCTCTTGGCAGTGCATTCCGTGGGATAACTGCTGGCTGCAGTTGGGAGTGAATGCAGATGAACTTTTTCTGCTGCAGTTTACTGCAGGATAGGTGGCTTATAAGGGCGTAGAGGTGATAGCGTGAAATGTAGGTTTACAGGAGCTCATGCAGTTGTGCTTCTGGGAGACGTTTAAATGTGCAACAGGGGAATTGCAATGTTTGCATCCTTTCCCCTTTGCTTGTTAAACTACAAGCTGTGAAGAGCTCTGAGAAAACCTGGAGAGACAAGACTTGATCATTTGAGTTGCTGCTGCAAAACTCAAGTGCTTTGAGTGGATAGCTGTCAGTATTTCATGGAGGACCTTCATCCTGCTGCTGTTCTCCCCGAGGCTGCAAAGTGTATGCAAGTGTTTTAGGGTAAAACTGAGTCCTCTGCATCCTATGAAGCCTGGTGTTCTCCCAGCACAGTGCTTGCCCTTAACCTTCAGCTTTTAGCAAAGCTGCCTGTTCGCATGATGATGCACTTTTGCATGCTGATTTTTTGGAAAGTATCAGATACTTTGTCCTATCTTGAAGTAGGTCAACCATAAATTTAATTGATTAACTTTGTAGCTAGTCAATTACATTGATTTACTCATGTCAGGGTGACATACTTACCAACTGTATTGGTGTACTTCTATGTGGAGAAGTTGCAAAAAGCTTTGCTGGGCAGAACCTCCATGGGAAAATCCAAAGTGGCCAGAACGTAAATGTTCAAGGGAACAGGAAAAGCGAATGAATGCTGTTGAAACCTTTTTGCCAGAAGAATTAAATTTCTAGCTAAATATCTGCCTTCATTGCATGGTGACAGTACCATAGTGTTACTGGTCAGTATTTTGGTAAAAAAGAAACCTTGAAATGCCACACAATTTGTCTAAGGAACTGCTGCAATATAGCATTTGAGAGATCAGTTCTTTGGAAAGTCAAGCAGCAGCTGTGTGTTTTTACTGGAAGCCTGAATTAGCTGTAACAGCCTGTTCATGGTGTTGAAGAACACACAGTGTATTATAGACCATCGTTCCAAAGCTGCCATGAATTATCCATGGAAAAGTGCCCTCAGATAGGAGCCCCTTGATGGCTAGTTAGTATAATTAATACAAACATCTTACTGCAGCTTTACATTTTGGTTTAGCCACTCCTCAATTTGAGAAGAGTCTTGGGACTGCCTGGGTTTCAATTATCTCCCTGATGCTTGAGGTGGGGTTTTAACTCAACATTAATCATGTTCCTCGAGGGAAATCCAGACAGCAAGCAGTGGTTAAGGTTGCGCAGACAGCATGAGTCTCCCTGAACATCAGAACCCAAAGTAAATCCACCCCTGAGGAGTTAGAGATGCTCTGCTGCTTGCTTGCCATTTCAGAGAGGGCTTTTCTTAAGGTCCGTGTGGGATGTTGCAACTACAGAGTTTTCCTGGGCTTGTGCTCAAATGATTTGTTTAGAAAATTACAGAATAGTTTGATTTCTTAAATTGTGGTACCTTTCTGCTTCTGAAGTTGGCTGTGCTGCAGTCATGGTAGCCAAATAAGCCTTTGCTCTAAAAACTATGACATTAAGCAATTTTTTTTTTTTTTTTTGCTTCAGCTTGATGCTCTCTCTTCAGGACTGTTCAGAGGTGACATTCAGAAATTGCTGTGAAATTGAGCCCTTGGGAAACACCTAGGGCATTGTTTTCAAGAACCATATTAGTTCTGGAGAAAGACCAGGTGGGAGATGGAAAGGAATTTGAGGACAGGGCAGACAGAGCCCTCCCACGTAACGAGCAGAAGCAGCAACTTCATCCAAACCCCTAGTCATAGATCAAATCATGGGGTGCATCGTGTACCCTGTAGCATTCCCAGCCTAACACTACTCATTTGTGCAGTATATCCCCGTATGCTATTAGTGATGCTTAGAATTACTGCTGTTTTCTGTTCAGGATGATGATGCAATGCTGGAGTGGTGGCCTGGAGAAAATAGACGCGCTTGAAGTTGGGCAGGGAACGTGTGGAGCACACTGGGCAAAGAGGGGAGCTTGTGAGTGTGGAAAAAGGGATGGAAGCAGTGCCTGGCAGCTTGGAGTTAACTTGAAGGATGTGTTGGCTTTTTTTTTCTGTCAATAGTTGTAACTTCCAAACCTCCTTCCAGTTTTCTTGCACCGTTTCACAACTAGGAATATTTCAGCTCTGGCTTCTACGACTATTTACGTTGTTTCTGGAGGCAAATGTGCTGGATATTTTTGTGGTTGATTTTGCTTCGGAAGGTAGCATTCGTGTTGTCCTTCATGCTGAGAAGCTCCTCAGGGTTCAAACACAGGAATACGGGTAAGATCCAGATAGTCTGCATGTGAACAGCAGAGCACACACCCATCTGGGGAGGCATCCTTACGCTGCAAATGCCTTTGCTTCCAGACCCTGTGGCAATACAGGCAGGTATTGATATCTTCTAATAGACAGAGCAGGACAGCTTAATGCTGGCTTTATGGCCCTTCTTTCAAAAGCGGAAATTGAGTTGGTCTTACCATGACCAGGTTTTCATGTGGAGCTTCCATTTGCAGAGCTGTTTCTCACTGTACTTTATCAGCTGGAGCCAGATCTTATTAAAACCCAGAGTAGCCAGCTCTGACTATTAGCTTAATGGTTTAATACCAGCTTCTGTGTAAAGCAGAAGCAGCAGGTTATTTAAAACATGTAGGTCAGATTGGATTGGTGTTTTCCAGTGAGATCACGTAACGACATTATTTTAACTCTCAAACACATCAGGAACACCTGTACACCTGTTGCAGGATCTCTTTTTTTTTTTCTGTTCCCCTTTGTTTTTAGAAGTTCTATTGCAAAGTATGCTGTAAACAGATTTTTATTATTTCCAAGTGTGGTATTAACACCACACTGCTTCAGCTTGCTCTGAATTTGCAATAGTGTTTTTGATGTGAATATTCTGCTGCAGTTCATTCACCCCCGGGTTTAAAATGACAGCATAAACAAATTGGAAAGCCCACCCCAATTTTTGTTTATGTAGGCTAGTAGCTGCAGAAAATCGATGGTCTAAATAGCTTGGGGTTCTAATTATTTCTTCAAGAATATTACTTGCAATTTGAATTGTTGGGATATTCTGTTGTTCTAAGAGTGGTTTCCTATGCAATACATCTCCTGCTTTATGGAGAAACTAGACTTTCTTACGAGGTGTTTCTGTGCAGGTAGGGCTGTTCGCTGTAAAACTCAAAAAGGATCCTTAAATATTTAGGACAGCCTGTTTCCTGACATGATGAAATCCTTAGCTGCATTCTGTAGGAAGAGAGGAAAAGGGCAACATTTACATACAGAAAGGAGATGGATACCCATCTGCAGGAACCTCGGCACTGCAAAATAGGTGCCATTAACAATACGCTTTAGACTAAACTAAAGGCTGACAGTAAAACTACCACTGAAACTCAGGCAGGTCTTACTACAAATCTCTCTGCTGCTTGCTTAGTTGCTGTTAATTGGTTTGGTAATTGGCATGACAGCTTTTTGCGGGAGCAAGCAGGTCACTATTCTGGAAGCTGCTCAGTGTGTTGTTGCCATTTAGCTGGCTGCGTTTAATATTGCGGTTGACAGAAGCGAGGGGTGGGCAAAATGCAGATTTGGGGAATTCTGTAAGGATGGGGACAGGTAGCAGGGCGAATTTTATCAATCTAAGCAAGTGACAGTTGTTACAGGCTGCTTAAGCAGGTTCAAAATACATAACACATTTGAAAAATAATTATTCGGATTCAGAATAATAAAGATTTTCTGTGAGAGAGCAGTGAAGGAAAACTGCAGCACCCTTGGAGGAAGGAAACAGATGGCAGGAAGAGCTTCCAGATACTTGACAGGCTGCAAGGGACTTAAATGCAGGCAGTGACAAACGGGCACAAGAGATTGTTTTTTTGCTGCAGCACTTGTGGTTCTGTCTCAATAAAATGTGTGATATGCTGTATGTTTGCAGTGTCCAGGTTTTGTGCCCTCTGCACCTTGGTGGTCACTGTGTAGCTGCTTGTGGGCAGAAAAGTGTTCAGGAGGGATGAGTCGCTTGCCATGAAGAATGGAGTTCCTGCATGTGACTAACAGCAGGACTTAATGTTGGGTAACTGCAAGTGAGAACTGAAAGTGTGTTTAATTCTTACATCCAGGTTATTCCAGAGCATGTGGCAGAAATGGCTGTATGAGTCTGGTTTAAACAGAAATAGTAATAATTATTAAAAAAAAAGTGTATCTCCATGCATGTACATGAATCATCCCTACACTTCATCTATTCTTAATGCTCGGGAGCCTTGCTGGGGACAGAGCAGATAGCAGCTGGTATTGCATGCTCTGCTGGGCAGCCTGCACACAGACAGCTCCCTTCCTGCAAACTGGCACGATTCATGTTATCAACTGTAGCAGATAATAGATTAATGCACAGTGAGGAGATGATACAGCTACTGATAGGAGCTGAGTAGCTAAGCTTCCGTGAAGCTGTTTGAACCCACATGATCACAGGTGCAGGACACTGCTGTGCTCCACCCCAGGCTGAGCTGCTGTGCAGTTGTGGGATGATGGCTGTGCTGAGGCAAGGCCAAACCTTCAGGCCCTGGCACAAGGGAACAGCTCCACAAAGTTACTGAAGCACGATTTAACTCACAAAGGTTTCTTTCTAGGAGTTCATAAAGTGCTTGTATGGGGTGGTTTAGCCTTTTTATACCAGAGAGCTTTTTTTCCTTTGCTAAACCATCCTGTGGCCTGTCAGGCATCCTGAATGAGTTTGCTCTGAGCCATGGGGCAGGGTGTGATGTTGGAAATCAGCTTTAGGAGGAGCTGCTTTATTTCCAGGCTGCACGGGGAGCTTTGCGAGCTGCCTACGTGACCAGGGGCAGCTAAGTAAGCAGGTACTTAACCATGAGCAAGCAGTGGAAGGAATGCAGACTCGGATAAATGACTTTGGGGTAATCTGTAGAACAGGAAAAGCAATTAAACTGAAAATTATCTGCCTGGGCTTAAGGGTCTGTGCATTCTTGAGGTTCTTGTTTTTGCTGCTATCTTCTGACCTAATGGTGCTGTGCTACCTAAAGTGGGTGGTTTCACGTCTAGTCCTCATTGTTTGCAAGCAAAACTTAATGGCTTATAGTGCTCGGGCTGACGTAAAGCCAGGGAACATATGGATGAGATGCCTTGCCTCGAGTTCCGGACGTTAACTCTAGAAAATACGGCTAGAAGGGACTTAAGGAAGCCAGAGCCCATCTGAATTAGATGCTTTTAGCCCCATGCAGGACCAGATCCTGTCAGTGGTGTAGAGCAGCCCCATAGGGAACATCTTTGGGACCCCTGTCCTGAGTCACTTAAGCCTCTCGATGCTACAGCTATTGATGTATGAATATGGTAGCTGTCTTGTAACAGTATAAAAAGCCCTGAGAAACTGCTCCAGTTCTGCAAAGTCTCAATTTAAGGAGAAGGCTACATGGTTGTGTCCTCGCTTGACTGGCTGATGTAATATTAGACTGGACTGTTGGAAGAATTTGATGGAGCAACCTTGGTTACACCAATGATCTGCTATTGAGATAAACTGCTCTTCAGCCTCTGATTGAAAAGGTCACAAGATAAAATCTGGTTATTTGCAATGTGCCTTGTTGCTTTCTTCTTCTGCGGTGGCCAAATTTTCTGTTAGCCTGTAGCTAACAGAAATTATCTTATGGGAATTGCATCCCATAAGAGAATTAAGCATCCTGATAACTCTTCTGTATTCAGCATGCTCCTGGAGAGTGTGTTACTGCAGCCAGAGCTTGCAGTGCAAATGCAGAGATTTTGCATGTTGGCTGGGAAATGTAATGACAATGCTTTAAGACTTAGTTGCCATTGTTCTGCATGTTTTAATTTGAGTTGCTCAGGTTAGGTAACTCAAAGGGCTGTACTCAGGGGAGGGTTCCATTCTGTCTGCTGTGTCTGCATAGGCAAATGGAGTTGCTTTTTAAGTGCATGGCAGCAGTTCACATGGAGCTGAGGGTGAGAGAATGTGTTTCACTTGTAGGAATTACAAGGTGCTTGGATTGCTCTCCAATTTAATTTTTTGACAGATCCAGTTTTGCTTCAGTATCCATTCAAACAAGGGAAGGAGTAACCCATCAGTGGGAAATAATGCTAGCGTATTGGAAGCAGCTATTTTGTGTGCCATCTTTTTCTAGCCTGGAAGAAGGAAAAGTAGGGGAGTCGTTATGTGTTCCTTCATGTGCAATAGAGATTGCAAACAACATATTTAGTCACACCAGGACTACAGTTAATCCTATAGGTCACATCAAAGGAAGTCTGTAACATTGAAGTTGCACTCCCCAGCTTTTGCCTTGAAGGCTTGTCCACTCACTGAGCCTGTAATCTGCCTTTGCAGTGCTTGCTATGAAGAGCTGCCTGCAAGAATTGCCAGTCTGCTTAGTGTGAAGCCATGAAATCGCCAGGAAAGGTCTAGGAGCATTCACCTGCTTAGTCACAGGGCAGGGACATACAGCTATCCATCGTCCTCCCTGTCCATCTGCATCCCCACATACCTGGAAAGACACAGATTTTGTTTTTCAGAAATGAAACTGCCGTGTGATCCAGGCAGAAACCTGTTGCCATTTATGCCAAAATGGAATTCCTGCCTGCTTTTGTTTTGTCTCCTTCTGTGTTTGTATTGGCTTGGCATTTTCATATTTTGCATCTAATGTCAGCATTTGTTTCTGGGAAGGAATTTTTACTTATAGTTCAATTTGTACAATTTGTTCGTTTAAACTTGTTGGCAGCTTTAAACCGCTGCAGTCTGTGTCATATGCTGGTATCAGTCCTGCTATTACTGAGACATACTTCAAAAGTAAAACATGGCTATCAGGCAGGGAATGTTTTTATGAAATAGTTGGGAGTATTTTCAGTTATAATAATATTTGGGAATGCTTTTGAGCTATTTGGTTTTTAGTGTTTAATAAATGTAGGGTTACTTTGGCTTGTACTGAGTCAAGATTGTACAGTGCAGAAGCCAGAGAAAGCTTTTTTCCAGCATATCCTTACAGTGTACAACCATGATAACAGTACTGATATAATAGGCAACAACTGAAAATTACATATCAGCAAAAGCTGTGAGGAAAGACAGACTTGTGTTGTAAATGACAGAATGAGTGGGTAATTCATTAGAGGAAAAATCATGATGGTATGCGTAGTGAATTTAGTGAATTTAGCAGATGAGGGGTGACATGGAGACTGGTGGGCTGATGTGAGTCTGGAGACTTGATGGCTAAGGGTGGTCTGTGAGGGTCAAAATAGTGCAAAAATGGGAGGAATGCAAAAATGTTAAGTGCATTGGTGAAGCTAAAGCATGGCAAGCGAGTATGAACAAAGCAACGGTATGTTTACTGAAGAGGAGGCAGTTAACTAAGATGCCATTTGGAAAATGATCATGTTTGCTGTTTTTCAGAAGGAATCTATGAAGCCTGAGCACATGCAGAACAAAACGATGTAGAGAAAGGGTTAAGTGGAAAGCAGGGCCCATAGCTGGGGCTGTGGGGCAGGTGGCTGCGTCTGCTCCCGCCAGGACGGGGGATGGAGCCGGGCTTCAGCCTGCCTTTTTTTGGCAGTGTTTCACTTCAAGTAATGCCTGAACATCATCAAATAAATGGAACAGGTCCAAGTTGGTTCAGACAAGGAGCGGGACTGAAAAGAATAACTAATATGAGTCATCCATGTCAAGATGTTTAGTTTGTGTTTACATTTGAGAATGCTGAAAACAGATTTTCCAGGATTGAGGATACGGCACTTCTGCTGATCACAATAAAGTTGTTTCAGTGGGAGTTTGTTCCCTCAGGTGGAAGATGAGCAGAGTGCAAAGAGCAGAAAGAGTGGGGACTGAACGCCTGTAAAAAGCCAGAGGTGGAGAAATGAGAGGAAAGGCAGGAAGAGGCTGAAGCACGAGAAACAAAGGGGAAACATGGCTGATGGCACTGAGAGCAGCCAGCAGGCCAGGGAAGGAGGAAATGGATTGCTGCATGTTATCTGGAAAAGGCAGCTATTTATGGCCTTAAGTTATGGCTTAGATTCATATAATATTTAGGGAATATTTCTGTATTTTTCATGATGAGCAGCCTGAAAGAGAATGCTGGAAATCTGCCATCTGTATAGAAACTTCTTTGCTGTAGATACGTGCCATGAAAGTGAGTGGGGCCGAAGTAAAGTCCATTAGCAAATTCCTTTATTGATGGGAGTGAGAGGTGAATGCTCTGGACCAGATGAGATACCCAGTTAAAAAATAAAAAGTGCTTAACTGTTGAATTCCTTTTCAAAAATTCAACAAGTAACACACACTGGTTTCTCAGTGCCAGAGTCAGCTTTCCGATCTAAGAGGGTGTTGGAGAAAGGCAGTACAGGGTGTATTACAAAACTGGGGTTGGGATACAAGGAAAAGCACATACTTGGTGCTGAGTTGGCCAGCCATTGTTCTGAACTAGGGTGCACTGGGCCGTTTCTGTGGGTATTTCGTTGTGCAGTTTCCCATTCCTCTGAGCTTGTTCTGTGGTTCCAAAAACAAAACCTGGTGCAACTCATCTATCCAGCTGCAATGCTGGTAAATATATTAACTTTTACTCTGTTCAGAGAGCATGTGTATTTTCATAGGCTTTTTGAAAACATTCCCTGCCCTTGTTATCTCATCTCTTACCCAATTCAGACGAAGAATTTCACATAGGAATTCCTGTAATGAGATCTCCCTTGTGTGGATCGAAAGCTTTCATGCCCCGAACTTTTGGCTAGGTGATTCAAATCTCAGAGGACTCTGAAACCTGAGTGGTGATGAATTTGCTGCTTTCCTTGCTACATCGCTCTTGTTAATCTAGCCCAACTTTCTTTGCAAAATAGAAACAAGCATGAGAATTTGTACAACGTACGGAATGTTCACTTACACTGTAGTTTGGGAAGCATGCCCCTTCTGTTAGCTATTCAGACAAATCCTGTTGGGAAAGGGGCAGTGGTGGATGCATTCAGACTGCAGTGGGGATGCATACAGGCACGTACTGTGGCATCTTTGCTCTTGAGAACGAGAAGCCAGCTTCCTTGGCAGACAGCGGGCAGACGCAGGCCCAGCAGCTGAGTTGGGCCGTTGTGTGGCGGGGCTGAAAACAGGCTGTGTGTCCTGCTGTGATGCAGGGTACCAAATCCAGCAGTGCAGGCAAGCTGAATTACTGTGCTGGGGGCTGCAGTGGTGTGATCGCTGCTCCAGTCGTGATCCTCTATGACTAGAGATCTTTCCGGATCAGCCACTGTAAATGAGGAACCACATTAGGCGTTAGACTTCAACTGGTATGTAGGCAATTATTTCATTCTGCTTTTCTGTAGTTAAAAGCAGTGGAAGTTTTCAGCCCTACTTTACTCCCTCAAAATAAGAACCTACATGGTTTGAATGGTGTGGTGGGTACCACCTGGGCAACAGGTTATTAATTGTGGTGCTTCCTACATGGTGACAGTTGCATATCTTGGATATTGTCACAGAAAAAGGTCCCTGGGAACCGTTCAGGATGGTTGAACATGCAGTAAGTTTGCAGTCTGTTGAGAATGTCTGGTAGTGATGTCTCGTATTTAAGTATAGTGTTAAGTGTTTATTTCTGAGGCCGCCTGTTTAGGATGTGGTTTTGTTCTGCTAATCTGGAATGAGGTCTCTGGAACATAAAAACTCCCAAACAATCTTTACTGTAGAAATCGTGTACGATCATCACTTGTTTGGATTTTGCATATTAAATGTTTTTTCTTTCCCTTTTAAGTTTTGTGTAGCTGTGGTCTCACTATGTCTAGGAAGAGGTACATAGCTGTATTTATCCATTTTTCACAACAGCAGGAATAAAGTGCTAAATATTTAAAGCTCAGTGATGCTCAGGATAGATTCTGACTGATGTAAGTGCTGCAGAACTCCCTAAATCATTTATCTTTTAAGATGCTGTATGTGACATTTTAAGGTATTCAAGCTGTCCAGGAGAGCATAGCACAGAATATATAGGGCCTTTTGTTGAAGACTTCTGGCTTTCAGCCTCCTTGGACATCTGCAGGATCTGGCTCGTTTGAAGGCTACACTTGTCAGGTGAGTGTCAGTGGGCAAGGGAGAGACCCAGGAGCCCCCATCTGTGTCAGAGGTGGTCACTCCATTTTATGGAAGAAGGACTTCACTGTTGCTGCAGGGTGCTTGGAGAAATGGCTTTTCTTTGCAAAGCTGCTTCTCTGGATCCCATTTCAGGTGTTTTAAATTCTGCCCTTAAAATTGTCTTCACATGTAGAAATCCACTTGCTACTTAATAGTTTCAGCCTTTGAATGCTGGCTTTCACTTGATTTAAGTGAGTTGCATCAGATTTAAGCAGCAGTTAGTATGTTCTTGCTGGGCTGGCTCCTTTGTACATCTGGTGGCAGTGGCAAGTGTTGTAGCTGGCAGTGATGGTAACGAGGTCTGGTGGCACTGGTGGGGCTGTCTGGCAGTTGGAGAGGACTGGGTCCAGGCTGTGGGGCTTGGATCTGTCTTCGGCAGGGAATAAAAGCTGAATCACATAGAATGGGTATATTGACATATTGGCTTGATCACACTAATAAGAAAGCTCCATTTTCTATTAACTGTATATATTTGAAGTATCTTCCTGTGCTTTCTCTCCCAGGAAAATATTTTTCAGATGTGTTTGTTGCAGCATCCCATTTTGTGTGCTTTTAAGTCTGTTTGATAACACGGGAGCAGTTTGCAGGCTGTGCTGCGCATATGAGGACGAGGCAGAATGAAGTCAGCCGTGAGGATTTTCCTCTGGCTTCCCATTCTGCAGCAGCACATCTGTGGGGTCCTGCCCAAAACTGTGGGCTGGGTTTTGTACATGCTTGTTAACTTCATTACCCAGCCAGACAGCTGAAAGGAGGAGCTAATTAAAGAAAATAAATAGGTTAGGTAGGGAGTGGGGGAAATCCTCTGTTTTTTTGTGGCATGAGAATTGACACTTTTCAGATTGTTTAGGCCTTGTCAGAAAATGTTTTGTTCAGCTTTTGTTTTCTGTTGAATCCTGTGTGCTTGGTTAGCTTCTTTTCAAATTAAAAACAAAAACAAAAAAGCCCTCCATACATGGATTGAAAGCTTTATCTGTTTATCTCCTCATTAAAAAGACTGTCTATGAAATGTGCTGACAGTGCTTTTGCTCTCTTGCTTTCTATTCTCACCACATTTTCCATTGAAAGCCTCCTTTCTACTATTTCTGTTCTGCCGTAAATGGGACTTGCTGGTGGTGGAGGCTCTGGGCTCTGTTTCTGGTTCCTCATCAGCCATGTCCATGACTTTCAGTAGGAAGCCTCAATTCAGAGCGCCTGGAAGCCAGTTTGGGTGTATGTGCTAAACTCCTTGAAAGGCAGTTTTCAGAACCTCAAAGTCATGGTATAAAACACTGGAAAACACATATTGTGCATTCGTATTTTTGTAAGGGGCTGCATTTTGAGTCATGTCTGCTGAGTGTGCAGCCCGGGCTGGGAAGCAGAAGGTGGCGTCTGGTGAGAGATGAGATACTTAGGGAACGTGGGATTTCTGGAGCAGTTCAGCCTACTGCTGTGCTGTGCCATTTGCTTGTGCAAAAACCAGAGGTACATGGAGCATTCTGCCGCCAGAACCACTTGAGATTTCTCGTGGCCAAGTCCCCTCTCAACCATATCATTCATAGCGACGTTAATGGGAAATGACGGCAAAGAGATTTTGGTTATAGAAGAAGCTGGGAAAAGTAAACCTGGGGATAAACTCTGTTTATAGTAGTGTTACTAAAATTTTGTCAATACAAGCAATAAAAATGGGCGCTGTTAGCCCAGCAGCAATAACGTGAGGTCTGGGCTTGAGATGCTGGACCAGTGGTCTCCAGCCTTTGCTGGTCCCCATAGTCATCGCAGATGACAGTTTGCTGAGCTGTAGCTGTAGCTTCAGTCTTGCTCAAGCAGTTCAGGTGAACTTCATACAAAAAACCTATGCAGCAACATGAATTTTGTGATATATGATATGTAGAGTAGACAGCTGCAGGCTCAATTAATCACCCCTCCATTTTATTTTTCCATTTTATTTCGTTTCCAGAAGTCTTCTGTAACTTCCAGATCCTCGTGAATGAGTGGCCTCTAGGGCTTGTTGACTTTGATGGAAATGGAGTGCATGGTCCTGTTCACACTGTCAGTGGTGCTCTGCATGGCAGCCTTTGCTCAGTGCCTTTTTGGGAGGCCAGGCTGAGCTGCTAAGCTTCCTTCAGTGTCACCTAACTCGGGAAATTTTGGGTGCTGGGTGCAGCAGGCTGAGACTGCCTGAGCTCTGGGAGGCACAAGCGAGCAGCAGGCATGCATTTTTTAAATGTGATTAAAGAGCAGGCTGTGCTGTGCTGATTGACTAATCACTTTATTTGTGAGCTAGTAGAATTGTTTCATGATCGTTGTCTCCCCTTCCCCTGTAAGTAGAGCAGCATGATGCCAGGTTCATCCCTGCTTTTTGGTACCTGGTTTGAAGCTTCTGCCATCTCACGTAGGTGACCGTGGAGTATTCTAATGAAGCTGGAGTTATTAAAAAAAAAATCTGTTACGTTTCAGGGATGTTTGGGCTTCATGCTTCAATAGTGCTAATTAGATATGTGACCCATTTTCATTCTGCTTTAGCTCCTGGGGATGGTGGAGTCTCATTATAAATACAAGGATAGAGAACGCTCCTGTTCCTTACCCTAAATAGCTTCTTCAAAACATGCCCGAAGGGCCTTAGGATGTTTTTGTGTGGACACTGATTACGTTTTCTTTTCTTTAAATGGGGAAGCGGAACAGGGGTGGTATTTCTCTCCCCAGAAATGAAAAATTGAACACTTTTTTTCTTTAATTTGGAAAAGCAAATCAAGGCCCTGCTGAATTTTAAGTTGCCTTGTTTTTATTGACAAGGGAATAAACTCAATTCTTTTTAAGCATAAAAATGCTTTAATATCACAGTATCATCTCATTGCCTGATATTTTTAGGTAGCAGTCTGTGCAACCCGTCTCTTCATGCAATGCACTGCCTCTTTGGCTGGATGCTGACAAAAGGCAGCAGCGACCGTGAGAGGTACTTGTAGAGAAATAGAGTGGCAAAATGCACGCAGTGACGCAGAGCTGAGGCTGGAGGGGCAGAGAGCCCATCCCAGCAATGGCTCTCAGAAAGCTCTCGAGTTTTGTGCTCTTTTCAGCAGAATTCGTTTGTTTCCAGCAGATTGAGGGAAAGCAAACAGCCCCCAATGACTGCAAATGCCAGCCTCACTTCAGGGAGAGCCCTGGCTGAGACCTGTGGATAAGTGTATCAAATAATATAAATATAAATATAAATGAATGTAATGTAACAGAGTGTTGCCAGGCAACTGTCAGAGGCACTCCAGTTCCCTCATCTCACATTTGCTGGAATGACCTCTTACATTTCAGGCACCGTGCCTGCCCACGTACGAGATGGCTGCTCTCGTACTGGCAACTGCTCTCAATTGGCAAGTGCTGCTGGTTGTGTCTGGAGTGACGCTGCCGGGCCCTCCTGGGCATTTGTGCTATATTAAAGAAAATAAATGAAGAAATCAACGAGTAAAGGTGAAGATTACCTGGGTCCAGTTCTCAGCAGTATAGCAGGCTGTGTATGTACATAGCTGTGGTTCAGCTGTGTTGGTAGAATCAGTATGAAAGCAGGCAGAGGGTAGAACTTGTCGCTTTTGTTTTTAATAACTACAGTACGTGGCAAGGTAAGCTGGGTTTTACCTCTGATTTTGCTGCTTTAAAATCAATTTTGGCAGGCTGTGGCAGGGCTTTGGGGCAGGTCAGTGCAACCTGGGAACGTCCTCAGGTTGCTGTGCTGCCCTGGCAGCTCACTGGGCGCTGAGGGGCTGTGCTCACCGATAGCCTGATCTGTGTGCAGCAAAGGATGAGGTTAACCTTTTCTGTTTGCTGAAATAACCTTTTCAAAAGCTGTGTTTGTCAGGGTGAACATAACTTCTACATTGTAATCGTGGGTGACATGACTAGATTTTGGGCAGCTGTTTCATTGCTTGTATTGTATTCCTATTTGGAGCGTGTTAGGTGCTGCAATCCATCCCCACCATGAGAAAGCTCCTATCTGAAAATCAACAGTGTACAGCAGGGTGAAAAGGGCTCCATGTAGGAATTAGTTAAGCTGCAAACCTCCCATTATTTAAGCCCTCATTTCTCTTAATTCACGGTGAACATGCAGGACTGCACGCAGTGAGCAGTGGTTAACACGTTTATAAGCCTTTGAAGATCAGAAACAAACTTAGTTTCATTTTGAAAAAGGCGTTCAGTTGTGTGATGCCTCATTGCTAAGTATTCCTCAGAAAATTTTAGTGGTATGTCTCAGATGTGGCCTTTAGTTGTTTGTTATACTGTAGTTCTTTATCAAAAATCCATTTGCATGGTTTTCCTCATCCTTACAGTTTGTTTTTCTTAATCATGCTGTTCTCATTTTTCTCTTGCACATCTTTATCTCAGATATTTAAGCTATTTTGGCTTACTGTGGAGTTGAAAAAGGAAAAAGCAGTAACAGAAAGTAACTTTGATGATTTTCCTTGCATAGAAATGTTGAATAGAAGTCAGCTGCTGCCAGAGAAGATTCAGCAGCATCCTGTCGGTGGCTTGTTGCAGCAAATGTACTGCTCAGCACCTGCTGATATACCAACTTGTCCTTGCAAGGAGTGAGAAACTGCTTTTGCAGTGATGGGTTCACAGAGATGTTCCAGTGCGTGTACGTGGAGCCCATGTAGTCTCTGAGAACAGCCTCGGCTTATTGCGATGCAGCAGAAGGCGTCTTTCCCACTTGCTCTGAAGGGAATGCAGCTCTCGTCAGGCCCTAAATGCTGCTCTGTTTTGCTGCATTCCACTGAAGATAGCGACTGGGACTTTCTCTTGAGAAGAAAAACAGAGAACACCTGTTGCTGCTGCCGTAGGCTGAAAGACAGCTGGTGCCTGAGCAGTGCGGCTGTACGGGAATCCTGCATTCCTGCCTGCAGGACGCATAGGCTTGTAAGGTCCTGCTCAGGAATGGCTTCAAAAGAAAGCTTGTCGCGAATAAAAATGGTGGATGTTCTGTGACATAACTGAATGGAATAGACACGAGGAGGCTGTGTTATCTAGGAATTTTCGTGGAAGCTGGTGGTCGTGTCCTGGAATTTTCAGTCTTCAAATTTAAACTCACCAACTAAATGTTTTCAAATCGTGTACGTGTAACTGGTGAACATTCCTTCTTCTGTGGGACTGAAGCATGAGGGCTTTCTGAGGAAAAGATTCAAATGAAATTGCAGGTATGTGTGCAGGATTTTGCCCTAAGTAAGATCATGAATGTCCAGGTATGTTACTGAACTCAGGCTTAGACAAGCACTCAAGAAGGTTAAAACGTGCGTTTAATATTAAAATAATATTTCAAGCTAGATAAAACCAACTATTTTCAAATCTCTTGGATTAATCCAGACAGAGTAAACATCTTAAAGTAGCACACTTTCCTACAATAACTTCGTTCTGCAAGCAGGCACACAAGGAGAATGCATGGCTTGAAGCATCTCAATAAGGTTTTGCTGCTCCACTGATTGAAAGAGAGCAGAGGGACCCCTGTAGACACCTGAAGAGGCTGTTGGCACCCATTAACAAATGGTTGTTTTTGAAGACTGTGTTGTTACAGAAGAACCATTTCAGCATGTTGATCTGCAGAAGATGCTTTGTTTCGCTGTCTGGCCAGATGACTGGGTGCATTCTCTGGAGTGGGGATCATCATGTGCCAGTAATTGCAGTTAAATGAACATGGCTAGCTCTCAGGCAAATGAAACCTAATTTGTCACAGCTGTCAGAATGATCATGTCATGTTTGTTGCCTTCAGGAGCAGTTCTAGGCTGCAAATCCTGTTACGATCCCAGCTTTTTCCTGTTAAATACTGTGCAGCATGTTTGCTGACCCTGTTATTTATCTTTTTTTTTTAATTTTTAAAGGCAAACATACCCATTCTATCTCTTATATAAGCTGGGGTTGAACTTCTGTGAACCTTAGTCATGTGGGCTCGAGCTTGTTAATTTGGTGTACTTCGAGGACTTGAGCAGGGCACTAATTGGAGGGCTTGCATACAACAGTAGAAGATTTGCTCACAGATTCATATGGTCAGGGTTTTGGAAATCATGCTTCAAATCAGCTTGTAAGGAGCAGTCCTCCCAGGCTGAACTAAACGTGCAGTTACACTTTACATCATCAGCTGCAGACAAAAGAAGCATGGCAGCTTTGAATTTTGTATTTGTGCCAGCAGGAAATACAGTGAAATAACGTAAGCTCCCATTATTAATACCAAACAACAATGCAGTAAGGTGTAGGCCTCATGAAATCCCCCTTAGTCATAATTTCAGTATTTATTTACCTTTCTTTGTAGATTAACAGATTGAGTCTAAATTGGATGGAGCTAGTTCTGTTCTGCAAAACAAACAAATGCTAATTTTTGGATGTCAAGCCTGAGGGAGCAGAGAAATTTCCTGCTCTATTCTTCTTCTAAAAAAGGAAACAAGATTCAGAAAACACACTTGGATCTCTGAAAAGCCTGTAAGGCTGTCTGACTTCTGCAGCCTTTGTGCTGGTGGCTGCAGCAGGGCTGGTCACGGAACCCACTTCTGCTCTTGACGTGGGTCTGCCATGCTGCAGGCTTTGCCTGGCCTCTCCTGCAGCAAACAGAAAACAGCTTCTTCAGGGGTTTGTTTCCATACATTTTGTCTCCAGTTCCTATTAGATGACACAGACTGGCATGCAGGTATCCCTTTCATTAAAAGAAACTGCAGCCCCCGATGCTTGGTGCTTTTAAAAAGAAGTTTTAATCTTCCATAATAGCTACATGACAGTTTAATTGTTGATAAAAGAAAAACAAAAAGTTACACATCTGCTTTTGTAGATTGTGGGGACACAGCATTACAGATAAACGATATGAGCTTTAGTTTAATGATTTATTGCAGCTCATTTCTTCGTTTTATTGCAGCTTTCAATCTCTTATTATGCAGTTGTCTGGTTTCCCCAGAGAATGGAAGACTAGCCCAGAGATATAAATCTCTGTTAATGATTTTAAGTAGCTATCTATCTATATATAATAGGAATCATCTTTTTTTTTTTTCTTTTTCTTTGCCCTAGGCATTCAATCATGGAATTAGGAGAGGATAATCAATAATCCCTCTTTGGTTAGTGCTGGGGCTAACCAGCTTTCCTCCAGCCCCTCACTCTCTGCCCTGTCTCGCTGTTCAGCATCTGGAGGTTTCCAGCTGAAGAGGTCTCTCAAGACCTTGGAGGAGCTGGACATTAGCCAGGATACTCCTCACGTACCATAGTTTGTGTCTGAACTGGCTGTGGAGGGGCCCTTTACGTTATGGAAACAATATGTAGACCTCAGAACTAATGTTTCCTTCTGCTTTTTTTTCTAATGAGCCTGGATGAACTCCCATGATTGGAGTACAGGTCCAGCAAATATATGGATGGATGGAGAAGACAATTATGGCTTTGGTATCTTTTGTTTTGCTCTGTGTGCATTAAATCCTAGTGTGCCTAGCCATTGGTTCATCGCAAAATTAATGATTTGGGAGATGAATTATGGCTTCAGTGCTCCGTAGTTGTGCTTTTCTGTTTAGATGGAAACACTGGTAGTGACCGAATGTTGCTCCATCTGTAGCTTATTGAAGAATTGTGAAAATAAATTTGGTTACTATCCTCTTCCTTCTGGAGAGATGTTCCCAGTAGGGAGGCCGGTGCCTAAGTTTGCTTTAAATGGAATAATGTCTGCTTGTGAACTGAAGCTAAGGACACTCCTACAGGTCAAATGATGTGATGCTG
Organism: Centrocercus urophasianus; assembly: GCF_019232065.1. Classification (NCBI taxonomy): domain Eukaryota; kingdom Metazoa; phylum Chordata; class Aves; order Galliformes; family Phasianidae; genus Centrocercus; species Centrocercus urophasianus. The sequence continues at coordinate 10,296,386 of NW_024884253.1, forward strand.
TTGCTTCCATACAGGAACAAGACAAAGACTCGTGAAGCACAGCAAGTTTGTACTGTACAAAAGGACATGGTGCAGTGGTGTGGGGTTTGCCAGAAGGTCACTCACCAGAACTGTTTCTAAAAGGCAACTGCAATATGCAAGATTGCAGAGAGCTCATATGTGTTCCATGCTGTAAGTTATGAAAATTTGCTGCAATATCTCTTATAGCCTCATGAGAGACAGGAGAGACACTGAGCACGCCATGCAGAGGAGTCAGGTTGTGTCAGAAGCACGGTCCTTTTGTGTGGAAATGGCACAGTGAGGCTAAGCTTGACGTATTGCTTGTTGCTTCAAGGGCTTACCTTGGGACTCCTCCCTTGTTTCCACCCAGTATGGCCAGTTTTGGAATGAACATGAACTGGGGATCTAGAAGTAGAAGGTGGAACTCTGCTTGATATGTCATAGCACTGAATGAACTATTATCATCTGCTGAAAGGCATGTGTGGACAGCAAATCGGGTATTGTTATGATTCATGATGTTACGCTGTGAGACCTAATAAATCTTCTTACATCCGCCTCATACTTAGTTCACACACTTACTGTAGCCACTGGAATTTATTCTCAGCTCTTTTTTATTTTTGTTTTTTGAGTTGCTATTCTTCTGTTAAATAGAATCAGTAAGGGACTCCCTCCTGAGTTGGAGTTTTGCTTGGATTGTTATCTTACATGACTCTTCTTGAACCACTTTTTACTTCCTGAGTTAACATACATTTGCCATTTTCAGAAAGTCCGTGAGTACTCATGAGAAGAAGACCTGCCTGTATCTTACATATCTGTCCATACCTTATTTAGCCCCTGTTAGGGATCTGCACGTGTTTTGTTCTGTGTAGTCAAGCCTAAGGAAAAGAACTTGAACTGTATGTTTATATAAGGTAAATGAACCTTTTTGTTAGTTTTTATGATCTTGAGTATGCAGTTGTTGTGTATACAGTCGATTGCATTCACAAAGCTTAATTCCTGAAATAGGGGTGTGTTACAGGTAGTTAGAGGAGTATGTGTTGGTTTGACAGTATTGGTACCACTTTCTGTCTGTAGCCTAAATTATAATAAGTGGTTCTTACTAACCTGAAAAATGAAGATACTTTGTTCCTGAGGATGGAGAGAAGCAGAAATAAACCAGCTCTACAGAAATTCATTGGATGAGTTCTCTGTCCTCTTTGCACCTGGTGGGGAATATCTGAGGTTGGCGCCTTGGATCTGGTTGAGACCTGAAGAACCTGAAAAGGAGCTGCACTGCTGGTGGCTCCTGACCTTCCCCTGGCATCAGCTTCATTTTTAAGCAAGTCTGCTTAAAATCCCAATGTTGCTGTATCTATAATGATTTCTCTGTTTTTGGAGGATGGAGCAAGGTTGTTTCAGTGCAGCTGCAGTCTGTTTGAGCTGGAAATGGTAATGTGCTGGCTGGAGTTACTCACATCGGGATCTTCTGGAAGGGCTTTTAGAAGTGTTGCACCTGCCTGCTAGGAGGGCACATCTTCCATCTGCTCTGCTGTGGGGTGATGTTGCATGGTGATGACCCCCATCAAGCTGGTGGTTTGACACTTAATGTGCTGCTGACTCATTAGCAGGAAGGCAGACTGGGGAAACACTCTGCCTGCCGGTAGATCATAGCTGGTACTCTAACTGTGGTGGCAACCTGCAGTGTTGCCTGGCTAGGGTGCACCTTACCTGACTTTATAAACAAAAAGGCCCTGAAATGGATAGGAAGATATCTTGCAAAACTGATCAAGGCTGCTGAGGCTGGTGGGTAGGGAGCAGTTGGGTTTTCAGAGTACAGTTTCTTTGTTTCATCCTTCCTGCCTTTCTCCCCATGAGCTGCCCAGAAATTTGAACAACCCCCATGGCCCCTGACCTTATGTTGACACAGACTAAATTATTCTCATCCATTGCTCCTCTGTTGTCTCCTGTGCTAATTGCTGCTAGGCAAATCTACCCTCTGGTCTGATTTCTAAATTCATCCAGGAGGCTGAGCAGCTTGGAGAATCTGCTGTAAACATGCCTTATCCGGCAGGCAGTAAAGCCGCTCTTGAGCGCTCCAAGGAGAATTAAGCCTTCGTGCAATATACTGTCTGTTGGGCAGCTGGTTTTATCAATCTGAGTTGTAGATTAAAACATGTTTCAATGTCTTTTCTATCGAATCCGGAGGAAAAAAAAAATGTTCTCATTACCAACTCCCTGGGTGCATGTTAATGGAGAAGTAATTGACCAAGGATCAGTCACTCATGCTCCTTGAAGGACGAAACCGTCTCCCATGTATTGAGCATGCAAGAGCACAGCCTATGTCTTTTTTTTTTTTATGCTGGCAGTGGTTTTTTAACCTCGTGAAACCAGAAGTAGGAGCTTTCTGCCATGAACTGCAGTGTCCTGAGCCCCATCAAGTGAGATGGGCTGCTTAAAGAAAGGGAAGTTCCCCAGTCTCTTCTGTTGTAGCTGCTCAACACATGCTTTATTCTGATTTCTCTCTAAAGCACTGCTTGTGACAGCTTTGGTGTACCTCGTTTGGGTAGGGGACAGCAAAAATCACCCTTCAGGTTTTGAAAAGCCCATGATATTGGCTGGGAGGAAGTCTTGTAGGTGGGAAAAGCACTTCCCAGCTCTGTATGCGTCACAAGCAATTGGGCATTGAGATTGCTTGCTGTGAGTCACCAGGCGTTTCTTGTGGGAGCGCTGAGAGATTTGAGCGCTGAAAGTCATTTTGGAAGAATTGAAAACAGAAGGAAACCACGGTGCTCATAGGCTGGGCCATCACTGCTATTGTGTGTACAAGATTGTAATGGCAGATAAGAGGCTCTGTGTAAGGCCTTCTTAAAAGAAATACGAGGTTTTGGACTTAAGTGGAAGCCGCAAAGGTTGTATCTACTTTGCTTTCTAGTCACGAGGCTGATCCATGGCATTACTCTTTACCAGATGTTCTTTTTGCCAGCTTATCTTTGTGCTATGTAAGATGAATTTTTGTTGTCTTGATTCACTTTCTTTTTACTGGGATGAAAGTGCTTATATTAATGATACAAGCTGTGTCCCAGTGATGTAAGCACCGTGAGCAGTAGTCCTGCTTTAACACTTACGTGAATAGCAGTGCAACACCTCATGAAAATGCAATTTTTACTGGGATGAAAGTGTTCGTATTAATGAAGTGATGTGCATATGTGCTGGAGCTTATGATACAAACATTTTCCTGGAAACTCCCTGATTGATGTGTTGATAAGACTCTTGTTTAGTCTGGTCTTGGATTAAAAAAACCATACCGTGCTGAAGGTGGCCTTGCAAATACAGCCACAGTGCAGAACAGTTGATTTAAGAAGGTTTTGATTCAACTACCGGCCACAGAAGCAGTATTTCTCACTGTTTCGTAGGAAAGCCAATCATTTGTTATTTTCTTAATTGTTAGGAGCCTGTATGGACTGCTCCATGGCAGTGGAGGTTGAACCCAGGATCTCTACATCTAAAGCCATGAGCAGATAGTTTCTGAGCTAAAACCTTTGTCTGTTAGCCAGTAACTGATTCCTGAAGCTTATGAAATGTGCAATAGACAGTGACCAAAGTTTTAAGCTAAAACTTACAAAAGTAAATTTTAAAGCTTAATTTATGTGCTCAGCAACATGAGTGTTGAACAGGAGATTTGAATCTTGGTGAGTGTGTCTGACTGTTGGGTTGAAGGAGAGAAGAGTGTTTACTTTTCCTGATGATTTATCTCTGCATTTTCATAACCCTCTGTGATGCGAGCAGAAATGAGGGGGTGGTTCCCACGAGCTCAGGTGCGATTTGAATACACAGTGCCTGCACTTGAGCTTGGAGAGCTCTTACAGAAGAAAAGCAAAAGAATTTCCGAGGTTCAGAGGTCATCAGGCTACATGAATGTTCTGGGAGTTTGCTGTTGTCATTGCTGACTCAGCTGTGGGGAGGAAGGAGATCTGTTCTTCCTCTTCAGAACTGCTTATCAAGCTGTTGAAGGGGCAGAAAGAATTACTCTGGAGATGGGGGAAGAGGCTTGGCTGTCAAAAAATTAGGTTATATTTGAAGGTACTTTACTGAACAACTTCTGAAATTCGTGTGATGTTGTACATCACTTGTTACACAAGAAACTTCAGACGAGTGTTCCAACTGCATCCTGATACTGGAAGATCCTTTGAGGGGTGGTTGGACAGAGGCTGAAGCTGGTTAAGTGTTTCCAGACCGCCACATTGAAGCTGATTTGGCTGGAGGACAGCTTGAGCAGGTGAAATACAGAAAGAACCTTAAGACCATCTAGTTTCAGCCTCTGCTAAGGACAGGAACACCTTCCACTAGATTAGTTTGCCCACAGCTCCACCCAAGCATGCCTTGAACATGGGCATCCCTTCCAGGGACGGGGAATTTGCAGCTTCTGTGGGCGTGTGTGTTTTGAGATCAGTGAGCAGCAGGGGTCAGGGATCAGCTGTAGCTCACTCAATGTTTGCAAGCTGCACCTACATGCTAACTCCAAGCCTTCTCCCAGAGCTCTTGTTCACAGTGCTGACACTGGCCCTATTTCTGGGATTTGCTGTGAGCCCTCTCCTTCAATCCAATGCTGACCTGAACTGACCCTGCTTAGATTGTGAGGCAAAACGAAATTGCAGCTAGGGGACTGTGGTTCTAGTAAGCAGATCCTGAAGAAAATTGAAGGCTGTTAAAGTGTCTAATTGAATTATTGCACTACAGGGGCATAGTGACTCATAGTGAAGCTAATCACCTGCTGCTTTATCTTGACTGCAAAGAATAGATTGCTAGTTAAACATTTAAAGGTCACAGTCATAGAAACTGTAATAGTGTTATGTCTGAAGGTACTGGGGGAAATTGGGAAAGATGTTCTTTGAAGATCCTGAGGAGTCTGAAGATGAGGTTCAGGACATTTTTCCTTCTTCCTCACCCTGTGGGGCACAATACAGTCCTTTATGGGAGAGGCCTTGCTGAAAAGTGTTGCCTTGGCTTTGCAGGGTTTTCCTCATAAACACCACTAGTTTGATATTTATCTTCTGTGGAAAATCAAATCTGAATCACAAATATTTGTGTTTATCGTGGAGAATTCGAGGAGTAAAACTTAGGGCTGTCCTGGTGCTGCTGGCTGACAAAAGCAGACTGACTTTTTCTAGAGGTAACTCATCTGTGAGGGTAAGTGGGGGAACTGTGTCACTTGGATAAGATCGTCCTTCTGTCCCAGTGCTCACTGAAGGTTTCATGGAGAGACAGCTTGGCTCTTTGCCTGGCGTGTCCTCCTGTGCTCCCTGCTGTACAAGAGCCATTCAGGGTGACAAAGAGGATGCACTTCTCTTACCAAAATGCAGGACTCCATTTAAATAGCCCTTCTTGGTGGTTCCCGCTGCTTATATTGCATCAGATTCATCACAGTACGGGTACTGCCCATCTGTGCAGCTTTCTTGGAGGAGACTTCTGATGGTGCTAGAAGAAAAATTTAAATACAATAACAAAAAATAATGCTAAAGCATCAAAACACCTAGCTCACTTCAGAAATCAATAGTCATATAACTTGATATCAGCAGTGAATTATCACTCCAATTTAAACATAGATCTGGAAGGAAGTTTGTAATATTTTCCACACGTGGATGCTTTGTAGCAGGAAACACATCCTGCTGTAAATGACTTTGCCTATTTTAGAGACTGAGTTGAAGCCTGAGTGCAGCGTAGGCCTGGAAGTTTCTTCCTTTTGGAAGTGTTGGCTGTACTACACTGATGGCTGGGTGACATGTTTCGAGTTGGACCATTTCCTTGCTTTTGGAAAGGGTCAGCAATGATGGCTCAGGGGAGCACAGCACAGGAACAGCATATTTCCTAACAGCTGCTGACATCTAACCAGCTGGGCAACAAGCAGGTCAAACAGCAAAGCTTCATTTGGAGGAGAGGTCTGGTCTGCAGCAGCCATTTTGTGATCTACAGAGGTTGGACCATGATCTGACAGCCCATGCTGTGGGGTTTTCCTCTTTATAATACACATTTTGGTTCAGTACTGCCATACGTAGTGGTTCGTAGTCTTATTAGGATGGATGGAAGGAACACTGTGGATAGCAACTTCCTGAGCCCCACTCTTGTACCTGGCTTTGCACTGTGCGTAGAGCTGTCCCCAGTTGTGCTTACTGTAAATGTTCGTATGTGCTTAGTGAATCCTGAGCATTCCAATCACTTGTGCACTGCTGGCTACAGAAAGCAGGGCAACTTACCCAGGGTTCCTTGCCTGGATTTTGGGTTGATTTTTGACCTCAGTAACACATGGTGGCATACATACTGGCGATATACATTAAAATGAGGAAATTGCACAGCACTTTGATTTTTGGTGTGGGAGCTGCAAGTGGCAGCAAGATGGGAAGGTACGTGTCCACCCATAGCAGGGCTCCCCTGGCAGACTGATGGAGGATAGGATCTCCTTGAAAGACACCTTTTGCAGAAACAATCCCTTTACTTGCAGCAACTCGTGTCTTTTGGCATTACCTTTTCTTCCTTTTGCAAAAACAAACAAGCAAAAAAACAGTCAAACTTCAGAGGAAGTTGTATCACACTGCCTTATGTACCACACATAAAGTTTAAAGCAGTCCTCTAATGTTTGGCCCTTAGTTGAGAAAATGTCTGTGGGGATCTTTGCTGTCTTCCTAGCCGCTGCAGCTGGCATTACTTGCAGGAGCTGCCTGTAGTAAGGAGCAGGCCTTTGATGGAGCTCTGCTGGTGCTGATTTGTACCTGTTTCAGTCACCTTCTTGAGTGCTGTAAAACAGTGTTAGGTTTAATTTTGTTTTCATAGCAGGTAGTTTGCCGTGTCTCTGGAGCGCAGTACATTTCTTCATTATTTCATGCCTAGGTTTTCCTCTAACTCCACCACATTTCATCAAATCCAGTTAGCAGGTGAACAGCCCTCCAGCATGAATCTGTTTTTATTAACATCTTACAATTCTTCTCCCTGTGAAGTGTGGCGAGCTTTTCCCATTTCCTCTGCTGTAGGATTTTACGACATGTGGATTGTAGAATGATGCGTGGCACAAAATCTATTCCATACGTGTCACTGGTTTGTCCAGGTGCTGCCCACTGGCTGTGGGCTCTGTCAACGCTTGTCTTGCAGCCCTGCCTTTCACAGCCTCTGAATTCTTTTGGAGGTGACCAGATTAATGAGAATAACACTTTCTTTGGACAGATATTTTTTCTTAACTGTAGTCACACTGCTTACATCAAGACCCAATTACACTGTCCTTACTTCTGTACCAAAAACCAGTTCTTTGGGGGCTCTTTTTAATTGAATCATCTATTTTACCTACTTTAAACAATCTGTTACGAAACCCAGGCTGATGCCTCTTGCCAGCAGCTGTATCTATAACGGATTGCAGCTGGACACGAAACGTGGCAGTTAGTTTTGCTAAAGGCATGTCCTTGAGTTTGCTGGGAGTGAGTGACAGCGCTGCTGCCTCAGAAGACAAATTGGGCGATGATGGCGCGAGTGCTGCATTGCAGTCATTGTGAGCGACGTCACGGGCGGCTGCTCCGGCAGCAGAGTGCTGGTGGGAGCCTGGGGACGGCGGCTCCAGTGCCTGTAGCAGCAGCTCTGCGGGCTGTGCGCTGCCCTCAGTGTTCCTTCTGCTGGCTGCACGGCGTTGGCTTTGTCGGCTGCTCGCTGTTCTTACAGCGGTGTAAAAAGCTGCAGGTCTTGATGTCTTTGCAAGGTTTTGATGTGGAGCTTTTTTAATCCTCCTCTTTGTATATGTATGTATGTTTAGATGTATTTTGATTAGAGCTTTTATACCATTAGAACCTGTCTGCTTTAATTAGCAACCAGTGCTGCCTTATCCATAGGTAGATAGAATACTATCTGTACTACTCAACACACTGTGTGTTTTCTTCTGATGGCAAGTAGTTCTGAACCATTTTTCCACAAATCAACTGTCTTGGCAACCTGCAGATGCTGGAAGCATTGGGTACTGGTGCTTGAAATAGGAATGGACTCTGATGAGAGTGTGGGATGCGAGGAAATAAATCAGAAGCTGCTGTTGCATGGGAGGTGTGTTCAGGAGGACAACATGTTGTGCTTGCCGGAGCATAGCTTTGGAAGCTGACCACATTAAAAATGAGCACATTAAAAAGAGAAAGATTGAAAGTCTTGCACATATCATGTAATTAAGGCTCATATTCACATTTGACCTGCTGCAGTACTGAATCTTGTTCCCATTTCAAGCGTTGGCTGTTTAGCATGGTTAAGTTGGTTGGTGGGTGTGCTTGTATCAATCTGTGCATGGTCTGCACATAATGTGAAGAGTGTGTGCGGTTTAGAACTGTAGCTTTGAATCTACAAATGTTTGGCTCTGCCATGGCTAGGAGGAGGACAGGCTCCAAGGACAGGAATGGCATTTCCTTTCAAGCTACTCCTGAGAACACGTGGCAAGTTGGCTTTTGGTTGCGTATTGAAGGATTTTCTTTTCTTTTCTCCCACTAGCTGTGTGCAGATTTGTGTGCATGTTTACAGTTGCGAGCAACTTGTGCCTCTTGCTGACCATTGTCAGAAGAGCTGGGTGAACTGGTGTCTTCTGCTTGGCATGACAGAGCAGAATGGAAGGAAGATAAACCTGTGTAAGAATACCATTGCAAATTGTGGGAATATAGGTTACGTGGTGCTAAATCAGGCTAGTCTCCGGAGGCAGCATATAATACATTCTGCATAGGAGGTGATTCTTTCTGAGCATTTTTCTCTAAACTTGTAATTTATATGCTAGTCCTGTGCATTGGGTGCTTAAAACCTGGGTCAGAGATCCTTCATCCAGCCTTGACACTTCCTTTTGTCTTTAATAGTTTCATTAATAATAATAGATCACGGTTGACTGTGTGTTGCAGGTGAGGGTTGATGAGGTCTGCTCAGAGGAACAAGGGAGCAGCAGAGCTTGTGAGAAGCAGGGGGCTAAGATGGATTTCTTGTATTACCAGAGGTGGCAAATGACCAGATGCATGCTTCCGTACTCTCAGGGTAAAATTGGCCACGTCTTAAAGCACTGTGAACTCATTTTTTGAGATACTCAAAGAAATGCAAAGAACCATAACTGTGCATAGGTGCATTAGAACAAATTAGCAGATGGGCTGGCTGCGTTTTGCAGGTCAGCTTTAAGTGGTTTTGTGTTATTTTAATAATTCCACCGATGTCTTTTTTTCCAAATTGGGCTGTGATCATGCTGTTTTATGTACTTCATATGTACTGTTTTATGTGGATGTTTGAATTCCCTTGGTTTTAAGTCTTTTACTTGGATAAAACACTTTCCACTTGAATTTACGGTGTTACATGAATGGAGCAGCATCTGGGGAGCATTGCTTCCAAACAGGTGCTTAGAAAGCATGGTTTTGGAATAGAATTACTGAGGTTGGAAAAGGCCACCAAGATCCTCTAGTCCAACCATCAACCCATTCCCACCATGCCCACTAAATCACATCCATCCCTCAGTGCCACATCTCCACATTTCTTGAACACCTCCAGTGACGGTGACTCCTCTGCTTCCCCAGGCCGCTCATTCCAAAGCACTGCCACTCCTGAGAAGCTGAAACAGTGAACTCCAGACTTCACTAATGGAAACACTGGGCAATGGCACTATTCAGCAGCTGAAAAAGGAGCCTAGGTATCTCCACCCAGCAATGCTCTGAGCCCCCAGGGCCTAAGTGAGTCCCCAGCAGCCCCATCAAAACTGCTCCATGCAGAGTGAACCTCCTGAGCAATTTGACAGATCTTTTATGTTTCTGTGTTTTTTGTTCATTCTTTTCTGCATGAGATACTGCAAGGATCTGGTATTTGGTGGAGAACAGCAAAGGGCCATGGACTTTCATACAGTGTCTCGTTGTATGTTGTCTATTCCATTGCCTCAAACCTTGATTTCCTAAAGTTTCTTGCAGTTGTTTTCAAGGAGGGTGATATTTCCAAATTTATTCTTCTTGTGCATCTTCCAGACCTGGCACACATCGCATATGCATTGTGCATTGCAGCAGGAAAGCACAGCAGAGTGACATGCATCTGCTGTCCTGGGGTCAGGGACATCTTTGCTACAGCCCAGCAGGGCCTCTTTAGGAGAAGAAATGCAGTTGCTTTGTCCTCACAGACAGAGATCAACACAAGCTCGAGATCTGCATGCCAGTCAGCACTGCCAAGTGTCTTGCTGCACGCCAGAGTGCTGTGCTTGTAACGCTGTGCAATTCTGCAGTTTCATTTGATCTTTTCTCCAAGATGTGCTTGTTTCTTTTTGTGCATCAAAGAACCGTGGAAGCTTTTCTCCTGCTGTACTCTTTGTGATTTAAGCAGGCACTCTTGAGGTTCAGCGTGACAGCTTGGATTGTTTGGAGGGATTTGGGGGATAAGCAGCAGTTTGCCTGCAGAGCACGCAGATCTGTGTGCTCACTGCAGCCAGATGTAAGGAGTGTGGCACTGTGTGTGTGAGTGGTCTCACGCAACCTGCCTGCAGCATGGCTGCACTGTGGGACTGGCACCACTGTTGCCATGTAAAGGAGAAAGTGCCAATACCTTGTTTGAATTCCATACTGTGAACTCAGACTTCGCTATCTTCCTGAGTGTGCATTTGATGAGTTTATGGCTAGAAGTGCAGAGTTCTACTTCTCTGTCTTGAGATGACTCTGTTTCACTGTCTGTAACAGGTGGGATGTTACACTTGTTTTTTTAAGCAAGTTAAGTGTTATGTATGACATTCCCTTGTATTGCAGGCTCAAGCAGCCAGCTGGCATCAGAGCCATGCAGTACTGCTCTCCCTTGCTTTTGTGAAAATGGAATCATTAAGGCTGGAAAAGACCACTAGGATCATGTTGTCCAACTGTCAGCACACCACCATGCCCACCAAACCACATCCTTCAGTGCCACACCTCCATGGTTCTTGAGCATCTCCAGGGACGGTGACTCCACCTCCCTGGGCAGCCTGTGCCAATGCATCACCTCTCTTTCTGAGAAGAATTTTTTCTTAATATTCAACCTGAACCTCTCACAATGAATAAATGAGATAGCTAAAGTTGAAAATAGGAGTGATGCTGCCAAAAAATAGAAAGACATGACAGTGAGGATAAAACTGTGTGCATGAGGGTTGCCATGATGGACAGCACAACAACTTTAAATATGGTACTGGGCAAAATGAGCCTTGGGGCAATCTGAGTAATGGCAAGCACCCATGTCCTGGGCTCTTGTCCTCCCTTTATCTGCAATTTGCTTACAGCGGTAGGCAGCTCCTCCCTGGTCTTGCTGTTTCGTCTCCTGTATTTTAGAGGAAAAGTCTGGAAAGATGGTGCGTTGTAATCTCCTCTTCTACTAAGCTGTGCTGAAATGAATGTGGAGATGCACTAAATAAATCATGAGCGATGAAGTTGAGTCAGGAGTATTTCTGCCTGTATTTGAGACAGTTGTAAAATGGCCTTTGGAGCACACAGGGCAGACTCCGTGAGAAAGCACCAGAAGGAGGTTTAGAGCCTTCAGAACGCCAGCCCCTTAACTGCCAGCTAACATTGGATACCACTCGGAACTGGCCCTGGTGGGTGGGAAGCAGCTCGGAGTTGGGGCACAGGCTCCTGTGTTGGTTTGGGTGTGCAGCGAGTCCTTTGCCAGCTTTGTATGCTGAGGCATAACAGACTTGCAGAGCTGCTAATGTCTTAAGGTAGCTTGAAATGATTTTTGCCTCCCTGTAATCCCTCCACAATCATCCCCTCCATTCACCAAGGCTTGCTCTGCTGGAAGAAGTGGCAGCATGTAAAAATAGCACCGCCTTATTCTGCAGATCTGCTTGCTTTGGGATTTCAGTTAGATATGCTGACTTGGATTTAAAAATAATACTTCTGCTTTTTGCACCTGCTTGTCCTGGTTGTGCTTGATTTTGTGTTTTGGAGGCAGCAGCTGCTTGGGTGCAGCTGAAATCCTTGCTGGACTTTGATCAGCAGTGCGGGTGGAGAGAGACCCAAGAGAAGGATTCTGGAGTTAGAAGTGTTTCTTGGGCTGGCAAACGCTGCACTGCTGTTCTACAAAGAGTAGAAGTATTTGCAGGCTGCCCACAGTCCCTGTGGAAGCTGCAGGTTGAGAGCCGAGCGCAGTGCTAGGCGTGCAGTGGAATTGCACTTGGTGTTCCAACCCATTTGCTGTAAGTGTATTATGCTTTTCCCTCATTGAATGTTGCTGGAGTCTAATCACATTACATTGCAGTTCATAGCGTTAGACAAAATAAAGAGCTGTATTTCAGAACATAGGGATCTTGAATTACTGCCTTCTTCACACGTCGGGCTGACATTAAATGCCCATTTAGAATCAGATTCATGAAGGTACTGAGGTCAGTGACTCTGGTTATCTAAATAGATTTCAGCCATCATCTTCTGACCATCTGGAACATGCAGTGAACACGTTCCTGGGTGCAGCAAGCAGCCCTGGATGGAGCCTTCCTTCAGACCCAGCCAAGCCTGTGCTGATGTGGCTGCTGGGATGGGCAGGGAGTGCACCAAAGCAGCACACAGCTGTGGCCCTGAATTCTTCAGTAGCTTCAGGAATTCCCTTTTCATTATAAAGAGGCCTTTTTATTAGCTTATGCTGTATTTTCTTGTGTTTTTTGAGGGGGGAGAGTGTTTGAGGTGGACAACTCACATTTCCTGCCTTCCTTAAGCCATTAGTGGATGTAGTGCTGGGAAGAAAGCAATTGAGTCTGCTCAGGTTAAGATTGTTAGACTTACTAAGCTATTCATAGGACTGTTCATAGAATGACTTCAGAAACACACTGAACTATCCATTTGAAAAGAAATGGGGAAAATGTATAGACAGTAACAGTGGGCACAACTTCCGTGTGAGTGCGGGTGTTGATCAGACCATGCCAGTTTACATTAAGGAAATTATTTGTACTCCAAGGGATAAATGTAAATAATAGTCCTTGGAAAACACAAGTGTGGTATTTGCTGTCCTCAGCAAATCTCTTTCTAATGATCCTTTATTTTCATAGCATTAAATCCTTGATGTGGAGCTTTGTGTTTTAATAAAAACTAGCAACAGGCATCTAGCAGGACAGATGGATTTCTTGATAGATATCTCCAGAAGCAAGTGGCTGCTGCCTGCGTTGGCGGCAGTGCTTATGGAGGGGACATGGGGGACCGAGCCACAGCAATACTCCTTGCACAAGCGTGCTCTTTCTCTTGTTCTTGTAGCTGAGAAGCTCTTTTGGATGGACGTGTACTGCGCTCCAATGCGATGCCACAGTTCAGTGAGGGATTTTGCTTCTTAGAAGTTTGTGAACCAGTGACAGACTTTTCAAGTTTCTCCAAGTTGAAATTGATACCTTCTGCAGTAATTTGATGCGAACCTTGCCAGTGCCTTTCCAGTCACCTGTGTGTGTGCTGTGCCCTTTTTAAAAGCAGAGGATGACGTGAGCTTCTTTGCTCGCCCTGAGGGCTGACTAATTCCAAACTGTCCAAGGATAAGAGCAGGGCTAGTTCATGACCGTATTTAATGTGTCTGATGGACTGAGAGTAACCCATGTGTTGAACTCTGCATGCATGGGTGGAATTCTGACCCTGAGTGTCTGATGGCAGCCCTCGTGTTGGTTCCTGTGGGGCTGGGGCTTAGCCCTATGCTCTGCTCGGAGAACAGCCAGTGTAAGCAGAAATGCTGCTGAGCAGAGGAATAAGCTGGATCACAAGAAGTCATGAGAGATTTTGTGCACATTCTGTAACATACTGGCTGAACATGGTCACGGGCTGTTGTAAGGACTTCCTGAAACTGGTGGTTGCTGGAGCAGACTGTACTGGGGAGATTCCTTCTGCCTGTGCTGTACTGCCTGAAGCCTTTTCCTCCTTTAAAATTCATGCAAAAGAAGTTTAAGGTTAGTCTCATCCATGAATGAATGCTACTGTCTTCTGCGCAAGAGAAAATAGACCACCTAATGCATTTTCTTCTCGGAATTGTCTGTGCTCTGGGGAGTTGTAGCTACCATGGCAAGTTCATGGCAGGCTTCTACCGATGTTTTCCAGACAGCTTACCCAAAAGGGCTCTCAGCTAAAGACTGTATAACATTCCAAGCAATCTGTTCCTTGTAATGTCATCAAGAGGCATGCACAGTGGTCTGGCAGAGTTGTTCACTTTTATTAAATTTCATTAATCTAAAATACTGAGGTGACTTTGACCTTGAATCTACATTTATGGATCCAGCATTCTCTGAAAGATGTCAGAATTTAAGCTTTTTTAAAATACATCAAGAAATGTTTTTCAGCTGATTCTGAGTTGGAACTTTCAGAGGCTTTCCCGAGTGCTGCTAAGAAGGGCTTTTCATAGCTGTAGGAATAAGGATTCCCTGTTTTGTTTTCCTGGGTGGTCAGCGCTGAACAGTGTCACTGTTGTCTGCAGTTCTTGATGTGTTTTTCCAACTCGTGAGCCTTGCTTGGAAGCCACTGACTCAAACATGAGGTGCCACCACAGCTCCAGTTTTAGGTTTCCGTCCCCTGTGCCAGTCACTTTCAGGCAAAAGCCTTCCTTCTCCCCCGCCTGCTGTGACACCAGGTACCAGTCCCAACATCCGTATGTATGATTGAGGCATGCACTTAAGCAGTTGTGCAAGAACAAGGTCCATACCATCCCCTGTGCAATCAGTGATGGAAACTCCTTGCTTTTCTAAAAGCTTGAGCCTAGACGAGGGTTGAGTAATGACCATTAGCTTCAGTGTCCCGCTGTTATCATCCTGTCATAGCCTGTTCAGAGCTGTATTTAATAATCCAGCCTGTGTTCAGCTCCTGCTTTAATCTTAATGGAAGCCTATTCTGATAACTTTGAAGTTACAAAAGTATCACACTGGTTTTTCATCATTCTCTCCATTTTGGGAAAGAGGGAAGTTGTGGCACATTTGGACTCTGCCCTTGGAGATAAAGATGAGCTGGTCAACAGGTCGGGGCCTCGGAGGCGTTTCCTGACAGGCCGCCATCCCACGAGCTCCGGGCCTGCTCAGAGTGAGGCAAGAGGAGCGAGATAAGAGCTCGATTGTAGGAGCTGTGTGGAGCGCTCAGTCTGTGCAGTCGGACAGCTGCACATTTCATCAAATAATCATTTCCTTGATCTATGATCATTATTAAGTAGAAACATAATGGCTCCAATAAAACAATTGAGTCTCTTCCCTACAGTCTCTTCCTGTTGGCTCTCTGCGATGTTGAACGACAAGCAAGCGTCAAAGAAAATCATTTATGCCATCATAGTGGCCTCATTGTAGTGTCGTGGTCCACAGGCTTTCATTTAATTATCTACCGTGGAAGTTTTTTGGTCTTTCACAGGATTAGACAGGGGAGGGGAAAGCCAAAGTGCATTTGCCTTGTGGAACCCCGTTTACTTATGAGAAACAAATCTGATGTTATCACCCACTTTCTCATCAAATTTGGCAGGAACATTTCATTAAGCCACTTTGTCTGAGTGGGAAATCTGATGAATATGGCTCTGATCTCCAGTTTCAAAGTATTACTTTACACATTCCCAAGCATTGTTTGCCTTAATGGATGCATTATTGTAGCATAGCAGAGAAGTAGGTAATTTATAGTTCCATTTTATAAGGAGAGAACCCAAGGCACAGTAGTTTAACTTCCATAACTGCAGGGCAATGTGTAGAGCCTGGTTCACCCACCCAGCATTGTCCTGAGTTGATGGCAGATTTGTTAATCTGGGTTCTGCCGTTATCTTCAGGAAATCAGACCTGCTGGGGAATGTCCCAACTTTCTGCCAGGGACATGCCTGTAAGTGGGGAGCACATGGGCAGTACTTCCAGCCCTGGAGTTCTGCTGCTTTATTCAGATGCTCTTTTTGCCACTGAGTCATGAGAGCACTGAAAAGTGAGTTATCTCCAGATGGTTTGTTGCCTTGTCCTGCCTGTTTCCAGGCCCTGTCCTAGACTAAGCGGGCAAGCGGTCAGTTCTGGAGCCAGTCTTTCTGAGAAGATAAGCCTTAAAAACATTTGAAGGCCAAGACAAATTTCTTATGGCTCTGGCATAGCCTGGTGCAATACACTTCTTCCTGGATTTTGAAAGGTCTTCTGTGTTGTACTTGAATACTAAACTGTGTACTGCCATAAAGACTTGTGCACATTAGTGGTGCTTTAGATGCTGCAGCGTGCATGTTGGCAGCCCTTCTGCTCTGTGTGTAAACCTCTGCTGTAACACAGTGATTATTTATATAAAGGATTTTCATTCTTTGTAGATGATAGAATTGACACAGTGAGGTAAAGCTCAGATGATATTGAAGTGATTTACTACATGGAGACAGAGCAGTGTGGTTCAGGCATGGGAGGCAGTGGGTGAGTGCTGTCCTTCCTCAGTCAGTCTCTTGTTTTTAACCAGGGGTTGTTCGAAGCACTCCAAAGCACAGCTTGTGTTGGTGCATCCAAGGAGGTGAGACCTTCAAATGCTGCTACTGGGCATTCAGAACCTTGCCAGAGCTGTGCCTGCAAGTTACAGGCTGCTGCAACTTGGGGATGTCTGCAGGGATGTGGTTCCAGCCTCTGCTGACCCAAAGAGTGTGCCTGAATGGAAAAGTCCCTTCCTTGTTCCCAAGTTTCTATCTGCTGTACTTATTTAAATGTACATAACATTATTTCCTTCAGGCTGGGCCAGGCTCTGAGCACCGTGATCTAGCTATACATGTCCCTGTTCATTGCAAGGGAATTGGACTAGATGACCTTTAAAGATCCCTTCCAACTCAAATGATTCTATGATTCTACACGGGATTTGGCCATTTTGAAGAGCCCAGTTGTGGCATCCAGTGCTGAGCAGAGCCCCATTTCCGTCAGTGCAGCACAGAGCGGCCTGGCCTTGCTGCTCATCAGCTCCTGCCAGAGGAATAACAACAAAGCTGGCCACTGTCTGCACCAAACAGCGCTGCAATTGTTGGGGCAAGAGCCTCGATGCAGCCCTTGACATGGTCCCATGACAGGAAGAGCAGGGAAGAGCATGAACAAGCCTGGAAAGCCTTTGTAAGGGATGTGCGTTCCCTGCAAGCATCGCTTTGGTGATTTGTGGGTGGGGCGTTTTTTAGCAAGCACCTCTACCTCTCAGATAGACTGAGTCCTGTTTTGCTGGTTTGCTCACCCTGCTAACCCTGTCCATCTTGCACCGCTTGAATGGATGTATTTATACATTGGTTACTTGGGTTTCAGTTAAAAACGTGTTACCTTGCAGTTTAATATTAGTAGTAACTGACCCCCATTTCCTAGTCTCTAAAATATACGGTGCCTTATTTCCTGTTTATTATTCTAAAATGACTCTTCCTTTTTCATATAATGGGCTGAGGAAAGCAGTGTCAATTAACCTTAGTCAATCTTTCATATTAAAGGGCTTAAGCGAGTTCTTCAGCATGAATCTTCCTGCCTCCTGCTTGACCTTGATTGAGCATTGCTCTACCTGTGGCCCTGGGAGTTCTGGGGTCATTTCTCAGCTCATTTTGCTCCATCTCAGTTGTTCTGCCCCATTAGCTTCTAAGTTCCATTGATGTGCTTGTGTCTCCAGAATAATGCCCGTCTTTCAGGACAGAGATGCTCTTCTCATTGCAGACATTGTCCTGTTCCTCCAGTTGCTTTCTCTCCATTTGCTCTTTCTATGCGGTTTTTTGGGCACCACTGTGTATGGCAGCTTGTGCTTTCCCATGCAGCATCATTGGAAGGATGTAGGGCCAGGCTGGGGCAGTGAGCCTGCAGCTCTGCACTGTTACCAAACCATATTTCAAAACACAAAGAAAACACGAGTAACTGGGCAAGTAGCAAAAAAGGTTTTCTGTTTATCTTTTAGGACAATGGAAAATACCAAATAGCCACAATTTGTTCCAGTTACTGTCTTTGTTCCAGAGCCATTTTGTGGGCATGAGATTTAATTCAGTAAGAACGCGGGAAGATGGTGACTTCTGTTTTCATGCTTAAAATAAATAAATAAATAAAATGGTTAAAGTTAGCAAGTTTCTGTTCTAGAAAAATATCTGTCCCTTGTGCCATTTTTAGCAACAGAAGGGCAAAACCTAAGAAAGATATTTTACTGTATAATACAAGCCTGAGTTTATTTTAAAAATCAAATTGGATTTCTAAATAGATGCTGCTACCTTGACTGTTCCAGAGGTTATTGCAGTTTGAAAAACACTTTTTTACAGATGTTGGTGTCTGTATCCTGAAAGCAGTAGATTTTGTTTGCAAGTAACGACTAAGCAATTATCAAAACTAATGCTAACCAAGACAAAAAAAATGCTGAATTTAATATGCTTTTCAGAGTTGGCATTGCTGCTTTGAGTGGGAAATGGAGGGATGCTTTTCAAAGGGAAAACTATTGAGGAAGACTTGATAAAAATAATTAGTTCTTGCTGTGCAGTTGTCAGAAACTGAGATGACTGAGGGCATAGAACAAATAGTGCCATCTTCTGGCAATGTGGTAGTAAAATGTGTGACCTGGGAACGCAGGTGTGTGAAATGCTAATGATTGGGTCTGTGATAGATGAGGGGATTTGTAGGACTGGATATATATTCTTTTGGGTCTGAGGGAAACTGTATTGAGTTCCCTGAGTTTATCTCCACAATGTGGAACAGTGCTAAAATATTCCATCTTGCTGTGGGTGCCCAGTTTGTTGCCAGCGTGGTATCTCAATCCCTTCTCTTTTAATTATTCTGCCAGTGGTAAGGTCTGATGGCGCGAAAAGCTGTTGGGAAGAACTGCTTTAGTTGTGCTTAAATGTTCAAATCTATTCTCTGGATGAACAAAAATTAAACTCTTCCCAAGGTGATAAATATCCCTGGGAACTGCCTGGCTCATGCAGCCCAGTCTATTTTATAGCTGTTACAAATCTGTTTTTTCAGTTGCTCTGGAAGAGTCAGCACGTGCTGTCATGACTGCATCACAGGGAGGATTTGTGTCAGTGTCTCATCTTCTTCGTATTTTGTTTTTCAGGTGGCACCAGAGAAATTGGCTCTGCTCTAACCAGGATGTGCATGAGGCACAGGAGTATAGAGTCCAAACTCCGACAGTTCTCCAGGTGAGTGGCTGCACCTGGCCCAGAGCTCGACGCTCCACTTCCTTTGCTCTCAGGCTGCACGTGCACTGCAGGCATCCCTTTCAGCAGGGAACACACAAAGCTGTGCAGCAGCATTGGCACTCCAGCTCGTTTCTGCCCCTGTCACTGAGAACAGCATGTATTTTCTCTCCCTCAGTGCACAAGGTGTTGAAGAAGCTGGGAAAGGCAGGATGTCACTGCATGTTCTGCGGGCTGGGCTCTAAATGCTGCCAGTTCCCACTGTTGCTCACTGCTGAGCAGGTGGCTGCTGGTGTGACCAACCTATCTTTGTTTCAGATGTTTAAACTTTGTCACTAGATTTTGAAGAAGCCACAAATGTGGTGCTGCTTCCCTGAGAGCCCAAAAGGTTTGCTGCCAAGAAAGAAACTTTCAGCAAAAAAATACAGAAAAGGCAGATTTGCTAATTCCGTTTTTGCAGTTAGACTGTAGAGGTAACAGAAGAAGACGAACTCACCTGTGAGCTGGGCTGTACTTAAACAACCTACTTCTGTAGTAGAGAGCAGTTTGCACACGTGCTCTTTTAACCAGAGACTTAAAAAGATGTATTTAACCTGAGGTGAACTAATGTGCTGCTTTACCACTTGCCTGATGACTAGGAATGGATTTTCCTTATAAAGATATTTATAAAATTGGCTGAGGAGAGAACTTCTGTCTGCAGTTACCCTAGAGTTAGCTACTTAAATAATTTGATCCCAGTGTGATTAGCTAGGGGAGCACCACTAGTGCTGTACCAGTGGTTCTGCTGCAAGAGGTGAGGCACACGGGTGGACAGGATTTTGTTTGCTTCTATAGCTGCTCTGTCTTCTTGTGGATATACACATATGCTATTTGATTTTACAGTCACCATGGCTGCATGAAACTTGTCAGTGTTGGGGGTATCCATTCAGACTGCATTGTTTATGACAGATGAGCAGCATCTAAATGTTTCCATTGCCCCATTTCAGATTGCTTCTGTGTTTTTCGCTCTGTTCCTCATTGTCCTGAACTTCTGCACAGTAATTCTGGTTATCTTGTAATGTGGATTCTTTTTAATCCGGTCCTTTTGCTTTCTTCAGCTTAAACATTTTTATGTTCTGGTGTTTACAGCGTGACACTGGTAGCTGTCACAGCAAAAGTAAAAATACTCCAGTATTGACCTTGGCTGTCTCTGTAAGAATAAGGGCATCTGCAGGATTTGATTGCTCTTTGTGTTTTTTCAACAAAATTAGTGCTTTAATTGACTGTCTGATAAACCCACTTCAAGAACAGATGGAAGAGTGGAAGAAAGTGGCCAATCAACTGGATAAAGACCATGCAAAAGGTAGTTACAGAGGAAGAATTTTTTAATAGGAGTAAGATTGTAATACCAGTTTTTCTCCCTCTTTTTATGTTTGTAGTGGGAATCTGAATGATGTGCTTGGATATGTATAGCAGCTTTTCTCTTCTAAAACATTCCTTCCAAAATGCCTTACCAGTTTTAACCCTTACTTGTACATTTTGGCGTTTCATTTTTCAGGACTGCAAAGGATGGGTTGTTGTTTTACACTGGTAGCAGCAGCTAGGTTTAACTGTTAGCCGCTCCTGCTGCATGTTGTGTGGCAGTGCTGAGGATCGGGGATTCCACATCTATCTCTCAGAGGCCCATGGGTGTCATTAAAAGCTAACTGTAAGATGGTGTTATGTCTCAGCCATAGCCCCGTAAAACATTCAGCGTCGTTACTTTTTATCTGCTGCAATCCAGAAATGTGCACCCGGGGAATTAGAAAGCTGTGCCATTGGACACGGTGCTCAGAACTGCAGTGCTGGGTACCACTCCAGAGGCTTTCCTGGGGGAATGAGCAGGAGGCTGTGGTATACTGCACAGCAGGAGTGTGTTGGTAGACATCTTTGGCTTCTCAAAACTTGTACAAGGGAACGATGGTCTTCTAACACAAGCACTGAAAGCAGGCTGCAATCTTGGAAATGAAAGAGTTTAAATATGCCTTAAAGAAGCAGCATTACCATGATTTGTGATGGGGACAGGAAAACTGATGGGAGGGAGCTTGCTCAGCCCTTTGAAGAGGGTTTACTTCTTGCTCCACTTTTACTGTGGTTAAATAGAAGCAGTTATATCAGTAGCACTTGAAGAAATCGCTAGCTTGTGCCCCAAAGTGTTAAGGAGGGAGTGAGTAGGAGGGAAGAATCGCTTGAGATCCTGCAAGTGGGGGTGACTCACCAAAGCAGCAGTGAGACTGGGGATTAATGTGTAGACTTGGGTGCTGGGGGTGCAGTTGGAACTTGTAAAGTTCCTGTACCTGCTTCTGTTTTTCCACCTACAGAAGAGTAGTAGCATTGACCACCTTTGTTAGAATGCATATGTATGTACATATATGCATACATGCCATTTATCTTCTTAAGTATCAGTTTTCAGATCTGGTACCTGTAGTGGGCCTGGACTAGCGATGGAATATTTTCTTCTGGGATTTTAATTCTTCTAGGGTTTGCAGCTCATCTGAAAATGAGGACAGCAACAGTGTGCTCTACTTCATGAGGAAGAGCTGGCAGTGACCCTCGGGCCATGTTTCAGCACCTTCTCCCTCTGCCTGACTTTCATTCTGTGTAGAGATTGTAGGATGTTTTCTGCCTTGCCCTTTTGGATACTTGTTTTTGAACACAGATGTTTTGAGAAAGTTGTCGTCTCTGTTTTCCATTCCTGAGAGAGAATGAGTGTCTGAACTGAAAAGCACTCTAATTTTGTACCGTGTTCTCAGTTGTTATTTCTGTAAAGGTTTTGTTTGTTTCAGAAAGATTTGCTATGTGAATGTATGCACACCCTGAAATGTTATATTAAGCCAAACATATTGGCACTGCAAAATGCAAGTTTTGAGCTGCTTTGATTAATACTAGCTATCCTCTTGAAATCTGTGGTCTGATATCACAAATATAGCCTTTTCTGTGAAAAGCATCCATTTTAACATCAAATGTGTTGATACAGAGACTGTGTTTTTTTAGAGTACAAAAAAGCCCGCCAAGAGATAAAAAAGAAATCGTCTGATACACTGAAGCTACAGAAGAAAGCAAAGAAAGGTAACTTGCTCTATACATGTACTGTTAACCTCTGTGCTGAGCTCACTGACAAAGATTGAGCAGCAGTAGGACTCTGTTGTAATAATACAGCCCTCTGGAATGTATTCCTGGTATGTACTTGAACACCAGGGTACAATTACTATATGTCATTTAAATCATATTCTGAAACTGCTCTCTACTGTTCTTACACAAAAGCCTTAAACCTGTTTGTACAAAGTCAATCATGTTTTAAAATAGAGCTGCAAACTTACTCCTGTTGAGAACATTGGCATTGGAACGTGACTTGTGCAGATACCTGTAAAATTTTCTGGAATCTTTTGGAATAATATAAAAATGCCATTATGTAAATGTTCTGTAGCTATTAACATTTCTTACTGTTCTTCTTACTGTTCTTCCTTTCCACCACCTTTTTTTTTTTTTTTTTTAGCAGCCTACAATCTCCTACATCTTGCATTATTCCTCAGACCGTGAGAAGGTGGTACGGGCTGTTGTCAGGGGGTACTTGGCAACCATAGAAAACTAAAGATGAGTAAGAAAAGAAAGGGAGTTTTCCACAAAGGCAGTCTGCCTTAGCTGAGTCTTTTGCTCTTACTGCTCTCTCACCACCATCTTGCCATAGGAGTTACATCATCACATTAGCTGAAACATGCATCACCTTGATACCTGCAGTGCTGCCATTGCTGAGGGCTTCACTCAGCGAGGTGCAAACCCCACCAGGCTCTGTAAAAATGACATGGAGCTTGTGCAGAAGCAGACTTTCTTGTTGCCTTTCCTGGCATGGGAAAGGAAATGTGCTTTGAACAGCTCTCAGCCTGCAGGTTGCGACTTGCGCCACCCCTCCTGCCTGAAAACTGCCAGCAGAGATGAGCTAAGCAAATACTGGGGTGGGAGTTATACCAACTTATTTAACTGTGTGAGTTTAGGGCTTTTCATGCATTAACCAGAGTAGGTGAGCTGTCTCTAACTGTCCTTCCTAATAGGTGATTCAATAATAATGTTAGCAGGGAGCCACAAGACTGGAAAACTTGTGAATTTTAGCTGTCTGTGTAGAGGAAGGAGAAGGAAAAAGTTGGAAGCCAGAATGTACCTCAGCAGGCTCTGTGTGTCTGTCTGTCTATAGAAAAGTTCAGTGGTCTAAATCAGATTGGTCATCTTCAGGGGGACGTGATTTTTGTGGTTTTATTTTTGGGTGATGTGTAACCTTGTTTCTCATTTTGTGTGCTGAATTGTCTGACTACAGACCCACAGCTTTAGAGGGTCTGTGATATTCCTTCCCTTTCTTTTCCTTTCTTTTCCTTTCTTTACCCTTTTCTAGTTTCATCACTCTTGTTGCCCCTGTGTGGTAGGAGCAACCCCTCAACACATGGCAGGTGAGAACTGAGAAAGGTATGCTTCTGATGTGGAGAGAAGGAACTGTTATTTGAACCAGTTCCATGAGCTGACAGTTCCTAGCTCCATCCCCTGTTTAACCTAGTTGGTAGAGTAAATCTGTCTGCATTCTTGGAGAAGGAAGCAGCACTTTCTAGGTTCTTCTGTCCCTCCAGAAATGTGTGCTGTGCCTGGTGAAGAGGAGGTCAGTGCACAAGTGTCTTGTCCTCCTTCAGAGTTAAATATTTTTGAGCAGAGAGTAGAACAGCTCTCATTTTGCTGTCACTTTTATAGCAGCTGTGCTATGATTGAAATGCCTATTTTTTTAAATGTCAGTCTTTGGCTTAATTTTCCTATGCTGTGAGATGCTGTTGATGCTGTTACTGAACCCTCTATATTTCCGTGCTGTATCCCTCAGAACTTCTGTCCACAGGAGGCGTTTGGGTCCAGATCCCCAGCCCAGGTGGGCTGAGGCTGGGTTAGAGCTGATCACAGGGGACAACATATGAGGAAGATAGAAGCAATGAAGGCTTCCACGTAGCCAGTGCAAGGGCAAGGAGGATCTGCCATAATCCTGGGAAGCTGCAAGTTGTAAATGGCTGTTCTCATAGCCCCGAGGAGGAGAGAAGCAGGGAGATGTAAAGGTTCAGAGAGGTGTGATGATGCCCCAACCTGCTGCCCCACGGGCTCCCTGCGCAGCTGAATGTGGAAGACCAAAAAAACAAGTTTATTTTCCCCTCTACCTTTTCTATCCTTACCTTGAAGGAATATGGTACTGGTCTGAGTGCACTGTGAAATGTTGTACAGATTTCTCTGTGTGTCCCACCACCCTGGCAGGTTTGTTCAACGTGCTGAGCTGCGGAACACGTTGCTCCTACTGCCACTGAGGCACAAACATAGTCTAGAAGGGGTTTGTTTATGAAACGATAAAGCTGTAGGAGTTTGTTTTAGGTCACAAATGGAGTTTAAACTATGGGCAGGGGAACTCTCAGGTGAAACCGTCTTGGCAGGCGCATGGCTCAGTGCGTGGATGTCCTCTGTGCTGGCAGCTCTGTCTCCCCGCTGCGTGGACTTTGTTGTTGTTCTCTTCTTCCTCAAGTAGGGCCTGTCCCTTTCGGGTTTTTTTTTGTAAGGTCATTGGCTTGCCCATGGGAACTCTAAAACAACAAATTTGTTCCCTTCCTAGTGCTTGGAAGAGTATTTTTGAGCGCCCTTTGTGACTGTGGGCAAGTGAGATGTTTGCTGAATTGTGGATTTGCTTAAAATACTATGCACGCTAAAAATGTCTTTGAGGCTTTTTCGGTTGTGACTGGATGCAAAAAGGGTTCTCTTCTGCTCTGGGCAGCTACAGATGTAGGAGCTGAGATTAACCCTGTGCTTTCCTCATGCCTGTTGTGGCACCAGTGTCTTCTCCCTGCAGTCGCCTTCCCTGCATGCATAGAGCTCCTTGTCCTTGCCTGCATCTTACAGATCTCTGGGAGAGAATCAGGGCTGCATGGCTTGTCCTGACAGGATCTCTCTGTGTTGGGCACCTTGGCAACAAGAAGCTGAGTGCCTTTGGGTTTACCTGCTCTCTGGCTTCTTCATGGTCTCTCTGTTCTGGTTCCATGCAGCCACGTTGAAAGTTCAGGCCTGGTGTTTGAAAGCATTTATCAGAAATTCTGTTTGCACAGCAGTTGCGTTAATTGCAGTGAAGGTATTTCCAAAGCTTGACGTAATGAGGAAAACACCAAGCTTTCCAAACAAAACAAAGTGATGTTGGGTTCCTTGTTGGAATATATCTGATGAAATGACAAATCCATGTGTAAATGAAGGTGTTGGCGTCTTGAAAGACCTTGCAGAGCTCATTTGTTGTTGTTGTTGTCTTTCACTATAAAGAAAAATAAAACCTTATGTAGCCTGAATGGGCTCCTGGTGCACCCGCCAGGTTTCTGCAGTCTCTGCACGTGTCGTCATGCTCCCCACAGTGCATCCTTTCCTTCCCAAGGCAATGTGGCCACCTGTTGTCCAGCCCAGCACTGAAATCAACTCTCATCTAAACAGACAACTCTATACAGTGTGTGGAAATGCATACATTTCTTATATTGCTCTTTATTTTCAGGCAAACGTTGGAATCAGAAGTCAGCCCAGCTAACCTGAGTCAGCAGAATAATTATGTATATATTTGCAATAAATGCCATGTTTAGGTTTCTGCTGAGTCGAGGCCTCAGAAGTGGATGCATAGCAGCTAGAAGCTGCTGAAGTTATATTGAGCCCAGAGGAGAGAGAGCAGCTGTGGCTCTGCATGTAACCATTTTGAAAGGTTAACAAAATGCATGATTTCTAGTTTCTTTTTTTACAAGAAGTGTCTAGATCAACCGACTAACTTAAAATATAACAAATGCATGGGTAAGATGTGAAGTGCATGTTGGCTTAATTCTCTGTATTTCTTTTACCTTGGACAAGAATGATAACTGGACAGGTTCACTTCTATTGTTAGGTCAGGTTTATCTGGTAGGTCTCATTTTCAGGTTCTTCACGTCATCCTGCTTGCAGGCTTTGAGGAAAACATTTAAATCCAAGGGGATTTATGAAAAAGAATTACATAAAATAAATAACTATAAAATGGCAAGGTTAATGTAACACATATGAATGTAAAGACTGAGTTTTGTCTCTAAATTACAGTGCAGCACTACCCTGTGTCCTCTGTGTTGAGCATCCAAACCAGCACGTACCTCTGAGTTATTCAGCGGCTTGTGAAAGTATTCTTACCAGAGCTCTAATGAATTTGAGAGAGTAGGAGATGATTACTGATGTAATACTGTCAGAAGTGCTTTTTCTTCTCCCTCCTCCCTATTAGCAAAGGCAACGTGTTTGTGCTGTTAGTCTTTGCAGCTGTTTTTGTGTTACATTCTAGTCCTTGTAATGTCCTTACGCTGTTCTCAAGGATGACTGTGCAAACCCTGTGACTCTTAACTAAAAACCATGAAGCACTTCAGCGTAACCGAGGAACATCTCAGTTCCTAAAGCAAACAGTGACTTTTCCATTGGAGCAGTTTGTACTCTGTTTGCATTACACTTGCCCTGCCTGGTGCAGCACCCTGGGGAGGGAGGGCCCCAGAGCAGACCCTGTCTCCACTGGGACACGGCCTTGTTTTCCTCAGCTGGTGGAGTAGGGTATGGTGCCTGCAGTGAGGGCAGGAGGACAGTCAGCAGGCCTGTGGGGTCAGTAGGATAGTGCTCAGAAGGAGAAAAAGCAGTGAGCAAACTATCCTTGCTGTTGCAGAGAAAGAAATCCTGTGTGGATGAGGCTGTCGTGCCTGAAGGGGTTTTCTTCTCGTTTGCTTTTACTCCCCTCGCCCTCCCCAGTCTTACAATGTAAGCATTACTTCATAAAAATGCAGTGAAGAGATGTTGGACATGTAGAAAAATCAGTGACCAGAGGTGGTACTTTGCCTCTTTATTTTCATTCCTTGAGTTTCAAATGCCACTTGAAAGTTCCTCATTGACATCGGGCCAGGTTTATTGCAAAACTTTATCTATATCTTTTGTTAATTAAAATTTTACTATGCTTAATTTTCTTGATGTTTGTCCACGTTGTATCAGCAATTAGTTTTTCATTTCATTAGCAGTCTATCAACGTAATTGCTGTAGAGATCGTCAAGAAGAACTGTGTTGAGTAATGCAGCACCACCTCAAGTTGTGCGAGTTGCCAGGTTCTGTGTGAGGGTTTGTGCTTTGCTCCCCTTCATGGCCTGACTGGTGTTTGACAGCTGCCCTCCTGCTGAAGCATGGGTTGCCACGTTCTCAGCCAAGAAATCTGCAAGCTAAACAAAGTTCCTAAACTAATTTAAATCTCATACGATAAATAACTAGGAGTTCAATTCACGACAGCTCGTAAGGAAGCAAAGCTAACGCATTTCTCTTTATCAGCAGCAGCAGAAGTCAAAATAGTGTAGCCCAAACCACTGGCTCTCTTGTCTTGGAGCAGATGATAATGTCTGAACTCTAGGATTGCTGGTATACCAGTTTGACTTTTTTTATTTTCCTTTCTGTGTCAATTTTGTGTCCTGCAATTTCTCACCATGCGCACCTGCCTGACAGCTGAGGCTCTGGGTAAGTCTGCCATGCTGTAACCCTGGTGGCTGGTTTATTGTAGCCCTTGCTGTGGACTCTTTATGGTGTCTGGTCTCCACTAACTGCCTAGACTTTAATTTCTAATGAAATTAAAATACCGCCTAATCTTAACAACCAAACCTTCTTGTGATTTGTTTCTTCTTTTGGCATTTAATTGGAATGCTGTAAAAGAAGACAATCAGAAAGGGGTTATCATGGACTGATAAGTGATACCATAGTCGTGAGAGAAGTTAAATGGAATAGACATGTGGTAAAGGTGATGTTCAAATAATTGAGTATCTTATTGCTAATATGACTTTTAAAGTCTAGAGCTTTAAGTCCTTACTGTTGTTTGTTTTTTTTTAAACCTGTGATCCAAGTCCCCTATTTTTCCCAAAAATCGCATGCACCTTTCTTAACTGGTAGATAAGAAATAGCATAAAACTTCATGCTAGGGAAGGGGTGGAAATCAACCTCACAATTGTTTCCTCCTCTGCTGCTTGATCACGTCTCAAATCCGTTTATGTTGGAGTGCTGTTTCAGTTTTTGTATTGCAAATTTAATGTGGTTGCCTTGAGATTCTCTTGCAAATGAAACTTGGTGCTTCTGAATCTGGGAGATGAAAGTCATTCCTCCACTTGAAGGCATAATGATGTAGATATTTAACACCACCCTTGGAGAAGCCTGGCTTGATTTGATCCAGAGACTCAAACTGGGATGACTCCATGGGCTTCTGGAGCTGGGCACTGCTGCCTGCTGCTTGCACTCTCCCTTGAAACCGCACGTTGTGTTTTCCCTGGTTTGTGATTCAGCCTGCAAGTTTCTTTTGGTAACTTGGAACTTCTCTTTAAAGGTGCAGCTTAACACTTTTGAACATTAGCAGCTCGTTGGGAACTCCAGTAGCCACCAGAGAGACTTGGATCTAACTGCAGCAGTGAGGTTTTCCACCTTTCTTCTTAAGGATGCAGAATTCTTATGCTTGCAGTCTAGATCCAAGTTAGTGTACATTAGTGTACATGTAAGGCTTACTGTGCAGGGCTTAGAGGGTTGTTGTGCCTGGCAGGTGAAGCAGGTATGCTCCCATGAATGATTTGAGACCTTTCTGCTTTGCACTGGTACAGGTGCACCCAGCATTGTGTGGTGTAGTGTAAATTCTGCAAAAGGTCTATTCTGAATATTCAAGTGCTCTGCAGACACCTGGAAAATGTGAGAGGGAGCGGTCTTTTAAGTGAGAATATAGAAAACAGTAATTGTACCAGTATTTACTGTATTATCTACTCCATCTGTAGCAGCGTTAGCATTCACATTTGCTCTTAGAGCATTAAAAAAAAAAACAACATTGTTTTCCTTTGTTGTTGCTGACAGTTTTGCTAATTTAAGTTCTCTTAAAAAGTGTAAGCATGAAATAGAGTTGAAAATCAGCTTTAGCTTTTTTTCTTCTGCCTAATACTTTTTACTGAAGTTCTTTTCAAACAAGGGTTGAGAAGGTGCATGAGGCCTTTAGCAGTGATTTGCACAGGTCACTAAAACTGGTCTTTTAAAGTATGTCACTCCTTTACAGCTCTTGCACATTGTGCTAGTGATGTGAAGCAGCTGCTCTGACGGTAACATGTTAAGACTGCCCTTGGAGCAGTGGTGGATCCTGTTAATAATGACAAGAAGCAGTTCACTCTTTGCAGCTCAGTGGCTGTTACCCATGTCAAGCCATGAATCACAGTGCTTTCCTTCCTGGCGTGATGGAAGTCAGTTTACAACTTCTGATCCCGCATTTCCGTTCCTCTCTACAACTCCCATTTGAGAGAGGGGGGATATGAATTTCTCCTCCCTTTTCAGACTGTTGACTCATTACCCTGAATGCATGTGGGTGTCTTTTGCCCTCTGCCATCATACTCATTTCTAGCTGACTGCAGATCAGACCTGTCACTACACTTGGTGTTTTGACCATTTCTAATGCTGATTGGTTTCGGTGAGTCATTCCAACCTGTCTCCAGGAGGTCATCCACCTCATTTCAGGAGCACCTTTCCTGCTGCTGAGTGATGATAGTGCTCTGGAACTGTTTTCTGTCATTATGGTAGTTATATTGGTTTGGGAACATTTCCAAATGGGTAACCTAAAGCCCATTGAATGTGGGATAGAGAGAATAATTGATTGCTGGTGTAACTTGTGAATGTGTGCCTCATGTCCACAGGCAGAAATAGTGCCATTGGTTGTCGCAGACACCATGGTCAGATGACCTTCTGCTCATAATTCAGCGGGGAAAAAGCGCATTGTCTTCCAGTGCTCCATGTTCCCTTCTGAGATGAGTGGTGGAGTCAGACTTAAGGAGAGCTGAGGTGGCAGAGGGGCAGAGAGCTGCTGATGCTTACATCCTTGGTGGGTGTCCTCGAGGTGTAGTTGTGCTGTCGAGGGACTCTGATCTAGGCTGCTTAGCAAGGAAAGTGATTGCATTGGGCAGAGATGTCGTCCCTCAAATTCCTGAGCTGCCTGAGTGCTGTGGCAGGCAGCTGGAGATGCAGAGAGTGGGAAGAGTTATGTCTGATTTCTAAAGGCTTGCTAGATTGATGACTGCATTATGGAGCTTTCAAAGGACGTTAATAAAGCTTTTCTGTACCTAAAAAATAATTGCTTGGATACATCAAGAAAGAGATGTGTTGATGCCACGTAAACATCTGACTTCAGGGCCTCATCCCAGTGATTCACCTAAGCTTGTTTCCTGCTCTGAATTATACCCCACAGCCTCACACGCCCCACAGTGTTCACACTGACTATGCAGGTGCCGAGAGCTCTCCCTAAAAGTACCTGGGAGGAGGTGCTATGTCCATCAGCTTCCTGACTCGTGTGCAGGAATAAACAAGAAACTTCACAGGGCTATAGAGGATGCTGTAAAGCTACTTTATATACATATAAACGTACATACATAGGTACATATACACACACTGTAGTAGTGCACAGCTTGATCATTATTCTAATAGCAGTGTTGAATTCAGTAGGTTGCAAAGGTGTAAATGAGGTTTATTTTTGCCCTGTGTTTTGGGTGCTCTGTTGCACTGTGCCAGGACATGGCTCTGGGAGGTCCAAGTAGGTTATCCAGATTCACTCTAATTGAGCCCATTTTGTCGATGGCATCTAGTTGCTTCCTGAATGTGTGTATTCTCACCAGGGCAGTCAGATGCATTTAACAGAGTTTCCAGTGTTGAGTGCATGATGATCTGGTGAAACAGCTGAACCTGTACAGCAATTCTGCAGAGCTGGGCTAATGAGTGCATTGGTTTAGTTAGCAACCAACGTGTTTTTCATTGAGTGCATTCACACAAGTGGACCAGCAGTAGGTTTAGAAGAAATGAACTTACTTCACCTGTTGTTACTTGTAGGCAGCTCTCAAAGTAAGGTTATGAGCATGAATGTAGATCTGATTTTCATAAGGAGTTTGAAAGAACAGCTCCAGAGAAGTACAGTCATTGCATCTGGTTGCATGGAAGAGTATGAGAAAGGGCCTGAAATGTGCAAAATAGTCTTCAGTCAGAAGGGCCCCATTTGTTTCCTAAGGATGACAGGTGAGAAGGCCCAGGATTTTAAGAGACCTACTCAATTCTTTTCCAAATTGTTTCTGACATATGTCAATTTTGAGATGAGAAGCAGGTAACCATAATGTCAGAGTATGTTATTTTTAAAGTTACTTACTTCCCACTGATTTTATGACCCCACTGCACCAGTCAGGGAGATCTAGAGGGCTGGACACTGGGTGTTCACTCTGGCACTTTGGTACCCGGTGGCTGTGGTGGTGGCTGTGCTGTCATTGCTCTGTGCACAGTTCTTTGAAGACATGTTTCAGGAGCTCTGTGAGTGGTTATCTAGGCTATGTCTAGCTTGGAACAGAGGAAACTTGGATGTGTCCAGTCTGTAATGCCTCTAATGCAGCACGACTCTCTTTGCTTCCATTCCTGCTGTCTTTCTTGCTGCTCTGTCTGCATGGCAGTGCTAAGGAGCTGATGACTTCATCTCTCTCTGGAATATTGCATCAATACATATGATGATAAGGCAAAGGTTTTCCTTTGTAACCCTCACTGTGAATCATCTACACTGTGTACTGCACACATTAAGAGACTTCTCTGTGCTTATAGTTCTAAATCGTCCGTGCACAACAGTTATTGTCCATTAGAGTTGATTGTGGGTAGCTGCAACTCACCATTTTAAATGTCGTTCTCCCAGTATTTAGTAGCAGTGAAATGGAAATGTGCCTGGCATAGTTAATTTGTGTTGTTAGTTGTAGGAGGTTTGAGGCAGGTTTGCACAACTGAGGTTCTTTAAAATATTCAGAGGTATAAGCTGCATGAAAAGGTCTTGTGACTAGAGCTGTGTTAGCACAGTGATACAGTGGCTGAGCAGCAGCTCTTCCTTACTAGTGGAATGAATTCTTGGCATGCTGCAGAGCAAGGGGTTGATGCAGAAAAAGGTGCTCACCTGTCTGAGAAGGTTTTAGTTGACTGTAGTAAAAATAGTGGAACTTTTTTGATTGTGAAACATCAGATGATTATTTTTTTCATAGGCAAACACAGATGTTACTGAACATCAGTGCGTTCGATACGTTGGTAGTTTTTAGGGTCTGGATTTAGCATAAAGAAAGCTGTTCTATCAGTTGCTTGTGTAAAATACTTGAATCCAGTGATCAGTGGCATGTTTCTAAAATCTCATCTAGAAGATATATTCACTCATTTAATGGCTCCACAAACTGTCATTAAGACCTTGAGAAGCAGAAAAGTAGGAAGGAAGGGAAATATACCTAAGGTTGGTAATTAATACCATCCTAATTGGTAAGACGTTGATTTTCAGCAAGGAAGTTATGAAGGGTTTCTTCAGCTAACACTTTGAGAAAGTCCTTACATGAAATGGTACCTTTGGCTTATTGAAACCTCTTGAATTAAGATGGGTTTCTAGTCTATGCAAAAGGGAAAAAGATGCGATGAAATAATTGAGGAAGAAACCTGACTAATTTGATTTAAGGGAAAATGCTGGTTGAGACTTGAATTGCAAAAGCACAATCTGGCAGCAGTGCTGGCTGAAAGTAAGTTATTCTTCTGTGTAGATCCACAGTTATGACAAAACATGTTCTTGATTGTTTCCTGCATACAGGACGGGGTGACATTCAGCCCCAGTTGGACAGTGCTCTGCAGGATGTCAATGATAAGTACCTGCTGCTTGAAGAAACTGAGAAGCAAGCTGTCAGAAAAGCTCTCATCGAGGAGCGTGGTCGATTCTGTACTTTCATCTCGATGCTGCGGCCTGTGATAGTAAGAGCTCTCCATTTAAAGTTGGTACAGTGCACAAATGGGATGTGTCCAATAACCTCTAGAAAGATAAAGTTCAGTCTGCATCTCTAGCTGGCAAATGGTGGGAGTTGGGCACTTAATTGTAAGCACATAGAGTAATTCAGCAACTGAAGGTTGCCTCTAAGAAGACTAGTGGGGATATAGTCGGTGGTAATGCTTAGCAGAGCTTGAGTTCCTTCTGCAGATGAATTTGAGACATTGACAATGAACAGTTTTTTCCGCTGCTTTTGTTCTCATCATCACATTTTAATATAAACCTTCCTTATTCCCACTCCAGTACTAGCTCTGATAAATGTTTTAAGACTTCCCCTGTGCTTACAGTGATGTTATCTGACAGATTGCAGCCTGCTTTCATGCACTTTTCTGGCAGCTGTTTTCCTCCTGTGTTTTTTCAGTTCACTGAAAGGGCTTCAATGTATTTTCCTAATCTCAGGTTGTCTGAAGCCCAGCGATGAATCGTTTGTGGCTTTCTGCAAGCTTGATGCATTTCTGAACGGCCTTCAGTGTATTAGGAAAATTTTGTTCCTAGTGTTTGTTTACAGAGAGTATCTGTCTCAACAAAAAGTCATGATGAGAGAGGTGGAAACATACCTGAACTGGTGGAGATCAGTTGCAGGCTGAGGGCCCAGGTCTAACCACCAGAGTAGCAACAGCAATACTGTGGTAATTTGTGGTGCTGGAATATTCTGAACTAGCTGTTGATATATCTTGAGCTAGGCTGAGTCATAGATGTGCTAATGATCCACACCTGTATATTGCCCTAATCTTAAAGTTTCCAAAAGCTAGCAGAAGTATGAGTTTAGCTCCTATTTTCAAGTTTGAAGTTGAAGGTCCATTAGTGAGCATACAGAGAAGAGTAGAAGTTAATACAGATGTCACAAAAATGGCATTCTTTTTCTGGAATTGTCCCAAAAAGAAGGCTGAGATATCATCTCACTGATGAGAGGATTTCTGGGCCTCATAACATAGAGCAATCTTAAAAGAGTCATACAATCATTAGAGTTGGGAGGGATCATTAAGGGCCATCGGTCTGACTCCCCTGCAGTGAACAGAAATGCCTACAGCTAGAGCAGGTTGCTCAGAGCCCCAGCCAGCCTGGTCTTGAATGTCTCCGAGGACAGGGCCGTCCTCCACATCTCTGGGCGACTTGTGCCAGTGCCTCACCATCATTACTGTGAGGAACTTCATATCCAGTCTAAATCATAGAACTCTAAATGAATGTTTCCAGCTCTCTTTCATAAGCAGTGATTGCTTAATCAATAAGGAAGAAGCAGCTCCAGTGGGCATTCCTGCGGTCGTTGGAAAACAGAAGTACATTATGTTGTGGGTCCAATTTTTAAAACCGAGGCTGTGATTAGACTTCTTCTTTTGTCCTTTCAGGAAGAAGAAATATCAATGCTGGGAGAAATAACCCATTTACAGACCATATCCGATGACTTGAAAAGTCTCACCATGGATCCGCACAAGTTGCCATCTTCAAGTGAACAGGTTAGTGTGGAAGATGTTTTTATTTTTAGCTTGTAAGTTCTTTGTGTGTTGTGAGAAATACTGACTGCTAGCACTGAGTGGCTTTACATTACACTGCGTAGATTCTTCTCTGCAGCAGTGCAGTTTTTAACATTAAGTAACTTTTAAAAAATTGGAGTTAAAGTACCAGCCAGGTGCTCCTGAACTATTTGGGAAGACCAGTGTGAAATGGTACTTAGCAAAAATCTATGAAAATGAATGAAAATGCCTGTTTTCTGCTGAGGGTATTGAATGGGTGATACCTCCTCACCCTGCCACATCCCTGCCTATGTGTGATTACAAGATTGCTGAGATTATATATCTTGATGGAGCCTAACAATTGAACATTACTACATGCTGACATTAAAATGCGTAGAAAAATGTGTGCAGTTAAATGACTCCAAAAAGGATCCTTTAAGTCAGCCCTGCTGAACTCAGTTTTCTTGTCATGCCTTATCATTGACCTGAAAGTATAAAGGATGGAAGCTCTGTTGCCAGCGGATATTGGATCTTCAAATTTTTTTTAATGTGAGTTTTTCAATGCTAAAGCTGTTGCAGGTGTTTTTTTAAGAGAAGAAGAAAACCAGTAGTCTGAGATATGGATAAAATGAAACTCCAGTTTACTTTTTGAAGATGTTTTCTGCTCACTTTCTGAAATCTCTTTTTGTGATAGCAGTTCTAGTGTTAAAGAACTGTAGTTTCTGGAAACCCAGAGAGTTGGCTGTCCTCTGTGGGAACTGTAACATGCACAGTGTAATTCTAGCAGAAAAAAATGTGTCAGTTGGTACTGAAATCTTGCAGTGAGGACAAATGTTGTGTGAACAGCAAGTGGTTTCTGCTAACAGAGGAAGAAAGATTTCCGTGTCTTTGATGCTGTTGATTATCTTTCATCAGGTAATTTTAGATTTGAAAGGTTCTGATTACAGTTGGTCTTACCAGACTCCTCCATCCTCTCCCAGTACCACCATGTCCAGAAAATCTAGTGTTTGCAGGTAAGTAGACTGGTA
The DNA here is from genome assembly GCF_019232065.1 of Centrocercus urophasianus. Taxonomy (NCBI): domain Eukaryota; kingdom Metazoa; phylum Chordata; class Aves; order Galliformes; family Phasianidae; genus Centrocercus; species Centrocercus urophasianus. The sequence goes on from NW_024884253.1 coordinate 10,331,797, forward strand.
ATATTAAATTTTAACCTGTTTGGGGGCAAAGAGATGCAGGTTCAGACTGTGGTGTAGATTTGTATTCATACTTAAAACAACAACTCTTAATGAAATAAATCCCTTATGGTCTTTATCCATGTAAGTATGTGACTGGGAATACTAAAAAGGATGGGCATCACTGAACAACTTTCAAGCTCAAGACAACTTGACGATGCTTTTGATTCAGTTCTCTTGAAGCCATTTCAGATCAAAGAGCAGACTGTACTAATTTAAGCTCTGAGATTGTTCGTTTATAATTTCCTTTTCTGTTTTTCATATAATGACTTTTTAGATTATTCTAAGTAGCTCTTACTAATCACTAAGTTAACTGTTTAAAAAAGGAAAAACATTCTTGGCAATTACGCTGTCAGTCTGGTAGAGGGGAATGCTTTTTTGATACAAGTTTTTTTTTTTTTTTAACTGTTTAATGCTGTCTAATACTGTCCTGAAATATGTTGAAACACTGGGTTCTGTCTATGCTTTCTCTGTAAAACTGTTTTCTGTCATGAAACAGTTTATTAGCATGCTGCCCCTGTACCCAGCGTCTACATTTACTCTTTCCTTTTACTGAAAAGGAAGACATCCTATTGTGTATTCTGCTCCAACACCTTTGTAGCTGCTCTCAAATGATTACCTTTTAGTTTGCTTTATGAATAATGTACTACAGGTTCCCTGCGTATGAGCAAAGTTACCTATAGCATGTCAGAGCAAGTGAACACGACTTCTTTTATGTATCTACTTGTCTCTGCATGCAGATATATATAAAAAAATCCTTCAATACTTTTATATATATGAAAACACGCATATTTAAAGCAATGAGCACAGGCTTATAGATGCAATATCCTGAAGCTATAAAAGAAAATGGCTGAAAATCCATCATCTGTTCCTAATCAACCTAATTTTATGCGGTAAAACCTACATAGGCACTACTGTGTATGGATAAAATACAGCAGAGCTCCTCTTCCTGTGCTGCTGGCTGACTTGTCCATCTTATGTGTATGTGGGATTTATGGTCAGGTGCAATGCAGTGCTGGCCCATGTATAGTTCAGAGCCATCTCCTTAGCTAGGCAGTGGATGCCTGTCAGTGACGATAGGAAAATGCCTTCAGAGTGATGCATCCTGCTAGTCCTGCTTAGCCACCCCAGAAAGAAACTTCAGCTGCTCCCATGTTTTGACTGGCTGTTCTGATTGACACTGCTGTTCTTCATGAGTACTGAAGACTGAAAATCAATCTTCTTGGTTGAAATGGTTTTTTGGTGTCTTATTTTTAATGGATATTAATTTGGATTATTAATTCTTTGATGGTCTTTTTTAAAGCTGCATATCTGGAGACAGGACTTCACTGAATAAACTATCACCTGCTTTTATTCCCAATAGAAAGCATTCATGTGAGAGAAACTTGTCTCAGACACTCTGAATATGGGGTTTTGGTAATGCTGTCAAAAATCTCATATGCTGGCTGACCCAAAAACTGCATGTCAGGATGCAGACTTGTAGATGAACCATGATGCCTTTGGACCCTCTGCTACAGATTTCTCTGAAAATTTGGTCTGTGGTGCAGTAGAAGAGAGCTGTCAGCAAGCTTGTTTGCTCATAAGTGTAAAGGCCAGAAGGCGTGTAACACCCCTTCATCCATAACCTAACTTGAACTGCTAGTGGTTACAGAATGTTATTTAAGTGAAATTCCAGGTAAAATGCCATTTTCTCTCTGGTCACAAGGGATACTGCAGCTGCTTATGGTTCTTTACTGATATATATGTGCATATGTATATATATTTATATTTAAATTTATTTTGTCAACATTTTTTCTTTTCCGGTTTATGCTGCCTGTTGCTAGAGACATGTGGAATGTTAATTGTACTGTATACGGGTCTCTCCCCACCCCACCCTTGTGTCTTTTCCTCTCCCCTTTCCTTTCTCTGTTCCTTTTGTCTCTCACAGCAGTCTGAACAGCGTTAACAGTAGTGATTCCCGGTCCAGTGGCTCGCACTCGCACTCACCTAGTTCACACTATCGCTATCGCAGCTCCAATCTGCCTCAGCAGGCACCCATGAGGCTGTCCAGTGTGTCCTCCCATGATTCTGGATTCATGTCCCAGGATGCTTTCCAGTCCAAATCGCCATCCCCTATGCCACCAGAAGCACCTAACCAGGTACGTGCAAGCATGAGAACAACAAAAAAAACTGACTGTGAGCTGGACTCCGTTGCTTGGCTCACCTTTCACAAAAGGATATGATGTAATTTTGGGGTACCTTGAAGTCAGATTAATCCCTGAGGATTTGTCTGACTGCACTTCATCCATCTAAAAGTTGGGCCTCTGTGAGTGATATGTACTGCTGTTGCAGCTGGCAGTGAAGAAGGGGATGAGTCGCTCTCAGGGGATGTGGTTTTTGCTCTGGCCCTGAAGGGAGCCTGGATGCCTAACTTTCAGATGGGTACAGAGGAGAAAGAATAAGAAATCCCTCTGCAGGAAGGAGTAAATACTCATTTTACCCACTGAGGTTACCAATTAATATCCTATGCCGATTGCAACTTGTTAGTATCTGATGGCTGTTTATTTTTTAATGGACAAACATTAGTGCCAGAACAGCCTTCTGACAGCCATTGTATCAGTGCAGTGGTGGCTTTGACAACAAGGATACTGTTTTTATTCCCACCAGATGGGCCCCTACAAAGGGCCTGGAATACTCGACATCATAGGAGGCTTTAGTTTTGTCATTTTTGATGACATCCCTTTCTGTGGATAGGCTTACATTTAGCATGTAGCTCTCCCAGTGAAATTTTTAGGGTATCATCAACAACAGCACTGCTTCATGTAGGCCTGGGGCATATTCTTGAGAGAAGCTCAGCATTTTCCCTTCTATATACTTAACTCTTTCATTTAATAAAAATGCTTTGTTTTCAAATGCATACATCTACAGCTGTCCGCAGTCTGGACACATCAGCATTGTTTTTATAGATGACAACCTGAAGAACTTTGTGCACACTAATAAAATGAATGTTTTGTTTAGATTGGCTATGGCTAACCTAAGTGAAATGCAAAAAAGTAAATGAGCAATAATAAAGTAAACTGGAATAGTAACAAGGTAAGGAAGTTGACTTTTAAGATACATACATCGGTTATACATGCTAGCATCATCTCTGATTTTCATAGTATCCACTGCACCTGCATAAAAGGGTGGTAATCTACATGATGGTGCTGTGTTTGCTGATGAGGATGTAACTTTGCAATTGCCCTTAGCATGGAAAAAACCCAACACCTCTCTTTGCAAGTTCCCCTGTTAAACAAGGGAGAGAACTTAGGCCGGTATCAGCTGGCAGAACATCCTGAAAGTCGATGGAGTCACGCTGATCTACACCAGCTAAGTTCATACGCTTTCACTTCATTTTAGAAACTATCCATAAAGTTGCAAACTGATCCAAGCATCACTTGAGCTATTCGTGAGCTGTAGAAGGCTGCAGCAGTGTGGCGTTGACTTGACAAGTGTAGTGTGTTGGTATAACAAATAGATATGTGCTCTGTGTGTCTCTAGTTCTGTATACCTTTACGCAGAGGAAAAGGTAACAGATCATTGCCTGGCCGCTTCATCTCTGCTTAAGTGTCTCGCTTTGTATGTTCAGCACTAAGTAAAATGTGTGTGTTGTGCTGACAGATAATTGTGATCGTGAGCTTACTGAGAAGCTGTTCAGTTTACAGCGTTATTTCGTGTTGTGTGTCTCTAACCAACTGACAGAACTTCCTTTTGGGGTTGTGCTTTGAGGCTGGGTGGTGGGTGGGAGGAGCAGTGGTGGCGGCTGCCAGCTGTTTCTGAAACACTGATGTCATTGTTTCTGGTAGTGACACTGAGGAAGCAGAAAAGCAAGCTTTGGGATCAACGAAGGAAATTAAGAGCCATTTATCTTGTGCAGGTGGACACTTTGCTGATGCTTGCTAGCTACATGCTGTGGCATCTGCTAGCAGCAGTAGTTTTTAGGACAACAAGACCCATTTTTTTTTAATAATGGATTTTAAAAGACAGTAAAAAGGAGCCACATAAAATCCCTGAATTACGGGAATGGGACTGTGTGATCTACATGAAGCTTTTATGCTCTCACCTATACTGAAAATTAATCTGAGTCCATTCAAAATAACAGATAAATTATTAAATCTGAAAGAAGAAATAAGCAGGGATTTGAGCAAGACGCAGGCTGTGCCAGAGGAGAGATGACTGTCAAAATGAACAGGCCTACAATTGCTGACTGGTCTTTACAGTCTTTACATCATACTCTGCGCAGAAAGAAAGAAAAGGAATGATTATTCTTTTTAATTGAGTATGCAGTATTCCCCAATATTCTCTGCAGCATTATTCTTGACATCACTGGAAGTGAAAGGGTTAGCCTCTAACAGATAGCTGTGCATTTAGAAGGGGCTCTTCCAAAATGCTTTATCAAGCAAGTGCAGCTGGATGAAAAGCATTGCAGATCTCTTTCTGCAGGTGAAAGGTTTCTCTAAATGCCAGATGTGAGGTCAGCCTTGGTCAGCGTTGCCCTTTGCATGTACTGAAACCATGTAAAGCCCTTGGAAGATCTTCTGCTGGGAGCAGAGAGTATAAATGAAAGTCCAGTGTGGTTGGTGCTGTTTGACCACTTGTGCCCTGTGCAGTACTCAAGCTGAGGATCTGAGATGAGGTGGCACGCTGATGGTGCCATTAAGTCTCTGTTAAGGAGATGACAGTACAAGGCTGGGCTTGCAGTGAGCACACACGGTGATTTTCATCAGATAGAAAGTGATTATAGAGCTGGATTTTAGAGGCTGCTAATGACTTGACAAGTGAAAGCGAGGGGAGAGAAAGAAGTGTATTAAAGAGGAGGGGAGAAAAGCAACAAACTGTTCATCTAGTCAGACAGCAGAGAACTGACTCTTTCTTGCTGGAATATTCTGGAAATCATTTTCCCTTTAACAGTAAGGTAGAGGGAAACCAGAGGTGAATTTGCTTCCGCGTGAAAGCTAAGAAGATTCTACTTTTGAGGAAATTTCATTGCTTGAAATAGCTTGAGGGTGGAATAGGGAAAATATACCGTTGCAGCTATTCAGTTGTCCATGTAAATTACCATATGTTCCTAGATTGAGCCATAAAAAAATGTTATAGAAATAAATGCATCTATCAGTTTCACCAGGCACTTGCTTTTCCTAAACATCATTTTTCAAAATTAAGTTTCTCAAGGGTTTGTCCCTAGCTAGAAAGAAGAAGTGAGTAGTGCCTCGCTTCTGGAGATGAGACAGGCTGAGGAGGTGACCTTGAGTCCCCGTGCTTAGCTTTCAGAAACGTTACTGATGTGTCTTTTGCTGATTGCAGAGGGACATCGGGCCAGGCTCTTCATTAGAGTTTGGTCTCCTGGGAAACTCTTGCCCAGGAGCAGTCTAGTACAGGAGGAAGGGAAGGGTTAAGAAAGCAATGCTGTGTTTGGATGGAGAGCATAGCAAACAAAGGAAACAGATAATCCAAGAACTTGGAAGAGTATGTGAGAGACCAAATACCATGCTGCACATACAGAACGTACATCTGAGGGATTGCTTGTTGCTGTGCAGAGCAGTTTTAACTTTCTGCTGGTACAGTTAACATCAGGGACACATCAGAAAACATGCAGTTTTCTCAGAAGAGGTGATCTAGGAGCTGAGCAGAACCACCATTATCACAGCTGTGGGAAAAAAAATAACCTCCCGGGATTAAAGTAGCTAAAATGAAAGAACTAATTTTAAAAACCGTTCAAATTAAGCAATCATTTTTAAAAGGGATAAACTAAAATGAACTGAAAAAAGCCAGAGTCGCATTGCTCACTCCAGGGTATGTGAAGCAGAACTGCTCAGCCCCATGTTGCCTGTGTGTGTGCATCTGCAGCAAGCACTCAAGTTTGGAGACCTTTTGCCCAAGCAGTAACCGTGCAGTTTCTGTTCTCAGCCACTCATATACTTTCTGCTAAGGAATGAAGGGTGGTCTGTGCTTCCACAGTCAGATCCTCTCAGCCAATCAGGACTGTTTCTGCAGTCTGATCCAGGCAGCATTTTGCCTGCACCCGCTCTTTTTCTCTATGCTTTTCCCCCAGGAGCTCAGTATTCTTCCATCCCCATCAATTTCTCGCTGACTGAATCCTTTTTTAGCAAGACATGAGGCTTCCTGTTCTATGTTGGGAATTTCTCAAGATGAAGAGATCCAGTTTCCCTACCACCACATCTTGCATTTCCTTCAACTATCAGGGTGTTTACCCCATCATGTTTTGGCTCATCCTTTGCCATTTGAATGACCACACTGGGTTTGGTGTGAGAGCCTTTCTTTCACCTTGGAATCACTTCAGTTCGAAAGTTCACCATTTCCAATCATTTCTGCCACACATCACATAAGTTGAACAAAACTTTGCATCTTCAGGACTTGTATTTTTAATCTTTTTCCGTCTGCTGACTACAGGAACTCCATTGCTCTGCAAACCGCATTTATGATCCATTTTTATCACTATCATTTTTTGACACAATCTCCTTAAACTTCTGGCTTGTGAATAAGAATACTGTATTGTGTGTAAACTTCAAATTCTCCCTTCAGTGGGTCATACGGAGAAACCAACAACGCAGCATGTGGAACTCACATCCTTTCCTGTCCATCCTGTCATGTGCAGCGTACGCAGACCCAAAACAGTCTTCCAACAGTTCTTTTGGGTCATAAGCATGAGGTTCCAGAAGATGCTCTCTGAAATACTGTTCTCAGGTTTATTTTTTCCTGCCCCCAATCTGACACTGGTGGTATAGGTGTTCTCATGGTGAGCGATCTCAATCAGCTTCTTTTGCTGAGCAGTCCAGGACTTGGGCAGGCAGAACTTGGAGGTTTACTTTAAAAACTGATTTTAAGAACATTAAAAATAGGCTATCTCCATCTAATGCACCATAGTTACGTTTGAAGGTGAAGTCATCTGCAACTCATGCTTGTTAATGTTCTTATTTTCAGAAATATTTCTCCTATAAAAGATGTTGCTTTCAATCAAGAAAGTAGCAGGTTACGCAGAGTTGAACCACTGCGTATCGAGTACCCCATGGCATACTTTTCACTTTCCTCCTTATGAGCCATAAACACTCATGGTTCTTCTGATCTCATATTCATCTCAACTGTCTGAGGTAAAGTTTTGAGCTGAAAGGGCATCGTACCACCCTTTGAGTATCAGCCTGTTTGCTGAGCCCACAGGTACATACATACACTTGCCACAATGCATGCAGATCTGATCTGATGCCAGCACAAGGTAGGGTGTGCATTATGTGTAAAACATAATCCTCTACGTTACATGCTTTCTTTTTGTCTTTTTTTTTTAGCAGCTTTTGCAAACTTTTACAGCTCTTACTTAAATCCGCAGTTCACTAAAAATTCCAGGATGCTTTTCAACAGCCCTGGTAGTCTTCTCCGAAACCCTTACAACAGCAGTGTTCTGTCTTGGGAGATTGGCATCTCCTTTTATGTAGGCAGTTAGCAATACATACATTCTTTATATGTAGGTTCTAGTGAGCATAGAGCCAATTTCTGGCTGTCAGCACTGGTGATTGTTCTACAGTGCCACTCATTCAGGTACCATATTATTGCAGGCTCACTCCAAGCTCTCTTCCTAGGTTCTATTTCAGTCGAGATTTCCCTCCCTGTTCAAAATGTTCTTTGTTGAAAACTGAGGTGCTGCTACACAATCCTGTATACAAGAACACGTTTCTGGATTCCTTGCCATTCTCTCAGGTGTGACAAAATGTTGGTGATATCCTTAGATAGGTTTTCTTCACAGGTCTTGGACTACAAAGGGATGAATTATTGTTGCCAGTGTTGCATTTCCTGGCAGTGAACAGAGCTCAGGGCTGTGCTGATCTTTCTTCTGATGTCCTTGACCATTTCAGAGCCCTTGGTTCTGAATGCACCCTTGGACCTGTATGCACATCCCTACTGATGGTGATGCCGATTGCAGTTAGTAAAACGTTCCACAAGCTTGTTCATCTTGGAGTGAGGCCTGTCTGTAGGTGCATCACCTGCTTTTGTGGAGGAGTTCCAGCAGTGAATGCACATAGGGGCATGCGCTGAAAAGTGGCAGAGAAGTTCCTTGTAAGAAGCTGAGTGTTTGAGCTGTTTATTGGACATTCGGTGTCCTGCATTTTCCTTCCCTCTCTGTCCAAGCCCCTGATATTTTCCATCTCTGCTGATAAGAGGAAGCAGCTGGCAAGCACGTGCCACCATTTATGCACTCAACAAAGTACATGCACCTTCCTTTTGACTGTTGGACAGAAAAGCTTGAGTCAGTGCTCTGGGTGTATGCATACTCCCCACAGAGGCACATGCATACAGATTTTGGAAACGTCCAATCTGGTGAGTATTGCTTCTTTCTCTATTCTATAATATTTGAACTCAGACAAACTTTTCACAAGCACTATTGCGGGTCAGAAAATCTAAGAACTTGTGAATGTGACATTTGCTGCTCCATGTTTTCAATCTAAACTTTGTCTTTCAAGTACTGACAATCTGCTTTTCGTATGAATCAGTTGACTTGGTAAATTGCATGGTTGGACCATCGGTCCATTCAGCTTCTTGTTCTGAGACAGCTAACAGAATTGAGATGCTGAGATGTAATGAGGGCTGGAGACCGATCCCTCATTCTCAAGCAGTGTGGCAAGTTCTCTCACTAAGCAGTTGGCTTGTTTTGGTGTAGATTTCCTGAACACTAGCAATGGTTTTGAGCAGTTTCTAATTGTTTATTTAAACCCTAACCCTCTGCTTCTCTCATCCTTCCCTTTCTCCTCTGTGTGTCTTTGTTTATGTGCTTTTTGTCTTTCTTTTTTGTTTGTATTTTTTTTTTCTTTTTGACGGCTTCTGTATCCTTTCCCTGCGTTGTGGTGCTGTTTTACGCTGCAGAATTCGTCCAGCTCTGCCTCTTCTGAAGCCTCTGAAACCTGCCAGTCAGTGAGCGAGTGCAGTTCCCCCACCTCAGTCAGCTCAGGCTCCACCATGGGGGCTTGGGCCTCCACAGATAAGGTGAAAAACTTCATCTCAAAGACATACAAACCTGCTAGCTTGTTATCCAAACCCAGCAACTTTTGGACAAAAAAAATGTTCATGGGACACAGCCAGGATTCTTCTCCGGGAAGATGAGAATAGGAACTACTGCACACTCCCTTAAAATTCAATCTCTTTGAATGAACCACAGAGACACCTTAAAAGGAGTGCTAGAGGGACACTGCAAATTGGACATTTTGCAGAGTAACGTTCTCAGAAAATCTCGGTGTCCACCTTTTCTGTTGAAGGAGACTGTGGAATGCTGCCCAAACCAGCTGGTTGCCTGACAAAGGGCATCTTGGCCATGTTTTACCATTGGTGGCTTCTCCACTCTCTCCCATTAGATAGCATGTGTAATGCCAAGCAATTGGGGTGTGTTTCTGAAGAAAACAAAAAGAAATACGAAACTCTGTGCCAGAACGTGTTTGGAGTAAATTATGGGGTTTACCCTCACAACCAGAGGAGGAAGTGAGCATGGTGTCCATTCTCATCTGGTAAATCCTTGCTGTTGGGTTTTTTCTTTTTTTCCCCTTCCATGTCATCACACGGCCAGATCATGTCATTTTCAAAGGCAGTATGCTTTTCCTCTCTGTCCGCCTACATAGATTAAATGCCACCAATGCAAACACCTTCAGTATTGGAAATGTTTTGTTTTTACGCCTGCAGACTAACTAAATTGCCAAAGCTTGTCCCAGTGTGCCACTTTCACGGACAGAAGGCAATGCTGCTTAGCCTGGAGACAATGACTGCTAGATTGGTGTCTGAAATTTGTTATGCCAAGTAACAATTTTCAAGCAATCTCAGTTCTGAACCAAGCATTGTATCAATTTTCTGTTGTTTATTTGTGGCAAAGCTAAGATCTTTCTTTTTTTTTTTTTTAATTATTTTAAGATACGGTTTTCTCCCTAGAGTGTCAGTCACAGTGTATTTTCATATTCATTCTGTTTATATTAATTTCTCTGTTTTTGTTTGTTTATTTGTTTCGTTTCCAGTTGTCTAATGGGTTTTATCACTGTAGTTTATCAAGTGACCCATCCGTAGCTTCAGTTGGTGCAGGTCCTTTCCCTCATTTCCCGCCTGTCTCCCGCGCGTGGACTCGGGCTCCCTCAGCCCTCCTTCCAGACTACGTTCATTATTACACCATTGGGCCAGGCATGTTGCCATCATCTAAGATCCCTAGCTGGAAGGTTTGTGTTCCTTTTGTTGTGGCAGTCCTCACCTCCTCATACTGAGTGTGTGCACAGCGGGTGTTGCTACCTTTCAATCCCTGTAATTACTGTTGATTTGCTCTGTTGAAAATGGCTCTGAATGGGCTCTGCATGGTGATAATCAGCTAAAATCCAGTACTGAATATTTCTGAATGACCTTGTCTGTTCTGACACTTTCTAAAACGCATTAAGTAAAACATATTAAGGCTGATAACAGTGAGGTAAGAAGGAACAGTTTAGCGCTGGAACAAATCTGGCATTGTTGAAAGCACTCTGGGCTCCATTCAGCAAGCATAGAGTGTGGTGAGTGTCCTCAAAGCTCTCAGTTGGGCAGAGAAGTGCAGGCTTGGCACCCAGCTTGTGTGGTGAAATCACTTGTGGAACAACACAGTGCTCTCCCTGCAGTTGCTGGCCTTGGCCCCCCCTAGGCCATAGGCAGCGTGCTCTTGTAGGTCTAGCTGGAGTGGGTTCAGAAGTTGCTTGGCATCAGGTGGAGCCCAGCAGTGACTGCAGCTGCCTTAACTTTGCTGCCGCAGGCTGAAAGAGCTCCCACAGCTTGTTCTGTTGTCTCGGGTGAGACCACAGAACCTGTCAGAGTGCAGCAACTTCTATCGGTTGCCATAGCTGGATCTGTGAGGATCTCCCTCCACATCCGGATGTCTCTGCCCTGCCAGAGCATGGACTTGTCCCTGCCAGGCACTTCCCTATGGAGCAGTGCCCTGGAGGAGGGGAACCAGCTCTCCTGTCTGTTGCCCTGAAGTTTCATGCTGCTGGAATGCAGCTGATAGTGCTGCACAGGTCCTCGATGCCTGTGGATGCTTACATGATGCTACATACGCACTGTGGGACCTTCTTATGTGTAAATTGAGATGCCTTGTTGCAGACCCCTCACTTATCTCTCCAGCAGTTGGAGACTGAGACATAAACATAAGTTGGCCACAGTGATTGCAGGGCTTCTGTGTCATTGGTTGTGTCTGTGCTAGAAGCTCTTTGCCAGTGCATTTTACTGCAAAATGCTTACAGCAAAGACACAGCTGTCTAGGCAAAGCACAGTTCTTCATGCGTTAATAAAACTGTCAGTCTTCCTTCAGTACAGCTCATTACTATGAACCAGAATTCAGCCATTAAGTAAACTGAGAGATTGCTCAGAGTAATCTCCGATGTATCAAAAATCTGCTCAGGCCTAATTTAAACTGTAGACATGTAAGAATGTACCAGAACTTGTGTACATCTAGCATTGCTGATTGGACCTTTATGTATATTTTGTGCTGTGTGCTTGTGACCTCTGCACTTGAATTTCTGAAAATACAGGCTTTCACACAGGGGTATTTCATTTAGAGAAAGCAGTAATGTTAAAATACTAAATAACTTCATTGAAAAAAGCTTAGGTAGAATAGGAAATTTAGGTTTCCTTTAATAAAGGAAATAGGTTTTGTAAGTGAAAAAATTTAAATATCATCAAGATCAATTAATGTATGGCCTTGTTCAGAAAGGCATATCCAGTTTGATACATCATCTGCAGGCTTAAAATTGCCCTTTTGCACTGTTATATTTGTGCTTATAGCCCAGTTACGCAGGAAAGCTATCACTAACAAGCGTGCTTCCCTAGGACTGGGCCAAACCAGGCCCGTACGATCAGCCAGTGGTGAACACTTTGCAGCGCCGGAAGGAGAAGCGCGAGCCGGATCTCAATGGCGGAGCTCAGGGCGGCCCATCTGTCCCAGCCGAGGAGGCCCAGAGACCTCGGAGCATGACGGTGTCGGCTGCCACAAGGGTGAGGCTCTGATTTTGAATGTGCTTTTTGGTGCAGAGGAAATGGATGTGCCGGTTTTGTTGACATGCCTTATCTTGGCAAATACTTGTCCAACAAGTGGGGCTGGTGTGGCGGTGATGCGGGCAGTGGAAGTTGTGTGGACGTGAAAGAATATGCTGTTGGGCTGTTAGCATTTGCAGGGCAATGGCAGCCAAAGAGGTGTCTGTTCTTAAGCCCAAGTGAAGGGTTGGATACAGTCCTCTTGGACTGTGATGGTGACAAGCTTTGCTTGGGAGAAAGAACGCCTAAAAACTGGTGAAGACTGACCAAACCTGTATGTAATGAATCTCCTTTCTGTGTGCAACCAGCAGGGTGAGGAAATGGAGCCCTGTGAGGAGCTGGCACTCGCTCTGACAAGAGGCCTGCAGCTCGACACCCAGAGGAGCAGTCGGGATTCCCTGCAGTGCTCCAGTGGTTACAGCACCCAGACCACAACTCCGTGCTGTTCAGAGGACACGATCCCATCTCAAGGTACCCAGCCCTGAACTGATGTGCCATCCAAGAGCTATTCTCTTTCAAAGCCTTCCAGCCCTCGTGCGCTCCACCCCCAGCAGTGAGGAGCTGTATTCCAGCAGCCGACACTGGCTTTACAGTCAGCTTCAGGGAAGGGGTGAACATCGCTATTGCTAAGTTTCTTCCAGCCCAGAATGCAGCCTGGATTTTGTAACTAAATAGAATTCTGGATTTCTGCATAGTGTGCTGAACACACTTGTTTTCTTGTACATTCCTAGAATGAGTTTTAGTTTAAGGATGCTACCAAGATAGAGTTTTAAAGGAAGTTCTGGATTTAGGTTTAATGGGGTAAGTGGAATGAGGCAGGTATTGCACCATGCACTTTTTGTGGTAGCAGTATCCTTTTCAAACTACATTCTTAGCAAAATTGTACTTGTGAGCTTTGCTTTCTTGTTCTGTTAGTGCTCTGATTCTGTTCTCATTTCTATTTTGTGACCTTTTATTTCCTACACAAACAGAAATGGCTGTAGCTGGAAAAAAGAATTTGTTGGAGACCTTCACTTGGGCAAACAGGAAGGTGCAGTAACGTGTTGGGCTTTGTGCCATCTCAGATCCAGCAGCAATCTGAGAGGGACTGAGTTTTGTGTTTACAGTTCAGCAAACCATATTGTTTGCTCAGCTGAGATCTGTGCAATTGCAGGGTGCCATGGGGCTTGCAGAGGGCCCAGCTTGGCTCAACATTTACATGGAAGGAAGGGAACCCAGTGCAATTATTACAGCTTAGGTTGTGTTTTCAGAGCTGGGATTTACTTTGTTTGTAGAATAATCAAATTTGTTGCTGAAATATTGGTACACCATCCCCTGAGCCACCCACTGCCTATTCTAAAGCACACTTTTTAGTTGCTGACTCTTCTAAGCTTTTGTATTTACAAGTGGTAACATATGGTTTGTAGGATGCTGGTTTTGGAATCTTAACACAGGCAACACACTCCGAGTCTCTGTTGCTTTATTAGTTCCTTTTAGAAAAGGTACTGAATGTGTACAGCTCTTGTTCTCTGTCTTGAGGGATGTGGGCAGGCTGCAGATTTAGGGTGCCTGGCCTCAGCCATGCGGTGTGAGAATCTTGGTCACCATGTTTCAGACTTCTTCCTCATAGAGGAGAGATCTGCCTTCATTGGTGTTGGCCTCCTGGTTTGGTTATGTGCAAACACACATAACGCATAACACATTTGGAGTAAGTGACGTGACTCAGTAGTCTTCTCCAGTTTGTTTCTAACTGTGTCATTTGGCATCAGTTTCAGATTATGATTATTTCTCTGTGAGTGGTGACCAGGAGGCAGAACAACAAGAGTTTGACAAATCTTCCACCATCCCAAGAAACAGCGACATTAGTCAGTCCTATCGCAGAATGTTTCAGACCAAGCGTCCCGCTTCCACTGCAGGTCTGCCAACCACGCTCGGACCGGTCATCGTCACCCCCGGCGTCGCCACCATCAGGCGGACCCCCTCCACCAAACCTTCCGTCAGACGTGGCACCATAGGGGCGGGTCCGATCCCCATCAAGACGCCGGTGATCCCCGTCAAAACACCGACCGTCCCCGATATCCCGGGGGGGCTGCCGGGCGTCCTCGCTGGGACTGAAGAGTGTCCCGAGCAAAGTCCCGAGTCCCCAGCAGCAGGAGACGGCGGGCAGAGCGTCCCCAGCATGCCCTCCTCCTCATGGAGCGGACAAGCGTCTGTCAACCCCCCGCCGTCAAGCCAGAAACTGGGCGCTGCCGACGAGCAGAGGCCGGCGGTTCCCGAGAGCGAGGGGGAGGAAAGCGAGCGGGACGGCGCGAGCAGCCTGGCGCCCGCGGGTCAGCAGGAGCTCGACGCCGGAGACCTCAGCCCTGGGGACGTCCCGCAAGGAGAAGACATGCTGAACGCCATCCGGCGCGGCGTCAAGCTGAAGAAGACGACCACCAACGATCGCTCGGCACCTCGTATTTCCTAGGAGTGAAGCAGCTGCCAGAGTACCACGCCGCCGAGAAGGAACTGGGAGGAAAAGTAGTTTGTCTGATCCATTCTGATCCGTAATCAATGTATTTCTTAAGATCCTCGGTAACAGACGGTCTGACAGTACTCTGAAAGAGAAACCATGGTGAAAGAGCGTAGTAAGACATAATCTTCACTGGTGTTTTAATTTGTAAATAACAGTGATTTGTTTCCACATTTTTTTGATCTAAGTTACACTTTTAATTTTTTCTGAAGGTGCCAAATCCCATTTACCTTTTTTATAACTCTTTGTAAAGTTTTAAATCATAGGAGAAAAAAAAATGTTGAGTAGTTTAACTTCAGCAAAGGGATTTAATGAGAATCTGGCTTTTTTGCAAGCTTTTGTAGAGCGCCTTGTAATAGTGAGGTTAAAAAAGCAAACAGCAGGACTTATTGTAAAGTTTAAGTCGAGCAGTGAGGAACAGATCCTCATTCGAGTGTTAAAAAAGGAGGTTTGAAGAGCAGGACTAAAAATTGACAATGAAAGCAATATATAATGCAAGGAAGAAACCTGCAGTTGGTAGAGTATTTGGGTGTAGGGGGGGAGGGAGATGCCATCAAAATAGCAGATGCTGTTGCACAAAAGTAGCCTAGTAGGAGTAATTACTGGTAGCTTCATGGTAAATGCATCAGAATAAGCCATATTGGATTGCAGTGTTTTGTTTCCGTAGGGTGTTTTAAAGACTGTTGTTTTTCTTTTTGCCACATTTCCTTCTGACTGCACAGCACCAACTCTCAGTCACATGCATGCAGCCGTCACTGTGTAGGCTCAGTTCCTCCGCCCTCACCTTCTGTTCCTCCCATCCTCTCACCGAATACAAACAAGGACAACAGGCTGAAGGCAGTTACAAAGGTGAAAATGATTCTAAACAGCAAGCAGGGAGTTCTTAGATATTATCAAAATGCCTTTTTCTGACTGTGCCCAGCAGGCTGGGCACCTTGGGAAGCCCAAATATTTTGAGAAAAGGATTTGACAGGCGTAAGCAGCTTGTGGTCTACTAAACTGCAAATGTTCCTTTCCACTACAGGGGCTTGTTTTTCTTACCTTCTTTTAAATGGCAGTCGATTGGCTTTTCTTAAATGTCAAAAAAAGGGGCTGAAGGGTTGGGGGGTGGGGAGATACGCCGTTTTTTATTTGATAATACCGGGAGTCTGACCACTGTATTCTCTTTTTTTGTACTTTAAGTCTCGTTTTTTGGATCGCTGTTGATAGAATTATTCAGACTTGGGTTTTTTCCTTAAAGTAAAAGTAAGTTCGTGCTGCAATACCTGTTCTCTATAGCTGACAGAAATATGCACACCGCGGGGCGCTGCAGCTGCTCGGAGCGCACAGCCAACGCTGTGGGCTGCAGCTGCCCACCCCCAGCAGAGCCACCCATGGACAGCAGGCTGCTGCAGCTGCCAGCTGCTCCAACAGGCAGCTTCCACCCAACGCCCTGCAGATTTCTCTTGGCTCTAGACTTGCTTCCACAACCTCTCATGCTTTAATACATAACTGCATTGGATGTGAACTTCTAGTAACTGTGTGGTCACTGTGTTCTATATAACATTTGACACTGCTGTGGTTGCTGACCTTTGTTTTTCTTTTTTTTTTTCTTTTTTTTTTTGTTATGGCTTGACAGCAAAAAATAAAAAAGAAAAAAAGGCATGATTCTTAGAGAGTATTAAACCTTCCTTTCTTTGAAAAACAAGCTCCTTATTACAGAATATAATAAACGGTAGTGCCTGTGGTGTGGCCCACCAGCCCTGATCCAGTAGCTGATGCATTGTGCAAATGAGGCTTCGAGATGGTTTTTGCATAAACAAAAACTGCTAGGAGATAATCTCAGTAGTTAAACGTGTTATTTAAACCTTTGAAATAAATGGATGTAACTGTACCCGAGTACAGCTTTTCACTTGTTTAGTTCTTAAACGTTAGCATCATCGGTAAAATTTAATATAAAATGTTGCCAAATTCAATGTAGAAAGAACGTGACAAAACACTTTGGATAGTTCTATTGTTTGTGTTTTTGCATATTGTAAAAGCAGTGTCACAGCTGAAAAATAAAATGTTTCTAATGGTAAATTATTGTGGTTTAGTTGCTAGTTTGTACTGAGAGTTGACCTCTCCCTGTGCAGTTTTTTGTTCTAAACTGGTATAAATAATTGCTGTAAGTGTGCCTCCCTTCTACATTGTAATGATTGCTTAAGCCTATGTTATAAATAAAGAACTGCTGGAAAACTTCTGTATTTCACTTCTTAAAGTCTTCTGCTTGTAGGGTGCTGCTGTCACCTCCGTGCACTTCCAGTGCCTCCCCAGCACCTCTGGGCAATGGAAGACTTGGATTTGATCAGCCTTTAAATCATAGAACGGTTCATTAAAGTCGGAAGAGACCACTGAGATAATCCAGTCCAACCATCAGTGCTGCCTTATGGAATAGCCATTGGGGTAAGGGGGGCAGCCACACCATCTGAGGGGACTGCAGAAGTCAGGAGGGACTCCTGCTCTGTCCTACAGCAACAACAAAGCGGTTGGTTGATTGTGATGGAGGGGTAAAATCACACATGAACTATTTGCTGTTTGCATTCCTTCTTATGTAGTTAGTAGATGAGCAAGCAAAATACAGGATGTGGGGGGATAGCAAGGCAGAGGGAGAGGGAACAGGGTGTTTGTGAGCTGACATTTGCTCAAACAGAAGTGAGGGGGGGAGAGGGGGATGTCTGCTGACTGCTCAGGTCAGACACTGAGCAGGGTTACATCCCATGAGTTTGTATTCCTCATGACTTCTGCCTGCATCTGTTTGTGGCCTTTATACTCAGGTGAGTACAAGTGGCCTCTGAAGCAAACTGGCACTTGTAATGCAGCCAAGTGACATTCTGCTATTGGAGAGCCTGTATTAAAACCCCCTAACCCTGGAATGCTCACTGTACAAACACCTGCACAGCACCCAAGGTTGGAACAAAGCAGCTCTGTGCCCAGTAGGCAAACAGGTGAGAGATGAGTGATGTGCTGAACTGCAAAGCTAAAGACGTTTAGTCCATAATAACAGCTGGAAGCTTGTATAAGCACTGAGTTAGGGAGGGCAGGCAGTAAGTCCTTATTCTCCAGCAAGGTTTGAAAAACGCTCACTCCAAAAGCAGCCAAAGGCCACGTGAGTTGCTAGCATTACGTCAGAGCTCCAGCTATAGCACAAATGCCTGTATTTAACAGCACAGTCCAAGGTATCAGTCTGGTACAGGTTGCTCATTAATTTTACATCCAGGCCCACTTCCCTCCCACCTTCTCCACAGTGGGAAATGGGCTCCAGCCTCAGTCGCTGTGTGTTCAGTCGCTTATAGCTGGATCCCATTCCCCACTAAGTCTGCTTCTCCTGCCCCGTTAGCCTTACATTCTTTCACTGGGAACACAAATTTACACAGCCACTTTTTCAGTCTCAGGAGTTTTTCCAGCTTCCCATGAAAGCTGCAAAATAAGTTCCAATAACCATTCAGTGTTCTAAAAATCACTGGTGTCAGCATCCCATGAAGACTCCTTTGCTGGCAGTCAGTGCTGACTCTAAGTCATCCATTCTACACTGCACAGACTGGAAGCGCATCCATGCTGCAACAGAACAGCGTATCAAAAATGCCTTGTTTCACTTCAGTTGGCTTTATTATGCATTACAGTAATATGTTCACTGGCACACCTTCTGCCTATTGGAGATCTATAATCACTTCAGTGGCTGCATGCAGTAATGCTTTCACATGGGAATTTCACGGGGTCTTGTCACATAATGCCACCACAGTGGTGGCAGATGCCCGTCCTTGCGAGCAGGAGGCAAAGCTTCAGTTTTCGGGCCATCAGCTGGAGTTTCTTCTTCTAACTGCTTCACCTAGAAGACAAAAAAAAAAACAAACCAAACCACTTTAGTACAGATAATCTCATTTCAATACTGCAGTTTTCAGCACTCCAGCAGCAGGTGGAACTGATCCCTGTTTTGGGAGGAAAGGACACCAGCAAGGCCTTTGGCCGACTGACAGGTTTAATGCTTCTCACTATTCACTGACAAACTCAGTAAGCACTGCAGGCTCCTAACTAAGAATGAATTCTTAGTTAGAAAAAACTTAGAAACCTAACTAAGAAAGAATTTTCAAGAGTGAAGAGTGGTTCACAGGCGGGTTTTTACTTAAAAGGTCATTATTTTCTTATAATTTATTTCTAGCATTAATAAATTAAATAGACTGTGTTCTCTTGCTGCTTTGAAAGCTACCATTAATTTCAAGTCCTAAAAACCTTTCATACAAGTCAGAAGGAAACCCATTTCTGCATGCCCCCAGCAGCCCCACAGGTGTTATTAATGTAGGTTTCTATAAGCAGCGTTAAGTGCTGGCTGCCACTGTGTTAATTCTCATAAAAACACCACAATACATACAATTCAATTATTTCTCTACATTTTAATTATTCCATTAACTTTGCCCAATAGAAGTTCCATTTAAGTTGCCTAGATTCCAACATGATGCAAATTGGTGCAAGTCATCTACAAAGCTGCAATCAGAAAGCATCCAGAGCTTTACAACAGGTGATGAGAAATTTTTTGGCCAGGGCTGCAGGTTCAGCTCTAACTTGCAGCTCCCTCCTCAGCCTTGAAGAAGCCTTAATGCTGAGATTTGCATACGCATTTTAAGCCGCGCCAGCATTTCACACTGACAAATGTTCTAACAAAGCACAGCTTAAGGCAGACCACAGCAGGTGCTCAGCATTCTCACTTTAAATATTTTCCAAGAACAGAGCTACATGTCCCTCAAATGCTTACTAAAGAAGCTTTACTTGGCACCAAGCAAACACTGACCTCTTTCTCCCAGCTTTCCCGCTGCAGCTTCTTCCACTGCTCTCTCTTGGCAAAGTAATCAGGATACATCGCTTTCTCAGAAGGATGCCAGTAATCCAAGCACCACTCAGGAAGCTGTTAGAAAAAAACACGACCAAAACACAACAGTCTTATTATACACACACACACAAACACACATGAAATCTACAAATACTGTGTACTATATGAAGCTGATCCTGACCAATTACTGATCACCTGACTTATTTACTTATTTTTCCTGTCTGGATTCTTTCTCACCATTACCCCTGCCAATGCTAATGCCCATAAAGCTTAAGTTCTCTTCTTCCATTTCCACTTATTCCTTTTTCTGCCTCTTAATCCATGTCAGGTTCTTTTCTCTCATGTAGCTTCTTGTCTGTAAGGAGCTGATCAGATATCGCCTTGTGTGTCAGCACTTTCTTCCAAATTTGAGAGAAAAAGTGTGCACACACACTCTAGATGAGTACTGACTTCTTGTAATGCATTAAAAGAGCCAATGGCAAGAAAGCAGAAATGCCGTGTTTTTCTGTGAGCCCTGTTTATCCACTCCTAAACAGAACGGTCTCAGCAAGGGAGCTAGAAGCCAAACTCCACAAGTTCTAAGAACACTTCTGCTGTTTTCCAGCATACCACTCAACATATGATGGACCTCAAATACTTATGTGGCACTACAATGGATTGAGGGAAATGGTCATTTTTACTATTACTAAAAAATGCTGGAAGAACGATGGACTAAGGGAAGAGAAGCTCCCCAAAGCCAGGCTGACTGATACCAAAGTTCTGGCAAGACCAGAGCAAGGTCAGGGTCACGTGGCCCAAGTGCCACAAGGGCAGCATCACTACCACCACAGGGCAGCTGCCACTTCCCAAAAGATCATGTGCTGTCCAGCAAAGCCAAACCAGCTGACAGAGAAGCAAATTCCATGTGAAAGGATCACCCAAGCACAGCAAGATCCTCCCACACGAGCTGTAAGACTTACAGCACTACAGTATTAGAGAAATATTGGTGAATCAAACTGCAGCCCCACTGAAGCCTTATTATAGCACTGCTGAGGACTCAGGGGTCCTGGCAGATGAAAAACCACAGAACGAGCAGTGTGTGCTTGCAGCCCCAAAGGCCAACAGCGTCCTGGGCTGCACCAACAGAGGGATGGAGGGAGAGGGGTGATTCTTCCCCCCTTCTCTGCCCTTGTGAAGCCCACCTGCAGCACTACTCCAGGTCTGGGGGCCCCAGAAAAGTATGATGTGGACCTGTTAGAGGGTCCAGAGCAAGGCTATGAAGATGATCAGGGGGCTGGAGCACCTCTCCTATGAAGATAGGTGGAGAGAACTGTACTTGTTCCATCTGGAGAAGAAAAGGATCTGGGGAGTACTTGAAGGGAATTTATAAACAGGAGGGAAGTTTCAGGTTAGATGTGAGGCACAGATTCTTTATTCAGAGGGTGGTGAGGCGCTGGCACAGCTGCCCAGAAAACTGTGTGTGCCCCATCCCTGGAGGCACTCAGGACCAGGTCGGAGGGGCAGACCATGCTGGCAGGATGCAGCCAGGAGTTGGGGGGCTTTGAAGCCCCTTCCAGCCCAAAGCCATTCTGAGATCCTGCGATCAACCCCCCTTTCCTCTCCCTAAAGGAGCACAGCTATCATACACAGCACCGCAGCAGCCCCTCACCTACCTTGTAGCACTCGTATCTCTCATAGGACGTGCCGCCAGGTGAGTCGGGGAAGATGTAGGGCTGGGGGTGCTGGTTGGCCCAGAACTCCTCCTCTCCCGCCCTCAGCAGCTCGGTTGCCTTCACCATGTCCTTCACATCCTTGTTCTTATCGAAGCGGTCCCTCAGCAGGACGGCGAAGTAGCGGTACTTGTCCCTACAAGTTAAGCACACGGAAGGCACAAACAAAACGTCACACACGCAGGCAGCGCCGGGCCGCAGACCCTGGGCCGAAGCGGCCGCTCCCCGCCCCGCGCTGAGGGCGAAGGACAAAACGCAGCGGGGCCGCCGAGCGCACAGGAACCGGGCTCGGCACCGCTCCCAGCGTCGCGCCAGCCCTCCCCTCCTCACCGATGGATGCACCAGGACTCCAAGTGCCGCAAGGACTTCTTGTACAGCCGCAGCACCTTCTGCTGGTGCGTCAGGTAGGCCGCCATGTCTCACCGACCCGCGGGGCTGACGGGAAGGACGGTACGGCACTGCGCATGCGCCGCGCCGCCACCGCCGCCATGAGCCGCGCCAAGCTCGTGGGTGAGGGGGCGGCGGGACGGGGTGTGAGGAGGGGGAGTGTGGGCTTGGTGTGGGGGTGGCCGTGCTGGAGGGGCGGCTCGGGTCGCTTGGCGGGCGCTGTCAGTGCGGTGCCCTCGGGTCGCCGAGGTGCGCTTTGAGTTGCTGCTCAGAATGAACCCACGTACATCTGCGGGGTTTTTGTTGGCAGATATCGGCGTTAACCTCACGGACCCCGCGTTCAGGGGGATCTACAGGGGAACGCGAAAACATCAAGGTACGCATTGCTTCATGTTCGAACTTCCTATTTATTCGTTTTTCCTCCGAGTCTGGCTGTCCGTTCCGTGTTAAGGCATGAAGCAGGAAGCTGTGTGGGCTGGCACGGCCGCCCCCATCCCTGCGGTGCTGCGGGGCAGCTGAGCTGGGCGGGAATCTTCCCGCAGTGGGGCGGGGCTGGGCGGCTCTGAGGGCTCCTCCAAGCCCTGCCCTTCTGTGATTCTCGCTATTGGTTCCAAGTCTTTTTTTTTTGTGTGTGTGTGTATGCGGTGGCACCGCGTGAATGTAATTTTACGTTCAAAAGGAGTTTACTTGGCTCCTGAAGTTTACTTGGCTCCTTATGAAGTTCAGTATGTGATGTTTCTGTGTGCTTTTGCAGATGACCTTTTGGATGTGGTAGAGAGAGCTGTCAAAGTTGGTGTTAAAAAGGTAATTCCTCGCAGTTGGAATTTTCTACACATTTTATCCTGCTTTTGATATTTTTGGAGTGCTCCACTATTGAAACAATTCTGCAAGTTGCAAAGGAAAACATGGCAACTTTCTTCACTACCGTAATGTGGAAGTCTTCCATGCCGAGAGCCTTGTCTTTAATTTGCACTGATCATTAGGCAGTAATGATTTTAATTCAGTGCTGTTGTGTATGATCTGTGATTAATTGTACATTTTCAGTGGAAAGATGTTCTCCTCCTACATACTGTAGCAAATCATTACAGAAGTTTCAATTTAGATACATTGTCCTGTTTTAGGTGACTCACTTTGCAGTTACCGGTGCACGGGCAAATATTCAAAAAAGGTCTGATGGCTGTGAATATGCAGATATTTTGATACATAAAGGTAATTGGTGACTGCAGAAAAGGTAGAAGTACCTATAAGCTTGTGTGGTTGTGATACCTGAATGACTGCTAGTAAATGTTAGCTTTCACATATTGAAACTCCATAACAGTAAGCAGGTTTGTAACTCTTTTAACTTGTCTGTCTTGGACCACATTATTTAGTTGTAGTCTGCCTACTGTATGCCTATGTATGCATCTCTAAAATCAATGAAGTATCAAGGCAGAGATAAGAGTTAAAATACAACACATTGGACGCTGTTGTGAACTGTTCTGCTGGTGTGTTAGAAATATTAAATAAACCCTCCTTGGCAGGAGGAATGAGCACTTGGCAGTTTGCTGAAAGCCTCTTATCTAAAGGACGGAGCCATGCAGTGCCAGAAGTCTGCCCCATCCCAAACTGTGTTTGCTTGCCTGAAAACTTAATCTCTTAATCTGAAAATATTTATATTTGTCTATATCTGCAGATTTATGGTGATATAAGGTGATTTGATTTAAAAAAAAAAAAAAAATCTATCTTTGTTACCTACTGTATTTCCTGGGTCCTGGGGATTTAGGAAATCTCTTTGTTACTGATGTATGAAGCTTTGTTATATATGCACATTAATAATTGTCTTGTTGTGTTCTCTGCCTAGACTCTTAGTTCTCTCTGAATGTTTTCTTAAACATTTTGCTTGATATTCAAAGCAGAACATCCTGACAGTACTTCTTCTTTCCAGTTTTTGATTACAGGTGGGAGTCTCCAGGACAGTAAAGATGCATTGCAGCTGGCACAGACCAATGGTATTTTTGCTTCAGACTTCTATTGTTGGTCAATAATTGAATCTGCCCACAGTCTCTCAGAATTAATCATAGAATCACAAGGTTGAAAAGGACCCACAAGATCATCTAGTCCAACCATCCTCCCATTACCATTGCTACCACAAGCACTAAACCATATCTCATAGCTCCTCATCCTCTGTTCAAGACGCCTCTTGAACACTGCCAGGGACGGCGACTCCACCACCTCCCTGGGCAGCCATTCCAGTGCCTGACCACTCTCTGAGAGAAAAAGTTCTTCCTTATGTCTAACTTCCTCTGGTACAACTTGCGGCCATTTCCTCGGGTTCTGCTTGTTGCCTGGGAGAAGAGGCCAAACCCCTCCTCATCACAGCCTCCCTTCAGGAAGTTGTAGAGTGCAGTGAGGTCTCCCTGAGCCTCCTACATTAAGAGTGTATAAAGACATGCCCCTGGACTTGCTTACAGAATCTCAGATTAAAATTGGAAATGAGGATTCAGAGTGAGATCACTGCATTGCGTATGGCGTTATATAGCTATTTAGATTTCTGGGTGTTGGAAAGGATTAATCATTGCTCTGATTTCTGTTTCTAGGCAGTTCAGATGTTTAGAAAAACCAAGCCATGTGTGCTGCTGGAAGCACAATTTATCACAAGGCCCTCTTCCAGAAGTAGGCTGAAATAGATATATGATGTAGAATGTATCTCCCTCCCAGTTTTCCATTAAAAGGAATGTATCCCTCCTTTTTTTCTTCAGGTAGTTATCACTGCACTAATTACTTAAATACTTATTCTATTTAAGAAAGTAGTGTATTTATATACATTAAAGTACTGTTTACAGAAGAGAATCATAAAAGAACTCAGGTTGGAATGAAGCAGAGGAGGTAACCTGGTCCAACCCATTGCTTAAGGCCGTTCTGTGTGTGTGTACTATGTATGTGTGTGTACATATGTATTTATATGAATATTTTTATATGCATAAAGGCATATTTTATACATATGTATTTCCCTTCCATATTTCTACATTCTTCGTAAAGGCACTGCATGTGTCTTTTTGTTTTGGTACTGAGGTCATCTAGAAGGAATTTCTAGGTAAGTCAGACATTGCTTGCAAAATCCTGTCCCAGCTAATGAATGTAGAGGCACATGAGATAAAGAGGGAGTTTTCTTTTGAAATTACAAGTAATGCAAAATGTCCAGGCACAGATAATGGCTATAGCTTATATGAACTCATATTTTTTTCTTAAAACCATCTAATAATGTGTTGCTTTAGATATGTTTTACAGCACAGCTGGCTGCCACCCTACACGCTGCGGGGAATTTGAGCAGAGTAACCCTGACCAGTATTTATCAGAATTAAAAAATCTGATTGAAAAGAATAAGACAAAGATAATAGCAGTTGGAGAATGTGGCCTAGGTAAGTGTTATCTTAGTACTTCAGTACTGATATGTATAAACGTGTAGACATCCTCCAACCCTAACTAACTGAGGTTTTGTTCTTTCTAATTGTAGATTTTGACAGATTGGAGTTTTGCCCAAAGGACATCCAACTCAAGTAAGAAACTTGCTGTCTATAAGTTGATTTGTATCGCTGTACATCAGTGTTTTCCTTCCTGTGTTGTACCAGGTAGCATTTAGTCAGGTAGACATTTGCAATTTGCAGATTTTTTTGTGTCAGAAAACGTGACTTTAAAGGAAGCAGTGAATTTTGCTTCCTGCACGGTGTGGGTCCAACGTGTCCTTTCCTGTAAAATCCATCAGAATTGCTGGGTTTCCAGGTATGGCAGCTATTCATTCTTGCTCACGCTCAGTCTAGCAGACTCTTGGTGAGAATTAATGTAACTGTAGTATGTGAAGGAAGAATTAGTTTGTTGGAGTGGAAGGTGTAGAGGAGGGAACAGAACTATCAAAAAGAGTAAGTCAGCAGTGGAGAGAAGGAAGCTTTTACTATGGGCAGTGTTAGCTGAGATAATTGAGGGCTGATATGTTCATCTGAGGACCCGGAGAGATTGGTAGTTTGAAGTAATGTACACAGCAATCATACTGAGTGACAGGAGCAACCACAGCCCCTAACATCAGCCTGCATTCCTGTATTGACAGTCTTTGTCTGCAGTTCTCTTTGTGAGAAAAGGTGGGTGGTGGAAGGGGCATTCCAATGAAAGGAGACTGAATTGTAGCAGGTTGCTGCTATGGGTAGAATTAGTCACTGGGGGGCAGTGGTTAGTTGTATATTTTCCTAATTGCCACAAGTAATCAGTAGGGAGAGTTGATCATGTCTTTTACTGTATGAATGTAGTACTGCAAATATTCCCCAAATCAGACAGAACAAAATACATGAACCTAGTTTCTCAAAGCTCTTTGAAACAGACAGAAGAAATGTACTATCACTCATACGTGAATCCCAAATTGCTTTTCTGGAGATCTACTTCTGCATGGCCAAATCTGCTTCATCTGTGTTAGTGCTGTGATCCCCAAACTGAAAATGCCAGAGCATTTGAAGTCTGTGCTCAATACTAAATCTGCAAACAAACAAGCAAGGATGTTTTCAAACATTATTGAGGAGAAACAGATGTAGCCAGTGGCCTGGCTCTCACCCGACAGAAAAAGGCCATACCTTCAGTACTGTAACTAGTAAGGCTTGGCATCCTGATGGTTTACACTGTTATGTTCTGATCACCATATGTCAGGTTTCTGTCGGCTTTTCCAGAGTTTCTCTTTCCTGGCTTTTGTGTTTTGTTCTTTTTTATCTAGGAACTTCCTTGTCGACTTCCTCATTCTCTTTCACAGGGCACATAGCAGCATGTGATGTGATGGGCTTCACCGTAGCTAGATAAGGAAGAAGCTTGCATTGCCTCCCTCTCAGCTTTGAGAACAGTAGTGGTTTTGTGGGTAAAAGGTTACATCAGCCAGTAGTTACTTATGGGGATTATTTGCAGCTCAGTCTCTAAAACCTCATTTTTGTATGAAGCAAGTCTGAAGAATGAAAACAGCTGTTTAAAAAAAAAAAAAAATACAAAACATCAATCAAGCAACTGTAGCTATTTAAACAGCAAGAGCAATTGTGCATTGCAATTAAATTTGGATTTTAGTCAGTGTAGACTATGCACAGTGTCCAACTACAAAGAAAATTATGAGGAGCATGAGAGGAGCATTTCTAATTCTCATGCCTGAGTGTAGCATGGCAGACAGAGAAACTGTAAGTAATGATACTGTGGGATCAGAACTAGCAGCAGGTTACTGGAGACAAGGTTAAATTAGTACTCACTGGTTCTAACTTTAGAAACTGCACTGGGGATCTGGCTACCTGCTTACTGCCCTCTGCCCCACGTCTTTGTCTTCATAGATGGCTGCCTCGCTGTTACTGCTCCTTCAAAGGGAACACTGGAAGTAGGAGGTAGGACAGGAATAACAATGAGTGAAAAGGAGAGGATGCAGGCACGCAAGCAATAGAGGGAGAACCATTGAGAAATGGGGAAAGAGTGAAGACAGTGTGCAAAACAGGGCAGAAGATGCGTGGTATTGGTATTTGTTTCATGTCAAGAAAGACAAGGCTGACCTTTGTGGAAGAGCAAACAAAAACTCTGCGTTGTTACTTTGCCAGCTCTGAGGACTAATTTGGGCCATTCGGGGCTATAGAATTCTGCACAGTGCTCCCTCACCCACCCCCACACCTTTTACAAATACTTCTTGAAATAGCAGTCTCTGTGTGATAGACACTCTCTTCTATCCCTGGCATTTCAGAACCTTGTGGAGAGAACTGGCAGTTCCTCTGTCATTACAAATAAATAAAACCCAATTCCACCAGCACTCACAATACTCAGGGGTATGTGCTCAGCATAGATGTTTATGAGTTCTTCCATTATTGATGCTTTTGGCCACTTCTTATCTGTGCTCATCACTGCTGCATGAATATCCCGCAGCAGAAAGTTGCTTTTAAACGTGAATGCCTAAATTGTTGAATGGATGATAGCTTCTGCATGGCAAATCCATCGATTTGTCTTTAGCTCTGGAGGACCAAAATGTACAAGCACTGGAAAAACTGTTCTGCTGTCTTTCATTAGTCTTTGACTGAATTTCTGCTTAAAAGTGATTTTTGTTTTACAGATACTTCGAAAAACAGTTTGACCTGGCAGAGCAAACAAGACTGCCCATGTTTCTTCACTGCAGAAACTCACATGCTGAATTTTTAGGTGGGTGTTGCATGAGGATTTCAAGCAGTAACAAATTCTGAATATGAAAAATCTAGAAACCTGAATCATAGAATGGCCTGGGCTGAAAAGGATCACAATGATCATCTAGTTTCAACCCCCCCGCTACGTGCAGGGTTGCCAACCACCCATCTTGGGCAGCCTGTTCCAGTGCGTCACCACCCTGTGTGAAAAACAGGGATCCTTCACCTTTGTCTGTTACAAAACCACCTTATGTTTCTACTCTTTATGTTGCAGACATAATGAGAAGAAACAGAGATAGATTTGTTGGAGGAGTGGTAAGTATGGGCTTTGGTGTGGGGTTCGTTTTTACATATGTGTGTGGGGCTGGAGGATGTATGTGAATGTCGTTGTTAATGTGTGACTTATTGTTTGCCATGGAGTCTGTGGAGGCTGCCTGTTGGGTACTTTCAGCTATTATAAATTACTATTTGCAATCCTCTTTAAAAAAAAAAAAATCTGTATTATATCAGTATTTTTAGTTTTGTTGCTTATTCAACATTTTTATGTTGCAAGGGAAGGGAATAGGCTGAGACATGGCTCTGAGCTGACATGACCAGTTTTTCTTGGCCTAGCAGAAGGACAGTTTAAGCACCTTATAATTGACATTGGCCTCTTCCCAATTCTGCAGTGCCTGTAACTGCAGTGCCTCCAGACCACAGATAATTTGGATGCGTGTTCCCAGTGGGAGCTGTAACCTCAAACATTTGCTTCTGACATCAGACATGATTTTCAAATTACATCCAGATGTATCTTCTGATTGCTTCCTGTCCTTAGATATTCAGATCGTGTATTTTAATTCAAACACATAGCAGGAAGAAACTTCAGATGAAATGATTAAGGAAGTCCAGCAGTTCTCTTTCAGTTTTCCATTATGCCGTGGTTTTCCAAAAGTAATGAAGACTTGGATTATTGCATCGTGCTTGTGTCAGACCACAACTGGTCTGGTTATCTCCGTCCCCAAGTCTCCCCATTTGTACCGCAAAACCTTCCCCAAGCTCTGAAGTTGCACTGAGTGGTCACTCCTTCCTTCAGTCCTGCACAGCTGATATCAAGCAGAGACACAGAGAGCACCCTCTGCTGCTGGTTGTTCCTCTGCCTGCACGGGGAAGTGGGCGCTCTCTTTGCTCCCTTCAGGGACCACAGCTTCCACATGGGTTACACTTCACACCCTACGACCCGTCGCTTGCCTCTCATCCTTAAGATGACCAGTAGGCTTTGGGTTCCTTTGGGCTAAAATCTGTGCTGAAAATAATTCCAGCTCTTACTCTGGCAGTGTCCTCTAGGGAAGACCAAGGCGAGAATGTAAAAACTAAGCACACACAGCATTGCTTGCTGTATGTAACCTCCCAGATTTCAGGTATTGGCTACAGAAAATTTGTGGGCCATAAGCAGTATCACAGCATAGACTTTTCCTACATTAATCACTAATGAAACGTGATAACTGGTTTTGTTGCAGCATTCCAGTGACCTCAGCCTGAGCTTTGCCCCAGTTCAGAATCAGATGAGCTATGTCCCATCTTTGTTTGAATACATGTGTAATGCATTCCATTGAAAGGTATTTATGACGCAAGTCAATACTCCTGTATGATTTTAAATGATTGGAGTTTTAAATTAAGTCTGTGTATTACACATCTGCATATGCATTTATATTGATTGTAGGTTCATTCTTTTGATGGCACAAAGGAAGAAGCAGCAGCAATAATAGATTTGGATCTTTACATTGGAATAAATGGCTGGTAAGTTCCTCGCAGGAAATAAAGCTATTTTAAAATGGCAGCTGCAATGAACTCATTGGTTTCTTTTAAACAACGAGGTCAAGTTTTCAAAGCTCGATAGGCCCTTAATCATCTGACAGATTTAGAATTGCACTCATTAATCTTTTAGCTACAAAAAGTTCTTAACTCACCACTCAGCAAGCTAATCTGGTCTGGGGTCCTTCCTACTACCCTCCAGTCAGTCCTCGTTTGGAAATGAATAGAGTGATAGAGTGTGGAAGCAGTCTTGCTGTGAGATCATGAAAAAAAAAACAGCATAGTTTTCAGTTACCATGTCAAATATAGGAGTAGTGCAAAATGTCACCTGATCAGCTTTATCTGCTGGTCACACAGCCAGCTTTGGCTGTCTCAGTGGCACGGGTAGCTGAGGCTGGGCAGATGGGTTCTGTCCCCAGGGCAAGCCAGCTTCCCAGTAACTCCATGTTTGCTGCTAAGTGCAAAGTTTGAATTTAGAGGCAGCATTTAAAAAAAAAACAAAGCAAATTTTCTTTAAATTGTTTAGGAGGCTGTTTTTGCTATGAAACACTTCAACAGGCGAAGTAATGACTTGTACACACTTTTTATTTTTCTAGTTCATTGAAAACAGAAGCCAACTTGGAAGCACTGAAATCAATTCCTAGTGAACGATTAATGATAGAGACCGGTAAGATTTTATATCTTGGTCAGCAGTTCGTGACTTAAATGCTGTTGGGCAACACGATATGCTTGCATAGCAGTGATAAGGCAAGCCCGAGAGGAAGGAGACAGGAGCGGAGAACGGACTGCCCAGTGCTCTGTTTTGGAGGGCAGCCTGTGAGCTCTCTGAGTACTCCTTTTCAGCTTTCTGCTCGAGGGAAGGAGCTGCCTGTCAGTCCCCAGTGTAACAGGGGAAGGTGGAAAGGGTACACTGACAAGCCTGGATTTTCAGTTGTATTTAAATACTGAAGTCCTGCTCAACTATCTTTTAAAGTGCAGCTTGCTGGAGACGTGCCAGACAGGGCAGTGGCTGAGGTCCTGCCAGTGGTAGCTGTAATGTCAACTGGAAACAACAGCTCTTTAAATGGAGTACTGTGGGAGAAGGCTCACGTTCCCCTCTTGGGCTGATGAGCTGCAACTTCAGAGTGTGGGATTTCTTTGTGTGTGCGCTTCACATGTGAGGAACTGACAGTTAAAAATGCTGGCTTCATTGGAATTTCTGAATCTGAAAAAAAAAAAGCAAACTGCCTGGATGCTTTTAACTAATTTGCTTACGAAGCACAAATGTTGACAAATTTGGAAATGTCTTTGGAACAGATGCAGTGCATGCATTGTTATGTCAGAGATTAGTGGGATGTGTTACTGTATGGTATTTTAAAAGGTAAACTGCTTAAGATAATGGTATAAAAATGCAAAGATTGTTCAGGTATTAAATTATCCCAGTCTGTTCAAGTCATTCCTCAAAAGAGATAAGGAAAACTAATGTCTGTGGCTGAGTTGATTAAGCCATCTAATGGTATTCTCAAGTGATTGCATGCTCTTAATTCTGTTTTTCAAATGAAACTAGATGCACCCTGGTGTGGAGTGAAAAATACTCATGCTGGATCGAAATATGTGAAAACCACATTTCCTACCAAAAAGAAATGGGAAATGGGGCACTGCCTGAAGGACAGGAATGAGCCCTGCCATATAATGTAAGTGCACTCCTGTAGGATTACATAAAATATTTCAGATACACAGGGGGAAAAGAAAAGCAACAGTCCACGGGAAAGATAGTAAATAGAAATGAATTTAAATGTATTTAAGTATGCAAGGTATTACTTAATGGGTTGTAAAATATATAGATATATGTGTATATGTTAAGGACTTAATTTTTCCATTTCAACAATTCTGAATGCAGAAAGCTCCCTGAAAACGAAACCAGTGCTGACTCTTTCTTTTCACTCTGTATGCTGAAGAATGAGTTAAGCCCTGTAAAGTAAACTCACTTGAATAAACTTCAATCAATTGCAGTTATGTTTAAAACTGATACAGCTCTGGAGCTGTGCTGTCCTCTGAAGACAGACAGTGCAAAGACAGGGAGTAGACAGAAATGACACTGATAGGGCTGCTCCCAGTTCCCTTCAGGCGTCACTGTGCCTGTGGTAAAGGATGCCATCATGTGAACTTGGTTAAGGGTGCTTCCTTCATCCTGCTATGATGCTGGAACAAATGTTTCATAAAACATTGATCTTGTGAAGTTTCGATATGAGTAACAGTAGTCAATGAGAGAACAGTAAGAGAAAGCTGTAGGGGCTGCTGGAGTTACAGCCTGAACGTACAGAAAGCCTGACTTCTGCTACATCCTCAGAATGCATCCTCCCAGAGGTGGGAAAAGCAAGGAAGTGTATTGTTTTAGTGAAAGTGTTATCTCCATTAACAGCATGGGTAGGTGAAATCTATGAATTTTCACAACTGCTAGCAAAGTCTCTTTGGTTGCTTAGGGCAGTTGGTGCTATCATTCTTGTTACCAGCTCCTTGAAAAGAAGGAATGAGGAAAGTTTCTTGTGTTGTAGTATGTGACTTTTCAGTGCAGCAAAGTTCACAGCTGCACAGAGCCAGATGCAAAGCCCCTTTACTTGACCAGATCTTTATTTGCTGTGAAATCTGTATGTTTCTATGCGTAAAGTACCTGTTTGGAACTAATTCCTAAATACTTCTCACAATGCTACTAAAGACTGTAGGAATTTGAAGTGTCAAAACAAGAGCGTATGTGAGAACGGAAGGGAATGCTGCTGTTGTAGGCTTGAAGAAACTTTGGAGACTGCTGATCATGCTAAAGCATGGTTTAAGTTGCCACGGCTACTTCACCAGGGCTCAAAATACATTTTAATGCAGAGATGTTGCCCTGTAACACTCCTCAAAACTCATTATTTATATATAACACAAACTGCACGCGTTGGGACAGAAGGGCTGCATCAGAATTTTAGACTTTCTGAGGTCAGTCCACAAATACAGAAGAGATCAACTGAGAACATTTGTTTGCCTCACAAGAGTTGATGACCTTTCCTGCTGCCTGAACAAGGCTGCTGTGGCAGGTGTGTCTGTTACACCATCCTGTGTTTGTCTGCCGCCCGACGTGCAGCTCATCACAGTGCTTCAGAAACCCCAGCACTGGCAGCACCGGGCGCCTTTCCTACAGCAGTACGTGGCTGCTGTACTGTGGCTTTTTTGTTGTTGCTGTTAATGAAATAAGAGCCTTATTTCAAAAATACTGTCCTCTTAAAATTAATTATAACCATTACTAGTAGTAGATTAGTAACTTGAGAATGTCGTAAGCCTGAGGAAGTACAGTGAGAGTTGGCATTTTGTGAGTTGTCAAGCAGCATGATCTGTTGTGAGAGGAAAGTTAGCATGAGGCCACAAACTATATTTAATATTTAGGGTCCATACACTGTTTAATATAGCTCAGTTGGCAGGAGGGTTTTTCCACTTGTCTTTCTTTGGTGGTGGTGCAAGAGTGGGGAAGACAGCTTTTAATTTTGATGGTGATATCTATATATTAATGTGTATTAAGACCTGCTATACACACCTTGGAAGCTATTTTTGTGGAAACTTTATCCACCAGAGGCTTTTTTTTTTTTTTTTTTTTTTTTCCTCCTGCAGCTTTTACACAGTATTGCAGCAAAACATCACATTCCCACTGCAACTAAGTGGGGACAAATACCTGTAAGCCCTCCCAAAGCTCTTCAGGGCTGATACTCTTTGGTACTTGGAATTATCATTTCTACATAGGCCTGATCTTATCCCATCTTCTCTTGAAAATACTCTTAAATAAAGAAGCCTTTTGGCTGCAAAACACAAGCATGAAATGCTCTTAATTCTTCATCTAGGAAAATACTGGCATTCCAGAACAGTTAGGAGCAACTTTTTCTACTGTTTTCCTTGAAAAGAAGTTTAACTATTGCCTAAGTTGAGGCAAAAATCCAAAACCCAAACCACACTGCTAAAGTTAAGGTCCTTCATCTTCACCACAAGGAAGTTTGGTTTTTTCCTACTGCTAGAATTGTACAGAACATACAGGGTTTTTCCTGTACTTCAGTGACAGAAAACAAATAAGCCGTGGCCTGGTTTGCTCTTACTGAGTGTTAATACTTGTCTTTACCTTCCTTTTGCCTCCTTTTCCTGGATTCTACCAAAGCTCCAGGCCTTCTAAAAGTGCTTATTTAGCATCTCCTACTGACATCTGAGTGTATCCATCACAGTTTGTCTAGAGAAAGGGGAAGCAGAACTGACCTGTCCTGGTAGAGGTAACCTGTTACATTTGTAGCTGGAATTTAAGCTTTGCCATAAACCAGTTTGTTTATAGTGCCACTTTAACCTTGACAGGAGGTTAATGAATTTCAGTCTGAAAAGTCAAGACCACTGATAAAGACATGCACAAAATGACACTTTCTTTGGAACAGAAAGCTGTTTAATTACCTCTGAACAAGAGTCAAAAGACCAAAGATGAACCTGTACCAGTGAGCAACCAGCGACCAGGGAATAGAAGTTACTGCCTTTAGTAAGTGAAGCTGTTTCCGTATCAGAGCATCTCACCCTGTTGCTCTCATAGTAGGTTTTTATTCCAGGTTAATCTTAGTTACTCATGTACATACAGATGTGACACTCTGATGTATATTCAGTACTGATTTTTGGAGTCTAATATCAATTATTATTTTTTTTTTAGTCAAATACTGGAAATTATGGCAGCAGTAAGAGAAGATGACCCACTCGAGTTGGCCAATACTCTATATAACAACACTATTAAAGTCTTCTTTCCAAATATATAAAGTTTTCTTACATTTATTCAACATAACTTTAGTAAGTATATTGCAAAAAAGTTAAGACTGATCATATCTGCAAGTTCTTATCGACAGAAGCCAATATGTAGTGCTTTTTGTACAAGATTAAAGCTGATTTTGAAAAAGTGGTCTGCATTGGTACAGTTTCCTAGCCCTATTTCCTTTTCATCAAGATTCGGGATCAATTTCTAAAATAGCCTAAGCTAGCAGCTCTTGTTAATACCTGCACACATTGCAAAATGAATACCAGGCTGCTGAGTTCACGTGTAGAATGCTTCAAGTTACTACTGGTAATTCAGAAGTGCTTAACAATCAAGTGCATGCTTACTACTTGACCAGAAAGCTTAGCGGTTTCATCTTTTGCTCCACTTCGGCAAATGCTGTAGTGTTAAGTCTACCAACCTAAGCTTTGCATTGTTTTCTTTTTAAACACAACTCACTATTTTTTAAGTGATAAAGCTCTGCTAATACTGAATTTGTTAAGTAAAGCTGCTTTGGTTCAAGCTTTTCGTTTCTGATTTAACCCGCTGAACTGTCTGTTTTCACCAGTGTTTTACATCCAGAACTCACTGATCAGGGATTACTGGTAGGCAGTCTTTGGCACAGCATTATCACTACATCAATTAAAGAGTGTTTTTCCAACCATCTTAAAAACGTGAAAACATTTTATTCCATGTACAATAATGTACATAATTTAAGGTGGTCATGAAAGAGACCAGCAAAAATTAGAGGTATATTTACAGTAGCACACACCACAGTAAACAACCACCATTCACAGACTCAACACCGAGATACTGCTGTTGTGCTTAAAAGTACAATAACTACAAAGTGATGCTTTTATTCTCTTTGAGTCAATTTAAACAAATACCTCACGGCTTAGGAAAGAACATCTTAATCACCCAAGAGAGTCAGAGTCAGCATTAAGAGTCTCATTCAAGTGCTGTTCCACACCATCATCATCTTCTTCGCCACTATCCAAGCTGTCGTTATCTTCATTTAATTCATTTTCAGCGTCAGCAGCTTCTTCTGCAACTAGTACAGGATCTTCATTTGGTGGCACAAACCCGTTGTTGTTAGAGATGTTGGCGTTCTCCTTGTCCTCAATATACACTTTCTGATGGCACATGGGGCAAGTGTCCTGAATGTACAGCCACTTCCGAAGACAAAGTGCATGAAAGTAATGGTTGCACGGAGTAATGCGAGCAGACGTGGTGAACTCGTGGTAGCAGATTGCACATACGTCATCTATTTCACGGAGCCGGCTTCCTTTCACCTCTGGAAGGGAGTTTATTTTCTTAACAGCAGTCCTGCGATTTATAAAAGTCTTCCAGCCATTCTTTGCTTGCAAATAGATGTTGAAGTACGCGTGCAGACACATCATGCAGGCGCGGATCTTACTTCCCGATTCAAAAACCATTGTGTAAGCTCCATTTCCGAACATGATGACTCCAAATATAAACTCAATAATATTGCCAGTGGAGCGAACGTAATAGACGTAGTCGTCAAGCTTTTCCCACAGCACGTTGTAGTAGCCGTCGATCATAAACAACACATAAACAGTGATAGAAACGATTACTTTCAGGCAGAGCTCTACGCAGAACGCGGTAACTGCGAAAAGCCACGTGTTCAGTGCGTAGTGGTGCCAGAGGACGTAGCTGAGCAGAACCGGCAGGATGAAAAGGCAAGCTGAAACAAACAGCACAGGGAAGTGTCTGCGGAACGACGGCACGTGGGAGGCACTGAGAGACATCAGCACGGGGTCTGTCATTCCATGGATAAAATGCAGGACTGCGGTTAGCAAAAGGCACATGTTTCGGCTCAGACGAACTAGTCTTTCTTCTGGTTTCAGTCCGCTTAAACCAGTCTGCAGAGCCAAAATGAAAAACAGAACAGGTGCTACAAAACCCAGCCTTTTGTCGTCCTCGTCGGTCGACCCAATGAAGGCCAAGATGCCAAGTCCCAAATAATGTGCTATGGAGGAAATGACAGCACTCATGCCTAACACAGTTAAGGTAGAATCGCACCCACTTATTATTAGGCTGCAGATCAGTTCCCAACAATTATCCCACGAAATCAAGAAGAATTTGTCTTCCGTATTAGTTTCAGCCATCTTTACAACATATGTCAATACCACAGCTTGTGCTGCAAGTCTCGTCAGCCAGAAGACACGCAGAACAGCTGGAAATCGAATCCTTTTCCATGTATCTTCCACCAATAGCTGTAATCCATAAATGCGATACATGTGCCTCACCAGCAGATAAACATACCGCACTGAGTAATAGAACCACTTGATTTTCGTAACTAAAATGACTGTGGTGTTCAGTGTCAGCACTAGGCCTGAAATAAAAACTAGCATCTGTCGGACATGTAAAGGTAGTTCAACAACCAAGCCAATTACAGGAATCAGTATATCCAGGATGATTAGCTGGGAATATACAGACTGCATGTTCAGCAACGTAACGTATCCGATTCCGAAGGTAAGCTGAAGGATGGAAAGCGCCATCCATAGCGAAGGTCCTTTATGAGGGAGGAACTGAATTCCAAAAGCTGCTGTGTAGTAGGCACTGTAGAAGTTTATGTGCAAAGAAGCATAGTAATTCACCAACACTGAAGTTGCAGCCAGCAGAAATGCCGAGGCGATCATATAAAACTTGAAAAGTGCTCGCTGTTGTAACACCAGAACAATGCTGGATACAAAGACACCTAAAAACAGATGGGAACCATTTAGTTCTCAGCAGAAACTGAGTAACAGAATTTACCTATTAGCTTTGCAGCAATGCTCTCCCATTAGACACTCCTAACTTTGCATTAGCAATGACGCTATCTTCAGAGAACAGACTAAAGAACCACTTTTATCTGGAGAAGGCAAGGTTGAGGATTAGAAAAAAGCAGTGGGCATGGAACACAAAGCCTAGGGCAGCAGGCATGGCCCTGAGCTGCACGAGCGCAAGGAGTGTTTGGACACCACTCTCAGACACAAGTTTTGGATTTGGGTGGTCCATGCGGAGCCAGGAGTTGGACTCCATGATCCTTGTGGGTCCCTTCCAACTGGGGATAATCTGATTCACTTCTATGATCTGTATTTAATACAGATGTGCACTGCTGTGATGGAGAGCCAATTTAAGCATAAGCCAGCACTGTTATTAAGTCTATCTTAACAGTTTCAGACTGGAGCACCAACAATGTCCAAGTCCTCAAAGATTGTTCCCCGGCCAGCCCTGATATCTACAGGTAGGTAAACTCTAAAAGCAGGAAAGAATTACCAGATACAGCACCACTAAATGCAGTGAATTTTACACATTTATCCAATATTGAGTCCCTCTTCACCTGAGCAAAGCACCTAACTACAAACACCCACACTGGCCAAAGTGTCAGGACAGCCTGCAAAACAGTCGAGACAGATTTTCTCAGAGGACAGGCATGAAAGAGAGCTAGGGGACGAGGCAGGCAGCTCACTGAGAGGCTAACAGCTTTCCTACATCACACAATTAACTCTGGTGTAACCCCACCAGGTGAAGCACTCTGAAAGGCTTTGGCAAAGTCCCCCATTCTCCACCTATAATTGAACTGAGCAACAGCACGTATATTTTTTTGGTACACAGATGTAGAATGCAAGGAAGAAACGGTAAAAGTAAGAAGGGGAAAAATGAACAAGAATTAATAGCAAAAGGCAGAGTACTCCTAAAAAAGTTACTGCATCTTAAAGGTACTCCTTGCAAGCAGCACTGGCTGATGTAACAATGTTCTCCTTAACTAATCATTAACCTCGGGAAGCTGACTGAGGGAAGAACACAGTCATTCAGGAAGTGCCTTCTGCTCAGTCCTTCCATGAAAAGCTCAAACTCACGAGACACAACACTTTCTAAAATGAGTCTGACCATTTCATTGCCTTTTCATGCATACCATAATAAACAACCATAGGAGAGTCGGGTAGTTGGGTACTGCATGTCATCTTAAAATACTGACCTTTCACATGCAAGCCATCCTTGAAACAATATTACAGCGAGCTGATAAGAGAGAAAAGCTACACCTACAGGCTCCCCCGTTGGGGCCGTAGCAAAATGTACAACATATATATTGCCAATACATGTGGAGGAGCCAATGCCTGCAGGGAGCCTGAAAAGACCCCAGAGGCTACTGGGATCTCTGGCAGGGGAGGGGAGCACCCCACTCCTCTCCTCCGGCCATGGCATACCATCCATCTTTTTGCCATGACCAAGTGGTTCTGCACAGTGGAAATGCTTACAAAGCACACGCAGAATCTGAAAGATGAACAGCGGAGACAAAGCAAGGTTAGCCTGAAAGATTAAAGACAAACTTCACTGCAGGTTGCTTCTGCAGTGTGTCCAACCCAATGAACCTGCATAGAACGAAAGTGAAGGAAGAATCCAACTGAGCATTCCTGCATTAAAGCTTTTTAAAAATCATACAAACTCCTGTTAGCATTCTTGAAGTAAAACATATCCCAGAGTAATTCAGAGCTGTTCGACACCATTTTTGAAAGCTATCAGGTCTCTCCAGTTAAGATTAGCTGTTCAGAGACAGCAAATGGTAACAAAAAAGGGCAACTTCACCTGTATTTAATTACAGCAAGATCCAACATAAATATCTCAGCGTGTCCGAACAACAGCAAAGCCCCAGCTCTGTGTCCTGGTTTCGGCTGGGACAGAGTTAACTTTCTCCCAGTAGCTGGTCTGGTGCTGTATTTTGGATTTCAGATTAGAACGTTGATAACACACCAGTGTTTTGGTCTTGCTGAGCCATGCTGCACAGAGCAAAGAACGTTTCAGCTTCTTGTACTGTAGAAATGGGGGCTGCCACTGCTCAGGGACTGGCTTGGCATTGGTCAGAAGGTGCTGAGCAACTGTGTTATGCATTACTATTATTATTTTCCCCTTTACTTTTCTGTCCCATTAAACTGTCCATCTCAATCCATTTGTTTTATCCCCCCCTGCCCCCATTCTCTTCCCCATCCAATTGAGGGAGGACGAGCAACAGAACAGCTGTGTGGTGCTGATCTGCCTGCTGGGTTAAACCGCAGCACCCTGTAATCCTTAAATTCACAGGAAAAAAATAACTACTGACTGAACCACACGGAAAGTCTTTAGCATCATCGTGAAGCAGTTACAATTTTATTTAATTTTTGGAAAGCTGAGAACCACAGCCCACTTGTCTCAAATCACAGCCCCTCACAAACTGCTCCCAAAGCTCTCACTGGAGGCAGGGGAGGGATCAACCAGTTCCCCACACCCTTCCAGCAAAGTGATCACAATCCTGAAGAGGTGCTTCATAACTTCATCTCATTATCACGCACTTAAGAGAGATCATCTGAAAATGTATCTCCGATTCCCATTTACGTTGGACTAAGTTCAAGGCGCTTCCTACAGCATCTCTATTACACAATGAATGGCTCCCAAAAATTGCTTTAGTGATGTGCTGCAACGTCATTGTTTTTTTAAAGGAACTGCTTACCAGTGAGATGCACTCTTAGCAATTACGTAAAGGTAGAAGCTCCAGAAATGGGAAATAAGAGGGGTATCCCCGCTGCAAAAAGGCACAGAATCACAAATACCCTGAAGGATCCCACCGGGATTAGGAGTCCAACTCCTGGCTCCCACACCCAAAATTCAAACCCGATGAGAGCACTGCCCAAAAGCTCCCTGAGCTCCAGGCTGTGACCACTGCCCTGTGGAGCTGCCTTGTGCTCCCTAGAGCAGCAGCCCAAACCAAACCCCTGCTCCGGGTTTCTCCTGGCTCTCCTCTTGCCTGCTGCCCTGCTTTACTTCACCCTTTTTCCCCTCTGCTATTGCAACACCATCCCCACTGCGCTTCTTGCTGTTTATGTTCCCTTTTAACCTCTCCTCTGACTTTCCTCCCCTGACAGCTGTACCACCCATATCCCTGCCTTTTTTTTTTTTTCCCTGACACAAACACCAAAACCACACCAAGCCAGCACGCCGCAGGCCTGCAAAGCTCCTGGCTGCGTTTCAGCGTCCCTGTTCCTTCCTGTCTCGGGCTGCCATCCCCACTGCAGTTCAGTTTCGCTCTCACAGCGGCAGGCAGCGTTACTCGCGGTGCACAACCCCTCAGCACCGCGCAGCGTACCAAAGACAGCACCACATTGTTACACCAGTGACTTAACCTCCAGAAAAAAAAAGAAAAGCAGAAAAAGCTGGAAAGCAACCAGTTGGAAGAGCTCTCAAGTTTGTGAATTCAGTCTGGGGCACTTTCGGGCTGCCATTCCCGAGGTAAGGGACCTGGCAGCGTACCTCGGCCAGGCAGCTACCGACGCGCGCCTATGAAACGCACAGCCGCGGCGTCACATGGCTGCCACACGCTGTGGAAGTCTCCAGACACTGCGAGTGGCAGCCGGCAGCACCCGGCAGCAGTTGGCCCCACTGCACCCGGCAGCGCTCGCACCAACCTCGGGTGGCTTCCGAGGCCCCGTTCGCTGCGAGGACAACAGAAAGCAACACACATCGCCGCCCTGTAGCCGGGACCGCACACAGAGAGCCCGGGAACGGGGATGGGTGTGGGATACTGAGAGGGGCCACGGGGACAGACGGCGCTCCGGCCGGCAGAAGGGGGAAGACAACAGCCACAGCGCCGAGGGAAGAGACCGGGGCAGCAGAAAGCAGGCAGCGGGAAGGAAGGGGTCGGAGCTGAGGGAAGGGGCCGAGGAGAGCCCGAGGCGGCACAGCAGCTGCGAACGAGGCCGGCAGTACGGGGAGGTGGGGGCCGAAGGAGCAGCGAGGTCGAGGCCCGGCCCGGACGGGGCCGCCCGGAGCCGCCCCCAGCCGCCCCCAGCGCCCCGCCGGGCCCGGACGGTGTCTCACCCAGCAGCCGCAGCAGCACGCCCAGCAGCGCGGCGCACACGGAGCCGCCCGGCAGCGGGGCCGAGTTGAAGATGGCGTCGATGAGAAACAGGCTGGGCACCCGCAGCGCGACCTCCAGCCCGGACCGCAGCCGCGGGCCCGGCCGTGGCCACGGGAGCTGCGGAGGGCCCGGGGCCGCCATCCCCCGGCGAGGGGAAAGGCCGCCGGCGCCTCCCGCCCGCTCGGGAGCGGCGGGGCGGCCGCGGGGGTAGCGAGGGAACCCGGTGAGCCGCTACCGCCCCGCTCCCGCCGCCGCCCGACCCGGCCGGGCCCCCCGGCGCGCCGCCGCCGCCTCCATGTTCCCTCTGCGGTCCCTCCGTGGGGCCGGGCCCGGCCGGGCGGCGAGGCGGGGCCGCGGGGCGTCACAGAGTGCGGCGCCGCCCCCGCTCCCCCCCGCCGCCCCCGGAGGGCCCCGGCCCTGGGGTGAGCGCGGGGCCGGGCCGTACGGAGTTCGTCTCGGCTCTGGCGGAGCCGGTTGGCGGAACGCGGGGGAAGCCCGCGTGCTGTGACATCGGCGATACACAGGGGTGAACTCCTCTGGCGCCTACGAGCCTCCCGCGCGGGGAATCCTTCCCAGATGAAAGCGCTTGCTTGTTTGGATGCGCTGTCAGTGCGTTCTGCTGCGCCAGCTGCGGGCCCGCTTTGTGTCAGACCGCCCTCTGAAGGACGTGCGGTTCCAGCACGTTCCGCAGCCCGGGCTGCTGCGTGAGCTTCCCCCGTGCGATTGCCACACGTCTGCCCTCCCGCTCCGGGTGTGGGCAGAGCCACTTCTCGGCTTCCCCGAGTAATGCACGTGGGAGAAGGAATGGTCCATTAATTAGGGGTGCGTGATGCAAGACCTCTGTCATCCTCACTGTGTAACAGAGAGCTGGAGCGTGTGGGAAAAAAAAACATTTGCCTCTGGAATTGTGTTTCCCTCCTTGTGTATCTTGACAGACAGCCCAGGTGCACAGACTGCCTAATTTTGTATCAAATTAGCTTGATGTTAAGAAAAACAAAAAATAAGAGGCCTCAAAAAAAAAACAGGGCCTCACTGTCTGTCCTGTAGGGACAGGCTCAAAACTGAACACAGTGCTCAAGGTGCGGCTTCACCAGGGCTGAGTACAAGGGGGACAATCACCTCCCTGCTCCTGCTGGCTGCGCTACTGATGATACAATCTGGGATGGGCTCAGGTTGTCCCAGGAGAGGTTCAAGTTGTGTATTTGGAAGAATTTCTTCTCAGAGTGTTGAGACATTGGAACAGGCTGCCCAGAAAGGTGGCATAAACACTGTCCCTGAAGGTGTTTAAGGAAAGCGTAGATGTAGGACATGGCTGACATCTAATTTAAATCTCCCCACCTTAAAGAAATTAGATACTGGAGGAAGTTTTTTATACTGGAGGGAGTGGTGAGGCTCTGGAACAGGTTGCCCAGAGAGGTTGTGGATGCCCTGGAGGTGCTTAACGCCCGGTTGGATGGGGCCCTTGGCAATATGACCTAGTACTTGATCTGGTGGCTGGAAACCCTGCATGTGGTAGAGGGGTTGGAACTTGATGGTCCTTGCAGTCCCCAAATATTCTGTGATTCTGTGATTCTATGATTCTATGATTCCATGGTTTAGCGGGCAGTATTGGTGGTGGGTGGGTAGTTGGACATTATGAACTTAAAAGTCTTTTCCAACCATAATGGTTTTATGGGGGTGACGGTGGTGAAGTAGTGGAACAGGCTGCCCAGAGATTTGGTGGATGCACCATCCCTCAAGACTTTGAAGGCCGGGCTGGACCAGACTCTGAGCAACCTGCTCAAGCTGTGGATGTCCCCTTTCTTTGCAGGGGAGTTGGACTAGATGACCTCTAAAGGTCTGTTCCAACTCTAAGGATTCTGTGGTTCTATACCACTGGCCTTCTTGGCCACCTGGGCACACTGCTGGCTCATGTTCAGCTGGCTGTCAGCTAACAACCCCAGATTCTTTCTCTTCACAAAGCTTTTACACCTCACTGCTTGTGTGAATGAAAACCTGTTTTAAGGCCAGGCTGAGGTCAGCTCGCGTGCTTTTTGGCATCTGCCATACTGATGCTTTCTTCAAATGCCTGCCCCCAGCTTTACTTGCCACCATTCAGCCATTCCAAACATCCCACCAGCTCACGGTTTAAACCCTCTCTATTATTTTCAAGGGATTTTGGACCAGGCCCAAGAGAATTGCATAGGCACTTTCCTAAGCAATACCCCATGCTAACAAAACCAGAAAAGTTGCCAGATTGCTAAAGGATTGCATTACAAAACCCGTGTGCATGGAC
The DNA here is from genome assembly GCF_019232065.1 of Centrocercus urophasianus. Taxonomy (NCBI): domain Eukaryota; kingdom Metazoa; phylum Chordata; class Aves; order Galliformes; family Phasianidae; genus Centrocercus; species Centrocercus urophasianus. Next base: position 10,375,210 of record NW_024884253.1, read on the forward strand.
AAAGTGCATTTTTTAATCGCATGCTGAAAGGCATAACTCTGACCCAGTGGCTCTCCCCGCGCCAAACAGCAGCTAGAGGTTAGGGTTTGAAATGTGAAAAGTGTTTGTTTCACACACATGGCTGACAATGGCCGTATCAAAGGGATTCGGACCTTCCTGAATGACTTTACTCCCCAGCTACTGAACTGACTGCTATGTTAGGCTGCTAAATGGAAATGAAAGGATTTGCTTTGAAATAAAAAGCAGCCTAAATCAGACAATTGATATTGATGACTCTCAATAATCCATACGAAAATGTTTATTTGTATGAGGCATAATTTCAGGAAATCAGCAACCTGAAGCACTGTTTATAGCAATGGGACTCACTGCTCCCTTGAGGCCATTCCAACTTCATTTAATATCCCCATCAGTCAGGAGGATCAGAAATCTGTTTTGATGGTACAGGATCAGAGACAATGACATAATATATATTTATTTTGCTTTAAAGACATATGAATTAAAGGGAAACCATTAAATAGGACCTCAGACTTCGATATGTGCACTATGGGCACATTTTACAGATGTTTTTTAGGCACAAAAACACTGATGTAGATTTGTGAAGTTACTTGTGCATGAGCAGTTCCAGGCTGCAGCTGTTCCAGCAATCCCTGTGTTTGTAAAGAAGAGTGGACCAAATCTGTACCTTTTCACACACGCTTTTCTGAAAACTTCTTCCAGACTCACTGTTACCTAAGAAATCCTAACCTTGTGTCTCGTAGGAGCGGTGTGTGTGAAGGTGACACCTACTGGATACTTGGAACTGTGCAGTTTGCACTCCTGGAACTTTTAGATAGGGAATAATAAACTGCATTCAGCATTGTTGCACAACCGTAACTACTGCATTCACTTCAGTTGCATTTACATGTTCAGGAAAAATACTTACATTATTTCTAGGGTTAAATTCAGTCTTAGCCTCTTTATAAATGTATTTTTGGGGTTAAATCCTATTCTATGAAAATTTATACTCCTAGAAAACCTTTCTCAGTTGGAGGCTTCTGCAGTGTTTTGTTTGTAAACTAGCATGAATTGAGCACAAAGTTCCCTTAATTGCATGTATGGATTAATTGTCAAGGGCAAATAGTCCTGAACTCCAAGGAGGAGGCTCCAGGGAGACCTCATTGTGGCCTTCCAGTACTTGAAGGGAGCATATAAACAGGAAGGGGAATGGCTGTTTACAAGGTGGATAGTGATAGGACAATGGAGAATGTTTTTAAACTAAGACAGGAGAGGTTTAGGTTAGGTGCTAGGAGGAAGTTTTTCACTCAGAGGGTGGTGACGCACTGGAACAGGTTGCCCAAGGAGGCTGTGGATGCCCCATCCCTGGAGGCATTCAGGGCCAGGCTGGATGTGGCTCTGGGCAGCCTGGTCTGCTGGTTGGTGACCCTGCACACAGCAGGGGGGTTGAAACTAGATGGTCATTGCGGTCCTTTTCAACCCTGGCCATTCTATGATTATGATTATGATTCTATGGTTATAACACAGTTCCACGAGTTGCTGTGGCTGTGTATACCCATGGCAGGGCCTGGGGGATGTGTCTGTAAATAAGAATGGAAGGATTTAATACACTTCCTATGTGAGGCAACAAGTCAGAATGCCTCCGATTCATTTATTTCCACAACAGATGGAAGGCACTGGAATTCCTTAGTGTTTTGAACAGCATATGGTAGAAGGTTGGGACTTAATTAATTCTCAGTCATTTAAACATGAATTCTGTTCTTTGAAGCAGCTCAGAGTAGTCAGATTTCATATAATTTTTTCAAATGCTATTACAAGTGTTAATTATTTGATATTTTTAGAACAAGAGATACCAATTATTAATTGCAGCCTCCAAGTCTCCTTGAAGTGCAGCTGTTGTTTTAGCAGTTTTGGTGGACAGAAACCACTCTGTATTATCTTACAGTAAAGCAGAACAGTGTACTGCTTAGAGTCTCTGCAGTCCCTTCCCTTCCCTTCCCTTCCCTTCCCCTCCCTTCCTACTATGAGTATAGTTTTTCTACCAAGTATCCCTTTTTCTGCTGCCACGGTTGTTTTTCATAGAATCATAGAATGGCCTGGGTTAAAAAGGACCACAATGGCCATCTAGATCCAACCCCCCTGCTGTGTGCAGGGTCACCAACCAGCAGACCAGGCTGCCCAGAGCCACATCCAGCCTGTCCTCGAATGCCTCCAGGGATGGGGCATCCACAGCCTCCTTGGGCAACCTGTTCCAGTGCCTCACCACCCTCTGTGTGAAAAACTTCCTCCTAATATCTAACCTAAACCTCCCCTGTCTCAGTTTAAAACCATTCCCCCTTGTCCTATCCCTATTTATCACTATTCACCCTTGTAAACAGCCATTCCCCTTCCTGTTTATACGCTCCCTTCAAGTACTGGAAGGCCACAATGAGGTCTCCCCAGAGCCTTCTCTTCTCCAAGCTAAACAAGCCCAGCTCCCTCAACCTTTCCTCATAGGAGAGGTGCTCCAGCCCTCAGATCATCTCAGTGCCCTCCTCTGGACCCGCTCCAAGGGCTCCACGTCCTTCCTGCACTGGGGGCTCCAGGTCTGGTCGCAGTACTGCAGATGGGGCCTCACAAGAGCCGAGTAGAGGGGGACGATCACCTCCCTCTCCCTGCTGGCCACCCCTTTTTTAATGCAGCCCAGAACACAGTTGGCCTTCTTGGCTACAAGCTCACACTGCTGCCTCATGTCCAGCTTCTCGTCCACCAGCACCCCCAAGTCCTTCTCCACAGGGCTGCTCTCAAGCAGATCTTCCCCAGTTTGCGTGAATACCTGCAATTGCCCAACCCAAGTGCAGCACCTTGCACTTGGCCTTACTGAACCTCATTAGGTTCTCATGGGCCCACTTCTCCAGCCTGTCCAGGTCCCTCTGGATGGTTTCCCTTCCTTCCAATGTATCGACTGCACTGCTCGGTTTGGTGTCATCCCCAAACTTGCTGAGGGTGCACTCGATTCCATCGTTTGTTGTTGATGAAGCTGTTGAAGAGCACTGATCCCAAGACCGACCCCTGAGGGACACTGCTTGTGACCGGCCTCCACCCTGACACAGAACCACTGATCACAACCCTTTGGCTGCATCCAGCCAGCCAATTCCTAATCCATCAAACAGTCCATCTTTCAAATCCACACCTCTCCAATTTAGAGAGAAGGATGTGGTGAGAGACTGTGTCACTTATGTTTTGAGTACATGTTATTAGACAGACGATATTGTGTGCTTGTCAGCTGGGTCTCATACCCCTCCATAACACCTTCCCCTATCCCTGCCCCCCACTCTCCCACCCCAATCTTGTTATTAAATCCATGGTAGAAAAGGCAAGGTGCTCCACTACACCTTACGTATGAAATAAAAATAACTCAATAATGTTAAAATTGTGGAATAAATTCAGAGTATTTCAGAGCAGATCCTAGAAATTCACCCTAGGAACTGATGCTCAATATTTTTACATTTTTTAACATTTGTTTTTGTTCTGTCAGTGTTCTTGGCCATTACTTCTTGATAGCTCAGCATTCATTTGTTCACAGAGAACAGTGCCTTTCCTGAAACAGGACTCTGGAATAGCCTGACAGTCAATGCAGCTGCATTTTTTTTTCAAATGCCAGACAAAAGTTCCAAAGGTGCCTCAGATTGAGAGAAATAGAAATGGTTCTGATATATTGCATGAAGCACACATGGAAGAGCAAATGCTGCAATCACAGCAGTTTATCTGACCTCAGCCGTGCTTTGTGCTGTACAGCTGCAAATGTAAAAACAAAATGCAGACAAAATGTTCATTTTTTACCTCATTAATGATTTTTTCCTTTTGAAGACACAATTAAATAGCAACTATACACATAGAACCTTGCTCTGTTTTGTTGTTTTTCATAGCTAACAGAAATAATTAGCCATTATACTCAAGCTGAAAGGCAAGATGTGGCTGCTTTAACTAAATGCACATAAAACAAGGTCTTGTAGAATCGTTTATCTCAGATGTTCAACAATATCCGGGAAATAATTGTAGGACCCCTAAGCTGCAAAGTGAAATAGTAAGGAGCAAGGCAGATTCCTTCAGCTCTAGGAACTGACATTCATTTTACTATTTGTACTGATTGTTTTGTGAAAGAGAAATGTGAAGAAAATCAGAATTATACTGAACATCTGCGTACCATGGCAGAAAATTTGTTCTTGAAAAATCCTCACTTGCAGAGAATCCCAGCTATGGAGGCATTAATCTCCCCATCTCTCTTCACTGAGCCTCATCTGCCAGAGCCTTCCTCCACTTCTTAGTAGACTATGTTCAATTTTAACAAACAGTCTCCAGCTTTGGGCTGTGATTGCCAGCCTCACAAGCCACACAACCAGGACAGTTTTGTGAAGCTAGAACAGCCCTGCCCAGTTTCCTTGCCCTTTGCTTGCACACTGCCAAGATGGAGCTATTTGCCAATGTGTGGTCTACCAAACTTAGTTCCTGACAACTGAACACAGTTGGTGGAAGCAGTTGGACTACTTCAAGCTCATTAACACCAGTTAGCTGATATGGAAATAGTGATAAACAATTGAACTTTGCTCTGCGTCATAACAGCTTTTTGATTAGTGAAGCATGCTGGAAAGAATGATTTTCTGTTTTCAGATAAAATGATCCCTCAGGGTGATTTTGTCTTCAGAAGGGCTCATCTGTGAGGTATTTCTTCACAGATTTGTGAGAGACAAAAGCGGGGAGAATCGGAATTACGCTGGAAACTAGACCTGCCATGGCAGGAAAGGTGGTCATGGAATGTCCTTCACAGAATCACAGAATCACCCGGGTTGGAAGGGACCTCAAGGATCATGTAGTTCCAACCCCCCTGCCTAGCAGGGCCACCAAACACACACATTCAGATCAGGCTGCCCAGGACCCCGTCCAACCTGGCCTTAAACACATCCAAGGACGGGGCATCCACAACCTCCCTGGGCAGCCCGTTCCAGGGCCTAACCACTCTCCTTGTATAGAACTTCCCCCTAACATCCAACCTAAATCTTCCCTCCTTCAACTTGGATCCATTTCCCCTAGTCCTGCTGTTGTCAGCCCTTTTGAAGAGTTTACTCCCCTCGTGGGTGTAGGTTCCCTTCAGGTATTGATAGGCTGCAATGAGGTCACCCCGCAGCCTTCTCTTCTCCAGGCTGAACAAGCCCAACTCCCTCAGCCTGTCCTCATAGGGGAGGTGCTCCAGCCCCCTGATCATCTTAGTCGCCCTCCTCTGGACCCTTTCCAAAATCTCAATGTCTTTCTTGTACTGAGGGCTCCACACCTGGACACAGTACTCCAGATGGGGCCTCACAAGAGTCGAGTAGAGAGGGACAATCACCTCCCTGTCCCTGCTGACCACCCCTCTCCTGATGGAGCCCAGGATCCCATTTGCCTTTCGAGCTGCCAGAGCACACTGCTGGCTCATGTTCAGTCTCTCATCCATGAGGACCCCCAGGTCCTTCTCTGCCGAGCTGCTCTCAAGGACCACTCCTCCCAGCCTGTACGGGTGCCTGGGGTTCTTCCGGCCCAAATGCAAAACCTTGCACTTGGCCGTGTTGAACCTCATTAGGTTCACCCGAGCCCAGCCCTCCAGCCTGTCGAGGTCCCTCTGAATGGCATCCCTTCCTTCCACCGTATCAACCGCACCACTCAGCTTGGTGTCGTCAGCAAACTTGCTGAGGGTGCACTCAATTCCCTCATCGATGTCATTAATAAATGTCCTTCCTGGCAGAGGAAATCCTCACGTGATTCCTATGGACTGTGGGTCTTCAGAAATTGAATTGCTGAACACTGAATCTGATCAGCAAAAAGAGAGCTCTGAGTGTTAGCAGTGCATGATGAGGTGGTGGGAAGGAGAGAGACATGATGTTGTCTTATATAAATAAAGTGTAAGGGACTTATAGGGCAGTGAAAAAGAAAGGCCAGAGCTATGACCTATCTAGCCTTTCTGCTTCCAGAGAAACTCAGGCCTTGGTAAAAGTGATCATAAATTTGGTGGATCTGATGAAGAAATCTGAATGTTTTGCCTGACGTTATGCAATGAGCTGCAGCATTGCAGCTGGAAGAGCAGCCAACCTCACTTCCTCTACAGCTAACTGAGAGAAGCAAGATCATTCAAAGGCATTTCAGCTCTTTGGTTTGAAATAATCTAGAGATGCCTTGGGCAGGATTCCTCTCAGCTGACTGCCATTTAAAAGCCTAAGTTATGTAAACTACACAATTGTCTTTAGACAGGTGGAGTCCTCCTCCAGAGGTGCCGGAGAAGACAAAATCTCACTGCCTGTCCATGGAAGTTGGATGCTTCCCAGCCCTTCATTTGACTTAAGCTGGGTGAGGGTAGAGTACCTGAGAGGGCTGAATGGCACAGGCTCCATCAGTGCTGTAAGAAATGGCCCTGTAAAGTTTGTCAGGGTGGTGAAATTAAACTGAACAGATTATTTGCGTGTTCATGGAGATGGTTCCAGTTTCCACAATATCCCTCTTCACTACAGGTGATGTGGAGTACAGAAATTCTGTTTTATGCACCGGTTCTATAGATAAAAATGCAAGCACTGAAAATATAAAAATTCTGAGCAACACAAGAATTTAAGATCTAATATTGCTTGCATTGCAGTGTATAATATGTATAGTAGAACGTCTGTAACATGTATGTAAGTTGTAGATCATATGCATATATTGCAAAGATTTACTGTGTACATTTGATATTGAAAAGAGCATCCAACTCAATGTCATGTTTTGAAAACATTGCAGCCTGTCCTCCTTTTCTCTCAGGTTTATTAATGTAGTGTTGATGTGTGAGGGTTTTTTATTTCGATATGATTTTTCCTACAGGATGGCCTTGATCTAAGAAAAAAATGTAATTAGCATTCTGCTCTTTTGAGTTAATCAAGACTTTAAAGGGAGTAATCGTGAGTGTGCAATCCAGAGCCCTGTGTAACTGGCTGTGAAATTTCAGCCAGTAGTTCTTGTACCTAAAGTAACTCATTTTTCAGAAGGAGATTCAACTTTTGAAGATCATTTCGAGAAGAAAAGAAGTGTTTTCAGAATTTAATGCTCGACTTCTAAACGAGGTTTTCCTTCTAACTAGCATTCCTTGGAGCTTCCCAAGGCCATGTCCAAGTCTAACATTGGCTTTAATTAGAGCCCCTCAAATATTTGTGCTGGACTCTGACACCACATGAACTTTGCTTAGCTCCACGTTCCGCTGCACCATTCGTGTTTAATGAATGCTCGTGAAAACCACCATTCCTGGTTTAATCAGCATTGGTTTCCTAAAAAGCCATGGAAACTTGTGATTTAAATGTAAAACCAGCTTAATAATGACAACTTCAGCTGAAAATCTCCTTAGACTTGAAATAAATGAAACCCTTAGGATAATTGCAGGTATGAAAATGAAAGGTCATGCAAATCTCTTTGAGAAGAGAGAGTAATTTTGCACAGCCTGAAAGCTGAATTCTTCTGTAATAGACAGACTTCATGTCCCATGGCAAAATTAAATTTCAACCTGCTCACTCTATCGATTGCACTATAAGCCCACCCCGCACAGACACTTCAAGGTGCATTTCCAGCCAGCACCCTGATGCTTGGTGGCATGGCCAGAAGATGGCAGACGTGTTTTGTGGGAGGAAGGAAAGTGTGCCAAGCAGACAGGTGTTCTGGAGAATGAAACAATTCAAGGTCAAGACTCAAAGTGTTAATGTTGTTTTAATTAGCCATGTGATGGTTAAACTATAAGGTATGACAGGATTTAGACATCTGCATGTGTACAAAGGGCCCGCCAGCACTGCTGATATGGGACACGCTTCTGAACAATGCAATGCAGTGCTGGGCTTGCCTGTGCTGCCCTGCATTTATTGTCAGCCTCTGTAACAAATTCTAAGAAAGCCATAGCAGAATCACACCATTAGACTGCAACTGCTACCAAATGCCTCCTCTGATCCAGCACGCACATGTCTTCTCCTGCCTTATCAAATTGCGGTGAGTTGAATTTCAGTCTGCTGTTATTACTACTTCTACTATTATTTGGTCTGTCACTCTTTCTTTCCGTAACTTTGGCATGGGAAGGTTCAGGGATGAGCCTGTATTGAGTTTAATCACTGCCTTACAGGATGACATTTTCCACTCTCAGCTGTCAAAAAACAGCAATTTCTGAATTCTTTTCAGAACTGCAAACAGGTCCTTTTACTTCTAATTCATGGGTTTGGATCACAAATGTAAGAAGAGTAACTTTCTAGACAAAGGAACTTCACTGTCATTTTAAGATACTCCACTTTATTAGAGAACTGAATTGTTGGCAGTGAGTTTCATTTGTAGGCTTTAGCTAATCTTTCAGATGACCAGGGCACAACTTACAGGTTCCTCTTAAGGTAAGGACAGAGATCTTGAATATAATTAAATTTTATAATGGAGGTTAGCACAGGGAGCAAAGGATGGGATCTGAAGGCATGAGGTAATATTACATAGACATTTGTTAAAGGTTTGAGGGCTAGACAGGTTAATCACAGAATCACAGAATGGCCAGGGTTGGAAGAGACCTAAAGGATCATGAATCTCCAACCCCCTGCCACATGCAGGGCCACCAACCTCCACATTTAATACTAGACCAGGCTGCTCAGGGAGGGTTGTTGTAGGCTTAAATCTCCACACATTTTAATTATGGCTTTCAAACACTAAGCCACAGCAGTGGCTGTAGGCACTGTGATTGCCTTTTCTGCATCACCTGTGATGGCAGGACAGAAAGAAGATGGCATAAAATGCAATGAAGGATCGTTCAGCTGGGATCACAGAATGTTTTCAGATTACAAAGGCAGCTGAACACTGGGATGGACTATGATGTGAGTTGTGGAAACTCTGCCATTGATGTTTTTTTAACAGCAGGTTATAGAAATACCTAAAAGGAACACTCTTGGTAATTTTTACCCTGGAATGGCAAGAATATGGATAGTTGGTATTGACTTCAGTTAACTTAGCATGTTGGTATTACTAATAGTAGCATATGGTGATGAACTCAATCAAAATTACTATGCACATTTATTTTAATAATTTGTCTAGGTGGATTAACTGAACATTCATAATATGTACACAGAAATTAATGAAGTCTTTCTAACATTTGTGTTGTGCCACTATAATGTATTATATTGTATTAAACTGCACGGCTTCATTTTGGGGTGAACTGAAATGGCAAAGGGAACCTGCTGGAAAAAAAAATCTGGAAGGAATCAAAGTTTCCCTTTTACAGGCTGGACAGTTCCTTGGTCCAGCTCAACATTTCCACACAAACCATGTGCCAGTTCTGCTTTTGAAGAAACGTTCCTGGAATTGCAGCCTCAGATTATTCATCAGTTTTGCATCAGTTTTCCCCAGATGCAAGAAGTCTGCAGATGGCAGCGACTACAGAAAACATATTTGTCTGGCATGACGGTTCTTATAAAAGGATCTTTGTTGGCACTGTTCTCCTTTTTGAGCCAAATCCTCAGTCCCTATCCAGAGTCTGATTAAACAGGACTTGATCCTACTGATCAGCACTGTGGGAAACTTCTTCAAAGCTGCAGTGGATGATGCCAGGACCTCTGACTGCTCAGTGCCCCTTCCTGCTGCCCCTAGGTGCCTCGGCACTGCGTCTGTAATGATGCTCTGTGAGTCACATTCTCTCCTGTCAACCATCCCCGAAATCCTTCCAATCAGGATGACACAGAGTATTTGCACTGGTTTTAGCAGGATTTTGATCAGGTCATCTGGATGTGCTTTCTTGCTCATTTGACCTGACTGACATCTGCACTGCTGGGGAAACTGCTGAGGAAGAGGATGGGATCATGCACAGAACCTCTTGGAGTCATGGTTCACATTCCCTGAAAACACAGTTGCAGTGTTTCTCATCATCTTTGTCTCAAAAGCTTGTGATTCACATACAGTGATGATTGTTACTATAGATGCAAACAGCCTCAGTAAATTTTCCATTCTCTTTACTTGTTCCTGGCAACACATATGAAGAGTTAGTTGAAAACATGAAGTGGTTATAAAGAGAAGAAGAATATATGGATTTTATGTAGATGGATTATTTATATCAACCACAATAATCTCCATCACAGCTGGAACAGTAACAGTTACAGTGTTTCCACAAAGAAATGAACTGGAAGGAATAGTGATATCAGAATAGTATTGAAAACACCTGTAATCCCTTGTGGCTAAGCTCTTCATGGGAAAAAAAGTGTTTTACGGTCTGACTGGCTCTTACACACGCACAGTTAGTGATCATGGGAGGAGGGGAAAGGAGCCATGGAAAGAGCCTGGGTACACCTGAGCTCTTGGAGTTATCTATCTGCCTATCAGGTCTGCACACTGCAGAGCCAAATCAATCTCTAGGAAGTACAAAACAATTGTAGCCATTGCCCAGATCTGTTATGCCGGGCCCACCTCCCTGTTGGTAGATTATCCTATGCTTGTTCTGTGTTCTCAGAGCCATTTAAAACCACCCCTTCTTGCTCCTGCCAAGTTACATTGCCAAATTTAATCAAAATTCCCTTTCTGTTAAGCCAGCAACTGGCATAATATACTCTGTTTTTACCCTTCTCCTCTTTCAGATATTCTGTATTAGAATAACATCCATTTATTTGTTTACTTTTAAATGGAACTTTTTTGGGCCATGTGGCCAAATTATCAGCTCTTGTTGTGCTGTTGAGTTCAATGGAACTAAAGAAACTGATTTAAACCAGTTGAATCCATGGCAAAAGGAGAAAATTTTTAGAGGTTTGGCATCACTTCTGTTTAATGACATACAGCCAAAAATAATTGTCTGAATCATTTCTAAGTATTTTTCTCCAACTCTCAAGAGAAAATGTAAAGCACAGAGTCATTTAACTCACTTTCTCTGACTGCAGCAGCAAGCATTTCATTAATAATAGTAATTTGGGTCCCATTCTGTTTCAGTAATGCTGTGGATGTGCTATAAGGTCTGTAACAATGCACATTCAGCTCATTTCAGATGGAAGTTACCTGTGGGTGATTCACCTCAGTCAGTTCAGCCAAGACTGAACGGATGGATAGGGTTTGTAGCTCTTGTGTTTGAAACAACACCCAAGAGGAGTTTATGGACTGATTACATGGACTAAACATCACAGTGACAGGTACAAAGCATTACTTAAATATAAACATTTGCGTAAGAGAAGCTGGTTTTCTTACCTGCAGTGCTAGTTCTGAGCCTTCAGTGCTTGTGCTGATGGAAACATTTGATCTTTCAGGAGATTCCCTAGTTTTCAGATTAATCACTGCTCCAAGCCGTTCTGTTGTGCTCTTCAGTTCTGCCATCCCCCAGTGGCCTCCGTCCTGGTTGTCACTCCAGTCACTACCAGATCTGAGCAGCTTTTTTAAAGGAAGGAATCAAAGCCATGTATTTAATGTCTGTAGAAAATAAAAGCTTTGAAAGCATTTTCTTTTGTAGCTCCCATACTGCACTCTGCTCTTCTTTCTCCATTATACTCAAAATACTTCTAAAGTATGTATTGTGTGTAGTGCATCTTTCTTAAAAATCCAAGATGCAAATTGTGAGCTGACAACAAAGACAGTCAGTGGAACAGGGAAATTACAGGTCATAAAACCTGGCCTGGACAAAAGCGTTAACCAATAACACACAGAGAATATTCCTGGGTTGGACTAGGGGGATTAAGAGGCATGAGCTGATTATGCTAATTTTCTTCATCTCTTAATATCTTTAGATTGCTTCATTGAAGTTGAAAGAAAACCTCCCAGTAATTTATGTGGAGAGATGTTTCATCTTTCATTTCCAAGGAAGACACCTGCTTTGTATGGTAAATATCTGCACATGGTAAACATGAATTTGTTCTCAGCCAAACGCTTCTGTCCACGTGCAAGAATTCAGAATACAGCAAGAAAAGTGTAACACAGAGTTTGTTTCACTTCTTAACAACCACTGCTACAAAGTTTAATATACTGGTACCCCCTATCATCAAATACTAGCAGCTTCTCGCTTAGATGTTAGAGAATCAAAGTGTGTCATTTGCTCTCCCTACTTCTGTACAGTTCCTCATTCAGGCTATTTTCAAACTCATCTAGTTTTCACATTATTTAAGCAATTAGCAGTATGAAACCTCTTATTCTCACTTCCATCTCCCTGAAAAGTAATATTCCAGCACATAAGTCCATTAAGCTCCCATTCAGGGACACATTATCATCTCTGCTGCCATGGTCAAAGCAAGGCAAGGAATTTTCTGTCTTCTAAATGTCCCCCGCTTCTATGTGTGCCTCGACGTCATTAGAGATGATAAATAAGGTAATAAAACAAGCTGAAATGTAAGCAGGAAGAGAAGGAAAACTCCTTCCTTACCTATTAGCCCTCTTCAATCTTCTCTTAAGTGAATCAGGAAGATTAGCTTATGCAAGCAGTTATAGAAAGAGGTGGGAGCCAGCAGGTTTTTAAGATTCATTTACTTCACTGTGGCCTATCATTGCTTGGCCTCTCCTAATCACTTTAAGATGATAAATTCCATGGCTGAGTGCAAAGCAAAAAAGCATAAAGTCATGGCCTCTTGAAGGAATGAGAACTCTGAGAACTCAGTTCACTGGGGTAGCGTTTTGTGTTAGTGCCTCCTTCTACTCCTACTGCTCGTTTTGTCCAGTGGAGCCGGTTCCAAGCTGGCATGTACTTCTTGGCAAGGTGGTTTCCCTGGCAGAGGATGTGGACTGCAACTGCAGCTCTGCTACCTCCTGGTGGGCATGTGTTCCATGTCACTCGATGGACTTCAGAATCCTCTCCTCCAGGGCAGCACAATGGCTGCACACAGATCTGAGTAATTCCTCATCAGGTGTTGCAAGAACTGTTGATTGGCCTGGATTACTGACGTGAGAGAGAGCCAAACTCTCCCTGAAGATGTACTGACAATTAAAACAAAGGCAGAGGAACATGCGCAGCGCTTCCGCAGGGACTGGGCTCAGGGGCTGCCAACCAATGTCATCAGCTGCTTGTGCCTGCATGGTGTGTGCATGGTGCTCTGCAGCTGTACCGCCAGCCTCGGCACTGCTGGCTAAGGATGCAGAAGTACTTGACAGAAGTGTCATTAACTATATTTACAGTGGTCTGTCAGATTACTTCTGAAGAGTGGAATGTCTGTCCTCGTTGCTCATCTCGACGTCTACCCACACCATTTTCTGCACCTCTTCAGTCTTTCCCAGCCCCTTATTCCTTCCAATCACTGGAGCCCCGGATCAAGATCTGAACGGTATCAGGCTATGATCTGCCAGCTCTGATGTCTCTGCTGCCCACCTGGAATCAGACCAGAATCACAGAGTCATAGAATCACAGAATGGCCTGGGTTGAAAGGGACCACAATGATTACCTAGTTTCAGCCCCCCTGCTATGTGTAGCAGCAGCCTCAGCATCCTGGGATGGCTGAATGGAGTGTGCTGGTCTTTCTCCATCGTACCCTAACTAACCTCAGCTTAATGTGGATAACATCACTGCAGAGTATTGCGTGGAAGCTTCACCCGTACCATAGATAGTATTCAGTGTAATGCAACATCTTTAAGTTCCTGTTTTTCTTTTGCAGAAATTAGCATAAAACCAATTTTAGTAGAAATAATGAATTAGTACTAAATGCCACCTTTTTATATTGCTTTTAAACCATTTGAGCTGCTAATACTGTGACTAATATCACTGACTTCGACACTGGAAATTCATGATGGGTAATGGAAGAAGAGTTTTGGAGTGAATTAATTCAGTAGGTGATGCATCTGTCCATAAACACCGAGCAGCACATTCCACCAATTCAGAATTCATATAGCAAAGTTTGAGAAAACTGCTTTCTTTTCTTTTCCCACAAGGGTGTCCTAAAAACAGACTGGAACTGAGATAAAACTTAAAAGTCTCAATTCCAGATGTAATCAAAATTCCTCTTTTGGGTTTGAATTTAATTGAGGTGCTAATGAATCCTTCTGTAACATCAAAAATGGGATCTGAACAATTGGATTTGAATGGTGTCTTTCTGATCCTGATGAGTCCAGAACAAATTTGGTGGTGACAGTCCAACATTAGAATAGATCCCAAGAAAAGGGAATTTAGAGACCAGCAAGTCTGAATCCATCACGTGGTCCAACAATATGCTTCTGAGTTTCATAATAATGGATCAAATCTGCATGGAGGCTCCTTTCAGCACACAATGCACAGTAAAGCAATTATCTCAAAATTAAGGGTGTTTGAAGACAGTTAATGGTAAAGACGCCACAAGCCTTCACAGGAAAAAAATACTGACAGTAGGTTTCACTCCCCCTTACGTCTTCCCTCCTCCAGAACTAGCAAAAATAACACAGAATGTCAAGAGCAACATCAAAATAATTCAGGGCTAGTTTGATGTTCTTAAAATATTTGTAGCCACAAAGACTTTCAATTTTGCATCCTATTTCCTGCGCATCTGTCTGGCTGACCATGCAACCAAACTAAACTGTATTTCTGAACCCAGCTGTTTCTCCTGATGCTGCAGGCCAGAACTCTGAGTGCAGTGGATCACCACGCTTTGTTGGTTCAGCTTCTCAAAGTTTCAATAATGAGACCTGAATTTTGAGAATGAAAAGGCACAAAGAAATTGGGATAGCTACTGCAGGTAGAAGGAAGGGGAAAAGAAACCAAGTAGGGCTTCCTACATGGCTGTGATGTAAGAATGAGAACTTTGATCTTAATGAAGATGACAGTGAAAAGGAAGCATTCCAAAAAAAAAAGAGTAAGCAAATGCCACCCAGTTGGTAAGGTGTGGGTGGTAGGAAGCACAGTGACACCATAGTCACAGTTGAAAGTAGTGAGGGGACAGGTATGAGGAGAAAGAAAAGGAGTTCAGTATCTCTTGTTCTGCACCTGCGGTGACGAGCGGTGTCCCTCAGGGGTCCATCGTGGGACCAGTGCTCTTCAGTATCTTCATCAGTGAGCTGGACAGTGGGATCAAGTGCACCCTCAGCAAGTTTGCAGATGACACCAAGCTGAGTGGTGCTGTTGGTACAACAGGAGGAAGGGGCACCATCCACTGCAACCTGAACAGGCTTGAAAAGTGGGAATTCAATAAGGCCAAGTGCACGGCGTTGCGCTCTGGTCAGGGCAATCCCAGCTATGTGTACAGACTGAGAGAACTCACTGAGAGCAGCCCTGATGAGAAGCATTGGGAATTGTGGTGAATTAAAAACCTGATGGGAGGCAGCAGACTGCACTTGCAGCCCAGATGGGCTTTTAAATTCATGGAACTGATTTTTTTATTTAAATGACTTATTTCTGCAGGTTCATGAAGTGATGCAGACTTTTACGTATGCAGTTTCAATTGACTGCATTAAGAGATAGAAGGTTTGGTAATCAAATGTAGTTTTCATTTGAAATTTAAGAAAAGCACTGAGACGAGTTGGTTTGGAAATGAAATTCCACAGTTTATTGTATCTGAGCCTGTGATTCTCTTGGCTGCAGTGAAATGCCAACATCAGTATGCAGCAGCTGCTGCTCCCTGTAGAATAATGCAGACTTCTCCAACATCTGTGGAGGAAAAGGTCTTCAGAGCTTTTGGTCTACAAATCACCATCACATGATTACACAAAAATAACCGAGTGGAAAATTTCTACTAAGAATCAAGAACGTACGTTCTTTTTTTCCAGAATCACCCTCATTTTTTTACAGGTATAACAAATGCCAGATAAAGAGGACATTTTTAAAGCAAATGGGAAGAAGAAGAAGAAGGGAATTTCCAAACTTTCTGCCAGCAAAAAGTCTGGCTGAGAGCATTACCATATGGCATGTGTTTGCATTTATTAGCATTGCCCATAGATAAGCATTTTCTTTGGAGATGGCTGACAACATTTAACACAGTGATTTTTCTGTATTCAAGAACACTTATGGAAGCTGCTCCTCCTCTGCCTGCATCTCCCCTTGCTCATACAGGATTTATTTTCCACAATGCAAAACTCAACCTAACAATCCTGAAAATAAGCACAGTGATTAAAACACATTCCTCCACATTAGCCTTTCCCCCAAAGCTTTCCTATTTTTTTCTATCTGGGCTCTGCTTGTGACAGCTCAGCAAGGAGCTGTGCTTTAACCTTGCCACAGTTCCGAGGAAAGCCGTGCTGAGCATAGCTGGATGGCTGCCTGGGGATGGGCTTTAGATCTAAATTTGCTACAGGATTCTGTGTAACCAACTGAGAGGGAATATTTCAGCACAGGCAGATTTTGTATAGCTAACAGGACTGTATTTAGCCTGCACAGAGCTCTTCTGCATGGCTGGAATGAGTCTTTCTAAGGATGGTGGAAATCTTATGCTGACAGATCATTTTTTTAGGAAGTAATTTAATTGGTAGATGTATAAATGGGTAAAAGGAGATGAGCAGAGTTCATCACCATTCTGTATTAACATAAATATTTTATATCGATGTATAGTTTCAAGCACACTTTAGTGAATGGAATACTTTGAAAACTGCCCAAATCAGGGCACAGTATGTTTGCTCTTATGTTTCCATTTGTTGCCACAGAGAGGTGGTGGCCCCCAGCAGGCTCAGCAGAGGCTATGGCAAAGCTGAGACTTCAGGGTGGATGCAATTGATGCTAACAGCTTTTAAAAACATGCTTCACAGCAGGGAGGTGATTTCTCAATTTTAAACTTGCTTGGAGCTATTGTGTATTGTAGCTGCTTTAAGCAGCTTTGATTTTTAGATATTTGGTTTTTTAAATCCATTTTTAGAAGGCTTTGAAGCCAATTCAGGCTGCTGGAAATCTGACCCATGGTGGGACTTCAACGTTTCTGAAAGCAGAACTAGCTGAAGTACTTCCAAACCTGGCTATTTGGGTTTGGAATTTCCGTGTTAGGTATGACTTGATATGGACCTCAATCACATAACGAGACAGCTGACCTTGCCTGCAGCAGCAGAGCAGAGTGGTTCACCTGTTGCTACTGAAGGTGCAGCTGATAGAGGTGTAGGAAGTGGTTGGTGAGCAGCTCTCAGCAGCAGCCTGTAGGATCAGCAGGGTGATGCTGCAGCTGTGCAGCAGGCAGGCGACCCAGAAGCTGCAGCACAGAACGATGAAAAGGAAACTGATGGAGTAAGTGTCAAATGCAGTGTATGGGCTGGGGCAGGCCTTATCTCTGTGATTTGCTATTGGTGCTTTCGCTATTTAAAATAAAGTGGAAGTACCTCCTTATCTTAAGAATTAATTCACTGATGTTAATCTACCTCTTTAAAAGTATAAAGTGCTAAATAATTGTATTATCAGAAGGGCAAGAGGAAAAATCACCTGTAAATCTTTGGTTGCTGCATATTCTTATCACCAACTTTTCATAATGGTTTCCATCTTGGGCTGTTGATAGCACTGTCAGTGCCAGACTTCTCTGGCACAAAGCTTTATGTCAGAGCCTTATTCCCTCCCCACATTTGCAGCAGCTGCAGCAATCACACTTTTGCAGCTGTTTTGAACCACTGAAGACAAATAAAACATTAGTAATTTAATCCTTACAGATGCTTATGTGTTACTTTCTTCTGAATATGTATATTCTCTGTAATTCTGATATTAATTCTCTACTTTATGTGTAATTGTATCCTCATAGAATGTCTTCCTATACATTGAGGTGAGTTTATTCACTCACTTTTTGATTATGAAGGAATGCTACGCAGGCAGTAATTCTTCAGTTGTTAGATCTGCTATGCAGAGATTCCCTTCCTGATGGTTTGCTGAGAGCAGCAGAGAAAAACAAGAGATCTCTGCCTGATTTTCCATAACAAGAGATAACATGCCCAGAGGTAGAGTGCACACATAAGCACATATCAGAACAAGTTTGGTAGCACATTTCATACATAATTTTGTGCTTTATGAGAATATGCAAATATCTAGATGATCCTGATTGTGTTCCATTTTCATGGAGTTCTCTTCAGAACACATGAATATTTGATTTTTTTTCTCCATTACCTTCTTGGACCTTAAGTTTTCTTTTACAGGAAGATGCTTTAATTGCATAATAGCAGAGTAATAGATCTTAAAAAGGGTATTGACTTCAATTTCATCAATTTTATATTTTCAGGGTGACTTGCAGGGCCTTATCGTAATTAAAATTAATCCTCTGTTCTTGATTTTGCCAAACACTTATTACAGTATGTGTGGTAGTAAGTTCATCTTGGTCATTAAGTCTTAGATCTGTATTTAAGATCGAAAGCTGAGATCCCACTGAGATGAACATTTGACTGTCCATCAAGATAGTTTGGATTTGGTAAAGTTTCTTCAAACCTCTTACAGGAACCTTGACTTATGCTTTGACTGTACGCAACACTTACACGTACCGTTGCAGAGCCACAGCTGGCACATTTAATGCCACGGTATTCTGTTAGTAGCTCAGACCTTCAAAGTAAGAGTACACAAAGCCCTTCCTCCCTGGTGTTTCAGTTGCCATCTGATCTTCAGGTGTGCAGAGGATCACCCTAACATCATTTCTGGCTGATGAGGACTGCAACACTAAGCACACCGGGATGCTGGATGCAAGCAGTTCAAAACTCTTCCTACCATATAGAAATTACAGCTCCAGCCTGGGCAAACACTTGTTTTAAAAACCAGTTCTCACGACACAGTTGAGTGGGGTTTTTGAAATTTCAGCCCTGAAGTTTGCAGGACAGTCTCCTTTGTCTTATGTTTCTTACGTAAGTTTCTAGTTATCATGAATATGATAAAACCCTTGGAAATATTTCTGGAGTGTATGTTACGAACCCCAGTGCTGATTCTCTGAAGCTATTTTCAGTCTGTAGATGTGTTATTTGAATTGCTCCTCTTGTATTCTGTGCCCCAGATCCTCTATCTGTGTCTATAGATCATTGGCCAGACACACTTTTGCTAATAAAATCACCCAACCACAGAAGCAACAACTGCTACTTTTGCTATTGTGGAAAACCAAAGGCAGCTACAATCACTGGGAGTTCAACATTCTCCTGTTCTGAAGCTTCACAAACGTTTTGTGGGCTCTGATATACGCTACTTAATTACAAAAAAAGTCTTTGTACTTTACTAGACTTCAGATTGCTTATTCTGGAAAAATTTCATCTCATACCCTGATTTTATGGCATACATGCCACATGTGAAACAAAAGTCTCAGATATCAAGTTTTGTATAAATTAAAAATTGAAGAATGTAAAAAAAAAAACAGGGTGAAATATGCTGAAATGAGTTTGAACTGCAGGATTCATCTTTTGCTGTGTGCCCGGGACAAGACATAGGATCCCTTGTTCTGCACAAATTGCTAGGCCAGCTGAAATCCCTTGTACTGAGCCTGCACCTGCTGTCCTGTGTGTTTATTTCCTGCTGTAAGATTAGGTTTAAAATCCTACCCAGAAACTGTAGCAGAAAACCAGACTAAGCGCAAGTGAAGTATAACCTTAGGAAAAGCCACTGTAATGGTACTTTAAATGTAATTTTGACTACGACTCATCTGCTAAAGCTTTCACATCTGGAAATTAAGCATCTAAGTCAGTTAGTCACCTGCAATTTCCTTTACAGTCCGTGCTGATGACCATGCATGGATAGAGGGTGGCTAAGTTCATGCATCTCTTATCTGTATCAGGAGCTCAGACATTTATATTGTCAATGCCATCACAGATATCTAAAAAGTTAGATATTTAAATCTGAACTAGTCTCTCTCTAATCCACAGAAATGTGAAGTCCAGGCAAATCACAGAATCACATTATCACCAAGATAGCAAAAGACCTCCAAGACCATCCAGTCCAGTCATCCATCTATCACCCATATTTCCCACTAAGCCATCTTCCTCACTACAACATCCAAATGTTTCTTTAACACCTCCAGGGACAATGACTCCATCACTCCCTGGGCAGCCTGTGCCAATGCCTCACCACTCTTTCTGAAAATAAATTTCTCCTAATATTCATCCTGAACCTCCCCTGGCACAACGTGAGGCCATTACCTCTCATCTTATTACTGTTACCTGGGAGAAGAGGCTGACCCCCACCTCAGCACAGCCTCCTTTCATGGAGTTGTAGAGAGCAGTAAGGTCTCCCCTGAGCCTCCTCTTCTATGACTGAACAATCCCAGTTCCCTCAGCCGCTCCCCATAAGATTTGTGCTCCAGACCCTTCACAGCTTTGCTGCCCTTCTCTGGACAAACTCCAGGGCTTCAATGTCTTTCTTGAAGTGATGGGCCTGAAACTGAAAACAGCACGAGTGCAGCCTCACCAGGGCTGAGTACAGGGAGATGATCACTTCCTTGCTCCTGCTGGCTGCACTATTGCTGAAGCAAGCCAGGATGCCACTGGCCTTCTTGGCCACCTGGGCAGTAAACCCTTTATAGACCATGAAGTACAGAAATGGAACTGCAGCCCAGCTGGCAGAAGGTGACTGACAGAAAATCTGCAAGGATAGCATGGAGTCAGAACTGTAACAGTTGCTGCTGCTGCTGAAGTTAATGCACTTCAGGGACTAACACAGAGGCAGCACAAAACTGAAAAGCAAGAAAGAGATGACTTAGCATGCTCAGCACTGAAAGAGATCATTGAAGTCTGGGCAGTGCTGAAACCCATAGTTAAACAAGATCGATATCTTCTTGGAATGCACAGCTGTAAAGATACCAGGCAGGACAGATTCCATTTGTCCTGCCCATAGGCAAGCAGGTTTAAATGCTGAGGACTCGGGGGCAAAGTTGTTTTTTTTAAACATAGTTACATCTTGCAATTGTTCAAGCATAAAAAAAAGAAAGTGGACTGAAAAAATCAATACCTACCCGTTGGCGGGGCCCCAAAAAAAAAAAACCCCCCGCCACCCCCCCCCCCCCCAAAAAAAAAAAAAAGAAAGAAAAGGAAAGAAAAGAAAAGCCTAAATAGAAACTTGCAGATTATTTTCCAGTTTAAGCAGCACCACAAAGAGAAAGGCTATGGAGTATTATGTGCAATAAAAGCACCAAAGCTCCACGGAGCCTACTTGCCTTTGGGCCCTGCATCTTGGGCTCAAACCCTCTGTTTACCACATGGAAACAACTGTGTAATGCATACATCCTCATAAAGGCAATTCATTTTTCCCCTTCATTTGTTATTTCAACAGAAAAATTTACCTGAAAAAAATTGTAGCAGGTCAATAAATCAACAAAAAAACTTTTTCAGATGATGTAGCACCTTTAGGATAATGCATGTTTTGCCCACGTGCATATTCTGGAGACTTATTCAACCCATATTTGAAAACAAGTGAATTCAAAGAGCCTTTGCTATAGACTGAGAGCAAAAAGAAAAAGAAGAGCACAATAATGGCCTACTGCATAAAAAATAGAGTCAAGGCTGATCTGCCTTCAATTCTGACACATGGGTTTCCCTTCCAATTTTTTCCCATTTAATGTTTTTCAACACGTACAGCACGAGTGCTTCAGGGACAGTGAACAATGCGCCTTACATAACAGTGAAATGGAGCAGCAGCCTCTGCAATACATCCACACAACCAGTGCCATCAATAAAGGCTGTTTCTACTTAGATACAAAATTATTTTGACGAAGATTGAGCTCAAGCTGTGATACTGGTTCAGCCATTGCATGGCAGTGACTTTTGCTCACTACTGATCCAGACTGAAGTTTTTATTTTTTAAAGAGAAACTTGTTCACCTCAATCTCTAGATGCCTTCTCTCATAGTCCAGTTTGAGGGTAGGGTGAATACAGTATTGAAAACAGTCTGCTGAAGTTATTCATCGTTATTTTATCTGCACAGGAGACAGACTCGCATGCACAACATGCAAATCCTTTTCTGTGAGTGGCCAGCTTGAAAATAAAAAGCTCTCTACCTCGTAACTCTTATTCTTAGGTAGTTAATTTGTTTTTTTTTTTTCCTTACTGCTAAGGGAGAGCGGTATTAAAACATTCAATTTGAACTTTAGTCATCTGTATGAAAATTTAGTACTTAATTAAAACGAAGTTCCACCACAACATAAAATCATGCTGAAAACACCATTTGGTGTGATGGTGGATTTAGCATTTGACAGCACTTGCACACCTGGGAGATGACTACACGACCATATCTCTGCAGTCATTACAAACTGCCTGCAGTCTTTTCCTTTCATTGATGAACGAAATATTACTGTCAGCCATACCAGGATCTTGCAAATCATCCATTTCTGCTCTTCTTCCCTTTCCACCTGTTATCATGTATCTCTTTATTTTAAATAGATTTAAACAGCCTCTATGAAAATTTCATCAAAATAAATAGAGCGTTTTGTATGTAATAGAGCTTCTGAAGATCTCACTAACAGTCTAAATATTCTGAATTTTAAAAAGATAGTGATTCAAAATCCATTGCTACTCTTCTAATGAATTAATCCAGCATTTAAATCTGCCCAGCAGCTATTATTGGGGAAGTCCTAAATGTGGATTCTGATCTTGTCTGATTATCTGATGGTTTTCCAGATCATTTGCTGGTTTCATTTGAAGGGATGGATGCATGTGACCCTTCTCAGCAGAGTTCGTATTCACTAATTCAGAAGGCTGTGAAGCATCCAGTCAGTGAGAATACAAATAATTTTGCAATAAAATTTTGAGGGGTTTTTTTTTTTTTGTAGTTTGCACCTGCTTATTTCCTTTTAGAAAACCATGTATGTAATAAATTAATTGGGACACTTTCCAAAGCGTATTCACAGGACTTGATGTATCATGTGACTTTTGAAAATGAATTTTTACAATGAGTTGAGGCTATGAAATTTTACAATCGTAGAGGGTTTTTCATACTGTAGTGTATAAACATAATTGCTTTTGTAATTAGGCAGCTTCAAACTGCCAACGTGAGTAAATAGAGATTGAAAACCTTGTACAGAGAGTTTAAATGTAAGGTATTCCACCTGCCCTGGTAATGGAGGGACACCATGTGATGATGAAGGCACAGGATACTCTTTCCAACAAACAACAGGAAATGGGGGAGGAGTTTCTAGTACACATCCATCCCTATGAGAAGAAAATTAAACCACTGTCACATATACTATGATTGCAATGATGAAAGGCAAAAAGGAAAAAAAAAAAAAAAAAAGGATTACAGGAAAGGAATTAGAAAAGTAGAAAGGAAAAAAGCTGCAGCAATTTTTTTTTTTCCTGAAGATATACTGTTGAGGTTGTTACATTGCTCTATTTCTTCAGGGAGCTAAGGAGGAGTACCAGTTCCTGCAGGAATCTAAATGTGCAAGGCTTTGCATAGAAGAACTTACTTTTTTACTTTATATCTCAGCATTATTTAATTTTAGTCTTCCTTTTGGTCCACATTCTCTGCAGTTGCTGCCATGACTCTCAAACAGCAATTTCATTTAGTGAAACAAGGAAAGCTTAGTTCCTCTAAGGCAAACACACCACCACATGGGAATCTGTGGACTGCATGGCTTAGAGGAACAAGCCTGTTTTCCCTCCTGCTGAGAAAGAGTACTGTTACCTGAAATGAAGTGTTACCTGAGAGACTGACCACTGCTGAAATCCTGGGGAAGGCATTTGGATGTGGACTTGTACATAAGATATGATCTTCAGGACTGGTGTGTTCTTTCCAGAGGCCCAAACCTAAACCCAGCATATGTTGAAGAGAAACAGCTGAGCACACAATTTCCGTGTTAAGAGAGGAAAACAAGTTGCTTAGGAATAAACTTTTGTTCTTGGTGGAGAGGGAAGAAGGAATCAAATCTAAGAGCTGGGGGAGTTCAGCAGGTTTGACAAGAATTACTTAAATTGGAAAAGAGAGCAGCAAGAAGCTACACTGTGCTGGTGAAAGCCTCCAAAAAGCATGAAAATGTCTGGTGAGAGGTAAAGAAGCTGCTGTTCATTCCCCTTCACTGAATGTGTAAATGGGCTGAATGAAAGCTTGCGCTGCCCTTTTAGGTAGCATTTGACTCTTATCTTCTGTCATTAGCTAATCTGGTTCAATACAGGTAAACAGGATCAAGGGGCAAAATGGTCAGTGCTGATGGAAATGCTTTATATAGCATAAGGGTACATGATAGGGAGCTGACAGGTCACCTCGTTCATTTTCCCCTATTAAGTGGTGAACGCCTGCAAGGCCCTGGTCCAGTTGCTTAGCAGTGCTTTGAGGGCTTTATCTTTTCTCCAGGCTTCAGAAGAAAGATAATGGTCTGATATCCCCTTCAAAGCATGCTACCTCAGTGATTAAGGGTGAGGGGAAGGTGCCGGACAAAGGTGGTTTACAGCTCTGACTTAAGAGCTGTGCAGGAGCTGCTCAGCCCTGCCAGCAAGTCACAAAAGCCTCAGAGTTGCTGTAGTTCATAGTCAGCTTTTTTATATACCCTGCAATGAATGCCATACGCCTGACCAGGTTGGATGGGGCCCAGCGCAGCTCAGTCTAGTACCTGATCTGGAGGCCCTGTCTGTGGTAGCAGAACCTTAGGGTCCCTTCCAACCCAAGCCATTCTGTGATTCCATGAAAGTATGTTCAAGTGCCTACTGATGACAGTTGCCATCGCACAGTGATGCAGGAGACCCCCTGTACAGTGGATATTCCCAAAGGTATTTCTAGACTATTTAGTCTTTTTTCTGAGAAAGATGTATTAGAAAATAGCTAAGTGGGCCCAAATGGGAGCTCTGTATATCACTCTTCTTTGATACTCCCTACTCTCATCTGGCATATTCTTATTCTTTCATAGTTCTCTCGATACAATTTAATAACTGAAACAATCGTCACCTTACCCAGTTTATTAACATCCATGTTTTGAGCTCAAAGGATGCACAGATCTGTTCTCATTTGCAAGTGAAGCACAAATATTGGAGGAACAACAAAAAAAATCCAAAGTGTTTATTAATGTGGAAAATTCCAGAACTCATTTTAAGAAGTGCTGGGCACCCACATACTATAAGTAAGGGAGGATTTACAGTACAAACTACCATCAGCAATTCCAAGTTAAAAGCGCAAAAAGCTCATGTAAGCTTCAGCCAAGACTTCATTCCGTTATTACATAAAGCAGATCCCATCTTTTAGAAAAATAACCAATTTCACTTAGAAACTGCCTTCTACAACCTCTAGAAAGTTGCTTTGGCTTTTACTTTCACTGCCAATATTTTGCAAGCATTCTGGTTATGTGTAGTCTCATCTTCAAGATGTTGAAAGGTCTGACATATATAATTGTACTGCATGCTGAAAACTCATAGAGTAAGTCACTTACCAGCTATGTTTATATTAACCTAAAAATTTCCAGTTGATAAACTGAATAAATCAACCTTGTAACTGAATACAATATTCTAAAAGCATTTACTCTGAAAGACGAAAAAAAAAAGTGTAACTTCTCATCTTGTATTTGATAAGCTCATGTTTATATATCCAAAAAACCAGAATATCCCTTCCAGGTACAGTGTTCCATATGGAACTTAATTCAGTGCCTGTCTGCCATGATTCTCCTTTCTGTTTAAATATGATTCATGGTTCTAACTTGTAGGATTTAACATTGCATACATTTCCATATAGTATTTTTAACAATTTCCACCATCCCTCCATTCAGTGATTTGGTGTGTAAACCAGCTTTATTAGTTTGGTCACTCATGCAGCAACTTGTGCTGGGAGAAAGTTAACCTACCAACAAGAAAAGAAGAAAATAAGGAGAAACTTCTGCATTTTTTAGATCACTGTCAAAAATAGGCATTCCAGCAAGTTCAAAAGCTGTGCTGGAGAGTTAGGGACTAATGAAAGTTACTCTACACCACCTGCTGCATCAAATTAAATCTGCAGTCTGATTAATTACATTGTCAGGATAAACCAGTGGCTTCAATTCCACTTTGTCACAAAATAAGAAGAAATACAGGGAAAAAAAAGCTATTGGATTATTTAGTTGATTCTCTGTCAATTCCCCTACCGTCATTTTCATTCATTTGTTCAAAGCAGTTTTATAGGTTTAGCAAGGCATGACAGGACTTCTGCCCAGGTAAGAATCTACACATACAAGCAATGAGCTTATTTTCCTAATCAAATAATATGTCCATTTCAGCAATGTCCTTACACCTCTCTGTATGTTTGGTATTCCTACACTTCCTAAAGGTCGTGTTATAAAATCCTGATCTGTTGTCAGTGATTTCAGATCCATTTCATCGCAGCTCCACTCTGGCACAGTCACTCTGTGGAATTCTTTCAGAGGCTGGCACTACAGGCTGCAGGCTCTTTGGGACAAAGAAACTCGCCTTTTAGTGCCTGAAAATACCTGCAATGCTTTATGCACTGTCAAAATACCCAAGAAAAATTCAAACACAATTACTTTTTGCAATACAGGTTTAGCACTGTTGGCAAAGGCTATGTTGAAAGAAAAGGTATGAAATCTTTTTTTTTACTGGTGTTCCTTCCTTGTTCTGCCTTCGTAGTCTGGTGCAATGGAGTTGTGTGAATATAAAATCAGTTATAGAATGTATCATAAAAAGAAAGATGTCATCAAAATATGGAAGGTTTGACATCTGGAAAGTTTGTTTTCTTATTCTTTGGATGACAATTTTTTATATTTTTGGCAATCCCATCGTGTGTTCTGCATTTTTATATAAAAGTGTCAGTTTTAATGGAAAAAGCTGATTAAAAAACTTCTGAAGAGCACCTTTGAACACTTTTACAAACTGTTGTTACAGTTCTCTGGAAGTGAAAAATATTCCCAGCTGCCATTTTGCTGCTGAGAAGTAACAGAAAATATCCCTCTTCCAACAGAAAGCCCATGAACTAAGCACAGAGTCACAGAATGGTCTGGGTTGGAAGGTTGGGCCACAAAGATCATCCAGTTCCAACCCAGGGCTGCCCACCACCAGCTCAGGCTGCCCAAAGGCCCCATCAACCTGGCCTTGAGCACCTCCAGGGATGGGGCATCCACAACTGCTCTGGGCAGCTGTGCCAGTGCCTCACCGCTCTCTGAGTAAAGAATTTCTTCCTAAAATCTAAGCTAAATCTCCCCTCATTTAGTTTAAAGCCATTCCTCCTTGTCCTGCCAGTGTCAGACTGCGTAAAAAGTCAGTCCTCTTAAAAAGCTCCCTTCAAATACAAGAAGGTTGCAATGAGATCACCCTGGAGCTTTCCCCATTCTAAACAAGCCCAGCTCTTCCAGTCTTTCTTCATAGTAAAGGTTCTTCAACCCTCTGACCATATTTGTGCCCTCCTTAGGACCTGCTCCAGCAGCTCTGTGTACTCCTTGTGTTGGGAGCCCCAGGCCTGGACGCAGTACTCCATATGGGGCCTCATGAGGACAGAGCAGAGGGGCGCCATCACCTCCCTGTCCCTGCTGGCCGCTCCTCTTTTGATGCAGCCCAAGATACCGCTGGCCTTTTGGGCTGCAAGAGCACACTGCTGGATCATTTCCAGCTTCTCATCCACTAGAATTCCCAAGTCCTTCTTGGCAGGATGAGAAATAAGCATTGTTCTAAGTATTATCAAAGGCTTAGTGCCTCTATATCAGTAATATGTGATGAAAGAGTGATTTACTGAAATGGAAAAATGTTTGTCTTACAGAGACAGAATCAATTAGCTCCATGGCAAAAATGCATTCAACTGGAAGCATTGGGCAACATCCTCCTATGTAACAACACATAACTGTCCTTTATGACCTGTCCTTCTACTATTACTTTATTTTCTTTCTCTATAGTTCAGACACTTTATGTAAACATCCATAATATTGAACAAAAAAGTACATTGGCTGCCTGTTTATTGCAGGATCCCTACCTTTGTACCACACATAATCTCTGCAGTGATGGAATGGTAGAGAAAACTTTGCTTTTTCATTTAAAGTTTTAACTTATCCCAGAGAAGCTGGCAGCCAATGGCTTTGGACAGGTATACCCTTCACTGGGTAAAAAACTGCCTGGACTGGCAGGCTCAGAGAGGGGTGGTGAATGGGGTTAAATCCAGTGACCAGTCACTAGTGGTGTTCCCAAAGATTGTTACTGGGACCTGTCTTGTTTAATGCTTTTATTGATGATCTGGATGAGGGGATTCAGTATACCCTTAGCAGGTTTGCAGATGACACCAAGTTGGGAGGTTGATCTGCATGAGGGTAGGCCCTACAGGAGGACCCAGATAGGCTGGGCCAAGCGTATGAGCTTTAGCAAGACCAAGTGTCAGGTCCTGTACTTTGGTCACAAAACCCCAGGCAGCACTACAGGCTTGGAACAGAGTGACTGAAAAGCTGCGCAGAGGAAAAGTGTCTGGGGATGTTAGCTGACAGCAGTTTGCCCAGGTGGCCAAGGAGGCCAGTGGCATCCCGGCTTGTATCAAAACTAATGCATCCAGCAGGAGCAGGAAGGTGATTGTCCTCCTGTCCTTGGCTCTGAGCACTTCCAGATGTCCCTTACCTGGTTATTAAATCAGCTCTGCATGCAGTGAGCGATAGGTGAGTCCCAGGCTGCAGTTATTGATGCTCTTTGCAGTCTAACGACAAGAATCTAATACTTTCTGAATAAAGCCTTTGGAGCAGCAGCTGGATTAACCCCAGGTAGGCACCATGGAATTGTGTAGGAAAGCTTTACAAATGCCTTAGTTGCTTCAGGTAAACTGTTTTTGTGTATAAAAAGAAATACATAAATCACACTGCCTGCTTCAAGCACAAAGGCCACACACAACTGCATCTGCGTTGTGCAGCAGAACTGAACTCTGCACACTGCAATACCGCAAGGTGAGGGCCTGGAGAATGGGCAATAAAAGGAAAACCTCCCGTTATTCTCGCCAGCGTGTTCTGGCAACGCTTCTATTGCCACGAGTAAATCCGATGGATTAACTGCTACCCTAGCGACGCGCACAGCCATAAGAACTGGGGGGGGGGTGAGGTGAGGGAGAGAAGTGTTTGATGTTATATTCGACTTTTTCCTCCTGCGCTGCGGGCTCCCCTGAGGCGGCTCCGCCCAGCACAGCGCCCGGGTTCAGAGAGCGCTCGGCACCGAGCTCGCTCCTATCTGTCCCTTACAGGACTGCCCGCCCGCGGCAGGGCGGCTTCTCCTCACAGACCAGCGGCCGCCCTCGGCGCACCCACCCCAGCCCGGAGGGGCGGCCGAACGCCGGCCAGCCCTGAGGGGGCGACGGAGGCCGCGCCGCTGCCCGGAACTGCCCTGCGCGTGCGCGAGGCCGCCCCGCGGGCGCCCGCCCTCTGAGCCGCGCTCCGGCGGCCGCCGCGGGTTCACGGGCGGCCGAGGCGTCGCGGAGCGCTGGGCGGGGCGAGGCGGGGCGGGGA